>NC_140595.1:434540483-435752483 GCF_964204655.1 Triturus cristatus | reverse complement strand
CGCCATGGCGTGGCGTACGACGGAACAGGGGAGTGATAGCTACAATAACGTGGACGGCTCATAATACTGCATCTGTAAGTCGAGCGGATGGGCCGCAGCTGGCCCTCTGCGAGGCTGGGTGCGAACTGTTTATAATTCACACTACATAAGCATTGAAAAACCATTTTGTGATTCAGTCCGTCAGCTGGCATTTGTCCGAGGCATTTGTGAAAACATATCGGAGTTCTTTCTGTGATAGATACCCCTTTGACGCTGCCTCTCCCCACATCAGTAGGTAACGCACCCTCTTCCCACATTACCATCATACCCCCAATAACCTTCTTGGGCCGGGAAGTGTCCCTGTGCGGTTGGAAAAAGAAGAATCTCAGTCACGTATAGATTTACATATAAACAAATGTATTTAAAGAACAACAAATAAGACTGAAGGGAGTCTGGTGCTGTGGTCGCTGCCATGAAGTTGGGGTCACTGCCATTCAGGACTCAGGACACAGTTACACATGTGGGATCGGCTTGTGTTAAACAGAGTTATTGGCACCAAGTGTCGCCGACCTTGCATATCGAAATGTACGTCACTGATCGAAGGGAGTGTGGTGCTGTGGTCGGTGCCACGGACTTGGGGTCACTGCCATTCAGGACTCAGGACACATTTACAAATGTGGGATCAGCTTTTGTTAAAGAGGGTTAGTGGTACCAGAAGTATTACGACTGTATGAGCCTGTGATAATGCTTGGTGTGGACGGGCCGCACTGGGAGCAAAGTATCTTTGCTACTGGACTGCGTCATGTGGAATTACGACTGAGTCTGAATTGTGAGGCCTGCTGATCATAGTGTAGACCAGAGGTAGCAGTGAGAAAGCCATGTGCATACGTTGGTGGCCCCACCGGCCTGCGTAGTGCAGGTTCAGTGGCACCACGTATCGCCGGCCTTCCATATGCAAATAGTCCTCACTAATCAAAGGGAGTGTGGTGGTGTGGTCGCTGCCGTGAAGTTTTAGGTCACTGCATATGGAAATATGTCTAACTGATCAAAGAGAGTTTGCTGCTGTGGTGGCTGCCATGGACTTGGGGTCACTGCCATTCAGGACTCAGGACTGTTATGCCGGCCGGTCCTCAGGAGAGGGTTGAAGAATGAGGGGTCCACCTCTTGATCTAACCAAGCCTGAATGCTGTTACAGCGCAGGTCAGCGGAAGGATCAAGTGAGGGAAGGAAAGGAAGGGAACACCGGGGAGGGAGATCTGAAATGAGAAAAGAACAGAGCACACACCAGTAAGAATCACCTTAACATATACAACACTTAAGACTGTGTACCGCATGTGGTATTGCCCATGGCCCTTGTACCTGTAAAGGAAAATAACATCCATTCATAACATGACGTAGGTAACGTAAGATTGAAGACAGGTTGAGAGGTGGGCTGGCAATGCTTGAGGCGGAATTTTGGGCTGTATCAATGACAAAATGAACAAGGATCAGCCCCTATGCTAACCTCCTACTCTGATCTGTTTAGGCAACGTAGCATGACCTGGCACCTACCCTCCTATCGACTCCACCGCACTTCACAGGGGTAGAGTGCAGCCCTCTACCACTCGTAATAACCCCTGTTAAGATAGAGTCAACGGAACAAACAGTTAGACAATACACCACAGTACTGCATCCATCACTGTAATCCTCTGCACGCAGTCACCACACTCTCCCTTCGTGTTCACTTCACACTGAAATCTTTATGGAGATGAGCAATACAAATAGCGATGATAGGGCCCCGCACTTGCGAGCTTCCTCGGAGCTCTAGGAGTGCCAAGGAACCCTGCAAGCCCAGTCGTGAGGCCACCACCCCGCCGGCCCGACAATGCTGGCCGAACAAGATCCGGGGAGAGACTCTCTCTTTCGCTCCGCCTGCCGAAAATGCAGGCCGGACAAATCCTCTGGATATCGAGCGTAGTCCTTCGTAGGAGCAGCCGCTCTACTAACGAAGGTTCAAACGAAGTTTTGGTGCAAGCACCCTTACCGTACAGCAACGGCCACGGACTGTGGATCGCGGATCGGACGGGGACGTGAACAAGCCACTGGAATTTCCGACAACTGGAGGCAGGAGACTTCCTGTTTTAAGCATCAAGCGCGTCTTCTCGCGAGACGCGCTATGCCCTCTGGGGGCTGTAGTTCCGGACGTCTCGGAATGCGGAAGTCTGCGGATCGCTGCTAGCGCTTGCCTCGGGGGAATCCTGACAAGGACACAGTTCCACATGTGGGATCGGCTTGTGTTGGACAGTGTTAGTTAGCACCACGTGTCCAAAATTCAAATTGTGAGGTCTGCTGCCCACAGTGTCGACTGCTGAGCGTTCATTTGTACTTGAAAATTAATTTGGTCATTGTACTCAAGCTATAACTGATATAAAAAATGTTCAACAAGAAAGGATACAAACAGGATATTATGTAGATTTGAGGCCTGTAATAGTTACTTGCCTAGTGGACTCAGTAGGGCTCACAATAAAAATTATTTCTTCATTCATTAACTACAGAGTGCAGTGTAGGCGTATGATGAAAAGATGAAATAAGTATAGAATACATTGACTAAGTGTCGTATTTTCTGAGTACAATCTTGTTAGAAATTAGCATTTAAAATTGGAATTTGCGAGCTGTACTGCCTGTAGTGTAGACTGCTATTCCATGTTAGTTTGCATTTGAAGATTAATTTGGTCATTGTAGTAAAGCTATAACTGATATAAAAAAAAATCTTGAAGCGAGGATACTAAAAGGATAATATGTAGGGTGTAGGACTGTGATAGTTAGTTGCCTACTGGAGTCTGTAGTTGTATATGGAAATACCCCTTACTGATCAAGGTGAGTGTGGTGCTGTGGTCGCTGCCACAGACTTAGGGTGACTGCTATTCAGGACTCAGGATACAGTTACACGATCGGCTTGTGTTAGAGGGTTAGTGGGACTACGTGTTGCCGGCTTTGCATATCGAAATATGCCTCATTGATCGAAGGGAGTGTGGTGCTGTGGTCACTGCCATGGGCTTGGGGTGACTGCCATTCACGACTCAGGACACAGTTACACATGTGGGATTGGCTTGTGTTGAACAGAGTTATTGGCACCACGTGTCGCCGCCGTTGCATATGGAAATATGCCTCACTGATCGAAGGGAGTCTGGTACTGTGGCTGTCTCACGGAGTTAGGGTCACTACCATTCAGGACTTAGGACACAGTTCCACATGTGAGATCGGCTTGTGTTGAACAGGGTCAGTTGGCACCACGAGTCGTCGTTCTTCCACAGTGCAGGCCGGAGGCAACGGTCAGCAAAGGCCCACAGGCAGGTGACGTTGACTTGAGCTGCACAGATTGGGAGCATGTGGTCTTCTTAACCCATTATAGTGTCTTACACAATTTGCGTTGCAACTAGTCTTGAATTGTGAACCATGTAACCCCAGTGTAGGGCGGAGGCAGCAGTCAGAATGGGCGCACAGGTACGTGGCGGATTTATGGTGCAGTCAGTTAGTAGCACCTGAAGCACACAGCGTGTGCGCACCGTGCGATGATGCATGGTCTGGGCGGGCCGCACTGGAAGCAAAGTGTCTTGCGATCTGGACTGCGACATTTGCAATCACCATTGCATCTGAATTGTGAGCGCTGCTGTCCGCAGTGTAGATCGAAGGCAGTAGTTCGTACAGACATAAGTCTGTGGTGCTGTGCCGCTGGGTTCACAGGGGGCTGTGTCGAGGAGGCCCACGGTTATGGCAGCAGCCACGTGCTAGGGTGAGGGCTGCCACTGTGACAGACTCGTTGGTCTTCCCTCAAGTGAACCACGCCTAGGGCCTGGCCTATTTATTCATACTGCTATGCTGGAGTGGTGTAAGATGGAGCAGCCCACTCCGCTTCTGCTTCTAGGGGGGGGGGGGCAACACAGCTACGTGACCCAGATCTTCCCCACTGCGTGAGGTAACACGGTTGCATCCACTGTGCACTACACTTCAAGTATCAACAGTATATCTCCACATGGAGAGGTTTGTGCTTTGCATAGCGAGGTCTGTGCAGCACATCAGCGTTACACTTGGCATTGTGTGCTTTATTGTTGAAGGGGTGGGTGTTTTGGTCTTGTTGCATGTCGGACCTGCATGATCAGTAGCTCTATCACGTATTGGTCTTTAGATGTGGCTGTGAGTTGGGTTCAATTCGCTGAGTAGATAGTCTACATCCTTACACCAGTTAAAGGTTGATGTTAATTTGTTACTGCTAACTCATCTTATCACCTGCTTTTTGGATCGCGTTAAAGATTTGGCTGATCGTTGAAAATTCCTACTTTGCATTTCATTAGCATTAGCTGTGGCTCTCGTTTGTGGCGATTTTGTTGGCGTAAGGTATCGATGGAAGAGTGGTGAAATTTGCAGTTTCCACCAAGTTGAGAATGGGATGATAATTAAAAAACACAGAAAAAAAGATAGGTTTAATGAACATTATAATTAGAAATCAGCATTTAAAAAACCTTTGAAATTCACTGAAAAAAACATACGGGCACGTTATAGTTAAAAATTAGCATTTAAAAAACCTTAGAAATTCACAGAAAAAAAACAGAGGTTTCAGGCACGTTATAGTTAGAAATTAGCATTTAAAAAAACCTTAGAAATTTACTGAAAAAACCATAGGGTTCAGGGATGGTATAGTTAGTTGGACATTTCACTCATAAAAAAACAGAGAAATTCCCCTGTTATAGTTAGTAGAGCAAACTATAACTCGCGCCCCCGCAATGCACTGCTGATGACGTCACATATTACATCATTCATGACATGGTCAGTGACATCACTGATGACATCTCAAATGACATCACTGATGACATCATCCAAGTCAAAATCTGATGCACCTCATCAGACCCTAATATAACACTTGATACACCCACTCTAAAATGCAGACTATAATATTCGAAACCATGAACACACCAATACCAGTTAGCACATATCCACTCCCTAATTCCTAGGTCTACACACACTTCCATTCATTCACCCATACAGTCACTCATACATACAGTCAGCCATCAATACAGCATTATCATATCCAGTCACATATCTATACAGACACTCCCACACCGCCTCTCATTCATAGAGTTATTCACACACCTAGTCAGTAATGGAAATGATCAATCACACTTTCATTTATTCACCTGTACAGTTATAAACATACCACGTCACTTATTTAAACATATACTAACACATACTTACACTCTAATACAGTAACTAATACAAGCACACACTGATCCATACAGGCACTCTCACAATCACTCACTCTCACATATAGTCATTTATACAGTCCAACACTCATATATACTGCCTTTCACATATGGAGTTACTCACACATGTACCACTGAGGCATCCATTTACTCACCAAGACACTTATACACACACTCACCAAGCCATACAGCCCTTCACAGATCGAGACTTGAACACATATACCCAGTGAATTTTCCACTCACATATCTATGCACAGAGTCACACCCCCACATACCTACACAGACACTCAGGCAACCATACAGGTACTCAGACAAGCAATCAATAGCTCATATAGATCCTCATTTAGTTGCTAACCAAACCATGGAACTGCTTACACACCAACTGACAACCTAAACTGTGTGAATGTCTGGATCAGTCGCTAACACATGAATTAAGCAAGACACAATTAATCACTCACGTATACAGTCAGTCACACACCTACTCATCCATCCTGACTCTTATACACCCATTCATTCTTCAATACACCTTAGCATATATATATATAAAACATATTTACATTTTATAGAAACACACATTCACTGGATGATGTCATCAGTGATGTCATCAGTGATGTCATTTGAGATGTCATCAGTGATGTCACCGACCATGACATGAATGATGTAATATGTGATGTCATCAGCAGTGCATTGCGGGGGCACAAGTTATAGTTTGCTCAACTAACTAGAACAGGGGAATTTCTATGGTTTTCTATGAGTGAAATGTCCAACTAACTATAACATCCCTAAAACCTATGTTTTTTTCAGTGCATTTCAAAGGTTTTTTAAATGCTAATTTCTAACTATAACGTGCCTGAAACCTATGTTTTTTCCAGTGAATATATATATATATACACATACATAAAAATGCACATACCTATATAGCACCAAATAGGTGGTTTACTTATATCTTGCGTACATGCGCTCTCTCGCTCTCTCTGTTGCAGTGCTGCCTTTATTTGGTTATAGTGTATGTGCTTGCTCTTCTTTTCCCCTTTTTGGAGTCCAAACTTAGTGTGAGCCTGCTTGTATTCATTCTACTTTTGAGTGTTTTTTTCTTGGACAGCTGCTCCATTTTATTATGTACTTGTTTTTGTATTGTCTTCCTGAATTTGTGGTGCATGCATTAATCCATGCTTGCTTCAGTATGGATGTGCTCTGGGTTTCCTTCTCTGTTTTCTCAGGATAGGATCCTGTGAATACAATTCTGCTTTCAAAAGGCGCTATAGCTCGGTGAAATTAGCTTTTGCAGCTGTCTCTCTGGGTTTCAGCATTCCATAGGTCATCACTCTTGGGTTATTTAATGTTTATCATAATCTGCTTCCGCGTGTCCCCACTCCGAGGACCAATATACAGCAGCACTAATCAACATGAGTCCACAGTCCATGCTCTCAAATATTTATTTAACCAGGGCAAATGCAGCCCGGTTGGGTATTTTCAAACAGTAATATAGGTACCAAAGTGCAAAAACATAAGGAAGTCAATTCATGGCTGACGCATTTCAGCATGATGCTTTCAACTGGGCCTATCACACCATCATGGTGTTTCAACTTCAATTATATAGTCCTTCCTTCATCTCCCTGCCACAGAAAAACTAGAATGTATATCCTTTCTTTCAGCATGACAGAAACATTCATACACCATTGGCGTTTTTTCAGTGAGTTAAATCTATTGTATTTGTTGTCATATTGTACATGATTATACAATGGTAATCCCGATTTTACATATGTTTTAAAATTAATACATGTTACTGCACATTATACATTGAGTGTCCCTAGATGAATGATAGTCCATTAATTCCTATTGTGATACAGGATCGGATGGCTAAGGTTCATGCAGCAAGTGCATTGTGCAGTTTCCCCATGAATTCATTCAATTAATTGGCTTAAAAATATTATCATACATTTCAAAATAGTGGGGATCGATAAATAATGTATGCCAGCCACTATTCACATTTTTTAATTTGGTCTTATTCCAAGAGGATCCCAATAAGTCAAGCAAGTGACATGTGCATGTGAAAACTAATGCAATTATTTAGCATCATTTATATTGAAATGCCACAATTCATAGCAGCATTGGAACATTAAATGAGGATTATTCAGTCTTAAACTCGTGTATCACAACTATTCATTAATTTGGATTAGAATCCCCAATAGGGGTATCTAATCAAATACTAGAGAATTCCCAACAACAGAGAAAACAATCTCATTCATATGCATCACTATGACATATCAGAGACCCCTCAATTAAAGTGTCACATGATTTGTGCAAAATGCCAACAGTACCAAAGAAGTAAACATGATCCTAACACATTAAACAGTAATCCAGTAACTGAAGTCTGGCATGTTTATTGTAACAGCATTATAGTCAACCCTTGTGGTCAATGAGCCATTACTTCCAGGATCTATCCACTCAAAATTCATTAAATGCCATGTTATTTCAACCCATAAGTACAATATGACTACCTAAAAAAAAGAAATTGGTATTGTCACATTATATAGTAACTTGTTTTACTCATCTTAATGCTGATAAACAAAAGCGTATATTTGAAAAAAAATCTTATTGGCCAGGCTCAAAAGCTTAATTCAATATAAATAGAACATAGAGGGCTAATGTTCTAACATGATTCAAACATGCACAAAACCATACTATATTAAAAGATTACAAATATTGATAGTTCACTTGATGATAGGTGATTATGTCCTATAAAAGCCTCACACAGGTCTCACTGGCTCATGGCTATCTCATTCATTCTGAATAGAATCATAAAAAAACATGGAGTTCTGCATCTGCATTTTGAACCCCAGGGATTTCTGTGCCCAACATTATAATTAATCTGGACTCCTCTCTTTTTCCTAGTCCCCCCATTTGTTATTCTTCACATGTTTGATTCCATACTATCTAAAGTCTGTTAATGACGGCCCATGAAACATTTCAAAATGACAAGTCATAGGGTAGCTCTTGTCCCCATTTTCGATTGCCCGCATGTGCTGTAGCATTCTGATTTTTATTTATTGAGCATACTACCAACTTAAAATGTTCACAGTCCTATTTTAGGAAATACACCACATAGTCTGTGTCACAAGTAATACGGTCCTGCACAGTGATTGTGCAGCCTTCATATGTTTGAAAAATTCTCTGATTTGAACCATACTGGCATGCTTTACAGGAACTGCATTTCACAAATTCAGTCATTCTTGTGGATAACCAATCTCTCCCCTTATTGGGATTATAGTAGCTACGTGCAAATATGACAAACAGAGCTTGAGTTTTTTTCGAGGTTATATATGGGCTTGCACCAATACCATCTTTGTTGTGCTCATCACTCTTCAAGATGTGCCAATTTTTACACATGATCTTCTTGATATTCAATTAGGCTGCCCCAAAATCCTAGAATAACATTTTTATTTTTTTGATTTTCATGTGTATTTTTTTTTTTGGTTGCTGGCATAGTACATCCTCGTCATTCTTTTATCCGCTCCCTTTGAAATCCATTAGAACATTGAGGGGGTATCCACGGTGAGCGAATCTGCCCATCATTTTGATAATTTCTCTGTCATACTCATCCTTGGTTGAGCAGATTCTTTTTGATCTCAGCATTTGACCATACGTATAACGCTGAATCCAACCATTCAGCTTTAGAAGGGGGCATTGGTTGTATCCACTGATTGCAAATCTGTCTTCTTCACAACAAGATCATATAAAATAACAGTTTGTTTCCATAACTTAGTGGGTTTCCAAACTCCGGCGATGTCCCCAAAAATATTTGTTGAGGGCTACCTGAATTTGGACATGAAGAAAAGTCAAAAACTTATAAACATCTTTCCAGACGTTCTGAATACTAGGGTAAAGTACAAACATGTGAACGACATCATTACTTTGTAGGCTGCACTTTGTCACACTTTCACTAGGACTTACTTGTGTCAGATCAGTGCAATACCAGTATCCACGGGAACGAAGAGCGAGCCCCAACTCTCCCCAAGGGTAAGACCATCTCCAGGAAGAGAAGAATCTCCTGAACAATGAATAATACCCCCCAGAAGAGCAGGGACAATCAAGGGACCACCGGGAAGCTCACCAGCAAGGCCAACGAATCCCGGAAGGGAGGTGCAAGAGGATTGATTCCAGTACTGTAGAAAAGGAAAATAAACAGGAAGAGAGGCAAGAAATCTAGTGTTAATCACTGCAGTCTAAACACAGTAATTACAAAAAGGCAGCAGTGAATACGCTCTACATGGGAAGAAAAGTTGTGTACCCCCTCATACTTACACAGGATTGAATAATCTCTTCAAAAATCATCTCCATATCAATCCAACAAAAGGTATGAATGATGCAAGTCTTTTTCCAAAGGAAGATAAAGGCACAAAAATTATAAGGGCATCGGTTGCCAGTGTAGTCATAGAGCAGTTGTTATAGACTAGTGTTGTTCAATAAAGTTTTAGTAGTCCAGAAACAAAAAGCACTGCTCAGTTCTCACGGTTCGTGAGATTCGTAAAACAAAAAGTATCCATGCGGTGTAAGTTGATTGTTTCTTATGATTGCCCTGAGAGGAAAAGGAAAACAGTGTTCGTTCAATTCACGAGTGACGAAAACAATTCTTCGAAGCGCCTTGTTACTTTCTGCCCCAGAGGTAGATGAAGGACGCGCTAAGAGCGCGATTGAAGAGTCAGGGTGATGGTTTATGATGAAAGGAAGAACGTGCGAGCAGCGCGTAGGAAGGTGCCGGGCCCGTGAGCGTGATAAGCCTGCGCGCTCTGCTTTTTATTGAAGGTAAGAATGCGGAAGTAACGGCACGGGTCTGTGCACGGTCAGCGGGAGGGAAATCTTCGGTGTCTCGCTGTCAAGCGAAGGAAAAGAGCACGCACTCAAGCGTGTGTATTTCCAGGGTCCGAGGGGGTGAAGGAAACGGCTGAGAACCAAAAGTCCTCAGAAGGTACTCCAGGGGTTCTCTTGCAATGATGATCTTCCGCAATCCACAGCCAGCGTGAACACAGAGTCTAATAAAAAATCCAAGGGGCCAGGACACGGTTTTCAGATGCACACAAGACTCAGGAAACTCAGGTCAGGCAGAACGGCGTGGTCCACTAGAGCTCAGTAAGCCAAGCAAAGAACTCAGGAAGGAGCTTCATTTAAAAAGATCTCATCCACCAATGAGCTCTTTCCAGTGCAATATGGGACGGTACACAACCCTGCCCTCAGGAATGGTGCATTATGGGAGTGGTAGTGTGTTTACAGGAAACAAGGATAAAGCACATGTAGACTGACGTGTAACACACTTCTAACAACAAACTCCACCTTATCCCTTCAATCTCGATAATCTTTTGGGTGACCTAAATACTCTGTGAGGAGAAAACAGATGGTTTCTTCTGAGATATGCCAGTGTAACCAGACTATATAAAAGATGGAAAGATACTTGCCACAGCTGATCGATCCTTGTATTCAGCTATCTGTCACCCCACAAGGAAGTGGACATATTCTGATCCCCATCAGAGTGATTCATAATTCGACCATTCCAGGCTGCTACCTCCTTCTTTCGTTGTAGTCTGTTCATTAGGAGCTCCTCCAATTTGTTTGTATCAGTCAGTCTTATATATATATATACAGGCTAGATGTGAGCAGGCCCTTAGCCGAAAAAAAGCTGTTAAATTATGGGCCCCAGTGACTTCCTGACTGGAAAGGGGTGATAAAATGTAATTCGAGACACTAGTAAGAAGTTGATAAATTAGACTAGTCTTTTAGTTTGGTCCTATGATTACAGATGTTTAATGGCATGACTTGGTAGTCAGTCTCCTTTCTTCCTAAGTCCTTGAGTGTCTCCGAGAGGGCAGAATACTATGGCAGGGGGCAAGCTCAGAGGCTAGTTGGAAGTGAATAATGGCAAATGAGGACACACAAAAGAAAAAAACATTGACCATAAGGGATGCTTCACTTCAACACTACTGGATGACCGCTATTAGCATGTAGAATTGAATTTGTGGCAGTTGTTTCCCAGTGTATTATGATGTTTAACTCGCCATTGATGACATTTCATTCTATGTTAATAAATCACAATGCGTTTGGCTATATGCACTGGTAAATTGCATATTCATTTGATTGGTTTTCAGTTCAGTGCTGAACATATTTAATCATGATATTTTGCCTTCCTAGAAGATAAAAAAGATTGTCTATGAATCTGATCCATAGAATATTTTTCATATGTTTGTCATTCCCTTCAGCCCAGGCCACCTCCTTTTCACACCACCCTATGGACAAGTTTGCATAGATGAGGGCAAGGAGACACCCATGACTGTCTCTTGTTGTTGAAGGTAGTATCTGTTGTCTAAAATGAACACATTGTTTAAACAGAACCTCAACATGTCTATCATCATCCGAGTGCGATTGAAGAACTCAATTGGTCTATTCCTTAAAAAGAACTTGCAGGCTTGGATTCCATCGTCATGATTTATAGAGGTGTATAAGGACACCACATCGAATATCACATTGATGTGTTCTATTTTCCAGGTGATCTCGTCCAATTTAAGGAAGTTGAGTCTTTTAAATAAGAAGGTAAGCTAGTGACATAGGCTTGTAAGATAAGATCCAAATAGCCAGAGAAATGTTCCAATGGAGAGTCCACAGAACGCATAATAGGCCTGCTAGGAGGTGCTCTCAAATCTTTGTGAACCTTATGGAGAAAATATATAGCTGCCATTTTTGTATTCTCAGTTTTCATCTTTCAATACTCATCCCAGTCCAGCAAACCATCTTGATGCCACATATCTAATTTACAACGGAAAATGTTTTCAATTCCTTTCATAGGATTCTGAAGAAGATATTTATAATGAGCAGCATTTTCTAATTGGCGTTTGGCTTCCACTAGTTACATTTTACAATCCATTAAAACAGTGTTCTCACCTTTTATCAGAGGGTTAATGATTAAGGAGATATCTTGCACATTTGTTATAGGGAAATTTCCTTTCTACATGTTATGCCAGTTTCTTCTCATATGATTTAGGTGATCCACCACCATCTCATGGAATTGATCAATTTTATTTCCAGGTGGCAACTGTGTACAGAACCTGGACTTTGGTTGGCATCCACTACTTGTGGCTGCATCAGTTGATTATCCCATTCTTTTAAAATTGGAAATGTCCCCTATGACCTGATGTCTTGTTAATTCATTATCATTCATAGGCTCAATCAATTTAAGAAACAATGATTGCATTGTCTCTTCCGCTAGTGTTTGGATTTCAATGAATCCAGCAGCCTTCTCTATTGTGAATCCTGATAGTTTTGCATCTTGGGCAGTGTTGTTCATTAGTTTTTTCAGTTTAAGTTGGAAATGCTTATGTCATTTTAGCCTTCAAACAAACTTGTAAGTCTCTATTCGTGCATTCATAACATCAGATGCCTTTGTGGGAAAGGAAGGAGATTCCAAATTTCAAGATTCTTTCTTGATCCACAGTCAGTTGTACCTTAGAGATGTTGGTGATGGTTTCTCAATCTCGTGGGGGAGGTATTATTTTTTGTTGTTCTTGCCCTTCCCTCTTCCTCTTCCCCCTACTTTTTCTGTATTTCCTTGTTCGCGATTCCTTTGCATTCCTCTACACGACAAGGAAGAGGGAGTCATTTGGAGAAGTATTAACACCCTCTGAAAATCCAATCTTTCTACAAAGATTTCATCCACGCTGGAGCCAGCATCCAAACTTTTCTCACTCTGACTCTTCCTTCAATTGGTTTATACATGTTTTTCTTGACTCTCAATCTGTCAAACTTCTAACTGGTAGTCAAGGTGATCTCATAACTTTGCGTACTTTTCTTTCCATAATTTCCTCATCAGAAGTATCCAGATTTTTTTTCCTTTTGACAAATAAGTCTTTGACTACTGTATCCTCTTTATTGCAACAATTATGAAGGTACATTAAAGGAATAATCTGAGCATGATGCTCCATTTTCGCTCTTGGAGTGCTTCACTAACGTTTACATCAACTTGACTGAGCACTCCTCTGTATTGTCACACCACTCATGAAAGATTCTCATTCATATCTACATACATTGGTAACAACATTATGCAAAGTCACCTTGGTATTCTTTTGCACTCTAGATAGCATGTTAGGGAAGTTATTTCCCACCATTGTTTAGATTCAATTCTCTGTGCTTTTTCCAAATTCTTAATTAATTGTATTGGTATTTGATTTGTGGATCCCTGTTCATTAGCCTCTGAGCTATTAGCTGTTGTCTCATTGCAAGTCCCTTCTGCTGCCATTCCTCCAAATTATTGCTTTCAGTGTTCGTGTGGCAAATTCCTAAGGGTGTGATACTCCGTAATAGGCGTGCGGAGTTCACATGTATATATCCGCCATCTCAGATTGGTTTACGTGTTTATAAGATCTTTGCACTTCACAAATGGATGTGTTCCATCTAGATTCACTAATTCTGGTTCATCAATTTTTTTTTTTAGGTTTACCCTTTTTGTTCCGAGTTCCTGTGTGCTCATCTAATACTAACATTGTCAAACTCCATTATCAGACGGAATAGCTAGTGTTTCTTTTCACGTCTTCGACTCCAAATGGTTATTCGATAAGTATACCTCAAGGCAGTTTGATTATTCTCTAGACTAGGATTACACCACTCAATGCATTTGTGTGTCAGGTAGGGTTGCACGGAACCCCCAGGCAGGTACGGATGTGTTCTGGGTTTCCTTTCTCTGTTTTCTCAGAATAGGTTCCCTTAAACACAAATCTTCTGGCAAAAGGATCTATAGCTTGGTGACATTTTCTTTCGCAGCTCGCCCTCTGGGTTCCAGCTGTCCATAGATAACCACTCTTGGGGCTATACAATGTTTATAATAACTTTCACTGTGTACCTCTAACACAGTGTTGTTTCATTGCCATAATCACATTTTTTTTCTGTGTCTTACAATGCTTTTCTCACTTATGTTCCCTGTGGTTCTTGCCACAGTGGTTATGGTGAGATATTCCTTCTTTGCATGCAACTTACTACACAAGTAGGTCCTTCCATCTTAATTTGGACCGGTAGTTACCTTTAACAACTTTTTGCAGACCATCCTCTGGGTGGGGCACAGCCATGGCATTTGATTCAAAAGTTGAGGAATCTGCTGCTAGATGTCTATCAGATGAATAAGTAATTTTTCATGCATACATCTGCCTATTGATTCCTCAACTTTTGAATTACCCCCTTGTGCAGCATTCCACAGAAACTTTTCTTCTCAGCTTTCCCACGTAGACTAGGATGTCTCTGCACGATACTCCGCGTGACGTCATCGGACCCATAAGACCTTGTCAGCGTCAGTTCCCTTTTTTCCACGCCGTCAACGCGTAACTGTTTTTTTTCCCCACAAATCCCCTCTAGAGATCTTACAGGGAAAGGACAGATGTCAGGTGCGGGGTGCAGCACAGCATAAAGTCTCCTCCTCCTCCTCTTCCCCTTCTTCTGCCTCTCTAACTAGTACAGCAGGGAAGCAGCTCTAGCTCCTCCATCCTAGAGCATGATTGTCCCATAGGAGGATAGGTATCTCATTTTCTACATCATTGGAGGTCTGTTACTAAAGATCTCTGGGTTTTGAACATCATAGAGAATGGGTACACTCAACCCTTCTGGGCGTTTCCCCTCTACTTACCCTCCCCGTCAGGGTTTGAGCTCATAAGAGCACCTTCTGCTTTCCTAGCAGGTGGTCTGTCTTTACTGCAAAAAGGTGTGATCGAAGTGGGTCCAGAGCAGAAAAGGGGTCAGGGATGCTACTCCTGGTACTTCCTGATCCCCAAAAAGGATGTTCGCTTGAGGGCAATCCTAGACCCCAGGATCTTGAATGTTTACCTCAATTAGGAAAAATTCAAGATGTTGACCATGGCTCAGATTCTTCTTGTGCTGCAGATGGAAGACTAGATGGTGTTGATCGATTTGCAGGATGCTTATTTTCACATCCCTATCCTGAAGTATCTTTGTTTTATGGTGGGGTCTCAACACTACCAGTTTGCAGTCCCTCCGTTCAGTTTTTTTTTTTCGCACCTCAGGTCTTCACAAAGGTGATGGTGATAGTGGTGGCTGCTCAAAGCGAAGTTGCCAGAGATGGTGTTGCATCATTTGTAAGTAACAGCACAACTGTTGTTCAACTTGAGGTCTTTGATAAATGGACCCAAATTTCACCTGGTGCCCTCTCAGTGCAACCTGTTCATAGGGGCAGTACTGGACACTACTGTGAGTTGTGCCTTTGTAGTAAACAAGCCACTTTTGTGATCTGACACCCTATGATAACTGTCAACCACCACCATTTTACCTGATTTTAGTGTGTTATATTACCCTAGCCTTAACGTAGGATGGCCCTGCATATCTGCTTCTCTTCTGTCCTGTAATCTTGGTGTCTTTCAGTAGAATAGTCTTGGTAAGAATAGAAGGTATGGGATGTCGAGGTACAGTGTTGTGGGTTGTGGTACACACGTGCTCAATGTTGTATACTGAGGGATAAAGTCTATAGTGTTATTTGGATTACGTGAATTAAGTGTTTATTGCCTTTGACATGGCTTCGTCAGCACTGCCATAAAGCAAGGTAAAGTCAGAAATCAGAATGACATGAAGCCATGTCAAAGGCAATAGTTCATGTCATTCTGATTTCTGACTTTACCTTGCTTTATGGCAATGCTGACCATTGCCTTTGACATGGTTTCATGTCATCCTTGCTTTTTTGATTCCATCTTGCTTTGGGCCTGTGTGCATGGCTTAACTAACTCCATTTTCATGACTGAAGCTATTTTCTGTGCCTGCATGAAGCTGCAGAGGTGGGGAGGGCATGTTTTGCTCTTCTCCTGTTTTTCGTACTTTACTGACTAGAGAGAACTGGTTCTTATCAGAGGAATGTACATGGTCTGTCTCGGAGCCATAGCAAAGGCCTGGTCAACCTATGCAGTGGCCTTGGAGCAGGCTGGTATGGGCTCTCACGAGAACGAGGGGGCAAGGCTTGCTAGAAGCTTTGTTTTGTTTGAATTTGTATTAAAAAGGGGAGCCTACACTGGCCTGGTGGAAGTTCACGCCGTGGAGCAGACATGTTGTCACTGAAGAGTGGGGGCTGGTGTCACCTCTGAGTTTTCACCCGGTTCACGCAATGGACTGCCCTTGAGCAAAGTGGGGTGAAATGATGAAGCAGTAGGTGGGGTGTCTCTGCTACTGTCTCTTGATTCTTTACTGATTCTTTCATTTCCTTCTTATTTTCTGATTCTTATATCCATACATATATATTTTCTTGATTGTGTATTTCAATCGGTTATTTGATATGTGAGAGTCTGCCATGATCAATAAATATATATATATATATATATATATATATATATTTATATTTATTATCGACTGGCGGTCGCCAGTAGATAGTTATAGTTAGGACCGAGTTCCCATAGGAAATCTGAAAATTCTATTTTGAATAACTTTGGCGCCGGTTGACTTATCTTCGTGAAATTTTCAAAACTAATGGGGCGCTCCGCTCAGCTTCTACCCTGAAAGCCTCGGGGTGATTTGTCAAGCGGGGGCTGAGAAAAAAGGGGGGTCCCAAAACACGTTTTCCCCATGCATTTTCCCATAGGACCTTTAGTCAAAGGTACAGCCCGAACGGCTGAACAGAATTACTTGAAATTTGGCAAAGAGGTAGTCCTCAGGTCAGGCATGTGCCTTTTGCATATATGGTGTCAATCTGTTCAGTAGTTCCTGAGAAAATCAAAAGTAAAATCACATATAAATCTGGGCGGAGCCTAACCACACATCTCACCGTGAGATCGGATTGGCTGTCAGCACTTCATCCAAGAAGTGTTGGCAGCCATCTTGGGATCAATATACATGATAGCACCTCATTAAAAAGTATTGCAGTTAATAGAAGGTTTTAAGACTTTAGTTACATTATAAATCATTTGTTGATGGTACCATACTCATTTTAGGAATTGTGGTGTGTTCTATGGCGATTTTACCATGTGAAAAAGCCTTCTGCTGTGATATCATGAATCATGTTTGAGAGAAAACTATTTTCTCATGCTTTTCCCACAGAGGTTTGGAAGGTGATCTATAAGCTAAACTGAGAGCATATTTTCTGTAAATTCACATTATCTTTCTCAGTCATGTGAGAATGAAGTCTGACATTCTCAGTAAAACATGTACATCCAACAAGGGCAGAGACTGTCAGTTGATTCCTTTGTGTTCTACTGCAGCTTCCCAGAGTGTTCTAAAGAACAACTAGAGCGCTAACAGTCTTACTTATGACAAACGTATGGCACACCTGAAGCCATCTTGGTTGGAATAAAGTGGTAACACTTAAAACATTTAATTTACAAAGGAACAAAATGAGGGGGTTCATTTTGCCATAGAAAGTATGATTAGTTCTGCAGAAAGAAAAATGAGGGCACATTTTGACTTCTCAAATCCTCTTCTATTTCATAAAAAAATTCTGACATGCAGACTGAAACATGCACTTTGAATACCAGCAGCAGACTTCCCTGGTGAGCAGTAGTTTTACTACAGTGATCTAATGAGCAACTAGAGTGCTAACATTCAGAATGTATGGCAAATGTGTGACACATCTGAATGCCTTCTTGATGGAACCAAATTAAAAAACTGAAAGTATTCCCACTGAGGAGACTGCAGTAAATAAGGAAATTAGGAAACTTCATAACAAATAAATCTCCAAGATGGCCACCAGAGACTAAAGAGCCCAACTGTAGCCCAAATATCACCCAGATGTAGCCCACATGTAGCCCAATGACAGAAGTGTGCAAAACACTTATTTTTTGTGTATTTGCAGTTTTATATAGATTAGACTGGTCAGGTATTGGAGTGCTTTACATGAGCATTGGTTACATCACAAAAGATCAAATTAATTTTGGTTTTAGACATGGGGAGATTAAATGATTTGACCAGAATGTTGAGCTGAACCAGAAACTCCAACCTGGTTCCCCAGTTGCAAAGTCTGCAGCTCTGGAAGTAACACCACATCCTCTCCCCTAGGTGCAACATTTAATCAAGTGGTCAACTGGTTAAAAAAACAAAGATTAGAAATAATTTAAAAGTTCTTTGTCGCTATTTGAAAACTCAGAAAATATGTCCTCATTTTAGTTTTTTAGAGCACCAACCATAATTTTGATGCAAATAAGACCCTCTAATATATGTAATTTCTAAAGAAAATACTCTAGGTATTACAGTTTTGATTACATCAAGATGACGTCAGGCGTTCCACACTTTTGTAATAAATATAGAATGTTAGCAATCTAGTTGTTTATTGGGATACTGTTGAGAGGCAGATGCCAGGGGCACGGACTCTGAAAATTGAAGGCAGGTAGAAGAGTGCAGATGCAACAATTTGACCACACTGGGCAGGCAGGAAGGGCAGTGGCAGCACAACAGACTATGGAGGGCACTGGAAAGGGGGGCAGGATCAACAAACCAACAATACAGGACTGGCAAGAGAGGCTGTGGCAATATAATAGACCATTGTGGGCAGAAGGAAGAGGCAGTGGTAGTACAACCATACATGCCAACAGACCCGTTTCAGCCGGGAAACGTCCAATGTTTTTAAGCTCAAATGGGCATTATTTGATCTGTCTCCTGTCTACAATCTCCTCTTTTTCAATGTAACTCAAAGGGGAAAATCAATACCCCAGTTTTTTTCAAAATCTCCCTCTTACCAAGTTCAAAATGTTCGCAAGTATGGTATATTGGATCATGGTAGGCAGGAGGAATTGGGATAGGGACATGGACTCGGATAACAGAGGACAGGAGGGACATGGAGAGGTGCACCAAACTGACCCTACAGGGCAGGCATCAGGGTTTGCAGCAGCACAATACACCACACAGCGCATGCGGGACCGGAGTGCAGCACAATCCATAGAAAGCAATAGGGAGGGGACAGGACCATGCACATGGACAACAGAGAACAGGGGGGAAAGAGGCAATGGTAGCTAGCTGACCATAATGGACAGACAGGAGAGAAAGCTGCAGCATAACAGACCATAAAGGGCAGGAGGGACGGATCAGGGGCATTACAATGGAACAGACAAGCCAGGAGGGAGGGAATAGGGGTCTGCACATGGAAACAGAGGGCTGGGGGCAAGGGGGCAGGGCAGGAGCAGCAAGATGACCATGGAGGTCAGGCAGGTTGGGCACTAGAAACAAGACACGCCATGGAGAGCAACAATGAGACTATGATGGCATACACACAGACCATGGAGGGAAGGTGGGAGGGGGTCAGGGGCAGCTAGCTGACCACACAGGGAAGGTGGGAGGGGCCATGGCAGCACAGAAGACCATGCATGGCAAGCGGGAGGGTTAGTGGCAGCACAATGGCTATGATGGGCAAGAAGGAGGGTGCAAGGGCATGCATAAAGGACCATGGAGGATAGAAGGGAGGGTCAGGACCTGGGCACAGATAAGAGAGTTCAGGGGAAGGGGCCTCACAACAGACCGCACAGGGCAGGCAGGAAGAGCAGTTGCAGCACAACAGACCAGGGAGGGCAGAAGGGTGTGGCAGTGAAATGAACCATGGAGGACAGGAGGAAGGGGATATGGGCATGGCATGTGGACAGGCAGGGTGGAGGTGGCAGGGACAGGTTACAGTCATCTGACAATGCTAGGCAGGTGGGAGGGGAGTGGCAGCTCAACAGAACACTCAGAGTAGATAGGAGTGGCAGGTCCATGTAACATGGTGGGCAAAAAGGATGGAGCAGGGGCATGCACAAAGACATCGGAGGGCAGGGGGAAGGAGAATAGGGGCAGCAAGCTAAGCACAGAGGCTAAGCAGGAGGTCAATTATGGGCCATAGAATTGGGCAATGGAGGGCAGGAGGAGTGGACTGGTACATCATACTAAATGGAGGGCAGTGGCAGCACATCAGACCATGCATGGCAGGAGGGAGGAGGCTAGTCCGTGGATTCAGACAACAGAGGATATGGAGGAGGTGGATGAGACAGCAAGCTAACTGTTCAGAGAAGGTGGGTATTAGGAACTTTATTGTTTTTAAAATGTGTGTCTGTGCGAGCTACTTAAAATATGAACAAGTATGCAGCATAATCTCACTTTTATTCAGGAAGAAGAGGACGTTTGTGACTGTGACTCCGGGCTCACTTGGCAGAAAACCCCCTGACCCTCCACCCCCATCGCAAAATGTAATTCCCCTGAAAGGGGTAGGTGGACGAAGTGTTATATAGAACATAGTCCTGGGAGCACGATTGAAAATGAAAACTAGATATAGTATATGGTATAAACTATGCACCGAAGAGTGTGATATAAGATGAACCGGGGCGTGAAATATAATATGCAATACATTGTGCGCAATGACAGATTCATTGGAGAGCGCAAGATAGCACAGGCACTAGCGTGTGCTATGCGATATGCGCCTTGGAGTGTAATATGCACAGGGCAGTGTTGTGTAACCTAACTAGTCTCTAAAGTTGTAATATAAAATATGTGCTGGGGAGTGTAACGTTGCATATGCACTGTGACAAAGATATGGATCCCAGATTGTAATATGTATGGCATAGCACTGTGCGTTATAACATAGGCATCGAGGAAGGCACGTTAGATGGGGCAATATAACCTGTGTGAAGGCAAGTGTGGCATGACATATTCACGGGGTGGTTTTACAGTGCACATGGGCTAGAAAGTTTCATAGCATACGCACTAGCTGGTGAAATACAACACAGAGGTGTGAGGCACTCGGCGGGCACTGGTGGGTGTAACACAGCATTGGGCTCAGCCAGGAGCACGCTGTGACTCTCAAGTGAGGTTCGTCTCCTTTCCAGAGAGTAAAATAAAAAGTATTACACATCCGGCGGTGGATGTGTGTTTTATTAACCGTGAGGGGGGTTTCTTGCATAGTTTGGTCAAATTTTTGTCGAATCCCCTTTGAATGGCTTGGTGTGCATGTATAATAAATGTGCCCGTCAATAGCTACCCATGTTTGTATAAATAAACGACAAGGGTGTCTACTTGGAGAGTACCCACCGGCGGGGGCACCGGGATTCGGCACGGTAGGGCGTCAGACACGTCAGAGCTTCACCAGCGGTGTAAATACATTCCATGTGGATTTATTCTATGCCTTTTAATGAATATCACGTAAATCGTCATGGTGATAGGTACATACGGTTTGTCCAGCATGTCCTAGGTGTTTCTATAAATATATATTTTAAAAAAAATAAAAAACAAAGGCCGGCCCCGGGGGATGGGGTCCCCAGGGCCATAAGTGGCCTGAGGAGGGGGGCAACGCAGCCCCATCCTAAAGAAAACAAAAACAAAACAAAAAAAGGCCATGACCCGGGGGTTGGGGTCCCCGGGGCCGATTAAGGCTTTGGGAGGGCCAAATTTATTTTTTTCAACAAAAAAAGTTAGGGTGCAGGCCCTGGGGTATGGGGTCTCTAGGGCCAGTAAATTAGAAAAATAAGGGGGCCACACAGCCCTCCTTCTTAAAAAAATAAAATAAATAAAAGACCGGCATCGCGCCGGAGGCCACCCCCCTCCTTGCAGCACTCTGCAAAGGCGCCCCCTGGCCAGTTGTAAGTTGGGGAATAAATTCCCCTTCAATACTGAGGGTTCCTGAGGGCCAACTAGCCCAACAGGTATCTCCAGTATGCGCCAGGGAGCTGCGTTGCAGACAGGTGTTCTGAGGCAACGCCACTTTTTTCACCTCTACGCAACGCAGCTCTGTGGCGCTTACTGGAGGTACCTAGTGGGCTAGTTTGACCCTAGGGACCCTGAGGATTCAAGGGGACTTAATCTTTCAAACTTAGAACGGCCACAGGGCGCGTTTACACAGTGGTGAAGGGAGGGGACGGGGCCTGAGGTGACATGTGCAAACACGCCCTGTGGTGCATTTTAAGTTGGGGAAATAATTCCCTTTCAATCCTGAGGGACCCTGGGGGCCAACTAGCTCACCAGGTGCTTCCAGTAAGCGCCACTGCTCTGCGTTGCAGTGAGGTGGTGCAGGTTGTGCCCCTTTTTACACCTCTCTGCAATGACGCTTACTGGACGTACCTAGTGGGCTATTTTGCCCCTAAGGATTTTCAGGATTCAAGGGGACTTAATCTCCCAACTTAAAAAACGGCCTCAGGGCGTGTTTACACAGTGGGGAAGGGAGGGGACGGGGCCTGAGGTGACGTGTGCAAACACGCCCTATGGCGCGTTTTAAGTTAGGGAATTAATTCCCCTTCAATCCTGAGGGCCCCTGGGGGCTAACTAGCCCACCAGGTGCTTCCAGTAAGCGCTACTAAGCTGCGTTGCAGAGAGTTGGTCCAGGCCGTGCCACTTTTTACACCTCTCTGCAACGTAGCTCTGTGGCACTTACTGGGGGTACCTACTGGGCTAGTTGGACCCTAGGGACCCTCAGGATTCAAGAGGACTTAATCTCCCAACTTAAAACGGCCACAGGGCGTGTTAACACAGTGGGGAAGTGAGGGGATGGGGCCTGAGGTGACGTGTGCAAACACGCCCTGTGGTGCGTTTTAAGAGGTAGTTTTAATCCCCTGCCCTAATATATACTAGGGGCTTACAGAGAAGGTCATGCTGATCACAGGGGGACCCCAACGCATAGTGTTCCCTAGTGTATGTAGGTGTTTTCACTGTATTCTGTGTGTCTTAACATAGCACTGGCTCTAGGACTGGTTAGTCAGACTCAGTTACCACCAGTATCCGTCTGAAAAAGTTGAGGGTACAGGATGATTTTGCAACAAGGCTTGTTTCTGCTCTTCTGTTTGTTCTTTCTGCACGTTATCCTTCTTCCTGCACTTTTCTTCGTCTTTGAGGACTTCTGTTGCTTCTTTCTGCTCTGCATTTCTTTTTTTCTTTCTGTGCGTTTTTTCTTCTTTCTTCACATGTCCTATCTCTGTAGGCATAGTTAGTAATTAGCATTTAAAAAACCTTTGAAATTCACTGAAAAAACCATAGGTTTCAGGCACATTATAGTTAGGAATTAGCATTTAAAAAACCTTAGAAATTCACTGAAAGAACCATAGGTCTCAGGGGCGTTATAGTTAGCTGGACTTTTCACTCGTACAAAACCATTGAAATTCCCCCGTTATAGTTAGTTCAGCTAACTATAACTAGCGCGCCCACAATGCACTGCTGATGACGTCACATATTACATCACTCATGACATGGTCAGTGACATCACTCATGACATCACTGATGACATCACTGATGACATCTCAAATGACATCACTGATGACATCATCCTTGTGATTGAGAGGCAGACCTCCTCTCCCCCTAATATAACCTTTGATACACACATTCAAAAATAGAAACTAAAATTTTCAAAACAATGGACATACCAATATCAGTTACAACAACCTATTCAGTAATTCTAAGATCCACATACACATCCACTCATTCACCAACAGTCCTATACAGTCACTCATACATGTACTCACTCATCATATGTACTCATACACCTATACATCCTGTTACACGCCACTCATCCATAGAGTTACTCACACACAGTCACTCATGCTAATAAAGAATCAAACATACATTTACTTGCATATACAGTTATACACACACCACCACACTTACTTCTACAGAAACTTACACACACTTAGTCTTTTAAACAACCACTTATAGAAACACATACTTATTCATACAGGAACTCTTTCAATCTTTCACTCTCACATATACTCACTTGTATACACCAATAGTCACATATACTAGTTTAAAACATATGTAGTTACTCATAAAGACACTATTGAGACAGTCATTCACTCACTAACACACCCATGCACACACTCATCCACCCATACAGTCCTGCACACATGCTGTCTTCCACACATACAAACAGTGAGTCACTCATTCATGCACCTATGCACTACGTAATACCCCCCACCGAACCATGCAGACACTCAGACTGATACTAAAAAAACCAACTAATAACCTATATAGACACCCATGTAGCTACTCACCAACCCATGCAGCCACTTATACAGAAAGTGAGAGACTGACACAGATATTTACATATTTAAACATTACTCACTAAGCCATGTATTCACTATGATACACTTAATCAGTCAGTTATACAATCAATTTTTCAAAAACAAATCCATTTAGACACTTATATACCCATGTATTCTTCCATTGACCTTGAGATATACATATATAAAACATGTAATTTTCAGAAAAACACACATTCACTGGATGATGTCATCAGTGATGTCATGAGTGATGTCACTGACCATGTCATGAGTGATGTAATATGTGACGTCATCAGGCGTGCATTGTGGGCGCGTGAGTTATAGTTAGCTGAACTAACTATAACGGGGGAATTTCAATGGTTTTGTACGAGTGAAAAGTCCAGCTAACTATAACGCCCCTGAAACCTATGGTTTTTTCAGTGAATATATTTATATTTTCAGCCTGCCCGTGATTGAAGTATGGTGTTAATAAATTTATATATTCCATATGTTTGAATTTGTCTTTTCCTTGTCGTGGGAGGTGAGGAGTGTGCCCTCATGGCAAGTGATGTGCAAAGTATATCTCACTCTAGAGAAGTGTTGTGTGTGTTACCTTGGTCTAAAGGAGACTCATGTGATATTCTTTTCTTGCCTTGCCTTTGGGGGAGTGTTGAAAGTTTGCCCACCTTAGGCAGTGCTGTGTATATGTTATATTACATAAGTTTGGAACTGATATTCTCGCCCTGGGAAAGTGACGGTACATACCTTGGTCAAGGGGAGATCTGAGACATTTCATTACAGCTTTCCCACCATCTACAGATGATTAAAGACATCCAGGCAATGATTCCACTTTTTCAGAATGGAGTGGATTTTCCAGTCCTGAAGGTCTTGCACCTGCTCGTTCTGTTAACTTTGTGCATACTACTGGTCAGCCATGCTCGCTGGAATATGAGGGCCCTCCAGTGGTGCCTCAACAGGCAGTGGTTTCCACACAAAAGAGATCTCAAAGAGGTGGTCAGGATCTCCAGAGACACTGCAGTGGAGCTGTTGTGGTGATGTGTTCCAGGCAACCTGTCTCAAGGGAAGCCATTTCAACCTCCTTCTCCGGTGGCCACAGTGATTACGGATGCCTCCACTCCAGGGTGGGGAGATGATCTGGGGGATCTGGAGGTCAAAGGTCTTTAGTCTCCAGAGGAAAGATTGTTTCACATCAATCTTCTGGAATTGCGGGTGATACATTTGGCTCTCAAGGCCTTACTTTCCTCCCTTAACAGACAGTCAATTCAGGTGCTGACGGACCACACTACCGGAATGTGGTACATCAACAAACAGGGAGAAGTAGGGTTGTATCTTCTTTTATAGAGGACCATCAGATTTGTCTGATTGCAAATCACCCGGCCAGGAAACTGAATGTGAATGCAGACAGTCTCAGTCTGCAGTATTTGGCCGATCACGAGCGGTGTCTCCATCCAGAGGTAGTCCTTCACATATTCAGTATGTGGGGGTTTCCTAGGTCGGACCTATTTGCCACTCACAAAAACATGCACTGCCTGGTATCCAATGTGGGGAGCGTTGGGGCACATTTCAATTAGATTGGGGCTAAGAGCTTCTTTAAGTGTTCCTGCCCATACCCTTGATTCCTCGAGTTCTGTGGAAGATTCTCCAAGACCGGGCCCAAGTCATATTGATCACGACCTGGATTGGCCGCAAAGGGTGTGGTACACAGACCTTCTTTACCTCTCATATCACCCTCCGCTTTGTCTACCTCTCTGGGTAGACCTCCTCTCGCAGTCAAAGGGGTAGGTTCTTCACTCCCACCTCCAGATCCTGCACCTTCATGACTGGAGAGTGAACGGGGCAACCTGAGCTCTTTCTCTCTCCCACCGGATGTGGTGGATGTAATTTTATTGTCCAGAAGACACTTCACCAAATCGGTCTATTCTGGTAGGTGAGCCAGGTTTGTTAAATGGTGTGGATTTATTGATCCCTTATGGGCCCTTTTGTCTGATATTCTGGGTGCCTCTCTTTCCCTAGCACTACAGGGTTGTGCAGTAGCTACTGTTAAGGCCTACTTGTCTGCCTTATCAGCTTTTCTCGGTTTTCTAGATCAGCCCTCGTTGTTTATCCCAAAGTCATCAGATTCATTAAGGGTCTCACAAATAAGTTCTCCCACTCCCCTATCATGCCTCAGTGGGATTTAAATTTGGTTCTCACTTTCTTAATGGGTTCCCCCTTTGAACCTTTACATAGTTGTCCCTTAAGGTTAATTGCAACCAGAAATGACATCTTAAATGCTATCACTTCCGCTAGGATGGTGAGTTGCAAGCTCTTGACTCCAATCCTCCATTTACATCATTCCATGCAGATAAGATGGTTCTTATGACCAGAGCTGCTTTCCTGCTAAGGTCATCACTCTTTTCCACCTAGGGCAATCCATCACTTTACCTACTTCCTACCCTCCCCCTCATCCTTCTAAGGAGGGGGGACTTTATCGCCTAGACTCTAAGAGGGTGGTCTGCTCCTCCCTGGATAGAATGAAGGACTACAGTTTGGACGAACAACTCTTCCTTGGATATGTGAGCAAGATGAAGGGCAAGGCTGTCCACAACAGAACACTGTCCAGGTGGATCACCACCTGTACCAAGATCTGCTACGCCTAAGCCAAGAAAGAGCCTCCTGAAGGTATTCAAGCTCAATCTACTAGAGCTAAGTCTTCAAATTCGACTTAAGCTGGAGGTGTCCCTGTGGCAGACATCTGCAAGGTGGTAACTTGGGCCTCCCTCCAGACTTTTGCAAATCACTATTGCTTAGATTCGGAGGTGAAGAGGGACGGCCATTTTGCACGTTCTGTGCTGCAGGATTTTTTAGTATAGGTAGGCAGGCAACCTCCCCCGGGAGCAGGATTGTTTGGGGATTCAATTGAAACGGTGAGGAATCCACAGGCAGATGTATCCATCAGAGGAACAAGTTACTTACCTTTGGTAATGCTTTTTCTGGTGGACACAGTATCTGCCTGTGGATTCCTCACTTACCCACCCGCCTTCCCGGCGCCTGCCTGTTTATACTGAAAAAAATAATCAATGTGTATTTTATGTGATTTGTTGTGAAATTATCATGTGTTGCATGTTCTGGTTTTGGGCTATGTTTCTATACTGTGTATACTCGTGAAAATGTTGTTGCTTCACCTGTTCGCCTCGAAGGCATGGGAAAAAATGGGTGGAACAGACGTGGGCACACCGACGTGGTCTTCTTCAGGCTCTGATGACATCACGTGGATTTGCGTTTAGAGCTGTTCCATTGTGACGCCCTCGTTGATGTGGGAGAGCTATGGAGAAAAATTTCTATGGAAAGTTCACATTGTGGATTCCTCACATTTTGAATTACCCCGTCAGATACTGTATCCACCAGAAAAAGCATTTTCTAAGGTAAGTAACTTGTTTGTTTGAATGTAAGGATGACAGGATACTGTATGCTTTAACAAATGCCAAAAAGCCTGTACACGCGTACTCAATGCCTTTTTATGGGCCTGCCTATGTTTGCAGAGCATGCAGGACTGTCTTTTATATCCTTGTTTGATTTGAATTGGTTTTTATTTCATAGAGCGCTTGAATGCCCTCAGGTGTCTTGGTGCTAAATCTGTAATAAGGAAAGACTTGCTCAACTAGTTGCTGAATAGCCAGGTTTTGAGAGATTTCCTTAAGGACAAGAGATTGGCACTGATTCAGAGGTAGCACATTCCACAGCTTAACAGTTCCCTGAATAAAACGTCTACCTCCTAAAAAGGCTCGTTTAATCGTAGGGATCAACAGATGTTTAGAAGTGGAAGATCTAAGCTTTCTTGGCAGGGAGTAGCAGATAAATCTTGCCTGCAAAATACTTGGACCAACATTGTTCAGTCCCTTAAAGACAAAGAAAATAATCAAATTCAAGGCATTGTGCATTATGTGTGACCAGTGCAGTTTAACCAATGCCTGAGAGGTAGATTGATGCTTGGGAGGGCAGACTGTGTCCCTTTAGGTTTCTGTAATAGCTTTTGATTTGATCCATAGTGAGGCTGACTATATAATGCAATGCACTTGCTAAGGTCTGTCTATCACCATGTGTAACTATAAAAATCTTCAAGCAAGCTGTGGGCTGCTTCGGTTGCTATTCTGAAGGAGACAAATCTAAAAGGGATGTATTTAGTAATCCAGGTTGAGGTTTAATATTACTGTGGCCCTGGACAACAGGCATAAACAACTACAATTGACAAAATATCTGACTGTTCTAGTGGCCAAAGGAAAAAAATCTCATAAAAAATGAATTTACTTAAACAGTGTTAATTCTGAACATCTGGAGTGGTTGCGGTCCACCTACTAATTGCTTCTCACAGGCCAAGACTTGAGCCCCCACAGACTGTTTACTTCCTACCATTATTCTCAAATTTTAATGTCTACAGCCGTTGCTGGGGTGGGAATCCTTCTACAGCCTACAAGTGCCAATTGTCAAGTAAAATAATTTTCCAAAACAATCAACAGGTTCTGCATTAGCAGATATGGTAGAGAGGCGAAAGCTAAATCTGAATACATGGAGATAGCTGTATTGGTATCAATGGGTGTTGTGGCACCCTTACAAACATAGATTTGTTTGCTATATGGCATTAGTCCATGTAGGATTATGTACTAGGTGTCAAAATTTACAGCTCCTTTCTATGATACGTATTGATTACCTGAAGACTAATTAGTGCTGCTGATGCTTTTGGATAGGCGGGCTTCTTGATTTCACCCAAGTGAGACATTAAAATTACGTGGGAGGTGGGTGTGCTTGAATGTAGCAACTTGCTACTGTAGAGCTTTGAAACATGAGAACCTTTGACTGGTGACTGCAAAATTAGCAGTGTAGTGGGTGCGCTTGCCAGTATGTAGGCTGCCAGAGGCTGAAGACTGAGTGTGTGCATATGAACACATATTGTTTCTTTCTCACTGTTATGGCCCTTGAACTCTCAGAGAAGCTCAGATATAGTGCAGCACTATTTATTTATTTTTAACTGCTTTTAATGATTTTAGAATGAGTTTTAATGTACGTGTTTTTTTAACCATGTGGATTTTGCACAGTTTATCTCCTATTATCTACTTTAATAAGATCGAATAAAGATTTCTTGATTGATAGTACAGCACCAGAAAATGTCTAAGTGATAAAAAACTTGAAATAAAGAAAGATAGATAAACAGAAAAAGAATGTCACACCTAACAAATAGGACACTAGCAGATAGGTAACACAATCAACACTGTAGGAAAGAAATAGAAGTCTCAGCACAGCATTCAGCCGTCCACCTAGAAAGGTTTGAGGAAAAGTCCACAACCTTTTACTAAAGGAGCAATCAGTAAAGACAGAGCACTGCATAAAGGTAACCAAAACTAGTTAGCACTAACTTTGATTTGATTGAAAATATGGAAGTTCCTACTAATCCTGCCCCTGCAATGCTCAGTTTTAGGTAAAGAACAAGTTACTTAACTTCGGAAACGATTTTTCTGGTGAATACAGTATCTGCCTGCGGACTCCTCACCTTTGAATTACCCCTGCGTCGGCATCCCACTGAAACTTTTTTCTAGCTTTCCCACGTCAACGAGGAAGTCACAATGACGTGGCTCTACTCCGTGACTCCGTATGACGTCATCGGAGCCATAAGAAGACCTTGTCGACAACATAACGGAGGTATAAACACCATACAATATATAAATCTATATATATATATACACATACACTTGAAAACACACACAATATAGTGAAAGAGGAAAAGCTAAATCAACAAAGCATTTCCTAACCACCAACAGTATGGCAAGCAAAGGACATAGGAAAACAACCATGTCAAATAGCACAAGTGTCTCCTGGATGATAAAATACTATCCACCATATCCGGTGGGAGAGAGAATGAACTCAGATTGCCCCATTCAATCTCTAGGCATGAAGGTGCAAACTCTGGGGCAGGTTCTACACCCCCTCCTCCAGTGACTGTGAGAGGAGATCTGCCCAGAGAGGGAGACAGAGCGGAGGGTGTGATAAGCGGTGAAGAAGGTCTGTGTATCACACCCTCCTTAGCCAATCCGGGGTGATCAACAAAATTTGGGCCTGGTCTTGGCGAATCTTCCACATTCCTATCCTGAAGTATCTTTGTTTTATGGTGGGGTCTCAACCAGTTTGCGGTCCATCCGTTCGTTTTTTCTTTCGCACCTCAGGTCGTCACAAAGGTGATGGTGATAGTGGTGGCTGGACATGGTGGTGATAGTGGAGATGATGGACAGAGCGCTGAATCTTTTCAGACACTCACCCCCAGTCACAGATCTAGGTTGACTATCATCGTTCTTTAGCTCACTTTGCCACCCCAGTTCAGACACAGCTATATGCAAATCATACTTGACTCTGTGCCTCATGGGAACATTCCAGCCTGAACTGCCAAGCCATGTTTTCCCTGGACCGGTAACAAGCATCCTGGGACCGGTTTCAGGTGGCGAAGTGAGCTAAAGAATGATGATGGATTCAAACCAGATCTGTGACTGGGGGTGATTGTCTTAAAAGTTTCAGTGCTCCGTCCATCATCTCCTTGAGTTTGCTTTGTTCGCCCTAATTTGTCAGGGTATGCCCACACGTGGGTCCCTTGCTCACTTTGCCACTGGATTCAAGTTAGCCTGGCTGATGAGGGCTGTTAACCTGAAACCGTTCCCAGGATGCTTGTTTCCAGTCCAGGGAAGACATGGCTTGGCAGTTCGGGCTGGATTGTTCCCATGAGGCACAGGGTCAAGACTGATTTGCATATAGCTGTGTTCTTAAAGGGGTGGTGAGCTAAATAACGATGATGGATTTAACACAGATCTGTGACTTGGGGTGAGTGTCTGAAACGTTTCAGCGCTCCCTCAATCATCTCCTTGTGTTTGAATCTTCCTCAGAACCTGAGGAATCAAGGGTATGGGAGGAAGCGTGCAAAGAAGCTGCAAACCCGATTCCAACTGAAACTCGTCCCACAACGCTCCCCGCATGAGAAACTGGAGACTGCAGAACGACGGGCAGTGCAAGTTTTCTTGAGTGGCAAAAAGGTCCAACCAAGAAAAGGGATCAGGGAGAGCATTCCTGACCCCTTTCCTGCTCTAGAACCACTTCTATCGCACCTTTCTGAAGTAAAGCAAGAAACTCCTGCTGCAAAAGCAGCAAATGGTCCTCCGAACACCAGCCTTGGCGAGGAGGGTAGGGAGGTGGAAACTCTCGGATGGGTAGGGCATGCCAATTTTCCACAAGATTCAAAACCCAAAGGTTTGAAGGGATACATTTCCATTCTTGTAGAAAATTGGACACCTGACCCCCTACAGGACCAACATACTCCAAGATGGGGGGATCTAGAGCTGCTTTCCCTTAGAACGAGCGGTGGAGGCACGGGAGGAAGAAGGCGAGGAGGAGAGTTGCCGGGAGGACCCCACAGACTACCTCTACCCTTTCTTCTGTACAACTTGTACGGAGGGTTCTGCTGCTGTTACAGAGGCTGCCAGCAGCCCCAAAAGAAAGCGGTCTAACCAACACCAAGATACCTTTTATAACCATAACCTCTAGTTTGGGACAGCAGGCCCAAGGACTTTACAGTAGCTCTACAGTCTTTGAAACTTTGCAGTGCAGAATCCGCCTTTTCACCAAAAAGTCTGGATCCAACAAATGGTAGATTAAAAAGAGTAGCTTCCACATCTGGAGAAAACCCCTAAGATCTGAGCCAGGCATGCCTCCTGGTAGCAACAGAGGAACTCATCAACCAGGCCACCGAAGCCCCAGTATCCAGGCCAGACTGAATAACCTGACGGGCTGCAGCCTGCATATCCGGCAAAACCTCCAAAAAGGAGCCACGATCATTGTCCGGTAACTTAGGAACTAACTGCTTGGCCGAGTCCATTAAGGTATGGATGTACCTCCCCAACAAGCATGTGGCATTAGTAGAATTTAACGCCATACTTTAAGAAGAGAAAACCTTCTTGGCCGATTGCTCCAATTTTTTAGAGCCTCTGTCTCACAGAGTTGTAGAGAACCACCCAGCTGTATGTTTAGAACAAGAAGCCTGCACTACCAAACTTTCTGGCAAAGGATGGGCAGTTAGAAAGGCAGGATCATTAGGAGCAGGTCTGTACCTTCTTGTCACAGTAAATGAAACAGCAGGAGCAGATAAGGGCTTCCACCATACCTCCAGAATTGGCTTTGTCAATCCATCATTAAAAGGCAAAAGAGGTTCAACCACAGAAGATGGAGAATGCAACACCTCAGTGAGAATATTTGGCCTGAAGCCAGCTGTGGGCAATTGAAGGTCCAAAAGTTCAGCAGCCTTTTTGATGACAGCATGGTATGGTGCAACATCCTGAGAAAGTAAGGCCTTTGGAGAAAAGAGCTCCCACTCGGGGAAGTGTCTAAAACACTGGCCTCTCGAAGGCCCTCGAACTCCTCAAAAGAGTCGTTGATCTCCCCTTCCTCTGACTCATCCTGCTGGCATTCATCTTCCTCCAGCAGTCTTTGGGCTTCCCTCCTTGAACGCATCTTTGGAATCGGCATTGGCAGTTCCAGACGTGGTGCTGGTGTTGAAGGAGGACCCTCCGAAGTGGGTAATGGCTCCGCTCAAAGTCAAGAGGATGAGGGGCCGGAGACTGTGAAATCGGCATTGAAAATCTGAGACAGAAACTGCCAGGACAACGCCGTTAGCATAAAGGGCACGAAGGGTGCCTGGGCATGATCCCGAGGAATGCCGAAATAAAAGCAAGCGGACCCATGGGGCCAGACAGCGTACGGGTAGGGTAGACTGCCCGGGCAAACATGCCATACAACGCATAAGAAAAATGCAACCGATCCACCACAGGCCCAGGAAAGGGTAGATAATTAGCCGAGTCTGAATCCACTTGAGGCTGAGTTGAAGGCTGAGGCTCCGGTGCCTGGGATGCCAGATCCGGAACTGGCAAGGCCACAGGAACAGGAGAAGACTCTCTGGGCTCCGAAGGATCCATTGGTGCCGGAGAAACCCTGGGCTCCAGAGAATGCATTGGAGTGCGAGTTGCAGTTGCTTGAGGAGAAGGAGAAGGCAACGGCGAGACAACATCCTTAGAATGACATCACGGAGCAATAGAAGGCAACCTCGAAGCCTTACCCTTTGAAGATGGACATCGAGAAACATGCCTTCTCTTCTTCTTGTGTTTTTTCGACTTCAAAGTATGCCAGGTCGCCTACTTCAATTTTGACCTCTTACGACCCATCTTCTCCTTTCTTGCTTTAGCCATGAAGAGCTTCGCTTCACGCTCCTTCTTTGCTTTCGGATTTATCTTCCGACAGCTGGAACAGCACCCGGTGACATGGTGCGACGAGAGACACCAGAGACCGTCATCATGGGGGATCCGTGATGGATATTTGTTCCCCACACTCCCTACAAGGCTTAAATCCAGACTTCTTCAAAGTAGCCATTAGCACTGCTACTCCAAGAGACAAGAAGAAACAAAGTAGTAATGATACCAATTGAAGAGTCCCAGAAAACCATTCCACGTCGAAAGTGGAGTAAAAAGGGAACCGACGTCAGCACACTGACGAGGTCTTCTTATGGCTCTGATGACATCATACGGAGTCACAAGCGGAGCCGTGCCATTGTGAAGTTTCTCATCGATGTGGAAGAACTAGAAAAAAGTTTCTGTGGAATGCTGGCACAGGCATCATTCAAAAGGTGAGGAATCCACAGGCAGATGTATCCATCAGAAATCTCCCTGTACAATTCATTTTACTTACATAGTATTGTTAGAAGAAACATTTTCTGGATCGAGTCTGACACTTGGGAAATTGAAATTTAAGGAATCTGGGACAAGATCATCTCTTAACCAGATAAGGCGTTATCGGAGGTAAGTAACTGTTCATTACAGATTTATAAAAATCGTTTTTTTGTTGTAATTTATTAGTTTGAAAATATTCAAATCCTAATAACGGTATATTCACTAATAATTGAATTTTTCCGGGTTACAATAGAGAAGACTAATTGCCCGACGAAATCTAGCCCCCACGCCAAAGTTTGCCAAGGCCTCCGACAGGTACAACCAATTAACTCTGTCGAAGGCCTTGGTGGCATCCAGCGTGAGAACCGCCAAGGGTAAAGACCTCAAACATGCCATGTCAATTGACCCAAACAAGTCATACGTCAATTCAAAGAGCTGTCGTCCCTTAATAAATCCCTTCTGGTCAGTATGTAGGGTGGAGGGAGCAACCAAGGACAGTCTCTTTACAAGAAGGGAGGCAAAGATCTTATAGACCAATTTCTGTATTGAATGGAGACTATAAGAACCACAGGCAGTTGGAGACTTCCCTGGTTTCAAGATAACGGTTATGGATGCGCTATCCCATGATGTTGGTGGTCGAACTCCGTCCATCAAGATCTGATTAAACAATACAGCCAGAAAGGGAACAAGTTCCTGCTCCAATGATTTGTATATTTCAGTAGGCAGTCCATCAGGCCCAGACGCCTTGCCCTTCCTGGCATCCTGGATGGCTTCCCTTACCTCCTCTTCCGAAATTTTACTATCTAACGTTCCTGACTGGTCAACTGAAAGTTTTGGTAGGTCTACTTTCCCAAGCCAGTCATTGATCTTAATAATATCCACATTCTTATCTTCATGATAGATGTCTTGATAGTAATCTTTGAATGCTGCTCTAATGTCTGCATCAGAGGAGAGAGGAACGTTATTGACATGGATCTGGTTAATGTTGTTACGAACCTGATCAGTTTTTACTTTCCATGCCAATAACTTACCAGCACACTCTCCATACTGAAAGTGTGCGATTTTACTGGCCTCCCATCTTTCCTGAAGCCGCCGGTTAAGGATCGAGGTCAATTCAGCCCTTAGGCTCAATAATTTAGCCCGTATAGGTGTTAAGACATCATCTGTGGAATCCAAGTTGTCATCGATTTCAGCCTGCGTTTTAATCAAATTTGCCTCAACTAAGGCAATAGCCTCTCTGTATTCCCTCCGTCTCTATGAGGTCTTAGTTGTGATGAGACCCCTCAGAAAGGCTTTGAGTGAGTCCCAAACCACACCAGATTCTGTAGAACCCACATTCACCTCTAAAAAAGATCCCACTTCAGTTTTTAAAAAAGTAACATCTTCCGGGTGAGAGAGCAAAGAACGGTCAAAAGACCAAGTCCTTACTACATCAAAAGTAGGAACCATAAGTTCCAAAAACACAGCAGAATGGTCGGATAGATGTAACGGGAGATAGTGAATATCCTTAACAGCGTCCGATAAACTATGGCTAATTAATATAAAATCTATCCTAGATTGATGATTATATTTATAATTTCTAAAGGACACCCCCTGTTGCTGCCCAGCCCTTAAGCTCCAGATGTCGACATATCCGTATTGTTTCATTTCATTCAACAGAAAAGATCTTGATTTAGAAGGGACACGGGATCTACTATTATTAGATTTATCCAGGACTGGATCTAGAACGATGTTAAAATCTCCAGCTAATATAACTGGTTCCGGGAAGGACAGAAAATGAGAAAAAAACACTTCCAAATATGTAGGGTCATCCACATTAGGACCATAGTATCCAACCACAGTGAACGAAGCACCCAAAATTATCAGAGGCAATAACCCATCTTCCCGCAGGGTCAGCTTTAAAATCTAATACCCTGGCTCTAAGCTGCTTTTCAAAAATCAAAGACACACCACGGGAGGTCATAGACTGAGATGTCGATAATATAAAATCAATCCATTTATTCCCTTTTACCAGGGTATCGATTTCAGACTGTATCAAATGTGTCTCCTGAAGAATGATGACCTGGGCATCGGAATCCTGGAGATATTGCATCAATGTCTTAGCCCTAGGTTTGGTTCGGAGCCCATTAATGTTCCAAGACATAATTTTTAAACTAGCCATCTCCACTAAGCCAAAACACTGTCAGCCCCATCTTTATAACAGAACCAATCAAAGATTGACCCACCTCCACAAGGAAAAGAAACTCGCAGCAAAATAAAAAAATCAACAGAATCAGCAAGCAAAAAGAATACAACAAAATGACTGATGAGGAATTTTTTAAGTTTGCACGTGAACCCCACCCCACCCCACCCTCACTCCCCCATAGAGAATCCACGATGTACCTAACCGGATCAAGTCCAGTAATGGCACCCCAACCTCATTTGAAATCTCGAGGGGTACCAGACAGGGCTGCCCTCTCTTCCCGCTCTTGTTCGACTTATATGCTCAACCTTTTGCTCAGAACTTGAGGGATAGTGTTAACATCAAGGCGTTTGAGTGCGGGGGCTGGGAGAGAAAGGTGGCCCTTTATGCCGACGATATTCTTATATTTACCTGTGATCCTCATGAGGCTCTCCCAGTAATATTCGAGTTGGCTTCAGAATTTGGGATGGTCTCCGGATACGAAAATAATACCTTAAAAACTGAGATGATGACCTGGAATATTGATCAAAGCATCTTTGTTTCTGAAACCCGGCCAGCAAATCGTATGAGATATTTAGGTCTGGATATTGTAGCTGATCTTGATCAGACTACTACTATTAACTTTGCAAGGGTTGCAAAGGAGTGTCCTAAGTTGTTCCAGACCTGGGCCCATCTCCCACTTTCTCTATTGGGTAGGATCAGCCTAATTAAAATGTCTATTTTGCCTAAGGTTACTTTTATATTTAATACGATACCTTTATATTGTGATCCCACCTCTATTAGGAAATTGAAGTCTGATATCAGTACCTTTATTTGGAATAAACATCTCCCAAGAATCTCCTGGAAAAAAATCAGGAGGCGGAGGGAAAAAGGAGGGCTTGCTGCACCTGATCTCCAGGCTTATGCCTGGGCTTTCCAGCTATCACATGCCAGGATCCTACTAAAGAGGCCAGTGGGGCAGGGAGTGTGGTCTCTTTATTCAAAGTTATTGGATGTGGAAGGTGTAAGTCAGTCAGGGTTCCTTTTTAAGTTTGGGAACCCCAAGTTCTTCAAAAAAATTAAACTGAAAATCCTAAAGGGTATGGCAAGAATATGGGCTCAGATGTCTAAAGTAATTTAAAGTGGGGTACTATGGAAGCAGGACACCGCTGTGGGACCTACCTGATGGGCCATCATGGTTGGGAGATGCATTAGCTATACCTATGAGAGAGGCCGGCTTGGAGGAGTGGGGTAACCTATTTGTTGACGGGGATTTGTTACCCTGGGAGTGTCTCTGCACAAAGATCGGCCCACACTTCTCTAGGCTTAAGTATCTTCAAATGTCAAGCTGGGCTCGGGAATATTCCGTTCAACCACCATATAGTTCTAAATTTCCCTTGGGTGTATATAGTTATCTTATAACGCTTTTGCTAGATAAGCCGCCTGCCAAGAAGGAAATTTCATTATGGTATAATTTAATCTTAGAGGAAATGGACGGAATTTTTTCACTCCCAGACGACCTTTGGTCCCTACATGTCATCAATTCCGACTTGCAACATCTTTGGAACTCATCTTGCATGATGATGTGGGATATTGTTAAACCTGCATGGTTACGCAGGAATCATTTTTTCACGATTCAGCGAGCATACTACTCACCCCTTCGTCTATCTAAATTTACTGAGGGGAGTAGTGTGGCCTGTGCGAAGTGTGGTTTGGTGGCTGCCTCTGACATTCATATGTTTTTTGAGTGCCCGCATTTGGCCCAATTCTGGGAAGCTATCAGTAAGACCCTTTCACTATCTCTTGGAGTCAACATTTCCTTGGATTTAACATCAGTAATTTTTGGTTGCTACCAAGGGGTTCCCTCCTTGGCAAAAAAGCTTATTTTCTATACCATTCGGCTAGCAAGGAGGGAAATATGTATGAAATGGAAAGACTCTTAATCTCCTTCTATTAACGACTGGTATGCTTCTGCTCTGATGGTTTCTCAGTTGGACTTGGCTAGATCCGGTAATCCAGATACAAGATCTTTCTGGCATCTCCTGAATTGGTCTCATTGAATTGGTCTCATTGAATACCTGGGTTTTTTTTTTGTTTGTTTGTTTTTCTTCCCCAGGTCCAATGATTATGCCATTATCCTCATTCTGGGGGTTTCTTCTCTCACGGTACTAAGTTTAGTGCCGTGACGTGAATTTGGCAATTGCCTGTATGGTTATAAATTAGTGATCATTGCTGGTTGAAAACATTGTTGCTGAGGGGTGAGACTTACGTTCCATTACTGCTCCAACCAGTTCTAGTAACTGAGGCAGCGCAAGGTCTGTACATCTGCAAGATTGTATATTGAAACTTGTATGGCAGATGAGGACAACAAAAAGAAGAGGGAGAAAAAAAGAAAGAAAGGGAAAAAAAAAAATTTGCATTTTCCATCTGTCGAATATACTGAATGACCAACTGTGGCAGTGTTGCAGAGGAGAATTTCTCCTTATTGCGGAGACAAAAAAAACCTCATCCGCATTCTGCATTCCTTCATCAATATATGTAGTAAGTCATTCTCACATTTAATCATTTTGCTCTTCATTAAAAGAAGTCCATAGTATCTGAAGGTCCTCATCAATATTACTACCATCTTGACAGAAATAACTATCATTATAGTGCTCATGATAGCTAATTAAAGACGTTGACTGTCTTCAAGGCTGGCAAACCCTGCTTTAGATACTCGTGCGTACAATAAGCCATCAGAGGAAATTACTGACTTTGAGGCTGGAATTAATTGCTTTAAGTTAGAACGATTGACTTACTTTCCCATTGAGGGAGGCTCATTTAACCAGTTTCCCTCCACTCTGTTTGTGGGACTCTGATATTCAAGATGTATGGTTGTTGAGGATACTCTAGGTTCTTGAAACTCCATTTCACTTTCCAAAGCAGCCCAATGCTATCAATGGTTCAGAATACTTTTCTATTACACCTCCTATTTGCCTTACCGTCATAATTACAGATGGATGTCTGCCCCACAGAGATCTGCCTCAGGATGTCAACAGCCTCCGCACTGAGGGCAGCAGGGGGGGGCAGGGGCTGAGGTCCCTGGCACAAATGAGAGCTGTACCCCGCCACGGGACTGGCCACGGACACTGGGAGCAGATGGGAGGATGGAGATGGGAGCTGTGGTGGTGGTGAACTCTGATGTTGAGGAATCCTTTCCTTTGTCCTCCACCACCAGGGAGTCATCACTAGAGCTTGACTGGTCCTCGGCAGGTCTGCAAATCCATCTGCAGCATCTATCAGTGCAGCTCCCCTCATCCTACCCGCCTGTTGATGCTTCCACGTCCGATTGGCACTGGACCCAGACTGGCGAACAGTTCCCTCTACACCTGTGGCACTGTCTCCTCAGCTGGCCGGTGATGATGCTGTGAACAAAAAAGCAAATGATTCACATAAGTCATCTGTATGTACTTGACACATAGGTAAGATTCAAAGCCTCACCGTTCAACCAACTACAACATTTTGACTTATGCTATCGACTTGACAAACATTACACTTGTCAATCTGCAAGTTAACTATTGCTCCCTCACACGTGGTTATCTGAAACATTGGGGTCATCAACATCAATTGACACAGCCGCATTGGTGACTACTTCACTATGTAGCAGGTGAGGTATTGTCTTTTACACCGGACGGTCTTGTGTCCTGGCATACCTGTCTCATCTCCTACAAGGGAGTATAGAGCTCGCAATGGAAATAGGATTCACACAATTGATTTGAGACATGATATCCATTCCATTCGAAAACTTTATTTCGGCATACTGCCATAAATGCACAATAAAAATATAAAAACATATGTAAAAACAATCGTCACATTTTACAAAGAGCGGAATCTTCATCACAACACCCACAGATAAGATCATTAAAAAAAAAAAAACAGAAGACAGTTAGCATTTTGAGATGATGCATCTATGATGCACTTATGGCTATTCTTTGCACTTTTGCACGTTGAGATGATGGCCAAAGTACAAAAAAGTAACAATAAATGCATAAAAAAAAAAATATTAAAAAAAAGATCCCAGCCTTTCTAAAAGTACAGGCAAATCGTGTTAAAATTGATTGGACAGGAGTAACAGGAGTTAGATCAATAGGCTATAGTTCATTACAAAACAGCTCAGACTATTAAGAGAGCCTTTTTAAGGATCGCATTGCAAGTACACTATATAGAGAACAAAAAGCGGGCTACAGAGAAAACAATGGGTAATTGAGTATCATATTTAAGAATTCTATAAACCTCATTGCACCTCCCAGAGCACAGATTTTTGATAATTTGCTTTAACCAATGGGATCTGGCTCGTTTGTATTCTTGGCAAAAAAATAGAACATGGGGAACTGTTTCTATTGCGATATTACATGCAGGACAGATCTCTATACCAGAGTTTTCCCATTTCTTGGTAAAAGTGCGTAACGGAAGAACCCCATGTCTAAAATGTAAATAGAGTTTCTTAGCTAAAAAGAGTTGTATATCATCCAGAACCAGTTTGATGGAATAGCTTTCCTTTACAGCTAGAAACTCAGAGGTTTAATCAGCCCAGAGTAGGGCTCCTAAGAAGAGCCAAAAGCTTGTATTCTCTATAACTCATTGCCAATTCCTTCTTAGTAATCGACATGGAGCATTCTTCTGGAGCACTCCAAAGAGAAGGGTCTTACATGTATCTTTTACAAATCTGAGCCAGAGAATTTTTTGGGCTCCCGGTAGCCCCATCAATTCTTGCAGTTCCTCCCTAAAATATATTAATTCTGGGGTGCTCCATAGGCGCCGCCAGTATAATATTGGTCTTAGGGAAGCTTCCTCCGCAATGGGTCTTAGACCTAGATCCATACGTAATGGAACTAGAGGAGTACTAGATGGTAACATAATGAGTTGTCTGATGAAACTATTTTAAATACATGTTAGCCTATTTAATGCACAGTGGCCCCATAGCTCTGCCCCGTACAAAGTAGCACTCCTTGCCTGTACTTTGTATAATTCCAGGGCGGGGCTGACCACATGATTCGCAGCACTCCTGTAAAATCTTTGTATACCTCCTGCTACCGGGGTCGGTTTTAGACTGGCTTTCATAAGTTGTACGCCCCAATCAATTCTTTCGGTAAGTGTGATGCCCAAGTAATCAAAGGTATCAACCTTTTCTAAAGCTTGCCCATTTAGGCTGGGATTTAAGTGAGTGGTACTGCCTGTGTTAAAGGCCATATATTTCGTTTTTGGGAGATTAATCTCCAGGCCCCGATGCTTGCAGAAGACACCAAATTTGTCCAACGTCCGCTGTATCCCCATAGGGGACTTGGCAAGCAATAAAGTGTTGTCCGCAAACTTCAGGGCCGGTATTTTTCTACTGGCCAACCTAGGGGCATCAATATTCTTCCCTGCATTAAGGGCGTCCACCAGGCCATTGATATATAAGGAAAAAAAGAGTAGGCACCAGGACACAGCCCTGGGGCACACCCTTATCCACCGGGATAGGAGATGTTAATCCACCTACTTTGCACAAATCCGTTATGACAAAGTTGTTTAAATGCAAGCGTTGGATCAACTGGCAAAGATATTCTGGAGCTCCCATAAGAGAGTTTTCCAGAGCTTATCCCGTGAGGTACAAGGTCGAACGCAGACTTCAGGTCTACAAAAAATGAGTTATAAGCTGCCTCGTTCTATGTTTACTGTTTTCCAGTAAATCATTTGTAGCCTGAAGATCTGATCGATTGTCGACATTCGTTCCCTGAAACCAACTTGGAGAGGGGTGACAACATTAAAATCTTCCATCCAGGCCTGTAGGCGCGCTAGAAGAACATGAGCAAATACTTTTTGGGACACATTTATTAAGCTAATGGGGCGATAGTTAACAGGCAAAAGGGGTGAGCCTTTCTTAAAAATAGGTATTATTTCTGCCCCAGCCCACGAGTGTGGAATTGACATCCCTTGTAGAATTGCGTTAAACAAGACTAGCAAGTAAGGAGCCCATATAGACAGTTCGGAGCGAAAGCGATCGCCCGGAATCTTGTCTAGGCCTGGGGCCTTAGCCGGCGCTATCTTCCCTAATGCCAATATAACCTCTTGCAAAGTTATCAGGGGATGGTCCGGAACACTGGAAATCCTTTGCAGTTGATCGTATGTATTGCTAGCTTCGCCCTCTCTAATTCCTACATATAGGGCTTCAAAATGGGCCTTCCAGGCTCCCTCACTGATATTGGGTTCAAGGGCTGGTTTACCTTCTTTAGAGCCCTGATTGATAAGGTTCCAAATGGTGCGCATATCACACAACTTTAGGGCAGTTCTAATTTCATCACACATTTGGGATGCTCACTCACTTTTGGCCTTCATCAACACTAGTTTATATTTAACCCTTTCTTCTCTGATCTTTGACCTCTCACTCTGTTTGATGGAATAAATGAGGTTAGTTCTGGCTTTACGACAGTTTGAATTATACCAGCCGTGCCGTGGCTTAATCACACCCTTTACTTTGCTTTCTCTGTGGAAAAATACTGTCACAGAGTTGGCAAGATATTGGTGGTTGCTTTCCAGGACTTCAAGAATCTCCTTAATATCACCAGCTTGGCCGGCAAACTTCAAATACGGGATAATTTTCTGATAGAGTACTGCCAAGTTATCTTGGGATTTAACAAATTCACACCACCGGACTCTTCTACCCGCATTAACCTGTATCAGTCCCTGGTCTTTGAGTAAGCTATTTTCCTGCGCACTCTTAACAGAAGGCAATAAAAATTCTAAAGAAAGGGCATTATGATCACTATCAATGCGAGGGATAATTTTAAAATCACACACTCTATATAATGGTCTCTACAAGCTCTTGGAATAATCAATAAAAGAGGTATGCCCAGGTCTGTTAAATGTGCAAACCCCTGGGTTGTCTGATTTGGTCCTACCATTACATGCTCTTAAGGAAAAATTAAAAATAAGGGTGGTTAGTTGCAAGGCTCATGGAGTCCAAATGTCAGCAGATGGTAAACTTGACTCGGGAATGGACCAATGCCGGTCCTACTCTTCAAATGTGCCCATGTCAAGTCCATTTAGGGGTTCAAAGTGGCAATTCATATCACCTCAATATCCATTCTGCACTCCCTAGTCATCAAATTGGGTAACATTGGCTCCAATGTCACAGGTCAAATGACATCCTTGTCCAACTTTAAGCTGGCGTACTCACTGCATGAGTCATTTCACAAAGACGACAGTAATTGGGCTAATTTGTCATGACACATAGGTACTCTACTGTCAGGTCACACATCTGACTGATTGAGGACTCACCAAGGTAGTAGGCATAGCTAGGTTGAGAGGCACATGGCCCACTGTCTTGCGTCGCCTATGTACAGTGTCATAAGAATGAATCTGAATGTTGTGCACTTTGTAAACAGCCAACCAAAAACAGATGTGAACAATGGTCTACACACTTCCAAGTCCGATGACTGCATCTTCACAATGCTTCTGGTGGAACACCATGCCAATGGTCCGTCTGGGTGCTCTGTCTGTCAGGCTATCAGTAAAGAACCTCCACTCTTCATGAGTCCAGTCAACACGGTGTTTCAATCCTGGCTTGACTGCCGAGGTGTGTGGCCCAAGTCTGAATGTCACAAACTCTCATTAGACATATTGCACACTTCCTACAGCTTACATTGGTCTTCTTTCCCATCTTATTTTGTTGAATCTCTTCAGAACTATGCATATTTCACAACTCTCAGGCTGACAGTAATGCATCATACACAGGCTTGACAAAGCTCCAAGTATGTATAGTCAACAGTAGATACTCACATGGCTACTGTTGTGAATGTTTATCTAACATCAGACCTCACTATTTCAGCCAAGTTTCAAGCAGTGACCACCTGTGTTTGTCAGTGAATGGCATGTGTTGTCGCTGTTGGAGTCAGACACATAGACTCACTCCTTTGAATGGATAGCATGGAATCTTCCACACAATCATGTGACAGCCAGTATGACAGATGAGCAGAGTTAGCATACCTGTAATTGGCCCAGGGAATACATTTGATAACAGAGCAGCACAGCAGGGACGAACATTGGCACAATACGCAGGCAAAACTCACCAAGGCCTCAATCTTGATGTCACCTGTTGCAGGGATCTATAGCATGGCGTATTCATACTTGTTTGCTCCAATAATAACATGCCTCACACATTTGTGGAAACCACACTGAGAACAGGTCATACATTAGTCAATGTGCTGGCACATGTTGGGCATTTGCATTACTCAAGAAGCTTACCTCCATGCACATGTTTCTGTGATTTGTGGTGATCACATGAGCAGGGCACTATGGTCACTTCCTTGAACATTACTGACTCACATCTCCCTGTAGAAAGGGGTATAACCGAACAACAATTGATCCCTGTGCATAGGCATCTTACAGAACTGATCTGTGGGTTTGGCTGACTTACAGTACCTTAGCCTGCTGCCCCTTTTACTGGTTGTAACATGCATGTCTAACAAAGGTATGCAGAAAGGCACATACTCACCCCTTCATTGCTGCTGTCTGGCCTTCAACTGCCCATCCAGGTCAGGGAAAACCACTGCTAAGATGGGGAGCATGTGGGGGGGTCACTGTTTGGCACCCGCTCCTCTTGCCAGGATGTGACAGGTCCAGCTGGACCTCTGCGATCTTCTTGGCCCGGCCACGAATGTCCTGCATCCTCTTGCGGCAATGAAGGACTCACCAAATCTCCAACCCCATGGAGCGCACCTTCTTGGCAGTGGTCCTTCAAATCCTGGACTTTTCATGGGGGTGGACCTGTAAGGATAATATGGTGAAAGAACCTTAGTTCATATGCAACATGTTTCTGAGTCAGACACCTGTACACACTGTTAATGCTCAGTTTGGCAACAATTTCTAAGGGCTAGGCATATGGCATTCTCTGCAGTTGTCATGGGTTCAATGATGACTCCGTCCCATGAGAACAGTGATAAGATATTCAGCCCAGTACACACACTTCCACAGCAGTGTACCTGCCAGCAACAGTTATTTACACACTTTTAAGGTCACAGATAATATTTTACATGCATGCCAATGAGATTCCTAATGGTAGTATAGAATGGTGATTGCACAGGTCTGCTGAAAATTGAGTGTGATCATCACTCACCTGATCCTCTGGTTTGCCATAGAGCTGGCTCTACAGTGGCAAGAGGGTGTCCAACAGGGCCTGGTTCTCCTCCTCGCTGAAAGCTGGGTCCCTGTTGTGAGAAGTTAGCCTAGTATATACTGCCTACTACTTAAAGTGGGTACCTTGCACCAGTCCATACAACCCTTATGGTGATTTCAGAGGTCAAAGATAACCTTAGAAAGCTATCCAAGTGGTAGCTGCGGAGAGCAAACTTCAGGCTTAGTCTTGAAGGAATGTTAGGCAGCTTGTTTTACCAGAATGCAACCTTATAGTATTGGTTAAATGAAAGGAGAGCAAAAACCAAGAAATCCCTTTTTAAAGAGATGAATGATATGAATATATCAAATACAAAAATAAATTTTAAAATAGGATCATGTGGCATATGTACTAGGTTCAAAAGATAAGGTGTAGAATAGTTCTACACCTTATCTTTTGAACCTAGTACATATACCACATGATCCTATTAAAAAGGGATTTATTGGTTTTTGTGCTTGATTACCATGTCCCTTTTTATAAATAATAATATACTTTCCTCTTATTGTTAAAGTAAATGAAAGGAGAACCACACAGTACTTTTAAAAATATGTATTCATTAATATAACACTCTCTAATATGACACCGTATCTGCTACACGCAGATAATCACAAAGCACACAATACTGTAGCACAGAAACAGTAGTAAATAGCACTAATACACAGTGGGCTTCAGGGGGAGACCAGACAATATACTAAAATAGTGGTATAAGAACCATGACTCGAGTCAAGACAGTGTCTAGAGGATGTAGAATCACTGGGACCCCATGGAACCACCAAAGGTGAGTAAGCCGGGACCCCACGGAGGACGTGTGCGCCGTACAATTCTATGGGAGAGCTGCTGTTAAATGTTTAAAGTTTAAGGACCCTTCCAAATGGACTTCGAAGAAACTCTGTGGAAGTTAGTAGGTTGTAGAGCTACCTCACCCATGGATACCATAGTACCAGGGTTACCTATCCCAGGGAAGCAAGGTGCATAGGACTGAAGTTGCGTCGGAAACCACCGTCGATCTCTAGAGATCACTTCGAGGAAGAGCCACTTCTGGGAAGGAGAAAAGTATCTGATGGAATCCAAAGGTGGATTATTGTTGAAGAGTACCTGAAAACAGAGGGGACAGGCCACTCAGGAGTGACTAGGGGCTCGGTAGGCTAATGCCCACCAATGTTGGGTTCTTCAGGTGTGTTGAAGGGGTTCTCGACTCTGCAGCCACGGGGACCAGGAGATGTCATGGATGACCAGGAGCCAGATATGAGCTGTCCCTTGATGAATGTCGAGTGCTAGTGGTCAGTGTCTGGCGGGAGGACCAACAAGCCTTGGAAATGGCGACCCGCGCAGAAGGTCAAGAAAGGTTACGGTTCGGACCAGAAAGGGCCAAGGGACTCACCAAAGCAAGGGGAGTCAGTTCAAGCGTTGAGAAACCAGGGGAGCCCAAGAAAGGTGAAGTTAACCCTCAGGAGGACTCACAGGAGTTGCGAGAGGACCTTAAGCACTTTCACGAAGCAGCAGTCTACAGAGCACTTGGTGCAAGGAGGCCAGAATTATTTGTAGGAATGGTGCCAGAGGTTGCGGCTACTAGGAGCCCAGAGCACATGTTTGTGAAATGCCAACAAGCATATGCACTTGCAAATGAAGGCAGTGCACAGGGGTATGGGTATTGCAGCCCCCAAGAGGAATTCTGACCTCAAACTCAGTGATAAGGCAACTTGGACCGCAAGGGATGTAGAAATCCACCTCCAGTGTTGCTGAAACCTTTGGAGTCTGTAGGAGCTATGGGGCAGTAGACCAGTCAATCGAGATGTTGTGCCTTCTGTTGCAGGGGAGTGACTCGTTCACTCCAAGGAAGATGTCTTGGGTTGTCCTTGATGCTCCACAGGTCCTGCATGGAGCCTGTATGGTGCACGGGCACAAACAATGCTTTGGATGGAGTAAGAGATGAAGTCGGGCCCAAACAAAGTCCAGTGAAGTCCAGAGTGTCCAGTGATCACAGTGCCAATAACATAGTCATGGCATTAGGTGAGTTTGTGACCCAGTGTGCAATAAGTGTGATTTCCGACTATTAAAAATGTGTGTGTGAATCATGGTTTAAGCATTTACATTTGAATGATTGGACTGTGACTATATGCACACAAACAAAATATGTGTGCGTTGGGTGTTTTACCTTTGTATCTTTGCTGTCCCTGACTCAAGTGTATGAAGGCCTCATATATGCAACTTCAAAATAGTTCCTGGTTTGTGTATGTGATTGTATGCGTGATGCTGACCTGACAACATGACAGTGTCAATCCTGGACAGTTGTGTGCATAATTTTCAGAGTGGGATGCTGTATGTATGTGGTGTCCCACATATCTGTCTAATCTTGATCCGTACATGCTGAAATGTACACACATAATTGTTGTCACACACCCATATTTCAGCTTATATTGTGTTGATTTGTTTAGTATGTAATGCTTGATTGACATGCCTGGTGACAGACAGTCGTGAATTAGTGAGTATGGCACACAAATTACTGTGTGACCATACCGTGGTAACAGATCGGGCAAGGGTCATAATGCTGTGATATGTATTCAAGATCAACTGTATACATTCAAACATGTAATACAAATGTTCTATACTCTATTTTGGGCTCAAATTTCATGTTCTGGTTGCAATGATGCATGTTATCTTGTATATTTGTTTCTGACAACAATTGTGTTTACATTCTCCACATAGGTATCGCAGAGGACCACCAGTCTACAGGCCCTTCCCAGACCTGCAGACCATGGAGGAACATGACCAAATTTACAAATATCGTTATACCAGGAAAATAATAGAACAGTTGGCTAACCAGTTGACACCAGATTTGAAGCCTGGTCACACATATTCGACTGCACTGATACCTAAGGTGAAGGTCATGGCTGCCGTACATTTCTTTGCTACTGGTTCTTTCCAGTATACTGTGGCAACATCTGGTGGCATGTCACAGACTATGTTCAGCCATGTACTGCATGATGTACTGGTCCAAGCGACGGAGCAATGCCTCCAACACATCATGTTCCCCACACCAGGAGAGTTAAATGACATCAAAGGCAAATTCTATTTGTTGGGACATATACCCCATGGCATTCGAACAATTGATGGAACCCATGTTGCTTAGGTACCACCCTCAGCCAATGAACAGGTCTACGACAACAGTAAGCACTTTCACTTCATCAATGTCCAGGTGGTGTGTTTGGCAGACATTTTGATATCCCACATCTGTGCACATTTCCCTGGCTCAGAACATGATGCTTACATCATGAGGAAGAGCCTTGTGCCTCGTATAATATCCCAGGTGCAACGTGACCTTGCCTGGATTGTTGGTAGGTGACGTGTCATGTGTATGTTGTAGAGTGTGTTTATTGCATGTTAGATAGTGCTCTGTTGTCAGACAACTGAACTTTTTTCTGTGTTCTTTGTAGGTGAATCTGGATAACCCAACCCTCCCTGGATGTTGACCCCTCTGCACAACCCAGTCACCCCTGCAGAAGTGTGTTTCAATGAGGCACAGGGTCGTACCAGGCGAGTGGTTGAACGTACATTTGGTCTGCTGAAAACAAGGTTCCGTGTCTGGATCGCCCAGAAGAAGCACTACAATATGGTCCCTCGAAGGTGTGCAAGATTATCACAGTTGCATGCAAGCTCCACAACCTTGCAATCCAAAAGTACATCCCACTTATACTGGATGACGGAGACCTACAGCCACCAGCAAGGGAGGATCCAGGCTTGGGACACGATGCCAGTGATGAGGATGATGTTGGGGATTTAAGACAACTTATTCTCTACTTGAATGTGAGTATTCAATGAGAGGTGTCAACCCCCAAATGTTTGTTTGTGTGTTACGGTTATCCTATGTGTATGTATGCTGCTGAGTACATGTTATTCTTCAATAGGTTGTGATGAGTACAGGCCCCAGCTAGGCCCGCAGGACACAAGGGTTCGCTCTCCTGCAATGGAATCTATAAGGAAGTTGGCACGGAAACTGCAAAGTACAAAGACAAGGTTTATTAACCCTTAAGGGTGGTCCTACAATCCATACAATACCCTTCAGTATTGCATAGAGTAGCACACAGAACTTGCATACACGGTCCCCTTTTATACACAACAGAGGGGCTCATAAGTGGGAGGGCACGACATGAGACGAGGAATGTTACCTTTTATGGACATTTGCAATACAAGATCGATATGTGGGCGGAGCTGACATACTCCTTAAGCCCGCAAAAACATGGTCAAGCAAGGACTAACTGATAACAGATGTGGTCAAGTCTGGGCATGCGCCAGACGGACAAAGGAACTATTTATAGACTGTTACTAGGCAGATTACAAGAGCAACTAACACAAAGATAAGACTCTCCTCGTGTTCAGCACGTGGAGACATGACAGTACAAAATGGAGTCCAGACTTCAGTCAACATAACAAAAGAAACATGTGTAAGGGAGGAGAATTCATGTCTTTAGTAAATGCTTAATCACATCGAAGTTGCAATTTACAACAGTTGGTGCTACGTTGCTTAATCAAATTTTCATTGTGACATGTACAATGCTATACTCAATACTAGCTTGTGTTCACACTGACATTTATATGCTTTAGCTGAGACAGTCCGCAACATTAAGCAACATCATTCCTGAGTTACTGACTCTATTGCTATGTTTCTCCTTACCAGCATCATTCACCATGTCAAAAGTAGATTTGTGACCACACCAGAGCCATGATACTGTCATACTCCAACAGTGAGCAGTTGTGGAAATCCCTGGACCGTACTTCCTTATGAACCGATGATCATTTTTTTTTATTACTTGTGACCATTTTGTTAGTGTGTGATGTCATCACACTTTGGGTTAAAGTGAAAGGTTGTATCAGTTGAACAAACCTGTGCTCCACATTAAGGTGTGACTCGTCTATTTGCAAAACTCCAAAGATTATCCACATACAAAACATATTCCTTGATGATTTGTTTTGGCGACAATGAATGTTGTTTGCGCTTGCAAATAGTGACATGTTTGCAGAAAGTAGACTTCAATTGCTTCATTACCATTTACTATGGGTTGTCTGATAACCTGAATGTGTCGGTCTATCATGCTGTGGCAGGAGGTTACATTTACTCTGAAGGCAGTAGTTGACATTTATGTATTGATTTCTTATCCAATTTTGTGAGCACTTTCTTCTTTGAAATTACGTGCTAAATGACAATCAGTACATTTGTATTTGAAAGTCACAATGTGAGCACCTATTTTGTGCAAAGCGATTTATTTTAGTGCACGATTGGTTAATAAAAAAATCAGTTAACGGGGAGAGCTCAAACAAAATATGGAAAAGTAAATGCGTAGAGGAGTTGGTAGTGTTTGGATTAACTTCTGACAACTTAATCTACAAAGTTATTTAGGTCGAAAGTCCAACTTGAACTCTCCCACATTGGATGGAGGGTCTAAGGAGAGTCAACAAAGTGAACGCTTGGCACACAATAAATGATATCAGGAGCAGGTTGTCACTTCCTTGGGAAGATGCGCAGCTCATGGTTTCTTCTTCAGATGACCCTTCCCACATTTGGGGGGGGGATCCTTAGTTGCAGGCTGTGGCGGTGCAGGGGGTGCTACTCCAGCATCCACATCACTCCCTGTGGCAGATGCAGATGTTGATACACCTAATGTTGTGGGCACTCAGGGCGGTATGGATATGTTGGTGCCAATCTGGCACAGGCAGGTGAGAATGTCCCTGTGCACCATCGTCAGGTCATCAATTTCGGACATGTATGTGTTCATTTTGTCATAGTGGGCTGCCTGCTGTTGTTGCACGGTCCTGAGGACCCCAAATACCTGGCCAAAATCTCATGTGCAACCCTTATATGCATTGAGGATTCTGGACAGGTGGGAGTCATATTCAGCAGCAGCACCAGCTGCATAATGGCGCATGTCCCCACGTCTCCTCCCACCACCCCTACCCATCCGAGCAGGACTAGTTTGTGCTGGCACAGTCGAGCCAGAGCCTCCGTCCTCATGGAAAGTGGTGGTGTTGTCTGCCAACTTCAGAGTGCCCCATGTTGTTGTGGTTTTGGTGGTGGCTCGGGCTGGTGTGGCCGTGAGGGTAGGGGTCAGCTGGGTATTGTCAGCTGAAGCGGGAGGGATCACAGAGGATGCTGATGATACGGTTGCTGGTGCTGTGGGCTGACCCACACCTGATGTGCCAGGTAGTTCATCATTGTGGAGAGACCTCAATGCCAGAGAGCTCAGGGTTGACCAGAGTCTGGGACTGGCTGGCCTGGTTTGTTGCAGAGGTGTTCAGAGCTTGCCCCGTGGGCACATAATATTCACATCAATCATTGTGTCTTTCAACAGCCCCTCGAATCATATCCTTAGGTTTAGTAGACTATGTCCTGGGTGAGTTGATATTCCTCTTTCGGACAGGTGGATGAGTGTACAAGTGTTTTTAATGGCCAGATCGCCCATCAGGCCCTGTCTTCCACACACCTTCCCAGCCAACATATACAGACCAATAGGAACTGTGTTTCCTGAAAGTGATTAGGAAGTGTACCGTAGTACGAGTCACTTACCTTCGGTAATGATGTATCTGGTAGAGACGATTCTAGCCGCAGATTCCTTCACGTAGAATTAACCCCAGGCGTGAGACTGGATCTGGAAACTTTTTTGCCACAGCATCCCTGTGCGGCAGGGCGACATCACGCGACTGCAGGCATCATCCGCACACTCTACGTTAGCGAGGTCACATAAGAACTGCCCCGGCACGCCCATGTCAGTTTTCTTCGGAGAACTTCTCCACACCACAAAACGGAACCACCAGGGAAAAAACTGTGGAAAAGTGGGAACAGTGTGTGAAGAGCAGAAAAATTGGAAAGAAACGGTGACTAACTCCACCACCAAAGTAGTTCCAACACCGCAGAACCAAAGGGCAGGGAAAGAAGAAAGAAGATCAAGCGAAAACCTGCGCTGTCACCCCGCCAGCACATAGACAGCCTCCCTTCCCTGTGCCCCGGAGGCAAGGAACATGCGTAAATGCATGGCACCTTAGTAAACCCACCCCCCCCCCATCCTGAGCAGGGAATGGGACCAGTCCTAAGACAGACCGGAACAACAAACTTCCAAGCCACCCCAACCTAGAGAGCAACCACCGACAAGGGCAAGACCTGGCCAGATGACCCTTAATCAGAGGATAGCAATGGAAGGAAGGGAGAGGAAGGAGGACAGGGATAGTAAGTAATCCCCCTCAAACCTGGAGTAGCCAGAGCAGCAGGGCACCAGAGCACCAGAAACCCATCCTCCAAAGAACCAAAGGAGAAATGAACCACCCCCAGATGGAGTCACCCGGCAAGAACAAGGAAGGCACAGCCCCCCACCGGGAGGCCAGTACCGAAAACAGACCCAAGGGTCCTCGCAGAATAGGAGAGGAAGGGCAGGCCGTGACACATCCCTACTGAAGGTAAGTAACTCGTACATCTGATAGAGACTACTAGCCGCAGATTCCTTCACGTAGAATAGATACCATAGCAATACCCCCCGGAAAGGAGGGTCTGCGAAAGGACCCCACCAGCCAATGCAGAACAGAGGGCCCCGCAGGGGACCAATCTGTGGCCCAGGTAGAACCTCGCCCCTGCCAGGCCAAGGGAACCCCACAGGCAGAACCCCCACTGACGCCAAGGGGATGTAGGAGGGAAAGAAAGCTGAAGAGGCTTGTACACTCACAGCAGAGGAACCAAGGACAAGGACTGAGCGGCTGAAGCAACCCACTCCCCCACAAGGCAACATAACTTCAGCCGAATGCCAAGACAGGAAAACAGAAGAAGAAGAAGCCTAGAGGGCCCAAGGAAACTAGGGAGAAGAAGGCGAGCCCACTCCAGATGTAGAGCAGCCTGCCAGCCAGAACAATGCCGGCAGTCAAATCCAGAAGCAAGAAGAACAGCCCGAGGCCCCAGGAAGGCCACGTAGGCGACTCCTGGCAAGGGAGAACACAGGAACATCCCAGACCTCAGAACAGGAGCAGGGAGAGGAGGAGAGACCCAGGCCACCACTACAAGTGGTCGTGCACACGACCTCAGGAAGCAAAAGCAACCTTCTTAAACACCATGGAGAACAGGTACCCGAAGGCGTCCAGAACCCTCTAGCAGAGCGCAAGCCATATGACAACGTGCCCAATGTGGGGTAGTGGTAGCTAAGTCTCAAGATATGGGAACCCTCTTTGGAAGAACTTCCGCAGCAGAGGAAGAAACAAAAGAAACACGGGGTAAAAAACACCCCCGCTGCAGGCTTGACAACCAGTCCAAGCAAAGCAGAAGGCCCAATCTCAGGGCCAAGTCTGCGCAAGAACTCCTGCAGAACTCACACACAATCAACAAAAGGGCAGTCTAGCAGCCAACAATGCCAAAGTCCCAAGGAAGGACGTAAACGGCCAGAAAAACACACTCCACAACCAGAACAGCCGGCATAAGAAGGCCTAGAAGCAACCCTAACTCAGAAGTCAATGAGGAGGGGATGGAGGAGGAGGAGGAGGAGGAGGACAAGGAGGAGGAGGAGGACAAGGAGGAGGAGGAGGAGGAGGAGGACAAGGCAGAGGAGGAGGACAGAGCCCTGCCAAGAGCCTCTGGATGGCGGAGTCGGCCGGGGCATGGAACAACATGCTGCCATCAAATGGGAGATCAATGAGCCTCTCCCGAATATTTTTGGGTAAGACGCCATCCCGAAGCCAAGCATGGCAACGGAGAGCGACTGAGGAATCCATGGCCCGGCCCAGCACCTCTGAGACGTCCAGAGCGAAGCGGAGAATAAACACCACAAGCTCCCGGCCATCCAACGCATGATGCCGCAAATCCACCTAAGCATACTCCAGGGACGCTGCAGACCCCAGAGACTCAGCAGAGTCCCGCAAACAGGAGGAGGCCCTAGCCAGCACACACTAGGTGTTAAGGGCCCGCAGGGCTGCGCTGGTCGAGGCGAAAAAGTTGCGTCCTCAAGTGTCCAGCCAGCGGGCCTGAGTCAACAGGGACAGCAGGGAGGGAAAAGCAGTCTTCAAAAGGGGGCTGGCAGCTGAGGGGTGAAGGGAAAGACATGCCGGGTCACACGGCGCCCAAAGGTGCCGGTGCAGAAGATGCGGAGGCACCAGGTCCCCTGAGGCAGGATGCCTCCAAGCCCCCGTCAAGGCAGAAAGGAGCAAACCTTCATAGGGAAGCAAGATTTCCCTCCCACCAGAGCCCTGGTGGAGGACCACCAATAGATGGTCCACCAGAAAGTGAGCCACCGGGTCACCCATGCGCAAAATGCCCACAGCCGTGGACACCGCGTGAGCGCAGGCCGCACCCGCATCCGTAGGGCCCCGCAGTGGAGAAAGCAGCTCCTCCGTTGGTGACGGCTGCAAACTAAGACGGCCGTCCCCGAGGCCTAGCGGGGCGGGCAAGGGCCAGACCTGGAAGTCAGGAGGAGCCGAAGAATGAGGGACCTGCCGCTCTTCTGATGAACACCTCTGCCTCAGGAAGGGCAGGGAGCTGCCCTTCGATGCCGGTGAAAAGGACACCACACTGCAACCAGTCTCCAGGAAGGACGACACCAATATGCAGCCTGCCTCTGGAGAAGGAGCGTCCGAAGATGAATCAGAGGTACGACCCCATGCGGAGCCGTAGAGTCTGCTGCTTGCGGCAGGACACCGGCGCAATCCGGCGTCACGGTACAAGGGACCTCTAAGTCACCCCACACCGGAAACCGGATCTGAGACCGGAGTAGAGCTGGAGACAGCCTGACCCCCTCTGAGGCAACCACCTGCGTGGGGGAACAGGACAGGCCCAAAGCCCTTCAACAGCCGCGGCCCAACTGGAGGTGAAGATCGCCCGGCAACCCCTGTGGTGGCGCCAGGGATTATACAACCGCCGACTCAACCTCCAATGAGGCAGCCACCTGTGGGGAGGTACGACAGGTGCCCAGGAAGGGACAAGGTGTCCGCCCTCGGCCTCAACCCGGAGCGGGACGAGGAGGGACAACTGACCCCTGTGGCTCTGCACGGTCCAGCTGCTGCCAGCGCCGTAGCTGCGTCACCTCAGCCTTAGGCAGGACCACCCTGCCAAGTGACTGAGAGGGGCTCGGGATGCAACACGAGCCCCGGCAACCTCACGCGACACCACAGGGACCCCCGTGGGAGTTTGCGGCGAAGCAAGAGACACCGTGGCCTGAAGGAGGTACCACAGAGGAGCCGCACCCCAACAGCATCACATCCTCCAAGCCTAGACCTGAACCAGTCGGCGCCAGGGCCGGAGCCACCGACTGTGCCGCAGAGGGCCCTGCACAGGGCGAGGGATCCGCTGACACTCCAGGAGGGGAAGGAGGAGACACCAGCAAGGCCTGCAAAGCCGCCGCGCGAGTCTCCATATGGACTCCTATCCACCGTTTCCCAGTGTTGGGGTGTTAAGACGACACACTGGGCCGCATCACTCGTGGAGAGTCCATGCCCCCGCTAGGCCGGAAACCAGCCTCCGGGGACAAACTACAACACTTACCCACTGGGGAGCGACGCTCACGTGACATAGGAGAAAGGCAATGATGACGACCACGGCTGGACCTGAAGCCGTCCGCCGAAGCAGACCGAGGGGGAGGACGTCGACCTGGAGAGACGCGGCAAGAGTTTCATTCAGAGCTCCCGCCGCGACTTTGGGGGAGGATCACAGCACCAAAGATTGTGCGGCGTGCCAAAAGTTGAAGCCAAACACCACATACAAATGGGGAGAGGGTCCGTCGCTGACATAACATAGAATTATCCCCAGGCATGAGACTGGATCCGGAAAACTCTTTTCCCCACCGCATCTCTGTGCGCCAGGGGTGGGCACCACGGGACTCCGCCCTGACGTCGTCCGCGGGCATGACGTGAGCGAGATCACATAAGCCCCACCCCGGCGCGCTGACATCAGTTTGCTTCTGAGAACTTTTCCGGACCACCACGCGGAGCCAGTGCACACAGAACACTGTGAGAGCATGAGAACAGTGCGCAAAAAGGATAGAAAGAAGGAAAACAACAATCCATGGTGCCCCAACAGCAGCACGAAAGACAGCGTCTGCACCGCGGACCAGAACATGTATGAAAGAACATGGCAGTAGCCCAAAAGGTAGCCCCACAGGGGAAAGGGGACACCCCCCCAGGGGACAAAGAAACTCAAGGACCTGCAAGCATAGCAGCAGGCAGAGGAGTCCGAAGCCTCATGCAAACCATGAAAGGGAAAGAAGGTCGGAGTGGACAAGGACCCACAACAGGCCCCCAGACAACCCTTTCAAGGCACGCCGAAACCCAGCAAGAGCGAGGAACCCAGGCACCACATAGAGACCCCCTCCCTCCCCCAGAGGGCAGCAAGGAGGAGAATCCTCAGGAGCAGGGGAACACAAAAGGGCACAAGAATCCATCCACACAAAAACAGCCAGAGCACGCATCCGGCAGGGAGGAGGCGAGCAGGATAGCTAAAGAGGGCAAGTTGCCCAAGAGAAACGAGGACAGAAAACTGGGCAAAGGAGGGCAAGACACCCAGAAGCCCAAGCCACCAAGGAAGCCTAGAGCAGTAGACCCCATCAAAAAGGGGCCAGTGCCCCCAAGAGGCAAGCCACCCAAGGGAGGCTGGAACAGAAGGCCCAGCAGGACGGGACCTTGCAGAACGGGGAGGAAGGGCGGGTCAGGAAGGAAGGGCGGGTCGTGAAGGAATCTGCGGCTAGAATCATCTCTACCAGTTACACCATTACCGAAGGTGTGTAACTGGTACATCTGATAGAGACTACTAGTCACAGATTCCTTAATGTAGAATAGATACCCTAGCCATACCCAGAGGGGAGGAGGGACTGCGAGAGGAGCCCCCCCACCCTAAGGGAACACAGAGCCCCACAAGGTAAGGACAGAACCGCCACACAAGGTGAGGGGCCGCAGAAGCCCGGAGGAATGAAGAAGACTCCGCAAGAAGCCAAGACAAGGGCCAGCAAGAGAGAGCACTACACCCACACTCCGGGAAGAGACAGCGGAGTGGAGAGGCACCCCACAGGAAAAGATAAGAAGAAAAGAGCAGAGGCACACACCACTGCCCACGACAGCGCACAGCCAGACCCCAGCAGAGGCCAATGAAGGTGCACAGAGCACTCTGAGTGCAAGGAGAAACCAAGGCAAAAGAGCTCAAGAAGAGGACCCCGGAAGGGGTGGCCCAGCGGTAAAACCCGGGACGAACCCGGAACACCAACCTACCGAAGCCGATGTAATGGAACACCAGAAGGAGGCAGCAGCACCAGAACGAGCCAGGCCAACCGTCCCATCAACACCAAGACGGAACCATCAAGGAAGGGCCCAGAGGTGGCACGACCGATGGACACCATTGATCTTGAGGCAGAGAAAGAAAAAGAAGAAAGGCCACCCTAGGCAGCATACAGCGACCTCGTGGAACACAAGGAACCAGAGAGGGCAGGTGCCGCTGCCCAACAGAGAAGAGGACTATACAATAGCCAACCAGTACCCCACCTGGGGTAGGACATGTCCCCCAAAGAGTACCAGGGAAATAACCTCTCGGCAGAGGAAGAACCAAAAGGGCCCGCAGACAGCACCGCAGGTGGCTGGCTTACCCGGCAGCCAAGTTGCACCCAAAAAAAAATTGAAGGGCCGAACGAGCGGCCGAGGGCAACGAGAGGACAATCAGAGCTCAAAGGCCCACTCCAACCAAAACCAGATACATACGCAAGGCCAAAGGGCCCACCAAGTGCAGAAGGGCGAATAAAAGGACACCAAGACAGGCTTCACCAGAGCCAGACTATACCGAAAAACAGCACCCCAACGGGGCAAGGGACACAGAACGACCACCGAAATGAAGGAAGAAGAGGAGGGGGAGGAGGCGGACGAAGGCCCGCAAGAAGCTGCTGAATTGCAGAATCTGCGGGAGTGTTAAACAGAAGCACTCCGTCAAAGGGCAAATCAACCAAACGCTCCCGGATATTTTCTGAGAAGACCCCATTGCACAACCTGGCATGGCGGCGGAGGGCAACCGAACATGCCATAGCAGGGGCAAGACAGTCCGCGACATCCAAAGCTGAACGCAGAATACGACAATTGAGCACACGGCTCTGCAAATCCACCCCAGCACCCTCCCCGGAGATGCGGGGCAGAAGGGTCTCCATGGTATCCCAGAGGGCAGAGGTAGCTCTAGCCAGAACACAGAGCGTGTTGATTGCATGCAGAGAGGCACTTGAAGAGGCAAAAACATTACGCCCCCAAGAGACTAACCAACCGGCCTCCCACGACAGTGGTAGCAATACCGAGAGATGGGAAGAAAGGCAAGCGGGCCCATGAGGAGCCGGCCAGTAGTGAAGAAGCAGCGGCGGAGGCACCGGATCCCCAGAAGCAGGGCATCCCCAGGCCCCCAAGAATGAATAATGGAGCGAGGCTTCAAAAGGAATCAAGGGCTGCCCCCCACCAGAGCCCTGGTGGAGAATCTCCAACAAATGGTCAGGAGGCATCTGCACGATCAGGAAGCCCATCTGTAAGATCCCAGTGGCCCTAGCGATAGCCCGGAAAAAGAAGACGCTCTCGCCTTTGCAGGGTCCCTCGGAAGCGGGCAAGTCGTCTGTGGGTGAAGGCTGCAGGCTAAGCTGCCCGTCCCCACGCCCTGCCATAGGGAGGAAAGCCTGCCCAGAAAGGACAGGAACCCCACTGACGAGTGAGGATCCTGAGGGCCCTCCGGAGAAGAAGTGACAGCCGCAGGGGCGGCCCCGCGCAAGGGGCGGAACAGCAGCTCCGGGACCCGCAGTCGTGGGGATGGGATAGAGCTAGCCCCAGAAGGCGCTGGAGAGAAAGTAACGTGCTGCCCGGACTACCGCGAGGAGCAGACCAAAAGACGACAATCGTCCAGAGACGAAGGAACGTCCGGGGAAGAGTCGACGTGCCCATGCCGAACCAGCACCGGAGAAACATCGACGGGAGCCGGGGCATCCATTACTGGGGCTGGAGCGTCTGTCACCGGCATCAGGGTGTCCCCCCCGAGGAGCCAGACCCACCTCCAAAACCACCTGTCACACAGGAAAGGTCGAACTCGGCGAGGCCAAGGAGCGGCGCCGGCACGACCCCGGAAGGGCTCACTGCCGGTGGAGAGGGACGTGGTGAGGCAATCTCCGACCCCGTCTCAACCTGCGGCACCATCTGGCCTAGGGATGAAAGCCACTGGCACTGGCCTAGTGCCAGCTCAGCCTCCAGGAAGGCAGCCGCCTGTCCAGAAGGTCTAGGAAAAACCCGGGACGAGCCCAGAGTCCCGGCGATCCCCAGCGACGCTACAGGTAACCCCACAGGGCTTTGTGGGGAGGCGGCAGCGCCATGGGTCGAGGAGGGGAAACCCGAAGGGCTGCACCTCAGCGACACCACATCAGCTGCTCCCGAAGCCGCACCTGGCAGCACCGGGGACGGATCCGTCGGCAACTCCACAGCCGGCCCCACACGAGTGGAGCAGACCGCAGAAGTCTCAGTGGGAGGGGTGGGGGCGGAGGGAGGCCAGCAGAGCCGCAGCGTAGGCCTCCATCTGAGCCCTGGACACCCCTGCGCTAGGGAATGGCAGATAGGGGCAGATGTCCAAGGACGCATGTCCCAAGAGGAACCTGCGCCCCCCACCAACTGAGGACCAGGCCCCGGAGGCAGACTGGCAGACTTAACCACTGGCGAGCGACGGACAGGGAGCCGCCAGCACAGCCGAAAGCGGCAATTCTTGGACTCATCCGGAGACAGGCACGGGGATGAGGCTGACATGGACAGGCGGGCCAAAAGCAGCTTCATCCGGCGCTCCCGCCGGCATTTGGGCTTGAGCTGCTGGCAGGTGTCACAGTCCGTGGAGTCATGGTGTTCGCCCAAACACCATATGCAGATCGGGTGGGGTCCGTCGCCGACATCGGATGCGCCCACTTATCACAAGTTTTAAAGCCCGAAGGCATTGCACACAGTTCCCCAATAAAAACAAGGGAAGGCCTGAAAACAGGCAAGCGGAGGAATCCATATCCGCGCGGCACGCGGAAAAGAAGAAAACTGATGTCAGCGCGCCCGGGTGGGGCTTATGTGACCTCACTGACGTCATGCCCATGTACGACGTCAGGGCGGAGTCCCGTGGTGCCAACCCCAGCGCGCAGAGATGCTGTGGGAAAAAGTTTTTTCCGGATCCAGTCTCACGCCTGGGGATAATTCTACGTTAAGGAATCTGCGGCTAGTAGTCTCTGTCAGATAGTGCGAGTAGGACAGTGCCTATTGGGAGATGTAGTCAGGGCAAGCACTTCTACTCACTGGCAGGTAAGCATGGTTCATGATGGATTATTTGGGCTGGGTGGGAGGAGAACATTAAAATCAAGATGTCTGACACTTATTATTATTATCATCATTATTATTATTAATTAGCATTTGATAGAGGGCATGGCTACCCTTAGGCATCCCGGTGCTAACAACAGCAAGCAAATAGATGATGATCTTTACAGGAGGGTCTAAAATACTCAGGTTTTCAATTGTTTCTGGAACGAAAGGTTGTGAGTCGTTGCACTGAGATAGATGGGAAGAGAATTCCATAGTCTTGCCGTATTATACGAGAACATGCAGCCTCCAGATCGAGCTCTTTTTATTTTGGGTACTGTTGCCAGGAACGAGTTGGCTGAAAGTAGGCATCTTGTGGGGCAATGAAAGGCCATTAGGGAAAGATTGATTTTAGGGCCAGTCCCCCACAGGGTTTTGTGTACTATGCATAATGATTTAAACATTATACATTCCTGAATTGGTAGCTAGTGCAGTGATTTCAGTGCAGGCTTGGCAGACTGCAATTTGGGAGTGCCTGTTTGACTTGTCTGCAACACCCATCAAGGCCTTCTGCTCTAGACACCAAGCAGCAGGCTCCGTCATCTTGGCAGCACATTGCCACTCACTGTCAGGGAAGCAGTGCCTCGGGTGACTATTTGAGATGTTTAGGAAGGTGTGTGTAGGACAGAGCCTGATGTTAGATGTAGTCAGGGCAAACACTCCTACCTCCACCGAGTCAGACTGGGTCATCTGTGCCTATCGCTACCTGAATGTAAATGGAAGTGTACTAGCAAGAAGGGTGACACTGTTGCATGCTGTTTTGTTCACAGTTCCTTGATGTGAGCTGGCTTCAAGTTGAACACCAGGCCCCTGTGTAAGTTACCTTGCCATCACACCTTCCTTCCCTGTGAGGTAAGCATGGAGCCAGTGAAATTCTCTAGCAAGTGTGTATGGATGAGTTATTGCAATGGCTAAAACTCCTGTTAGACCTGTCAGCCCTTTGGGTGGTCCCTCCTCATCATTATTTATTTTGTCCCACTTTTGCCTCAAACCCTGTTTGAATTTTTCCTTTTTGGGAACCACCAGACTTTTTCGTGTTGCTACAGATTCAGGGAGCCATTTTAGCTAACCCTGAAACTTCTGTCTGAGGGCCTGGAGCACAAAATGGTGGCCACCTGTGACATCACCAGCATCCACTGGAACCTACCAGCGCCTTCCAGAACATTCCAGAACTCTGTGACAGTTGGAGGCGGTTTAGAATGTTGGGAAGCTAAGACAGAGTGTTGGCAGTTGGAGCTGGCAGTTGGCACCTGACTGGTGAAGGGAGAGCAGCACAACAGTGAAGGAGGAAGGAGTGAAGCAGCAGGGGTGGAAACTTGTGCCTGGAGTGGGGTCCATAAACCCACCCTTGATACTAGTCCCTACTGATGGATCCCAGCCTGTAGCCCTGTGTGGGAAGAAGCCAGAAAAACTCATCCTAAGGACCTGGACAGCAGGAACAGGCCTTAGAAACAGAAAGCAGCAAGATCCTGACCTGGAAACTGGTTTCCCTGGAGTCCGGCGTCGAGTAGCCTGAGACCTGGAGCCCGAGGTGGAGAAGCGGCGCTGACTGAAGAAGCAGACGTCGTACCCGGAGCCGCCTGAGGTCGTAAGAGGGCGCCGACGGAGGTCGTGAGGAATACCAGAGGTCGAGGAGGAAGTCAACCGAGGTCGAGTGAGCGGCGTCATCGGAGGAGTGAAGTCCGCCCTCCGGAGTCGTCGGAGACCGAGGTGAAGTGTACCGGAGGTCGGGAGTGAGGATCGCACTCCGGAGTCGCCCGGAACCTGAGAGGAGGAGCACCGGAGGTCGGGGGTGAGGATCGCACCCCGGAGTCGCCGGAAGTCGACATCGAGGCCAGGCCGGCTGACGTCATCGAAGCCGAGAGCGCCATCGGACCGGAGCCGCCCGAAGTCGGCATCGAGTAGAGACTGCCCGACGCCGTCGAATCGGAGGTCGAGATCGAACCGAGGCCGCCGACATCGGACCGGAACCGCCTACCGGCGTCGTCAAAGAACTGACATTGTGCCGAGGCCGCCGAGATCGAACCGGAACCGCCTCACGGCATCGACACGACTCCAGCGGCGTCGGAGCATCAGAAAAAGGGCAGTAAGTGGAGTAGAGGGCGCCTAAGGCCCTGTGGAGACCTGAGAGACTACTCTAAGGGGCTAGGGAGGTGCTGAAACCAACCTGACTGTGCCAGGGGTGAACTGGGACTAACCTAGAGAGGTTGTGTGGAGAGAGAAAGCCAGGGCACTGGTATTCCCCCCTTGATCTACCTCAGTTTAGGCCTCAGCCTTGTCCCAGCCAGGGAGTAGCCCCCCTCAAGCCTTCCACAACCCTACAAGCTGTGCCTGGGCCAAATCAGCCCTTAGGAATTGAAAAGTGATCTGATTACATGAGTGTTGCTGTATACTTTTAATTATTTATTGGGGGCACTGTATTTATTGTGTTTTACCTATTTATTGCTTCACTATATTTATTGGTCCACAGGACTTGTTGGTGCACAATATTTATTGGTACAGTATTTATTGCCTCCGAATATTTAATTGCCTGTATTACCTGCACTTATATTTATGTCCTTTATATTTATGATCACCCCTATTTATTGAATCTTCAGACAGTATTTATTTGACCTGCACTATTTAAAATTTGTATATTGTGATTGACTTATTTATTTTTCCAATCGGCAACTAAGAGAAAAAGATAAAGAGAGATATTTTCATAATTTTTACGGTGTAGAGTCGTTTTTGGAACGGATGCACGCATGGTTATTGTATGGGTATATTGTATGCTTAGCACGGTGCCTGATTCCTGACCACTCGAGCCAAGCTACCACAGTGTGTCCGGAAGACCACCACCACCCCTTCTAGTGTGGGAGTGGTTTTCCAACATAAATTGGTGTTCAGTGGTGGGATAGAGCTGTGCCTACATATACTCAACAATAACTGTGGGTAGTCCATAGGCCTACACCGGGAGTTTTCTCAAAGCGGCCTTCCTAATTGTGGGATTTTGTTTTTTCCAAATTTACTCTGGTGGTGGGAGGAGGTATTATTAAAGGTACCCCCCTGCATTGTTACTGCACAAAACCTGTCCTCTAACCTGAGTGGGCGAGATGGAGTTTGTACTAGAAAATCTAGAAACGTACACTGTGGCCCAACTCAGGGAGTTTTGCCAGCGGGAGGGGGTGTACTGTCCCCCAGGAGCAAAGAAGGGTGCACTCCAAACCAGCTTAAGGGCTTGGGGGGAGGCACGCAGGAAAAGCAAGGCTGAGGAGGAAGACAGGGATGGAGAGCCTGACCCCGAGGGGGCTGAGATGTACCAACCTGAGGTGGGGAACCTGTCAGCAGGGCCCAGGACACTTTCTAGGAAGGGCAGCACTGTCTCTAGTGGGGGCTTATCCGAAGTGGAGTTAGCAGATCGGAGGGAGAAAAGACAGCTCACATGGGACTTAGCAAAGCTGGAGAAGGAGAAGGAGGAACAGAGGATGGCTCATGAGACGGAGAAACAGAAGATGGCTCATGAGATAAGACTGAAAGAGATAGAGCTTCAGATCCTAAGAATTGGGGCACCAACTGTTCCTAATGGTGGCAGCAAAGACCAAGAGATCACCAGGGAATCCAAACCCTACCTGCCAAAGGACATAGTAGCTAGCTATGGGTTGGGTGATGATATCGCCAAGTGGCTAGCGGCCTATGAGGTCTCGTTAAGGGCCCATGGGGTTCCAGAGAAGTACTGGGGAGGGGGATTGTATAAGTACATGCCTCCAGCTGGTAGGGATGCTTTATTGGCCCTCGAAGAGGATGAGCAGACCCACTACCCCACCATGAAACTGGCGCTCATCAGAAAGTTTGGACTAACACCTGAAAAGTACAGACAGAAGTTCAGGGGTAGTCACAAACTGGGCACACAGAATTGGGTGGACTTCCTGGACTATGCAAAGAAGGCACTGGAAGGTTGGATTCAGGGCAGTGAAGTGAGGAACTACGAGGAGTTGTTTGACCTAGTACTGAAGGAACACCTGCTCGAGAAATGTTTCCCTGAACTGCGGCAACACCTGGTGGATAGCAAGCTGACCAGTCCCCGGAAGCTTGCTGAGGAGGCGGACATTTGGGCTAGTACCCGGGTGTCCACAAGGGGGACTGGAGGGGATACTCAAAAGGCCGGACAGGGCGCCCCCCAGAAGAAAGAGGGAGGGGAAAAGAAAAAGGAGTTCTCCAAAAGCCCCCAAAATAGCTTCCAAGGAAAGGGAACAGGATTCACCCCTAGGGCTAACCCACCCAGAAACCCTAATCCTGGCCAGAGTCAGCAGCCAAGGGTTGTCCATTGCTACGAGTGCGGTGGCGTTGGACACTATAAAGGAGATCCGAAGTGTCAGAAACGATCACCCCCTCCCACTGGAGGAAAGACCCCCGGAGTAGCTAGTGTAGTGCTCGGGGAGGAGATGCCCTTAACTAAGGGAAGGGAGTGGGCGGGTGTCACTTTAGTGTCCCTGGGAGAACGGGAGATGGTTCCTAAGATCCAGGTGCCCGCAAATACCGCAAAGTATGGGCAGTGGATCACCATCAACGGCCAAAGAGGGGAGGCTCTGAGAGACACAGGAGCCAGTATGACTATGGTGCGTAGCCAGCTGGTGTCTCCAGAGCAGGTAATTCCCGATGTACTCCACCCAGCCGCGATGGCTGACGGCAGAACAGGCCACTATCCCGTGGCCGAGGTTCCCTTTGAATGGGGGGGGGTTGCAGGTTCACTTCGAGTTGCCGTAAGCCCTGCCGTGCCAGTCGATTGTCTGCTGGGGAATGACATGGAGCACAACGCTTGGAAGGAGGTGGAATACCGGACTCACACCGAGATGCTGGGTACACCTGACTGGGCCTGTGTTAGCACAAGGTCCGCGACTACCCGAAGAGGGAGTTCATTCCGGCTGGAGCCTGGAACAAAGGCCCAGCCAGCTGCCAGTCAAGGGAAGAACCGAGGACAGGAGGAGCCTGCCTCGGCGTCTCCACCCCGTAGGACGGATAGGCCACCGGAGGTGGTGGACCAGGAGTCTGCGGAGGGGGACGTTACCAACCTGGAGGACCTACCCATCCCGGCCGAGTGGCACGTGGAGGGAGGCCCGTCCAGGGAGGAATTCTGCCAGGGCCAGAGGGAGTGCCCTACCCTTGAGGGGCTGAGGCGACAGGCCGAAGCCCAGGCAGCAGGGAACGTTGAAGGGAACTACAGTGTTTACTGGGAGGATGGCCTCCTCTACAGTGAACCCAAGGCACCCCTACATGGATCGTCACGAGCCTTGGTAGTTCCTCAACGTTATCGAGCCTTCCTTTTGGAGTTGGCTCACGAGATACCATTGGCAGGACACCTGGGGCAAGACAAGACCTTCGCCCGTCTTGTCCCACACTTTTATTGGCCTCAGATGAAAGTGTCGTCCGATACCTACTGCCGGACATGTGTGTCTTGCCAAGCCAGTGGGAAAACAGGGGTGAAGCTGAAAGCTCCCCTGGAACCACTTCCTGTCGTTAGCACCCCCTTTGAAAGGGTGGGCATCGACATTGTGGGTCCATTAGATCCACCAACTACAGCTGGTCACAGGTTTATCCTGGTTCTGGTGGATCATGCCACACGGTACCCAGAGGCAATACCCCTGAGGACCATAACAGCACCTGTTGTGGCTAGGGCCCTGATGGGAATCTTTACCCGAGTGGGTTTTCCCAAGGAAGTTGTGTCCGACAGGGGGACCAACTTCATGTCAGCATATATGCGGGCAATGTGGAAGGAGTGTGGAGTGACCTACCGGTTCACAACTCCTTACCACCCCCAGACCAATGGTCTGGTGGAAAGGTTTAACAAAACCTTAAAAGGCATGATCAGAAGTCTGCCTGAAGGCCTGCGGAGGAAATGGGACGTCCTCCTACCCTGTTTACTCTTTTCATACAGGGAAGTGCCACAGAAGGGAGTGGGCTTCAGCCCCTTCGAGCTTCTGTATGGGCACCCTGTACGTGGACCTCTTAACCTGGTGAGAGACGGATGGGAAAGAACTCCCAGAAAGCTCCCCCAGGATGTGGTGAGCTACATGCTGGCCTTCCGGAGCCAAATGGCTAAGTTGTGGAAGCAAGCTTCTGACAACTTGGAAGCCAGCCAAGCAGTGATGAAGGCGTGGTATGACCACAACGCTCACCCGGTGGAGTTGGAGCCTGGCCAGAAGGTGTGGGTGATCGAACCAGGAGAGCTTAGTGCCCTCCAGGATCGCTGGTCAGGACCCTTTGAGGTGTTGGAGAAGAAGGGTAAGGCTACCTACTTGGTGGACCTGAAGACCCCTCGTCAGCCCCTGCGGGTGCTGCATGCCAACCGCCTCAAACCCCACCACGAGAGGCCCGAAGTCATCTTGATGATGGTGACTGACGGAGGAGAGGACGTGGAAAGCGAGCCTCTCCCTGATCTGTTTGCGTCTCAAGAAAAGGATGGGTCGGTGGAGGGAGTGATTCTCTCCCCATCTCTAACTCCTGAACAGCAGGAGGACTGTCGCCAGGTCCTGGGGCAGTACTCTTCGTTGTTCTCCCTTGTCCCGGGTAGGACTCACCTGTGCGTCCATGACGTGGACACAGGAGACAGCCCACCTGTGAAGTCCAAGATCTACCGGATGTCAGACAAGGTGAAGGCCAGCATTCATAGTGAGGTCACTAAGATGCTGGAGCTAGGAGTGATTGAACCTTCTAGCAGCCCCTGGTCCAGTCCGGTGGTGTTAGTACCAAAAGCTGCACCACCGGGTGCCCAACCAGAACTGAGGTTCTGTGTGGACTACCGGGGACTGAATTCAGTGACAAAAACTGATGCTCATCCGATCCCTAGGGCGGATGAATTGATTGACCGGCTGGGAGCTGCCCAATATCTAAGTACCTTTGACCTTACTTCGGGGTACTGGCAGATCTCTTTGACTGATGGAGCAAGGGAAAGGTCAGCCTTCTCCACGCCCAATGGCCACTACCAGTTCTGTGTGATGCCCTTTGGGCTCAAGAACGCACCTGCCACGTTTCAGCGCCTGGTAAACCAGATCCTCACCGGAATGGAGAGTTTCTCTGCTGCTTATCTGGATGACATAGCCGTCTTCAGTAACAGCTGGGAGGATCACTTGCGTCACCTGCAAGCTGTTCTCCAGGCCCTGAGACAAGCTGGATTGACGATCAAGGCCAGCAAGTGCCAGATCGGGCAGGGGTCGGTAGTGTACCTTGGACACTTGGTGGGTAGGGGAGCGGTGCAACCCCTCCAGGCGAAGATCGAGGCCATCATGGCCTGGGAACCCCCCAAGACACAGACTGAGGTCCGAGCATTTTTGGGCCTCACGGGATATTACCGCCGCTTCGTGAAGGGGTACGGTACCATCGTAGCCCCCCTCACGGAGCTCACGTCCAAGAAACAACCTCGACGGGTAGTCTGGACGGAGGCTTGTCAGCAAGCCTTTGAGAGATTGAAGAAAGCCATGTGCGAGGCCCCGGTCTTAAGGGCCCCAGACTTTTCCAGGAAGTTCATTGTCCAGACAGATGCATCAGAACATGGCATTGGGGCAGTGTTATCGCAACTCAACGAAGAGGGCCTGGATCAACCCGTGGTCTTCCTATCCAGGAGACTACTTCCCAGGGAACAGAAGTGGAGTGCAATAGAGCGTGAAGCCTTTGCAGTGGTATGGGCTCTGAAGAAGTTGCGGCCATACCCGTTTGGCTCGCACTTCCTGGTTCAGACCGACCACAGACCCCTTCGCTGGCTGATGCAGATGAAGGGGGAGAATCCCAAGTTGTTGAGGTGGTCTATTTCCCTACAGGGGATGGACTTTCAGGTGGAACATCGGCCTGGAGTGGACCACGCCAATGCAGACGGTCTCTCAAGGTATTTCCGCCTTAGTGATGAGAACTCCCAAGGGGTTGGGTAGCTCTCCCCACTTTCAGCTGGGGGGGAAACGTGTTAGACCTGTCAGCCCTTTGGGTGGTCCCTCCTCATCATTATTTATTTTGTCCCACTTTTGCCTCAAACCCTGTTTGAATTTTTCCTTTTTGGGAACCACCAGACTTTTTCGTGTTGCTACAGATTCAGGGAGCCATTTTAGCTAACCCTGAAACTTCTGTCTGAGGGCCTGGAGCACAAAATGGTGGCCACCTGTGACATCACCAGCATCCACTGGAACCTACCAGCGCCTTCCAGAACATTCCAGAACTCTGTGACAGTTGGAGGCGGTTTAGAATGTTGGGAAGCTAAGACAGAGTGTTGGCAGTTGGAGCTGGCAGTTGGCACCTGACTGGTGAAGGGAGAGCAGCACAACAGTGAAGGAGGAAGGAGTGAAGCAGCAGGGGTGGAAACTTGTGCCTGGAGTGGGGTCCATAAACCCACCCTTGATACTAGTCCCTACTGATGGATCCCAGCCTGTAGCCCTGTGTGGGAAGAAGCCAGAAAAACTCATCCTAAGGACCTGGACAGCAGGAACAGGCCTTAGAAACAGAAAGCAGCAAGATCCTGACCTGGAAACTGGTTTCCCTGGAGTCCGGCGTCGAGTAGCCTGAGACCTGGAGCCCGAGGTGGAGAAGCGGCGCTGACTGAAGAAGCAGACGTCGTACCCGGAGCCGCCTGAGGTCGTAAGAGGGCGCCGACGGAGGTCGTGAGGAATACCAGAGGTCGAGGAGGAAGTCAACCGAGGTCGAGTGAGCGGCGTCATCGGAGGAGTGAAGTCCGCCCTCCGGAGTCGTCGGAGACCGAGGTGAAGTGTACCGGAGGTCGGGAGTGAGGATCGCACTCCGGAGTCGCCCGGAACCTGAGAGGAGGAGCACCGGAGGTCGGGGGTGAGGATCGCACCCCGGAGTCGCCGGAAGTCGACATCGAGGCCAGGCCGGCTGACATCATCGAAGCCGAGAGCGCCATCGGACCGGAGCCGCCCGAAGTCGGCATCGAGTAGAGACTGCCCGACGCCGTCGAATCGGAGGTCGAGATCGAACCGAGGCCGCCGACATCGGACCGGAACCGCCTACCGGCGTCGTCAAAGAACTGAGATTGTGCCGAGGCCGCCGAGATCGAACCGGAACCGCCTCACGGCATCGACACGACTCCAGCGGCGTCGGAGCATCAGAAAAAGGGCAGTAAGTGGAGTAGAGGGCGCCTAAGGCCCTGTGGAGACCTGAGAGACTACTCTAAGGGGCTAGGGAGGTGCTGAAACCAACCTGACTGTGCCAGGGGTGAACTGGGACTAACCTAGAGAGGTTGTGTGGAGAGAGAAAGCCAGGGCACTGGTATTCCCCCCTTGATCTACCTCAGTTTAGGCCTCAGCCTTGTCCCAGCCAGGGAGTAGCCCCCCTCAAGCCTTCCACAACCCTACAAGCTGTGCCTGGGCCAAATCAGCCCTTAGGAATTGAAAAGTGATCTGATTACATGAGTGTTGCTGTATACTTTTAATTATTTATTGGGGGCACTGTATTTATTGTGTTTTACCTATTTATTGCTTCACTATATTTATTGGTCCACAGGACTTGTTGGTGCACAATATTTATTGGTACAGTATTTATTGCCTCCGAATATTTAATTGCCTGTATTACCTGCACTTATATTTATGTCCTTTATATTTATGATCACCCCTATTTATTGAATCTTCAGACAGTATTTATTTGACCTGCACTATTTAAAATTTGTATATTGTGATTGACTTATTTATTTTTCCAATCGGCAACTAAGAGAAAAAGATAAAGAGAGATATTTTCATAATTTTTACGGTGTAGAGTCGTTTTTGGAACGGATGCACGCATGGTTATTGTATGGGTATATTGTATGCTTAGCACGGTGCCTGATTCCTGACCACTCGAGCCAAGCTACCACAGTGTGTCCGGAAGACCACCACCACCCCTTCTAGTGTGGGAGTGGTTTTCCAACAACTCCCATCAGGCCTTTTAATCCTAACACCATCCCCCCAGCAGGAAAAGACCACCTGTAACTCAGCTTCCCTGACAGCGAGACAGAATATACTTAAAAAAGGTGTGACACTGATGACTGATGCCTATTTGTCTGCAACTCCCTTCAAGGCCTAGTGGTCCAGAACACCAGTCCCCAGTCAGGGCCATTTTGCCAGTACTTTTCCACTCACTGTGAGGTAAGCACAGTTCCAGGTGGGGTTGTTGGGCTGTGGGATGTGGAATATTTGCACTGCCTTCAATTCCCATCATGCCTTGTCCTCCACACACCTTCCCAGCCTGCACAAACAGCACACCTAGAACCATGCAGTCCCTATGAGTGAGTGGAAATGTACTGGCAAAATAACTGACACTGGGGACTGGTGTGGGGAGCACAAGGCCTTGATGGGAGTTGTGTGCAAATGAAACAGCAGGCACCGGTGTCAGCCATCTTGCCAGTAAATTTCCATTCAGTCTCAGGGGCAGCATGGTGATGGAGCGCGGTTACCAGCTCTGGTCACACACACCTAATACTCACCTGTGCCCAAACACATTCACACATAAGCTAGTAAAACCCCGCTGGCGCCAATTTTGTGTATTTACCTGAATTTTGATATTCACCTTTACCAAGTCTTACCAATTCCATTGTGTTATAGTAATTTCCTCTCCTCAATGAATCAGGTTGCTGAGTTAGTTTAAGGTAGAATGACATTTAACCTTTAATTTGAATAACCACAGACTCGAGAAGTTTTGAAAACCTTTATATAAATCAATAATTTGGGACTCAAGAATCAATTACAGTAACCACCTTCACTCAAGAGGCAAAGTAAATCAATATGGCAAAGTCATTAAATGATCAATGAAGACGGTACCTAAAAAGGTTTGGAAAGAGGGAGAGCAGGCACAAAAGACAGATTTCGCAGAATTATATTTACCTATGGTTATGGATGAACAAAACTTCTTCAAGATGGGGCCAGATAGAATCTCCAGGACAGGATACACATAGAAGATCAGGCAGATTCAGATCTGGGAAGGCGACCTCTTCTAATGTGCAACGCCAGCGTCTCACCCCTCTCTAGTTCTACTCTCCTCGGATGTCCCTCTGCCGCAATCCCTTCTAGATGATTAGATTATCGATCAGTATCTCAAACTCTCGAGCAGAGTTTCTGGCAGCAGCAAGGTCTGAGACAGCGTCTCGGACAGAATCTGGAGCAGCATACGCGTTGGGTCAGTGACGAGTTGGAATGACCGATCTGACAAGTCGGACAAGTTCTCTAGCTAACGTACCTTAATTATGCTATTCTTTATTCATGTACCACCCCCAAAAGTTACAATATTTGTGTTACCCCCTCACCTTGACCAATCAGAATAGGGGAAGAGTTCATCACACCATATTAAAATTAATACTTTTTCTTTGTATTATTGTTCTATGTTCCTGCCCCTTAATTTACTTTCCCATAGCTTTATTCCCACCCGCATTTCACATTATGCTCAATACAAATTTGCAACAAATTATATTTTGCCTCATGCTCCCAGGTCCACAAGCTCATTTTCCCAGGCGTCCAAGTTCAATGTGGCCTTGGCTGGGTTTCAAGTGGTGCCGTCACAGGGTTTCAGCAGGTTCTTGTACTCCTGCGTAGGGATTTCAGTCACCCTCCGAGACCCAAATAAGAACTAATAATAAAGTTAGAAAAAGACACATTAGAACACGGAAACAAATGATTTCACTGTATACCACTTATTTCTACTCTATCCCTATTTACTTATTTAAATGTTTTGCATTAGTGTTTAATAGAACTTACGAGGTTTAGTTGAAGCAGTAGCATATGCGTTATCTTATGAGTTCGAAGCTGCCATTTTTAGTGCCATTGCACAGCTGCAAAGTTTCCCACCAAAAGCTTAGAGTGTTATACTACGTAGATGCAGTAGACGCATGCGCAATAGAAATCACACGTTTTGACAGCCATTTTAGGACACTCTGGTTACTTGTTAGTAAAGCACATATAAATATACTTTATCCAGGGGAAGCTTTTCTATGTAATGCAATATTAGTGTTTATAAAACTTGTTGGTTACGTAGTTACATGTTATTTGAGAGGAATGCATCCAAACAAGTTTCTTTCACGAATCCTTGCTCCATCAATCCCCTCTCTGATGGCATTTATTTCCATCATTAATTTTCTACTGAAACAAATGCCAACTTTAGCACATCTCTATTTCTTCTTTTACCTTTTCATTTCTTTCCTTTTCGCATTGTAATCCTCGCATTCTTTTAGAAAAGTTTCCTTTTAATTCTTCTAGCTGTGTTTCTTCAAGTTTTCTTTTCTTACCCCTTTCATTCACTTCATAATTCCTTATTCCTTTACAGCATTTTTGCCAACACATTATTGCTAATACTAGCAGTGTTATTCTCATTATGGGCAGTATAATTTGACCTAGAATACCTTTACCTAAATATGAAAACCAACTGCCCATGTTAACAAAGCTATTTGTCAATGTTGTCCATACACTTTCAACTTCCAGTGGTTTTAACTCTTCCTCTAACTTCGTAATATTTTCAATATATTTTCCAATTTCAACACTTTTATCTGGAATATACGTGCAACAATGTTGCGTTTTCAATCATTTACAGACTCCACCCTCTTTTGCCAATAATATGTCAAGGGCAAGTCGATTTTGCATACCCATAGATCTGACCACAACTAATTCAGTGTTGATGAGCAGAAATCTTCCAGCAGTGTCAGTAGATAACCGATCAACTATTGTAGAAACTGGCAAATTTTTCGTGAATTCAGAAGAACTCCCACCAAAAACGTCACCTACAATTTCTGAAAAACTAGCTTTTTTTACACTTAATAGTCCATTTGCATCTTCATTGCTTCCAGTGATTCTTTTTACATGATAAACCTTAGGTAATACTATTCCAAAATAGCAACTCCCATACCAATGCTCTGGCAGCCTAAAGTAGGCTTTATTGCCGCACACAATAGATTCCAGGAAATACTGGAACAGTCCCTCCATTTTGTCCCCATCCGCCAATTATTAGGAAATTATGCTCACATTCACTGGAACCAAAAAATACATTGTTAAAGTCTGTGTTTAACCTATGGAGACAGATTTTCCCTTTCTTTTCAAAATCTAGAGTCATAGCAGCATGAATTTTGCCACTTGCAAAATGCATTTCTTCCTCAGCCCATTTAGGTATCGGAGGTTTAGGTTCAGAAGCTCATCGTTGGAAATCCTGTCTCCTTTGTTCAATTAAATTCAAAAATATTTTCTCTTCTTCATGTAATTTACATGTTAAATTGTGATTATTTCTTAAACATGAAAGCAATAGATAGCTGAAGCACATATTCACCCATAATTCAGAATCTATTTCTTACTAAGAACAGGGTTCATGCTCTTTCGCATATGCACCTCGGAAAAAAATCACATCTACATTACAACAATAATATTGCAATTTTCCTGTTCTATAAAATAGGCTTGCTAATACACGACAGGAGATACCATACGTTAACGGTAAATAATGATAGGTCACTCCTTCTAACTTCCATAGTTTCTACATATTGTACTAAGTCACTGTTACTGATGCAGGTAATTTCATGCAGACTTAACAAGTTGGTAAAAACATTTAAATCAGTATCGTTTTTATTCACAGTGCGATGTAAATCTGCCTCATCTGGTGCTTCTAATTCTACTCTATCTCCTTTGATAGTAGCTACCTTTTCATGTGTATTAGTGTTATTCCGTGCATTTTTAACCATTGAATAAGGTATGGCCAGTGTTAATGCTAACCATATTAGGAGTACTACAAACATGCTACATATACAAATTCTGCAACATTTCCTTAAACATTTCGGTTTTCCAGCGGCTCTATTGTCAGCCATTTTTAAATGGGATATGAAGATTTCTATTCTTTGTCCTGAAGTTTAATCACTCAAGTAGAGTTAAAGAGGGGGAAACTCGTTTCAGGGTGGTCTCACTTCTTCGTCAATTTGCTCTGCATTAAAATTTTCAAATTAGTCTTCAATAATCTCCAAATTCTCAAAAACTTCAAGAATTATGTATGTCCACTCAGGACCTTTGAATTTATTATTTATAAATTTTGCTCCGGGGCTTCTTCATTTTGGGTTTTCAACTGCTTGCCCAGACCGACTGGATACTTCGTCTACCTACTCTGAAATATCACCTTAAAACAATAACAGAAGAGCCCAATCTTTTGAAAACACAAGGCCTATTATCACCTTTTCTGATTCTTTTAGCTTGCACTGCACTTTCACTTTCTTCAAATGCTCTTTTGTTCTCGTTGGTTCGTGGCACAATTTGGTTATTTACGTCTTCAGAATCTCTCTCTATCTGATCTTGTCCAGGGCTTATTAACTCACTGTCACCTGTTTGGATGCGCTATTCTTCACTAGCCTGACACTATTCAGGTTCGATTTTTATTGGTGTTTTTTTTATTTTCTCCTGAACTTCTGTGACTTCTCCTATTGGGCCCTGGTCAAGTCTTTTTGCTTCTTCATTGTCTTCTGCCTGAACGGTTTCTCTAATTCCTACCAGTCCCTCCCCAATTTCTGCTTCTATGAATTTGATTTCTCTTGTCTGAGTAATTGTCACTTTCTTTATCTGGTCCTGCTCAGCTTCACAAACAATCATGCTTTCTATCTCTCAAACACTTTCTTCTGTGCCTGTCTGGTCCTCACTCTTTTCCTGACTAGCTTGTCTAGTTTGGCTCCTTGTTCTTTTCTGGTATATCTACTACAGGTAGCCAATCATCCTGACTGGTGCTACTTCAGGATCTATTACTTGGGACCCTTCAGCTGTGCAACCTTCAGCCCCCTCAACTGCCCGAGTCAGTTGAGGTTCCTCCTCATCAGGTGCTGGTACTCTTTTTGTATGGCTTGCATGTATTCAATTAGGCAAGCCTGCATACTTTACAGCTGTTGTTGTAACCAATATAACCTGATGTGGTTTGTCCCACCTTGGTGCTAGACACGATTCTAGAGTGTGACTCTTCACTATAACCCAGTCACCAGGATTCAGATCATGCGCTTGGTTCGGTTGCCTGGGAACTATGTCTTCTCCAACCTGGTGAGATATAGAATGCACTTGGTCAGCGAATTCTTGCAATACTCCAGTACCAAATCATCAGTTATATTCAACAGCTTGTGTCCTGGTATACATGCCTGCCTCATTGCTCTTCCTATCATTATTTCATGGGGACTTAGAAGTATTCCAGAAAAGAATACCAGATTAAGTCCCATCAGAACAAGAGGTAAAGCATCAGGCCAGTCCAGTGGAGTGGATGCACACATCTTCCCTAGCCTTGACTTAATTGTGCCATTCAATTGTTCTACCACTCCAGATGCCTCTGGGCGGTATGCGCTGTGCAGCTTTTGCTCAATTTTAAATGCTTCACAAATTAATGGAATTATTTCATTATTAAAATGAGGCCCTCGGTCTGATTCAATAGTTACTGGAAAACCGAAGCGTGGTATAAGTTCTCTTAATAAGAGTTAGGCCACTGTTAAGCTGTCATTTCTTCTGGTGGGGTATGCCTCCACCCACTTTGAAAATAAGCAAATGATGACAAGTACATATTTTAATCCTCAACAAGCAGGTAACTGAATGATGTTGATTTGTAGTCTTATAAAGGGACCTTCAGCCTTTCCAATTTTCCCCATACAGACTGTTTTCTTGCCTGGATTCATTTGTTGTAAAAAAGGGGGTGGTGATGGACGGAGCGTCAGAACCAATCAAACACTCACACCCAGTCAACAGATCTGGGTTTCATCCATCACCGTTCTTTAGCCCACTCTGCCACCCCAGTTCAGACATGGCCATATGCAAATCAGTCTGACCCTGTGCCTCATGGGAACAGTCCAGCCCGAACTGCCAGAAACCGGTCCTAGGAAGCTTGTTTCCGGTCCAGGGAAGGTATGGCTTGGCAGTTCGGGCTGGACTGTTCCCATGAGGCACAGGGTCAGACTGATTTGCATATAGCCATGTCTGAACTGGGTCGGCAGAGTGGGCTAAAGAACGGTGATGGATCAAACCCAGATCTGTTGACTGGGTGTGAGTGTTTGATTGGTTCTGATGCTCTGTCCATCACCACCCCCTTTTGTACCGCAATGGATTCATTTGTTGGCATGTCAAACACCTTTGGCATAGACTTTCTGCAAAATTTCGAAACCTTGGATTAAACAATCCCGTCTGAAAATTCTGATCATTGCATCGCTGCCTATGTGGGTGTCTCAATGATACATTCTAGCCATTGGGGCAAGCATGCAGTCTAGCAATACAGGTCTGTCATCCAAGTAAACCCATACACCATCTTCTGCCCTTTGTGTACAACCAATTTTAACCCATTCTTCTTTCTCTTTTGTTTCATCTTGTAATTCTCTTACTTCTCTCCATGTTTCTAAACCTGACATTAGCAATCTTTGTTGACTGACATTCGATATTTTGCACAGTGTTGGGCAACCTGGTCAGCATGCAGGTTTCCTGCAGTCACACAGTCATTTTCTGACTGGTGTGCGGCACATTTGACCACTGCCACTTCTTTTGGTAATTGTATTGCTTCAAGCAATTCTTTAAAAAATTGTCCATTTTCAATGGGAGACCCTGAAGAAGTCAGGAAGTCTCGCTGCATCCGAAGCTGGCCAAAGTCGTGCACAACCCCGTAACCATACTGACTGTCAGTGTAAATGGTTACTCTCCAATTTTTTCCCCTTTTTGCAAGCTTTTATTAAAGCCATTAATTTGGCTACTTATGCAGACCTGACTCCTGGTAAATAGGATGATTTGACTATTTCAGCCAATGTACACACAGCATAAGCAGCACTCAATCTTCCCTCCTCATGGCGCATGCATGAACGATCTAGAAAGTGTGAGAAGTTGGCCTGGTATATGCTGTCCACTATTTATAGTGGGCACCTTGCACCAGTCCAAACAACCCCTTATTGATGTTAGGTTAAAGACAACCTTTATTGAAAGCTATCCTAGTGATAGCTAGGGAGAGCAGCCTTCAGGCTACGTTTTGAAGGACTGTAAAGCAGCTTGTTTTACCAGTCTATAATCTTGAGTGGCTACATGAAAGGAGACCACACCAGGTATATATATAAAATATATGTATTTATAACTAAACACACCCCTCTAGTCTCTTTGTGAGGCTAGAAGCAAAAGCACATAAGTTACACTTCAAATATAACAGTAAAGCAGCACAAATATACGTTGGGCCCTAGGGGCGGACTGACCCATATACTAAAAAAAAGTAGTACAAGAACCACAACTTAACTAGACACAAGGCCTAGAGCCTGTAGAATCACTGGGACCCCAAGGAACCACCCAAGGTAGTGACACAGGGGACCCACGGGGCAGTGTGCATTGTGAGAACACAGCTGTGAGCTCTCGTTAGCTTCTATGGGGAAAGTCGCGGTTAGATTTTTAGAGTTAAAGGACACTTAGAAATGGACTAGGACCAAACCCTCTAGGACTTGGACAGTTCTAGGATCAATGCCCACAGGAGCACCGGAGTACTCAAGTTACCTCACCCAGGGAAGCCAGATGCATAGGTGTCAAATGGTGTCTGGTCGCGTTGTCGTTTTCAGTGGAAGCTGGCGAAGGAGTGCTGCTGCCGGGAAGATGCGAAGTGTCCGAAGAGATACAAGTCTGCTTTCAGGTTCTTCACATCTCTGATCCAAAGGGGACAGAGTCTGGGTCACTTGCCAGTGACCAGGGGCACGATAGACGAATGCCCACCAATGTAGGATGTTTCAGGTGAAAGTGGTGAAGCTTGACTTTTCAGCCACGAGGACCAGGAGGTGTCAAGGATGACCAGGAGCTGGATACAAGCTGTCCCACGAAGGATGTCAAGTGCTGCAGCATTGGTGCCCGGATTGGACACAACAAGACTTGGCAACAGCAACCCACACAGACAGGAGAAAGATGCTTCGGTGTGGACCAGCAAAGTCCTGGGGACTGCCCCAAGTAATGGAGAGTCAGGGCACATCTGGAGCAACCAGGCAAGCCTGATCAAAGTAAAGTTACCCTTTTCAGGGACCCACAAGTTGACAGACAAGGGACCATGAAGGGACCTCAAGAGGAATCACAAAATGGTGGCCCATGGGTCACTCAGAGTGGGCTGGCCAGCAATGTTTGGTGGATTCACTGCTCGGGGTCTGGGCTACAAGTAACCCAATGCACAGCCTCAAGGGATGTCGAGAAACTACTGCACTAGCAAATGTGTACGGTGTCCAGGGGTTCCAGCTCCACGGTACCCACGAGGGCTACATGTCTCAGCTTTGCTGGGGACTCGGTTCGGCCTCTGGGAAGTCAGGAAATCCACCTCTGGTGTTGCCAAGTCTTTGGCGTCCAGCGGGAGCTTCGGAGATGCAGACCGGATAGATGAATCTTTGGTGCTTGCCAAGCAGGGGAGTAACTCCTTTACCCCAAGGGAGATACTTCAGTTATCTGGCGCTGAACAGATCTTTGAAGGTCCAGGATTCAGTTTCAGAGTTTTGTCCAGGAATATCTAAAGTTCTGGTTACAGAGGTTCTTTTTTTATACCCAAGGAAAGGGTTGGACTAACTCAGGGGACCCACATATTAGAGAGTTGGGAAAGATGGGTGGCTACACCAATTTCCTTTGTCTAGTTTTGTACCAGAGAAGGGTGTGGTAGCCCCTGCAACCGGTTTGAACTGGACTATGCACAGGGACACCAAATGTGCCCCCAGTGCAGGACTTCAAAGCACTCTGAGTGCACCCACCCAGCCCCAATACACTAAAGCCTGTCTGGGAGGTGGTAACACCTCCCTGTGACAGTAAACCTATTGTCCAGGCCTCCCCTGCCAGAGTTTCAGTCAGCAGAAGGAGGCCAAACTCGTGTCTGTGGTAGCAGCATCTATTTTTACATGCCAGGGCTCTTTTAAGTTGGTGCCGGGTATATCGGTGCGGTCATGTCTCTTCCTCTGGTGTGGGAGTATGATCCCACCCTTCTAGTTACTGGTGTGGGGTTATGATTCCAAGTTGTTTGACACCAAACACAATATGCTTCTGTGCAGCCAGTCCAAAGTTAGCATTTACCGTTTGGTTATAATGCACTTAAGAGTACATGGTCAGGGTGCATCACAGACAACCCTGGAGAAGAGATTCTGAAGGCTGCAGAGAGGCTCTGTTCATGCATTGGGTAAGATACGGAGTTCGAGTTTACAGGGTGGATGTCCCATCACAATATAAAATGTTGTTGTAGACTTTGTAAAGCGCACAGCTGCCCCAGCAACGGGGCGTCCCGGCGCTGTAGACCGCTGGGGAACCCGTCCTGGCTATCCCTGTGAGATGGTCCCTTTCTGGGTATCTCCAAGGTGAAACCAGGCATCCCTGGCGTCTGTGGGGGGCCGTTGTAGAGATGAGGCAAGCTTAATGCCCAGAGTTGCCGAGTGTGTTCCTGGTTAGAGTAGGTACCGAGGCGAGAATTATCGAGTCTGTTTTGACCCTGGTCCACGACCCTGCCGCGTCGGGAATTGAACCCTGGTCCCTGGCCGATTCTCTGCTTACGTGTCTGCCGCCTCTAACCAGTGAGCCACACCTCTCCACTTGACTCACTTTGCTCACTTTGCTCCAGACTCACGCATGTGGCTGCCACATCTTTTAGACATCCCGATAAAGTGGATGCTACAGGATCTAAGGTAGCAGAGAAATATGCCACTGGACGTCGTATCAGGCCATGTATCTGAATTAGGACTGCGAGGGCCCAGTTATCTCTCTCACAGCAAAATAATGTGAAATCTTTCGAGTAATATGGCTAACCTAGGGCAGGTGTTTCGCACAAGCAATTTCGTAATTTCAGAAAGGATGTCACGCTCTCATCATCCAAATCTATCTGTACTTTTACTCGTTTCTTTGTCATTTGTATCAAGGGTTTCGCCAGTAGAGAAAATTCCATAATCCACTGCCTGTAATACTCGACTACACCAAGGAACATTCTTATTTCCTTCTCGGTTTGCGGTAACTTCATTTGTTTTATTATTTCTTTCTGTGGTCAATCTCCTTTCTCCATCTGGTGTCCCAGATATTTTACTTTTTTTCTGCAAAACTGTAGTTTCTCACGGGACACATTGTGTGACTGATTCCATAGCCTTGCTAAACCATTTAGCCAAAGGTGGACATAGTCACTCTTTGTCCTAGTACAGTATATTTATGATCTTTTGGTCGCTTCCAAAACAGACTCTTTAGGCATTACTAAAGTTTCAAGACATTTTTTCAAAATCTGGTAAAATAATGAAGGACTTTCTGTGTACCCTTGAGGAAAATGATTCCAAACATAAACACGATCCTCAAATTTGAAAGAAAATAAAAACTGACTATCTGGATGCAATGGGGTGGAGAAAAAGGCATGGCATAAATCAATCACGGTAAACCACCTCGCATTCCATGTTATTTGGTACAAAATCACTGCCGGGTTGGGCACTATCGGGCAACAGGGCACAACAATTTTATTAATCTTTCCTAGATCTTGAAGTACCCTAAATTTTCCGTTTGGTTTCTTAATGCCAATTATAGGTGAATAACAGGGACTACTCAGAATGGTCGAACAGGGCATTTTAAAGGAAATCCTATTTATTTCTGCTGCAACACCAGCCTTAACTTCAGGACTCAAATTGTATTGTCGAGTGTTTGGTTGGACTGCCCCTTCATTCACTGTCACTTTGACAGGGTCTACATCTGTCATCAACCCTACTTCTTTTCCAGTAAAATCCCACACTTCTGGACTTAGTCAATTTGACCTCTTCTAGTAAGTCATCTTGTGTTATCATTGAAATCAATTCCTTTACTTCTGCTCCTTGTTTAGCTAGCATGATTTTATATATTCTGTCTTCATCTGGGGTTTGAATGGCAACACCGTCCGGTGTGCAGAAAATGGTGCAATTCATTTTGCATTACAAGTCCCTCCCTAACAAATTTACGGACCTGGAGTCGTGTACGACAAACTTTTGCATCTCTTTAAAATTCCCAATGCACACCTCCATTGGTTTTGTAATAGGGGTCCTAATTTGTTTATTAGAAATGCCCGCTACTTGGATCACCTCTCCCGAGAGTGGTAGGTTTGGAATGTCTGCTGTTCTCACAGTAGAATGGGTAGCACAAGTGTCAAACAAAAAGGTAATGTCATTTCCTTCTACCTTTCCATCAATATATGGACCTGACTGATCTACCGATAAGGATGCGCCAAGTGCGCAATCCTCATCCCCCCCCTTCTTAGGTGCCGTCATTGATCTTGATCTTCAAAGTATGGATCCTGCAAAAGAAACTGTGATGTTAGGTAATTTTTCTTACCACTTCCTTCTTGAAATCCGGTGTCCGCACTGTACTTGGCTTGACTCCCAAAATTTGGTCAAGGGGCAGGTGGTAATTGACTCTGCAGGTTTACAACCTGTTGTGGTTGACTCATCACCTCATTCGGAGTCTGTGCATTAAAATTTTGATTTGGGCTATTATTATTTTGTATATTCTTACACTTGTTTTTCCAATGCCCCAATTTTCCGCACCCATGACACTGGAACTTTTTCTTTCCCTCTTCTCTGCTTATTCGCCCTTTTGGTTTACCCCCATTATTTTCACCATTGCTTTGCCCCTTTCCTGGCATGTTAGTTAACTAGAGTTCCTGTTGTTCTGCCAGCTTAACTTATGCCAAGTACTGTAGAGCTGAAAATGACAATAGACGAAAAATGTTGGAGAAAGTGATGTGGGCTCATTTTAAAATCTCATCTATGGGCTTTGCTTGCCAACACAAATTATGCTGTTTAATCATTTCAGAATTTTCCTTTTTTAATCCTGTCACAAATCGATATACAAAATGGGTCATATTTTTATCCCCAATACTGTTTGAACACCTGTAGGAGGCACTCGTAGTACATATGGACAGACTCGTCTTTTTCCTGAGTTGTTCTGTCTATCTTTATCCAATCTGTCTCCTTTGGGGGAATTTTCCCTTTCAAAAAGGTAATTACTTGGTTATATTTTTTCATAACTTCTTCTGATGGGGCTCCCGTTTTCTCGATTCTCGGGTACGCATCATTTGGCCAATCGACTGATTTTACACTCAGTCCACAAGTCAACAGGCACCACTAGGTCAAAAAGACCATGCGGATCTTTCAGCAAAACTTTTGAAACCTTCACAAACCTCTCGACTTGTCTATACCATTCCACAGTCTTCTCTCTCAGTTTTGGGAAATCATTTTTAAATGACAAAATATCCTGTCATACATAACCTCCTGCTGGAACTTCTCTCATGGGGTACAACCCTTCATTAAATACTCGGAAAGCTAGGTGGACAAAGAAAAAAGATGGATGTTACTCGACTGGTCTGTGCTTCTATCTAAATCTCCCCATTTCTGCAATATCGTCAGTAATTATTTAACCTGCAATGTTCTCCCTGACATGTTCATATTTTCCAAATCTTTATCAGAAAATTCTGCTCTATAAGGCTTTTGCAGGACTTTGGATCGCCCTACATCGCCCTACATCTTTCCCCATTTGAAGGCTAGATTCATCAGCTTTTCATGAAATGCTTTTGTGTTTCGGGTTATGCTTCTGCAAATGAACAGTAATTCTTTCTCGTTTAACCTATCCAGTCCTACATTCCCAGCTATCATTTCTTCTAATTCAACTGTTAATTTAAAAATATCTAGTATTTTTGGTGGTGGATCGGGTTTTCTCTATGTCTCGTGTCCATCTTTCTAATTCTTCTGGGGTTATTATGGTGGCACTCTTTGTTCCAGCAGACGTCTCAATTCGCACCTCTTTTGAACAACCTGGCATGACTCTTCTGGGTGTGTCATTTATTTGCCCTCTTATCAGCAATTCCATTGATGAAATTATACACTCACAATCACTAGTTTGGGCGTCAACTATTATTTTCTCTTTTCTAGGTTCAATGATAGGTGTGGTCATGAGAGGTGTTTTAGGACAATTGGATTTATCTCCAAACAATGGGACAACAGGACCTATAGTCAGTGGTATGGTCAGAGCTTCAGGATGTGTGTTTAACTGGGAAATTTTCTGTATTAATTCACTTCTATTTTTATTTATCGTTTCCCTCTCTCTTTCTTGAAGTACCCTTTCCATTGTTTTATCATGTACTATTTGTGGCACCATGGGTGTCTCTAGGAGTGGAGCATTTGGGATAATTCTGCTTGGCCCTTCTTGATATGGCGGAGGACTTTTCATTAATATGTAGTCTAAATAATCTTCGTCAGATTCTCCGCCACCTGTCGCAATTCAATATTTTTTCTTTTCTGTGCATTTGCCTCCTGCCTGTTTGTCAGCCATCAAAACAGAATAAAATCCTTCAGTTAACATGGCTTGCCTCCATTGTTTCATCTGCTTGTCTCGGGTTTCACGTGGAAGTTTTGGGTAAAAACTGCTCAAATTCCTGTTACACCTTGGTCTATCTCATTCAAATGCCTCTGTCTCCCACTCTTCTAGTGTCTCATGCGGAGTTAATCTAGATCTGGGTTCTAACTCATTCATTCTTGTGAGTAAAGTTCTTCCTTTGAATGTTCCGTTTTCTGGGAAAGCCAAAATTCCATCATCTTTTGTGTATTCGATCCAATTTTCTAACCATACACAAGTATGATAAGCTCTCTCTACCATCGTGTAGGATGCAGGAGTTTTCAGAGGAGGAATGAGAATTCCTTCTCTGGTTTTAATGGGCTTATCCTTTTAAAAATAATTCTTTATTTTCTGCATAAGCTACATTGTTCTCTTCTCACCATAAATTTTGAGCGATCTTCCTTTTATGTACTGCTCATAAGCAAACCCTAAATAATTTCTGTCTGGGCAAGCTCACTGTGAATGTTGGATCGTACATACAAAATATGCTATTATTATTCTTGGGATTTCTATGTTTACCGTTACTCAAACCTTTTCTCCAATACTAGTGTGTCTTTTATTTTTGCAACCAATCAGAATTAGTTTTACTCTGGGCGTTTAGCCAATACCAGCGTGGCTTTAAGTGACGTAATTATCACTCCTTTTCTGACCCCTCCTTTACAAATGTTCATGTTAGTCACACGCCCACTGTCCTACCAATCCCAGCGCGGCTCTTTGTGACATCAGTGCAGCACCCGCAACTGACCCCTCCTTTACAAGGTAATGCGAAAACTTTTTATTTTATCAACAGTTTACATGTATTTTGCATTCATTAACCACATAAAACATTCGCTACTTAGATTCTCTAAATTTCAAAGAATAGTCTGACAATTTCTTTTACTACGAGTAAAATATTTCCACTTACTCTTCATACACTAAGATTAAAACTTTTCCGCTTACTCTTCACTCGCATCAGAGAACCTGCTACTCTTTCAGTATTACCCTTTCTAGGTGCTATAGGATCAAAGTTTCACCAACGAACTCCTTTTCGGGATTATTTTCTGTATGAAAGTGAAAATAATTGGTAGCAATCAGTGCTTCTAGTCATACCTAACTTTCAGCACCTTTCCGAATCCTGACAAGTAACCTCACTGCTGTATGGCTTCCATTCACCAACCGCTATTTAATATTCCCAGGAATTTCAGACAACATGAATAATGACGACAACAACAGTTGTTAATGCATATATCAATAATTCTGGTCATACCCACACACACCTAATACTCACCTGGGCCCAAACACATTCACACAATAGGCTAGTAAAAGCCCGCTGGCATCAATTTTGTGTATTTACCTGAATTTTGATATTCACCTTTAAAAAAGTCTTACTAACTCGATTATGTAATTGTAATTTCCTCTGCTCAATGAATCAGATTGTTGAGTTAGTTTAAGGTAGAATGATATTCAACCTATACTTTGAATAACCACAGACTCAAGAAGTTTTGAAAACCTATATCTAAATCAATAATTTGTGAGTCCAGAATCAATTACGGTAACCACCTTCACTCAAGAGGCAAAGTAAATCAATATAGCAAAGTCATTAAATGGTCAATGAAGACGGTACCTAAAAAGGTTTGGAAAGAAGGAGAGCAGGCACAAAAGACAAATTGAGCAAAATTATATTTACCTATGGTTAAGGATGAACCCAACTCCTTAAAGATGGGGCCAGATAGTGTCAGGATGTGTCAGCAGCACAAGAAAGGAAAACGCCACTAACCTCTTCATATCGGCCAGCGGGGACAATGGCTGGTAGACGAGCCTCCCTACTTCCCTGGGCGCAAATTCCCACAGAGTAGTAAAACACTGCAACGGAAGGGAGCACCCCGGGGAAAAGGGAAGGGGATAAAATAATAAATACTGCTGCAGGGATAGCTCGTGTTCTCCTTAAGTCGGGTCTAGGTTTCTGGATGTCTTTCCTCTTTGTTAAACTACTGCATATAAGAAAGAGAGAAAGGTATGAGAAGCAATATGGGAAGAAATCATACAGGCACACTCAACAGATTAAGTAACTGGTCATACACTCACAAGGAGCCCTGCAGCAAATACACATAGAATGAGTAAACACCAATCCTCCAGAACACCACGACCTCATACAACCCTCTATACCTTGTTCTGAACGTTTATTGGAGCTCGCTGAACACTGGCAGTCATAGTCACCATCAAAGTATTGCCCCCCCCAATCGCAGTTCGTTGTTTTGAGGCCTCCACGCTGTGAAACTATGTCTATTGATAACTTCAACAGAAAAGAGGGAACCCCACCGCTGTTCCAAATGACAGCAAGTATGCTCCACAAATGCCCCGGCCGCTGTTTGTAGCACAGCGAGAGGGCCTCACAAAGGCACCCGGCCGCGGTTCCACTTAACCGCGGAAATGCATGCCAGTAGTAGGCGCTGATGGAAATCCCAGCGCGTGGTGAAAGAGAACAAAGTCTCGTTAGTGAGGGGAGTGCTCCGGTGCTCCTCCCTGCCTGGGATGTACGATACCTGAAGACTCCCCGTGCTGGGAGTCTGGAAAAAGGTGAGATGATGGAAATAGCACACACAGTGCTTGAAGAACTCCTGACTCCTCGGGAAACGGCTAGACAAGGTGCAACCAAACGGGAAATCCAGCGATGAATACCTTCTGCTTTTCTTGACGAACACAGGCCAAATTGTCAAGCACCTCCTTCCAGAAGAGGAGGTGGTTTATAGGTGGCGGATTCCTCGAGGATGGCAATTCAGTTTTCCCCTGCTGCGCGCATAGGCTTCTGGGAGGTGTAGTGGATTGGGCTCCTGTTCCATGCAAACCGGTGTCCATGCATACAAGGGAGGAAATTATGGTGCGTGGGTGCTTTACCTTCCTTTCCTCCCTGTCCACAGAGTGTGATTGCGACAGATAGAAGATCAGGCAGATTCAGATCTGGGAAGGTGACCTCTTCTAATGTGCAATGCCAGCATCGCACCCCTCTCTGGTACTACTCTCCTCGGGTGTCCCTCTCCCGCAATCCCTTCTAGATGATTAGTTTATCGATCAGTATCTCAAACTCTCGAGCAGAGTTTCTGGCAGCAGCAAGGTCTGAGACGCTGTCTCAGACAGAATCTGGAGCAGCAAACGCGCTGGGTCAGTGACGAGTCGGAATGACAGATCTGACAAGTCGGAGAAGTTCTCTAGCTAACTTACCTCAATTATACTATTCTTTATTCATGTACCATCCCCAAAAGTTACAATATTTGTGTTTTCCCTTAATCTGATTGGTCAAGGTGAGGGGGTGAGTTCATCACACCATATTAAAAGTAATACTTTTTCTCTGGATTATTGTTCTATGTTCCCACCCCTTAATTTACTTTCCCACAGCTTTATTCCCACCCGCATTTCACATTATGCTCAATACAAATTTGCAACAAATTATATTTTGCCTCATGCTCCCAGGTCCACAAGCTCATTTTCCCAGGCGTCCAAGTTCAATGTGGCCTTGGCTGGGTTTCAAGTGATGCCGTCACAGGGTTTCAGCAGGTTCTTGTACGCCTGCGTGAACATCATGTGGGTAGGGATTTCAGTCACCCTCTGAGGCCCAAATAAGAATAGTAAAGTCAGAAAAAGACACATTAGAACACGGAAACAAATGATTTCACTGTGTACCACTTATTTCTACTCTATCCCCATTTACTTATTGAACACTAATGCAAAAGATTTAAATAGAACTTAAAAGGTTTAGTTGAAGCAGTAGCATATGCGATATCATGTAAGTTTCAAGCGGCCATATTTAGTGCCATTGCGCAGCTGCAAAGTTTTCCACCGAAAGCACAGTGTGTCATACTACGTAGATGCATGCGCAATAGAAATCCCAAGTTTTTGCGGCCATTTTAGGACACTCGGGTTACTTGTTAGAAAAGCTTCCCCTGGCTACAGTATATGTGCTTTACTATTTATATGTAATGCAATATCACGGTTTACTAAACTTGTTGGTAACGTAGTTACAAGTTATTTGAGAGGAATGCATCCAAGCAAGTTTCTTTCATGAATCTAGCTCCATTAATGGTCCCAGGTGCGCCGTTTGACCTGGTTGGGAAAGTGTATGGAGGGTAGAGCCTGATGGTAGATGTAGTCAGTGCAGACACTCCTCCTCCCAGGCAGCCCAACCAAGCCATCAGGAAGAGAGATGTCCTGACAAGTTGTAAAGTGTACATTCAAGATGTCTGACACTGGTGCCTGCAGTTTGTTTTGTCCACAACTACCATCAAGGCCTTGTGCTTCTCACACCAGTCCCCAGTGCAGGCTATCTTGCCAGTACTTTTCCACTCACTATCAAGTAAGCATGGTTCCAGGTGGGCTTGTTGGGCTATGTGGAGGAGGAATGTTAGGTGTGATTACAACTCCCATCAGGGCTCTACCACAACCACCTTTCCAGCCAGCCCAACCATACTTCCTGTGACTCAGCTTTCCTGTGAGTGAGTGAAGGTGAACATTCAAGATATCTGAAACTGGTACTTGCTGTTTGTTTTGGCCCCAACTGCCATCAAGGCCTTGTGCTCCTCACACCAACCCCCAGTGTCAGCCATCATTCCAATACTTTTCCACTCACTCCGAGGAAAGCACAGTTCCAGGTGGGCTTGTTGGGCTATATAGGAGGAGGAGAAATTGAAGTGACTTCAACTCCCATCATACCGTGTCCTCAGCACATCTTCCCAGCCAGGCCAAACAACACCCCTGTGTCTATGCAGTCCCTGAGAGTGAATGGAAATGTAATGGCAAGATGGCTGACACTGGGACATGCTGTTTGCTTTGACCCCAACTCCCATCAAGGCCCTGTGCTCCTCACACCAGTCTCCAGTGTCAGTGAGTGGAAAAGTACTGGCAATATGGCTATCAGGTAAGCATGGTTTCAGGTGGGCTTGTTGGGCTATGTGGGAGGAGGAATGTTAGGTGTGACTACATTACTATCGGCCTTTAAAGGTGGGTATGGGCACAAGCCTATCATAACCATCTTTCCTGTGACTCTGCTTTCCTGTTAATGAGTGTAACTGTGCTGGCAAGATGGCTGATGCTGGTGACTGGTGTTTGGAGAACAAAGCCTTGCTGTGAGTTTATAATAAGTATGTACATGTTAGGAAAATGTTCAACTTTTTATTTCATTGCAGGTATGTTAATTGTCAATCTGGCATACACATCACATGCTCATTTACTCTAGATTTTTATCCCTTTGCTAACAGTCATTTGTATAACTGTATTCTTGACAGTGGTGTCTGTGGATGTGTGATTGGTAACATTAGTGGACAGTTGAGTTGGTACTCACCAGACTCTGGTGCTCCTGGTATTCCCTGGATGCCCTCTGGAGACAGGATGGCACGCACCTTCTCCTCCCAGGATGTTAATTGCACGGGTGGTGCAGGAGGGCCACCGCCAGTCTGCTGACTTAGGGTGTGTTCTCTTCTCGTAAGTTTCTTGACCCTCCTTCCCACATCATAGTACCTGCTCCTGATATCATCCATTGTGCGCAGGCAAGGTGCTTGATCGTTAATCTTTTTGACTATCCTCTCCCACACCCTATTTCTCTGGGACAGGGGGTCTGTTGGACAAGGTTCCCGATTAATTATGGCCCTCCTCTGATAATTTCATCTACCAGCACTTCCAACTCCTTCTCTGTGAACCTTAGCTGCCTTTTTGGTGGCATTGTGAGGGTGAAGATGGAGGTGGGGTGAGTGTGAAGGTGAGGGTGAGTATGAATAAGTAAGAGAGTGTTTGTTTGAGAGTGTCCTTTTGTAAAATAAAAATGTGAACCAGTTGTATGGTGGGTGAAGTATATGTATGAGGCAGCGAGCAGTGAATCAGTGGCTATGTATGTGCCCTCTGAGCAGTTCTGTTGTTGCAAAGGATCATGGTAATCCAGTTGGCCCTTTTTATAGGTGGATTAGTGGTCGTGGCTAATGATTTTGATTTTTTTTTTTTAGGCATAGCCAATGCTTCTTTTGTCATTATTTGACATTTTTCTATATTTCAGCATTTACGTATGAGTCAGTCACTTTGGGCTGGTTAACAGACTGATCGGTTGGACAGATTTAGCTCTGAACGATTCGGTGGGAGTGAACATGCAATGCATCGTACTCAGTCTTTCGGGCAGCTCTCAGTCCACTCGTTTGGAAAGCACTCAGGAAAGCATTCCTACCGACTCGGTTCCAAACGAGATCGTAATTGGCCCCTTAGATGGTGAAATGAAAGAAATTAGGGCATTATTTAAGTTTTAAAAATGTGTTTGAAGGTGTGGTTGATAACAATATTCTCAACGTCACTATTGCCTTACTAATACGGATGTGCTGAATGAAAATGTTAAAAATCTGTTATTCATAATTTATTTGAATTCCACTAACTGTAGCATAAACCTTTCTCCCTCAACTTAATTCATAACATAATTGCTATTGGTGTACCATAACCTAATAAGAATTACAGTGAGAAGGGCACTCTGTCACTTGGCTGGCAATAAGATCTTTTAATCTATGTCCTAATAGAGGTGCAAGAGTTGCATAGAATGTGGTAGGGAATGATACATAGGATTGAAAGATTCAGGCTAGCTTGCAAACACAAATTGGACTCTATTGAGTTCTAGATTTTCAAAATATTTCACACGCCAGGATACTGGACTATTAACGCTTTATAAAAATCATTTTTTGTTGTATCGCATTAGTTTGAAAATTTTCAATTTCTAATTGTGGTAGATGCACTAACAGAGGACTTTACCACTGCTGGTCATTCAGTACATTCAGCATATGGAAGTGTTGCACAAGAGAGTTTCTACTCATTTCAGAGACCGAAAATAAATAAAATTCATCATCATTGTTCATTCGTCTATTAATTTATATTGTAAGGCAAACTCGAATTTATTAATTTTGCTCATCAATAAAAGAAGTCCATAGCATCCGAAGGACCTTAGTACCTTGTAGTGGGGTCTTTTGCATGAATATAATTTTTGTTGAGATGGTTGCTCATGATAGCCTTGTAGACAGTCAGTCTTTGATTAGCTGACAAGCACTGGTTTAGATACTTGTGCAAGAAAAATGTCATGAGAAATTACTGACTTTGAGGCTGGAATGAGTTGCTTTAAGTTAAAGTGATTGACTTACTTTCTCGTGGAGGGAAGCTCATTTAACCCGTTTCCCTGCACTCTGTTTGTAGGACTCTAACTTGTGCAACAATCCATCCTCAGTATCACTTACTGGTGTAAAAATATATCTGTAAGAGACAGTTAGAATATCCCCGGGCATCAATCACTAAGGTAAGGAATCCGACTGGATCCGGAAAGTCATCAGCAGTACCCCTGCGCATCGGTAGGCGTCATCGTGCGACTCTGCATATGTCGCTGGCGTCGTAGCCACCAAGATGACGTTGTCGGAGCTACTTAGACATGCCCACGTGCGCTGACGTCAGTTCTGGACACAACTTTTCCGCACCAGGAGTGCAGAGCCATCCCAGAGACCAACTACTGGTGCAATAGACCTAGGGCCCTGAAAGGGGATGACCCGAACCCTAGAGAAAAGTTTGCAGAACGGGGAGGATGGGTGGACGGTAAGGAATCTATCATTAACTAATGTCTCTTACTTACGTGTGTAACGATATATCTGTAACTTGTGCATCTGAAAGAGGCACGTTCGTGATAGATTCTTTACCATAGAATGCATACTCGAGCAATACCGACCCCAGTGGTGAGTCTGCAAAACGAGATTACACCAGAAAGTCACAACCGAACAGCCAAAGAAGCAGTCTCTCCAGACTTGACTTTCACTAAGCACTATTGCCTTGAAAGTATGCAGCAAGGCCCAAGTGGCTTCTTGACAGATGTCTTGCAGGGGGACACCGCGTCCCAATGCTGTGGTAGCTGCGGTCACCCTGGTAGAATGGGCTCGCAGTCCTACCGGAGGTTCCATTTTAGCCAGAGAGTAACAGGCTTTAATGCACATGACAACCCATTGGGAGATAGTCCGCTTGTGCACAGCCTGGCCTTTCTTGGTGCCCACGTAGCCAAAAAAGAGCTGGTCATCCACCCGGAACTGTTGTGTGTGGTTCGACCCAAAACGTGCGCTTTCGTTCTATCTCAGACGGTGGAGCCTCTCCTTTTCTCTTGAAGGGTGCGGAGGCGGAAAGAAAGTGGGCAGAGTGACAGTTTGCCCGAGATGAAAGGCAGAGACTACTTTCAGTAGAAAGGAGGGACGTGGTCGAAGCATTACCTTGTCCGGATGAATTGCCAGGAAAGGAGGTTTACAGGAAAGAGCCTGGAGCTCACTCACCCGCTGAGCGGAGGTGATGGCCACCAGGAAGACCGTTTTCAAAGTCAATAACTGCAAAGGACAGTTATGAAGAGGCTTAAAGGGAGCGCACGTTAAGTATGTGAGAACCAGGTTCAAGTCCCACTGAGGCATCACAAAAGGAACAGGAGGGAAAAGGTGAGTAATGCCTTTGAGAAATCTGTTGACAACAGGGGGCTTAAAAAGAAGTCTGATCATGCAGCCTAAGAAAGGCTGAAAGAGCAGAAAGGTAGCCCTTGATAGTGCCAAGAGCAGAGCCCTGCTGGGCCAAAGAGAGAAGGAACAAAAGGACCCTCTGAAAGAGGGGCAGAAAGGGGATCTACAGCCTTCACTGTGCACCATGCCACAATTTGTTTTTTCCACCAACAGGCATGTACAGTTTTAGTTGAGGGACATCTGGCTGCCAGAATCACATTCCATTTGACTTGCCTCGTGAAGTTTGTAATCAGCTGTCACTGCTCAATGTCCATGCAAGGAGGTGGAGACTGGACAGGTTTGGGTGGAGGACCATCCCCTGTTGCTGTGACAGAAGATCCTCCCGAAGAGGCAGCCGGATCGGGGGATCCACGCTCATACTGAGTAGCTCAGGATACCAAACTCTTCGAGCCTAGTCCGGTGCCACAGAAATAACTTGGGCCCGGTCGTGCCTGATCTTCTTCAGCACTCTGGGCAGCAGTGGTATAGGCGGAAAGGCGTACAACAGACCGTCCCTCCACTCGTGACAAAAAGCGTCGCCAAGCGTTTGCCGTCTTGGAATCTCCAACACGCAGAACTGCTGACATTGCGCGTTCTCTTTGGTGGCGAATAGATCTAACCAAGGTTCTCCCCACTGCTGACGGCGTCTTCACTCCGAGGTGGTGCAAGGTCTCTATTTGTGATCCAACATGCACCTGCGGCTGAGATCATCCACTCTGGTGTTTAAGGAACCTACCACATGTTGAACCACCAAGGAAATGCCTTGATGTTCCAGCCATGTCCAGAGACGAAGAACCTCCTGACATAGAGCAGGGTGGGGTCGTGGACCCTACTTGTTGCAGTACCACATGGCAGTGGTGTTGTCGGTGAACACCTGCACTACTCTCCCCTTGACAGACGGAAGGAATGCTTTCAGTGCAAGTATGATCGCCCTAAGCTCCAAAAGGTTGATTTGGAGCTTGGACTCCACCGGAGACCAGAGGCCTCTGATCTCTGCCTCTCCCTCTCCCATGTGGCCGTCCCATCCCAGGAGGGATGCGTCCATCACCACTGTGTGCTCCGGTTGGGGAAGGGAGAGGTATCTGCCGCTGACCCAACGTTGGTCTGTGAGCCACCACTGCAAGTCCGGTGCAGTGCCCTCCGAGATCTGGACTTAGCATCGGAGAAACCTGTCCGACTGTGTCCACTGGAACTTGAGGTCCCACTGCAGAGCCCACATATGCCATCTGGCATGCTTGATCAGCAGGATGCAGGAGGCCATGAGGCCCAGCAGACTCAGGGTCTTCCTGACCAAAACCCAGGACCAGGGCCCGAAAGATCGGAATCATAGCCCGAATGTCCCGGACTCGCTGTTCGGGAGGATAAACCCGCAACTGTGCCGTATCCAGAACCGCTCCGATGAAGAGGAGCTTCTGAGAGGGAATCAGGTGCGACTTCGGCACGTTGATGGAAAACCCCAGCAAATGCAGGAGGTCGGCCGTAGACTGGAGGTGGGAGACGACTGCCTGGGGCGAGCCTGCCTTCAACAGTCGTAGATAGGGGAAGACTGCAACCCCTGATCTGCGCAGATGAGCTATGACCACTGCCATCACTTTCGTGAACACCCGAGGGGCAGTGGTAATGCCAAAAGGGAGTACAGTGAACTGAAAGTGCTTAGGTAATGCCTGTGGGCCGGCAGGATGGGGATATGAAAATAAGCATCCTGCAAGTCCAATGCTACCAGCCAGTCTTGCGGGTTTAGGGCAGACAAGATCGGAGCAAGCGTGAGCATCGGGAACTTCTCCTTCCAGAGGAAGCGATTGACGAGCCGGAGGTCTAAGATAGGGTTCAAACCTTTGTCCTTCTTCGGAACCAAGAAGTAGTGGGAGTAACAACCATGACCTACTTCTGGCGTCGGAACGCGCTCGATGGCCCCCTTGGCCAAGGGGGCTGCAACTTCCTGCTGGAGAAGTGTCAAGTGATCCCCGACATGCAGTGGTACTGAGGTGGGATGGCTGGAGGGGTAGACTCGAAGGCAATGGAGTAGCCCCTTCGGACTATCTACAGAACCCACCTGTCCGAAATGATGGTGTGCCAGTTGGGGAGGTGAAGGCAAATCCTGCCGCCCACTGGCGGGCCTGAAACACCGGACTAGGAAGTTTTTGAGGTGGTTGTGGAAGGGACGGTGGTGGATTGCCCTGCCCGCTGGCCTCGGGACCCACCACAGGGGGTCCCATGACCGTGGCTGCGCTGTCCGGCAGGTCTGAAAGGAACGCTCTCCAGCACCTCTACCGTGACCTCAAAAGGAGCAAAAAGCAGACCCCGAGGGAGTACGCATGGTGGCAAGACCCAAGGACTGGGCCGTAACCTGAGAGTCCTTAAAGAGTTCCAGGGTGCTATCCGCCTGGTCACCAAAAAGGCGTGTGCCATCAAAGGGCATCTCCAACAAAGTGTTCTGGACATCCCCGGAGAAGCCAGTTGTTCTGAGCCAAGCATAACAGTGGAGCACCACCGTTGATGAAAGTGCCCTGCCGAGTGAGTCAGCCGTGTCAAGTCCACAACGGATAGTGAATTTAGCAGCATCTCTCCCCTTGGTAATGGCATGGGAGAGCACTGCCCGTGCATCGACAGGGCAGTGGGGCAGCACCTGTGCCACCGTGTCCCAAACAGAATGTGAATAGCGGCCCAACAGGCATGCAGTATTCAGCGCCCGCAACCCAGAACTGGCACAAGTGAAAATCTTTTTTCCAAACTGTTCCAGTTTCTTAGAGTCTGGATGTCCGGGCCTCTGCCTCGCCAAGGAATCTGACGCGTTGGGTTTTGTGTGAGAAAGCTGAAGTTGCCTGGTGCCGGGCGATGTCGGCACACCACACCCTTATCCACAGGCACCCCTGTGTTGGGTTTGGCCCAGGTACTCAAAGGACATCATTTAAGTACGTTGGTTAAGGGCAGTAGCGGCTCCACGGAAGAGGACTCTGGGTGCAGTACCTCAGTCAGGAGATTGGTCGTGATAGGCACTGAAGGGAGCTCTAGATTAAGAGGCTCAGCTGCCCTACGCAACACCACAGTAAAAGTCCCAACCTCCTTCGTAGCCACGGACGAGGGGGACAGCGTACCAGGGTGTGGAGACAAATCCATATCCACTGGACGCTCCATGTTGCCTTCCCATTTAGGCTCATCCTCGCATTGAGCTGCGAGAAGGTCTTCCGACCCCTCCCAGTACTCCTCTTCATCCACCAGTTGTTGAGGAGGTCGGTAAGGACGAGGTGCCCAGGGAAACGAGACAAACTTCACCAAGAAATGGAATCGGGGGTAATGGACCAATCCTGGTTCTGCGCCATCAGGTGCCAGCGCCCCCGAGGTAAGATCTGGTGGCGGCACAGAGGCTGGAGGAGCCACAAGGTATTGTGCCGGAGTAGCCGGGGCCAAAGGTGGCAGCATGGGGGCAGACCCACCCAACGGGTCCGTGGGGCCCAAGGGCGCTCTGGAGGGACCCGATGGGCCAAACAAATGCTCATGGCCGACAGGAATGCCTGTACCTCGTCCGGAGTCACATGCAGGCCTGGAGAGGGCGGGTAGGCCGCACGCAAAAAACGAGGCTCCATCGGAGCCGTGGGGGAGTGACTACCCGTCCCCTTCACCGCTTCCCACAACCGGTGAGGGGCAGACTAACATCGATGTTGCTTCTTTGACTTTTTATGGCGCCGTGACTTACCTGTCCCTGATTCTGATGAGCAATGGTGTCGGCTCCGCGACCAGTCCCTCGACCTCACACGGGAGCGCGACCTCGATCAGCATGGAGCCGATTGCCAGATCTCCAACAACTTTCTGGAATGCTCCCGCAAAGCTTTCAGCAACATGGCCCAACAATCGGGGCACGCCTCGGGGTCATGGGCATGCCCCAAGCAGAAGAGACACACGTCGTACAGGTCCGCTACCGACATGTTCTGACAGCAGGCCCTACAGGACTTAAACCCGGGCATCCCTACTGCACCAGGAGTCGAGTACTCAACAAAACAATAGAAACAAGTTCTCAGAAAACAAGTTAAAACTTTTAACCAGGGGTACCGCTCTCTCCGGGATCTGCGCTGTTGGTGCGGAAAAAGAAAGAACTGACATCAGCGCTCGTGGGCGCGTCTAAGTAGCTCCAACTACGTAATCTCGGCGGCTTCGACACCAGCGACGTACTCTGAGTCGCACAACAACGCCTACCAACGCGAAGGGTACTGCTGACGAAAACTTTCCGGATGCAGGCTGACGCCTGGGGATATTCTAAGGTAAGGAATCTAACACTAACATGTCTTTCAGATGTTGAGGATACTCTGGGTTCTTGTAACTCCATTTCAATTTCCAAAGGAGCCCAATGCGATCAATTGTTCAGAGTACTTTCCTATTAAACCTCCTATTGGCCTTACCGTCATAATTACAGACAGTAACCTAGTGCTTAATTGCTGATCTGCCACCCTCCAGTGTCGCCATCACCTAAGATAATTGGTCAACTTGTGCTCTGACATCATAAAGCTACAGTAGGATGTCATCTGACATGAGGGCCAATCAATTGCCTAGCAAGCAATAGGATATATTCATCATGGTATTGAAATGGGTAGCAGGGCACACATGATTCCAAGGTGAAAAATAAGATGGTGAGATGAAAGAAATGAGGGCAATATTTGAGACTTATAAATTTGTTTGAAGGTGTTATTGGTCATAATATTCTGCACTTAACTATTGCCTAACTAATAGGAATGTGCTAAAATGAAGATAATACAAATCTGTTAGGATTGATATAAACTATCTGCTAACTGTAGCATAAACTTTCCTCCCTCAACTTATGTTATGACTTAATTGCTATTAGTGTACCATAACCTAAAGGAAGTGTAGTGAGAAGGGTAATCTGTCACTTGGCTGACAATACAATCTTTTTATGTACAATCTAATAGAGGTGGTACAGTTGCATAGAGTGTGGTAGGAAATGATGCATAGAATTAAGAGATGCATGCTAGCTTGAAAACCCAAATTGAGATTGGATTTCTAGTGAACTGTAGATTTTCACACGCCATAATACTGAACTATTAATGCTTTATAAAAAAAATCTTTTTTTGTTGTATTTTATTTGTTTGAAAATATTCAATTTCTAATTATGGTAGATACACTAAAAGAGGACTTTTCCATCTGCAGACTTTTCCATCTGCAGAATGCAACTCTATTTACATGACAGTGAGTGGCAATGTACTGACAAAATGGTTGACACTTGGGACTTGTGTTTCGACCACAAGACCCTGTTGGGAGCTGGGCACAAATCTGACACCAGTTAAAAGTGTCAGACATCTTGCAAGTACATTCCCACTCACTATCAGGGAAGCAGAGTTCCAGGTAGGCTTTTGGTGCTGGGTTGGACAGTGTGTGTAGGACAAGGCCCGATGTGAGTTGTAGCCATTGCAAATACTCATCCTCCCACCGTGCCCAGGTAACTCCTTTTGGCCTAAGCCTCCCTCACAGTGAAGGGAAGTAGACTAGCAAGATGGCTGACACTACTGCATGGTGTTGAACTTGAAACCAACTGCAATCAAGGCCTTGTGCTTCCAAAACCAGTCACCAGTGTCAGCCATCTTGACAGTACATTCCTAATAAATGTCAGGGAAACACAGTACTGGGAGGGATTGTTGTGCTGGGTGTGAGGAGGAGTGTTTGCTGTCACAACTCGTCCCATCAGGCCTGAGGCCACACACACCCTCCCTCACAGCTCAAACAGTCCACCCAGAAGAGTAGTGTCCTGACAATGATGGAAAGTGAACTGGCAAGATGTCTGGCAGTGATGCCTGTTGTCTGAGTTTATCACCACTCCCTTTGGCCTAGTGGTTTGCATAGCAGTCTCCAGTGTCAGCCATCTTGGCAGTACACTGCCACTTATTGTGATGTATGCATAGTTCTAGGTGGTCTGTTTGGGTTGGCTGGGAAGGTGTGTGTAGGACAGGGTGTGACGGGACATGGAGTCAGTGCAAACACTACTCATTTAAAACAGCACACCAAGCCCACCTGGAACTATGCTTAATTGACAGTGAGGGGACGTGTACTTTCAAGATATCGGACAGTGATGCCTATTGTCTGAGTTTACCACAACTCCCATTATGGCCTCTTTTTTTTAATTTTTTTTTTTTAATTTGTTTATTAAGTCCAGTCAGCATTAAAGCACAGCTTCTACCGCAATACATCACTTACATGAATAAAACAATTGTATTCCACATGGTATACAGTCTTTGATCACATGATATGTTGTTTATCATGGCATCGTGTAGCCCGGGGGAATCACAGCTTCGATAGCATACCATAAAATCAATCATCACAACTCGAAATGTCAGAATGGTTTGTGACACCTAATTTGACCTTCACCAATGTATATAACATGTGTATAGTGTTTAAACATGACTTCGAGGGCGTGGCTAAGATGGCGGCTTAGGCGGACGTGCTGTTTCGCCTCTCCCGCGGGTGGCCCACAGAAAGCCCGATGCCCGGCGGTGTCCAGCTGGCCGGCATCGGTGTAAATAGCACAGGGGGTGCCGGCTACCGCCGCGGAGCTGGGAGAGCGATTGCCGCCCGCTGAGGCGCTTCCGGAGCCTCGAAACACCGGCAGCGAGAGGGGCTGGGCGAGGTCGAGGCCTGGCGCAGACGGAGCAGCCAGGGAGCGCCGAGGGCCGAGCGGCAGCATCGAGAGCCGGATGGCAGTTGGGTGAGGGCCCGGACAGCACTGGGAGGCACTGACATGCTGGCGGTGGACCCTGGCCGGCCTGGAGGGGATCGACGAGGTGCCTGGTCCTGGGAGAGCGGAGGGGCGGAGCGGCCGGTGAGAGTCGAGAGGACTCCTGGTGCAGCGCTCTCGGCCTGTGCAAAGCGGAGGCAGTGGTCCCGAAGCGCAGAGATGGCGGCCGGCAGCCTGGAGGAATCGAGGGCTGAGGGCCGGTGCGGAGCCTTGAGGACCCGACGGGATCGCAGCGCCACCCAGGCGAGTGACCGCGCTGACCGCGTCGCGACCGAGGACTGCGGCAGGTGCGTGGGGACCCCTGGCGGGAGCCGATCGGTGCCACCATCGAGGCGCGGGGCTTGGCGGTGCTTAGTGGCGGCAGGGGCACTGGGGGGTGCGACCTGAGACCTGCTTTGGTGCGGCGGACGGAGCCGCAGGGCGCTGACTGCGGGGGAACGGCATCTGCAGCGCACGCCGGAACCGGCGGACTGCCTAGCGGCGCTGGAGGAGAGTCAGCCCTTCCACTGCCCCGAGTAGAGTGGTTGGAGGCGAGTTGGCTGGGGGAGGCCTGCAGTAGGAAGTGGAGCGGGGAGGCCCGCTGCATCAGAGGTGCGTGACGCCGGGTGCGGCTACGGCCTGGCGAGGAGCCCTGCAAGAACCGGACCCGACGCGGGAGTGCAACTGGGGGGCCCGTATCTTCGACAGCCAGGCAGGAGTCGGACTTTGGCAGGCACTGGGGCCGCGAGGTGGAGGAGCGGCACAGGGTGCTAGGAGGGAGACTGAGCGCGACTGGGCGCCCTGGAGGAGAGCACGGAGGGCGCTGCCTGGCGGGGACTTGGCAGAGCAGGCGGCAGCGTTGGAAGAGAAGGGCAGGGGCCAGCGGGGGGTGATTGGTGCGAGGTCCCGGGCCCTCAGCAGGGCACGATAGCGGCGGCGCATACGGCGTGGTATGGTCCCCCCGAAAGGCCGCAGAGACAAGACCCTGAAGGAGCTCTTCACGCAACCACGAGCGAGGCCGGTAGACGGTGGTATGGTGGCGGGGGAGGCGAGCCTGCCATCTGCGCGGCCGGAGGGTTCTGAACCCATCACGAAATCCTTCTTGGAGTCTATGTTCACGGGTCTGCGCACGGACATCCAGAATCTGCAGAAGGAGTTTGCAGCGGAGCTCAAGGAGGTGCGTCGGGAGGTAGACAACATTGGGGAGCATGTGGCCACGTTGGAGGAGAAAGGGGACGGCCGTGACACGGAGCTGGCGACGCTGCAGCTGGAGCTCTTGCGGCTACATGACCAACAAGCGGATCTCCAGTCGCATGTTGAGGACTTGGAGAATCGGTCCCGGCGCCATAACATACGCATCCGAGGGGTGCAGAGTACCGATGATTCCAAGGACCTCTTCGCTTTCACGAGGGAACTTTTCAATCATATCCTGGAGCGCCTGCTGGACACGGAATTGCGAATTGACAGAGCACACAGGGTGGGGCCTCCGCGTCCCGCGGCGACCAATCCGCCTGATTTCTTAGTATGTGCTCAAGACTACCGCACCAAGGAGGAGATTCTACTCAAAGCTCGTCAGCAGCACCCCGTGAAATTTAGGGACCACGCTCCGGTGCTCTATCAGGACCTTTCGGCGCTCACACTTCACAAGCGCAGGCTCTTTAGACCAATCACGACTCACCTCCGACAGCGCAACATCCGGTACAGTTGGGGCCACCCGTTTCGGTTGGTGTTTCGCATTGACAACACCCTCTATCAGCTGAGGTCCGTGTCGGAGGCGGCTCGGCTGTTGGGCGTGGAGCTCCCACAGGAGGACAGTGAGGCGGAGGGTGGCGCAGCAGCAACAGCCGGGCCTGGTTGGCGCCACCAGGGCCGCCGTAGACGTGCTAAGAGACCGCCGGCAGTGGAGATCCTTCAAGGACAACAGGAGGCACTAGAATCGGTCTCCGCGGGGGTAAGGGGCGCCTCGCCTGACGTAGCTGTGTGATGGACCTGGCTGGCAGTACCACTGGCTCTTAGAGGGCACCTCTCCCGCAGGTGACACATTCTCTCAGTATCGTTGTGCTATGCGTCCCGACATCACCATCCGCTGGAAAGTGGAGGACAATGGTTATGGACATCTGTTGTTTGTTGAGGGGGGAGCAGGGGTTGTGGGGGTGGGACGGGAGGTCTGGGTTGGAGTTTGGGGAACAGAGGCGGGAGGGCATGGGGTTCCACATCCATCAAGGGGCAGAGCCGGGACCGGCGTCAGCACACAGGGCACACACACCGCTTATCAGGGGGTCACGGCTCCCACGCGGCCGGCGCAGTGCACATCGCAAGTTCTAAAGGGAACCAGACGGGGTGAATGGCGCCTCATACACTTACAGTAGTGACTCTTAATGTTAAGGGTCTCAACAATCCAGTAATGCGCAGGGCCGTGCTGTCATGCCTGGAGAACTCCCAGGCAGATGTATGCCTCCTCCAAGAGACCCACTTATTGCCACAAGACTGTCACAGGCTTAAATCCCGCAAGTTCCCTATACAGCTTTTCTCTTCTAGTCTCACTAAGACAGCGGGGGTAGCGATCCTGGTGGCCCAGCAGTTTAGCGGGGAAGTCTTGCAGAAGGAGGCGGAAATCAGAGGGAGGCTATTGATCTACAGGTTCGCACTGGGAGGCATGACCTTTACCATCGGTTCCATCTACGCTCCCAATGAGGGCCAGGAGCGCTTCTTGCAGTCCGCTCTCACGGAGGTCACGGCGACGAGTGACCGGCGCATCATCCTGGGAGGGGATCTGAATCTTGTCTTTGACAATATACAGGACAGATCAAGCCAGCATACGCATCAGGTGGGTGCCCTTTCGGCGGCGGGCTATGTGGGCCTTGACGATTTGTGGCGAGCGTTCCACCCGCAGGATAGGGAGTTCTCGTTTTACTCGCATGCACATAAAACATATGCCCGGTTGGATTACCTGCTGGTTTCAGAAGCAGTCAGAGCGATGACAAAGGCTGTTGAGATAGGGGTCGCTTCGCTTTCGGATCACGCCCCGGTGGTCGCAAGTTTGTCCCTGCCCCCGGTGGTGCGGCCAGACAGGATCTGGCGCCTGAGGGACGCCCTGCTACACCGGGAGGAGGTGCTGAAGCAGATACGCGGGTCGATCGCGGATTTTCTAGTGCACAACGCCAACACCGACACCACCCTAGCGACGCAATGGCCGGCGCTGAAGGCTGTCCTTAGGGGAGAGTTCATTGCGATCTCGGCAGCCGACAACTTGGAGCGGCGGCAAAAGCGGGAGGAGCTGACGCAACGCACCAGAGAGCTGGAGCAGATGCACCAGAGGACGGGGGCTCCGAGAGTGTGGCGGCAGTTGAGGGCCGCACGTCAGCAGCTAGCTGCGTTAGACCAGGATCGAGCCGAATATGCGGCCCTTCGTCTACGGCACGCTTATTACACGGGAGGGGACAGGTGCGGGCGCCTTCTCGCGCATAAGCTCTGGGAGGTCCGGCAGCGACAAGGGGTCCAAGAGATATCCCGGGAGGACGGAGGGAGAGTTACCGACGACAGGGACATAGCGGAGGCCTTCCGGGCTTATTATGCCGATCTGTATTCGGAAACGCGGTTGGAAGCCGAGGAGGGGACTGCCTTTCTAGACTCGGTCTCCCTCTCAGCCCTGACGCAGGCCCAGGCAGATGGGCTGGACAGGGACATTCGCCCGGAAGAGGTAGTCGCTGCTATCTCCAGGTTGAAACTGGCGAAGGCACCGGGGCCAGATGGCTTTACCGCCATTTTTTACAAGCAGTTCTGCACCCAGCTGGCACCCATCCTCACCCGTCTCTTCAATTCTTTCTCCGTCGCGGGGGCTATCCCTCCGGACTCGTTAGGGGCCCACATAGTAGTCATCCCCAAGCCGGGGAAAGATCGGACACGATGCGGGGCCTACCGCCCTATCTCGCTGCTGAACGTTGATCTCAAGCTCTATTCGGGCATCCTCGCGGGCCGGTTGGCCGCTTGTATGCCGGGCCTGATTGACCCTGATCAGGCGGGGTTCATCCCAGAGCGTCAGGCCCCTGACAACACGAAACGCATCCTGCATTTGGTCGAGAAAGCTTCACGCACGACGGGTGAATATATGCTGCTCACGGTCGACGCTGAAAAGGCGTTTGACCGCGTTCATTGGCCCTACCTGGAACAGGTATTGCGGCGGATGGGGCTCGGCGAGAAATTCCGTACCGATATCTTTAACTGCTACAAATTCCCGTCGGCAGCAGTCCGGGTGAACGGTCATACGTCTACCAGCTTCGCCATAACGAGGGGCACGAGGCAGGGGTGCCCGTTGTCACCGCTGCTTTTTGCGGCGTATATGGAACCCCTTGCCCAGAAGATCAGGCAAAGCCCTGGAATTTCCGGCATTAAGTTCGGGGGGTATACTCACACCATTAGCCTCTATGCGGACGATGTGTTGCTGTCCCGGTCGAATCCACGGGATGCGCTGCCGGCGTGCGTAGCTGTATTAGACGCCTTTGCGCGGATCGCAGGGTTCAAAGTGAATGCGGACAAGTCGTTGGCCCTCGACCTCTCACTAACCCCCTCCACGCGGGAATACTTACAGAGCTCCCTCCCGTTTCAGTGGGCGGAGGAATCGGTCCCATATTTGGGGATTCAGCTGGCGCCTACGCTCCCACGAGTAGTGGCCCTAAACTATGCTGCTCTGCGGCAGAAGATTCGCAGACAGTTGGGGAGTTGGAAGCACTACCCCCTCTCATGGCTGGGTAGGGTCGCGGCGGTCAAGATGACGGTACTACCCCAGATCCTCTATCTCTTCCGCACCATCCCGCTTTACCCGCCAGCGGGGTGGATCCAGCAGACCCAAGCCGAATTGGCCCGATTCATTTGGAGCGGCCGGAGACCACGCATGAAGGGGTCATTATCCACTCTGGCGCCGGAAGAGGGGGGTCTTGGGATCCCGGATCTTCGTATCTACTTCTGGGCTGCACAGCTGCGTTATTTGGTGGAGTGGAGTCGCTGGGAGTCGGAGAAGCATTGGTTGTTTCAAGACCAGGCGGTGGCCGCCCGACCCCTGCAAGAGATCCCCTTCTTGCGTAGAGAACACCGGCCTCCCAACCTTTATGCCTCGCACATCACTCGAGTCCCTCTCGAAATCTGGGATCGGACTAACAAGCTTCATGAACTCACTACCTTCCCCTCCCCGCTTACGCCCCTGTTCGACAATCCGGACTTCGCTCCGGGAACGGACGCGGCGGCTTTCGGCAGATGGAAGCTGGCCAGTTGCCGCTTCCTTTATCATATGTATGATGCGGAGGGAGTGCACCCGTTCCAGCAATTCCGCCAGGAATACGGGCTGCCAGAGGAGGAGAGGATTCGCTATCTCCAGGTCCGACACTGGGCGCTTGACGGGCGGGTCCGTCCGAGTGCTGATCGACAGCTCACCCAGTATGAACGGTGGCTAATAACACGTTCGGCCGATAAACAACTCATCTCCGACCTATACAGGCTGCTTCAACGGAGATTCACATATACACATAACGCGGGCCAGGCACGCTGGGAAAGGGAACTTGGCCGGAGTCTGACGCGGGAGGAGTGGGGGGGGACATAGCTTACAGAGCCAGGCATTCTGCTTATCACATGGGCCTCACAGACACCCTCACGAAGGTCACGACCTACTGGTACTACACCCCAGAGCGCTTACTCGCGATAGATAGGCGACGGGATGCTCACTGCTGGAGGGGGTGAGGACAGATAGGAACCTTAACTCATCTGCTCTGGGAGTGTGGGGGACTTCAGGCTTACTGGACTCAGGTGCTAGACGAGGTGGACAAGCATTTCGACACTGCGATCCCTCGCTTCCCGGCGTACACTCTCTTGGGCCTCCCTAACCCTTTAACATACCCGCTCAAATCACGCAGGGGACGACAGATTGCGATAGCGCTGGGGTCAGCGGTGCAAAACATACTTACTCATTGGCGCACTACCACCATACCGACATTCACAGGCTGGCTCTACCGTTTGTGGCACGTCCTGTGAATGGAGAAACTCACTCTGACGTTGGCTGGGGAGGGTTCCAGGTTTGGGGAATTATGGAGGCCCTTTCTAGCTCTGTTGTCCTCGGAGTTCAGGGAGGTTACTTGTCGCCGCTATCTACGGCTGCTGCGGCTCCCTGAGGTCCACGCAGAGTGATAAGGCCCGAGTGTGACTGAAATGTAGGAAGCTTGATGGACGTGGAACGGGGCAGGGGGGGAGATACGGGAGGGGGTTTAGGTTTATTTTGATAATCAGTTTTTATTTCTTGGGGATTTTTTTTCATTTTGTTGGTAACATAATGTTTGCTCCACGAACGCTACCAGGGAGCTCGCCGAATTCCCCAGCCGGACTCCAGTTTGATACCGAACGCGGCAGGGTTTGGGGGAGACCTGACCGGCCTTCAGAGGCTGGGTATAGAATTCGTCATAGGGGTTTGTGGGAGCCTGTTTTATTAGCATTTCAAAAGGCATACAAAGATTTAAACCATAAACATGACTTCGAATCCCCACATCCGCGGAAGTGTATCTGGAGAGCTTTACTTGACATCGTTGTCCTGTATACTCTAATGTTCACTCGTCCACCCGTACATTCTGGATATATTGCAGTAGGGGTTCCCAATAATACCTTGGCCTGGATGCTTGCGGTAGCTCTTCCGCATACATTTCTAAAGTGTCCCTACAGTATGACATGTCCTTAGCCATTCTTTGAATCTGGGGGGGCGCCTACTACCCCATCTATTGGCGATGCGGCGCTTTGCTAGTAGTAGTGCCACAGCCAAGAATTTTCTGATTCTGACTGGTGTTAACTTATATATTCCCAATAGACAGACCTGTGGTGCATTGGGTATCATCTCGGATAGCATGATAGTGAGTGCCCCTGTGACTTCCTCCCAGTATTTGTGTATCTGTGGGCAGGCCCACGCTGTGTGTAAGAAATCAGCCCCCAAGGCTTCGCATCTGTAGCACTTATCATTCGGTCGGAGGCCGTAGCTATGTAATTGGGTCGGGGTGTAGTAAAACTGATGTAGGAATTTAAAATGCACTATTTGTAAGTTACAGTTTGGTGTCATTAGTTGCAGCTGCATACAGCTAAATTCCCAGTCTCGTTCACTTACAGTGTCTCCCAGCATTATCTCCCACTTATTAAGCGATCTATTTACTGCCTCTTTTTGTTCTGATTGTGACGTGTTGTATAAACGGGAGGCAAGTTGCCGGCGGCTAGATGCAGTTAATAATGATTGTAGGGTTTGCAATTTGGGTGGTTCCTCCGGGTACGAGTCATATTGTTCTTTCATCGCTGTCTGTAAACGCATGTGGGCAAACAGCTTCATGGGAGTGTTGTGTACGCTAAGTGACGGGTCCTCCCTTCAAATGAAACTGCCGTGTGGGAATACATCTGCCATAGTTTTCAATTTCATCTCATCTAGTAATTGTATCCTCTTCTTTTCCTGTGTGACTGACAGTTTTGGATGGTGCGCTAGTGGAAGTGCTGGTGCATAGACGGGCAATTTCTCGGACCGACGCGCTAGCATATACCATGCTCTCGAGGTGCAATGCACCATCTGGATCCTATCATTGTGGGTGAAGGATCTAGAGTCTGATACATAGACTGTCAGAGGCATTGAGTATACACCATCTCTCTCCACCGCTACGTGTGGCATAAAAGCGTGCGATTGAAACCAGTAATGAGCGTGTTGTGCCTGCGCGTAGTAGTATAGTTGGAGATCGGGTGCCCCCAAACCACCTTTGTGGTACAATTTCGTCAAAATATCCCAGCGTATTCTGGCCTGTTTACCTGCCCATGTAAGCTTCTGCATTGCTGTCCTTAATTTTTTTTAATAGTGCCTGTGTCAACCAGATAGGGATGTTACTGAATAGATATAAAACCTTTGGCAGTACTATCATCTTTTGTAGAGCTATGCTGTCTGCCAGTGAAAGGGGCATCCGTATCCATTGGTCTATTTGTTCGCCCAGTTTAGTCATTGCTCTGCCATAATTTTCCCTCACCACTAGTTCCGGATCTCTATGTACCCATATGCCCAAGTATTTTACCGGATCTGTGTGCCACTGCAAGGGATAATCTAGGATCGGTTGTGTTGTGATCGATGTCAGCGGTATGACAACTGATTTATCCCAGTTAATTTGCAGGCCAGAGTAGTGTTCGAATCGAACATACTCCCTTATGAGTGCGTTCAGGTGTGAATCCGGATGGCGAGTAAATAGCACCATATCGTCAGCATAAAGAGATGCTGAGGGGGCGGAGATGAAACTGCAGCGCCGCCTCCGAATGCAACTGTCTGATCTTGCAGGCTAAGGGTTCCAGGATCAAAGTGAATAGGATGGGGGAGAGCTGGCATCCTTGTCTTGGCCCCCGACTGATACTTATAGGGTCCGACGTGTGCCCGTTTATCCTGACTCTGGCACTGGGATCCTTATACAATATCTCTATCCATTTCATGAATGGCTCTGGAAAGCCCATTCTGCGCAGCACTGTCAGCATATACACCCATTCTATGGAATCAAAGGCTTTCGCTGCGTCGAGTAGTGCCGCAGCAGCGGGGATATCAGGGTCTAAGTGATGGTAGAGTGCAAAAATGGTACGCAGATTATGGGTAGTAGATCTATTGGGCACGAATCCTGCTTGGTCTGGCAATACCAGTTTCTCCTGTAGGAGCTGAATTCTGGTTGCAATTACTTTGCCCAAGATCTTAGCATCTATATTTATTAAAGATAATGGCCTGTAGGAGTCGCATTTCGTGGGATCTTTGTCCGGTTTGGGAAGTGCTACCAAAAGGTGCTCCCTCAAAGAGGACGGCAACTTTCCGACTTCATATGCCTCCTCATAAATTGCAGCCAGATGTGGTATCGGCAGATCACTATATGCCAGGCAGACCGTCTATGCCAGGTGCTTTGTTATTTGGGAGGGAGTTTATAGCATCCACAAATTCTTCTTTGGTGATGTGGTGACTGGGAAATTTGCTATGAGTGTCAGACAGCCACGCTATAGCAACATCCTGGAGATATTGGTTAATTTTTAAGGAGTCGGCAGTTATTCTTGTATCGTATAAGTGGCTAAAATAGGATTTGAAGAGGGCCAAAATAGATGAGGTGTCGTATAAAGTGTGGTTCTCATCATCTGTCATCTTTGTTATGTAGGATGCCGTAGGTGCAGGTTTTATTTTACTTGACAAGGCTCGACACGGTCTACCTCACTCACCATACATGCACGCCGTAAATCTGCGCGATTTATATTTTACTTTGTCTGCAGCATATTGCTGGTAAGCGTCCATCTTTTCCCTTATATTTTTCAGCAGGTCTGGGCTCTGTGTTAGTATGTGTTCTTCCTCAACGTGTGCAATGTCCCTTTCTAGCATTGTCAATTGCTGCTGTATATCCTTCAGTATACCAATATGTTTACCGATACAATGCCCCCTGATTGTGATCTTAAACGCTTCCAACAGCGATCCTGCGCAGTCAACTGTCCCCTTGTTAAACTCAAAGTAGTCAGTTATGGCTTGACGTAATTCACTACGAAAGACAAGATTCAAAAGAGTTCTGCCCCGCAGCTTCCATGTGAATTGTCTAGGTACGTGAGTGGGGACTTCTAGTGTGAGACTAACTGGTGAATGGTCAGACAGTGTCTTGGGTAAATGATCGATCATCTTAGTCCACGTGCATGCATCTTGTATGATAAGCCAGTCATCTATTCTAGACCACGTGTTGTGCGTTGTGGACGTGCAAGTACCCTCTCTGCGTCCTTCATGTCTCATTTGCCATATGTCATTCATATCCCACACAGCCATGCCCTCCCTTGGTACTCTAGCCGCTTGCTTGCCATATCGTTCATTTCCCATGGACCTATCCATGGCTGGGTCAAGACATGTGTTAAAATCTCCTCCCCATATTACAGTCGCGCTGGGTAATTCTCGAAGTTTGGACCATATGGTTGCATAGAAACCGGGGTTGTAGGTATTTGGACCATAGGACGTCACTACTGTCAATGTTGTACCCCCAAAATCTCCATACACAATCACGTACCGTCCTTGATCATCTTTAAATGTGGTTATTAGTTGAAAGGGAGTGCATCTCCTAACCAAAATCATGACACCCCTAGCATAGGTGGAGAAAGAGGACGCTAAACGGTACATCGCCCATTTCATACCCACTCTAACTTCCGTGTGAGAGGTAAGATGTGTTTCCTGCAGGCAGGCGACATCAACAAAATGTCTATCTAAGTATGCAAATAATCTACGAATCTTCTGCGGGTTTTGAAGCCCTCGGACATTCCACGTCAGAAACGTCAGTTTGTGGGTGGGTCAGCTTGCGTCAGCCATATCTATCACTTTCCCAGTTTGAAACCTCTTCCCCCTGTGACTACCATTTGACTGTGTAAAGCAATATACCTGTGTCTCTTCAACGCCGACCGGACATTTTTTGCCTTCCCGACCCCACCCACTCCACTCAAACATGTTCAGCGGAGCCATTCCAAGAGCAACTTCCCAATAAACCTACCATCCCCCCACCCATAACCATAACCAAAGAGGATGAGAAAGACAGCAATAATAGAAACATTGAAAACAACTGTTGTGTTTCACAGTAAGGGGTCAGAGCTGCCATCCCATTTCTTGTGGCGCTGGACCACATGGGTGGACGCCCTTCGATTCATAGATCAGAGGCTAAATAGTATACTACACATTGTTCAAATTATGTCCGTTGAGGAGGCAGCTCAGGGCATGCTAAGTAACCCCGATCCAGGAGCCTAGAATGTAGTAGCATAGTTACACATAAAGGAAATGTCTGAAATAGGACAATACAGATAGTCATCCAGGACCAGATAAGTCAAGTGATGATTATCTCGCCTTTCATTCGGATGACCAGTTGTAGAGTCGCCCTTGTCGTGATCGGCAGGGTGACAGGTGCTTCAATGCACAGAGGGAGCGTCAAAATGGAGTTAGCAAGAAACCATGACCTGAAAGCCAGATGCCGACAAGCAGTCACCTCTGCTTGAAAAATGTGCATTATGTTGCTGTCTGGGCTGTCGAAAGTCAGGTTGAGCAATGTCATACATTTGCAATGTCTAATCATTCCATGTCCGACGTAGTAGATTGTTCTCCTTGTTCTCCTCTCGGCGACCTCCTCCGAGTGCCCACCTGCCCCTTCTTCTGTAAGTATTCCAGCACTTCTTGAGGGTCATTGTAGACCCGTGTCCTCCCGTCATCCGTAACTCTTAGCATACGCTATGCTGTATCCAGCGAGGCTATTTTTGAATCTCTGAGCTTTTGCTTTGCCATGCTGAACTTTTTCCTCGCTTCCTGTACAGATACTGTGAAGTCTGGATAAAGGGAGCTGTCCATTCCCTCATGATTCAGCTTACCCAGTTCTCTGGCCTTTCGGAGTGCTGCATCTCTGTCCCTGTAATTTAAAATCCTGCTATGATCGGACGCGGTCTTGATCTGGGTGGTTGTTTCAGCGCTAAGGATCTGTGTGCTCTCTCAACTATGAAGATGTCAGAGAATGTTTATCGCCCCAGCAGGGATATGAGCAGCTTCTCCACGAATTGTTCCATAAGTCCAGTGTTCGTCATTTCCGACACCCCCGTTAGGCGAATGTTGTTTCTGCAGGACCTTGCTTATAAATCCTCTACTTTCGCTGTCATTGCCACTAGTTGTTTCTCCATCTTGGTCTGTTTCGTGTCTATCTGTACCTGATTGTCTTCGGCTTCAGATATTCTGCACTCCGCCCTATCAATCCTTTCGGTAGGTTTGTCCATGCGTTCGGACATTCTGTCAACTCTATATGTCAGCGAGTCTATTTTCCTATCAATGTTTGATAGAGCTGTCTGAATTGTGGCGAACATGGCTTGTACATCATCATTTGTTACTCCTCCCGCCGTGCCAGCCGTCCATTGCGACGAGAGGTGTTCACCTGCACCGCGGTCCGGTTGCTTCTTTGTCTGTTCAAAAGTAAGTTTAGGTTGAGTCCAATCCGTCTTCCCCATGGCAAAGTTGGTTTTGTCAGTGTTATGGATTTAGTTTCTCGCAGTGATGCTCTCTGAGAGCAGGTGCGTTTGAGTAGCAGTGTCGCCGTCAATCAATCTCACAGGGAGACACTGTGGCTCCGGGGTGTGTTATACCGCGCACAACGCATATTCAGACGAAAGACATGTGCGTCATCAATAGCAGCCCTCCTGGTACATACCCTCAGGCATAGTTCTCAGCTCGCACACTAATGAAAGGTCACAGTCGGGCTCCCCGAAGCAGTTCCGCTCGTTACCAACTGTCTCTGCGCAGTACAGTGTTACTCACAGCCCATTTTTTCTTATATCCCAGTGTCCCAGTGCCTGTCTCACCACCCAGCCGGCAACATGCCAGAGACTGCGTCGAGCTAGGAATTATGTCCTTCTGATGTGAGACGGTAGTTGGCGGTCTCTTCCGGTATGCCACCTCTCAAAAGCTGTTCTTGTGCCTTGGTAGAGCTGAAGTGGGACTCCCGTTCCCAGGAGGAATCATGCAGCTGGTATGTCCCGGCATCCACAGAGCTGCCCTTGCCCATTCATATTCGGTCAGCCACCGCCACTTCCACACTTCTCTACCCCCCCCCAGTCACCGGTGCTCGGCCGTGGGCTGTGCATGTGTCTGGGCCTGGAGAGTAGTCCACTCGCTGTCCTGACTCTACACTGCGAAGTGGCCGCCCTCTTTTTTTTTCCCCCCCAACGGAGTGGCCTCGTCCTGCTCACCGCGTTTCCCAGCCTCTTGCTGCCGAGTTATTTTCGGTATTCTGCCCCACTGTCTCCCCTTAACCAGCTCCTTCTTGCGCGGATTATCGCGTGCTCGGTCTGTAATTTTCTAGCACTTGATGCCAGAGGGGAACAACGTTATAGCAGACGCTTTCACAGGCCGTCTGCATTCATTGCCTATGGAGCTCACACGTTGTTCATGCAGTGCTGTGCCTTTTCTTCTGTTCCCTGCTCCATGCGTCCATCAAAAACCACCACTCCGCCGTGCAGCCAAGGGATTCAGTAATCTTCTAGTACCTTTTGTAAGTATCGTCCGTGACGGTCCGAGCCGCAACCCCCAGCCGCGTTACATGTCATGCGTCACGGCCGTGTCTTTCACCCAGCCCACGGCTGCAGTTTCACCTTCTCCAGTCAGGCCTCAGACATCCGACAGTCACGGGTAGAAAAGACTCCAGAGTACGGTGCAGGTTAGTGCGCAGCCAGGCTCCCGATTTTTACTCGAGCCGCTTTTCACCGTTTTATGGACATTCAGCCTCTGTATAGGTAAGGATATTGCAGGATATTACAAGCATCCGAGAGGAGCTCGCCTAATGCACGGCCATCTCCTTCCATGGCTAGCTCCGCCCCCGCTTGTTGGGAAGTTGTGTTTTGGACAGGGCCTGATGGGAGATGGAGCCAATGCAAACACTCCTTTCCTCAACCAGCCCAACCACTTCATCTGGGCCCCTGCCAAGTAAAAAAGCAAGATGGCTGACACTGTTGCATGGTGTTTGGACCACAGGTCCTTGATGGGAGTTGGCTTGAAGTTCAACACCATGCACAAGTGTCAGCCACCTTGCCAGTACACTTTCCCTCAACTGTGAGGTAACCATAGGCACAGAGGCGTTATCTGGGCTGGTTGGGAGGAGGTATATTTGCCATGGCTACAACTCACTTCAGGGCTTGTCCTATACACACTCTTCCCACCCAGCTAAATAGCCTACCAGAAACTCTGCTACCTGACAGTGAGTGGCAATGTACTGACAAGATGGCCGACACCGGGGACTGGTGTCTGTACCACAAGGCCCTGTTGGGAGTTGTGGAAAAATCAGACACCAGTCAACAGTCACACACATCTGGCAAATACATTTACACTCACTGTCAGGAAAGCAGAGTCCCAGGGAGGCTAGTTGGGATGGGTGGGAAAGTGTGTGGAGAAAAGAGCCTGATGCGAGATGTAGTCAGGGCAAACACTCCCCCTCCAAACAGCAAAAACAGCACCCATGAAACTCTGCTTACCGGACAGTAAGTGGATATGTAATGGCAAGATAGATGACACTGGGGACTGGTGTGTGGAGCACAAGACCCTCTTCTGATTTGTGCCTGGTGTCTAAGTTGGCCACAAGTGTCACACATCTTGATAATCCATTTCCAATCACTGCCAGGACACCATTCCGCCATGTGGTCAGTTTTCTCTGGGTTGGAAGAGTGTGTGTAGGATAGGGCCTGATGGGAGATCTGACCATTGCAAACACTCCTCCTCCCACCCAAGCCTACAAACCCACTATGAACCATTCTTTCCTGACAGTGAGTTGAAATATACTACCAAAATGGCTGACACTGGAGCCTGGTGTTTGGAGCACAACATCCTGATGGGTGTTGCTTTCAACTTCAACACCATGCAGCAGTATCAGCTGACTTGCTACTTCACACCCCCTCACTTTAAAGTACACATAGGCACAGGGGAGTTAATGGTGCTGTGTGGGAGGATGAGTATTTGGCGTCAATAAACCTATAACCATGCCTGGGCCCACACACACTTTCCCACCCATCCCAAACAGCCCACCTGGACTCCACTTTTCATGACAGTGAGGGTGTAGGAACGTAGGCCCTGCTTCTTATGGTTTCTCCCACTTTATGCTTGATGTAACACTGTTTCTGACTAGTCTGACTGGGATCCTGCTGGTCAGGTCGCAGGCTAGCTGCTTTCTCCCTAAACTAATGTGTTATGTACTTAGGTACTCACCATATTGGATACTGTGGTTCCCCTTATCAGTCTCTAGTATATGGTACCCATGTTTCCAGGGCATAGGTACCGAAGAGGTTACCCATGGGCTGCAGCATGTATTATGGCATGAGAGGCCATTCAAAACTTAACTACACGTCTGCCATTGCAGCCTGTGTAAGTCAGTGCATGCACCACTTACTAAAGATATAGGTTTTAACCGCAATGACTTTAGATTTAGTAAACCTGTAAGTCACCCTTATAGCAGGCCTTAACAATCCTGAAGGCAGGGTGCTTGGTTCAAAGTGAGAGGGTACCCCTGCATGAGCAGGACACTCCTGCTGCCCATGGTGTCCATTCTCCCCAGTAGCAGGACACTCCTGCTGCCCATGGAGTCCATTCTCCCCAGTTGCCGGCAAAGCAGATATATATATATATATATATATATATATATATCCTACTGGCGGTCGCCAGCAGGTAGTTATAGTTAGGACCTAGTTACTATAGAAAAACGGCAACATTCTATTCACAATAACTTTTGCGTCGATTGATGAATCTTCATCAAATTTTTGAAACAAATTTTATATTGATATCAGCTACTATGTTCAAAGTTTGGGGGTGATTCGTCAAGGGGGGTGGCGGGTAAATAGGGGGTCCCAAAACTTGTTTTTTCAATGTTAATTTCCATAGGAAACTTTAGACAAGGCTACAGGTCGAACGGGTGAAAAGAATTACCCCAAATGTGGCAGGGAGAAGGGTCTTGGTCTAGAAAGCCCGCTTTTGTTTATTTGTTGTAAATCCGTTCAGTAGTTTGAGAAATATCGAAATTTACAGGATATCGATATTTGGGAATTCTGCCATCTGATTGGCTGAGGCATTACGAACACGAGCTTGCTGCGGATTGGCTGCGAGCATTTGCAACTAGGAAGTGTTGGCCGCCAATTTGTGATGCCGTTGAAGCGAGTAAAGGGGGGGGAAATCTGGCAAAGAGGAGGGTAGGAGCACTGTAACCTTTGTGGTGTGTTTAGGGTGTGCTATAGAGGGTGTGCGAAGTAAACTAATCATACCTGTGGCTACGAAAATTAAGTGAGGTATTGCCTAGAGTGTGATACTGCTAAGGTGAGGGGGTGTGGGACTCGGGGATTAGAGCGCAAGTCTAAATTGTATGTCTTATGCTGTGAAGTCATGTGCCGTGGCCACTGCAGTACAGCTGTGGAAGTAGTGTCAGCATGTGTTTATACCTACTAGGTTGAACTACTGACCCGTAGTGGTGTGAAAGTCCTGGGTACGGAAAATATGTGAGGTATTGTCTAGAGTCTCATGGAAGGGGGAAGTGTTGGTCGCCATTTTGTGATTCCGTTGAAGCGAGTAAGGGGAAAAAAGGGTGAAAAAAGTGGGAAATAGGAGGGTAGGAGCACTGTAACCTCTGTGGGGTGTTTAGGGTATGCTAAAGAGGGGGTGCGAAGTGAACTAACCATACCTACCAGTGTGAATGTGCTAGGCTATGAAAATTAAGTGAGGTATTGCCTAGAGTGTGATGCTGCTAAGGTGAGGGGGTGTGGGACTCTGGGATTAGAGCGCGAGTCTAAATTGTATGTCTTATGCTGTGAAGTCATGTGCCGTGGAATTAGTGTCAGCATGTGTTTATAACTACTAGGACGAACTACTGACCCATACTGGTCTGAAAGTTCTGGGGTACGGAAAATATGTGAGGTAGTGTGTAGAGTTTCATGCTGCTAAGCTGAGCTGCTGTTGGACTCGGGGATGAAAGCGTGAGCCCAACCTGTGTGTCATATGCTGTGAAGTCATATGCTCTGGCCGCTGTACCACATCTGTGCAAGTACTGTCAGGATGTAGTTATAGCTAATTGGAGGAACTTTTGTTTCGCACATTGTAACTTGTGTATGGTGCTTAGGGGGTGTTATAAAGGGAGTGCGAAGGTAAATTTGTGTTTATGAAATGAATTTGCTATCTGGAAAGTGGAAAGCACTGACTCCTACAGGTCTGATGGCGCTGGGGGCGTAAGGTGAGGTGCTGCTGGAGTTGGGAAGAAAGCTGATCAACTACTGACCCCTATTGTGAACTTTTAACGTGCACATGCCGTTAAATGTTCAATAAAAAAATATTGTTAGGTTAAAAAAAAAACGATGAATTGTTAACCTGCAGGTGTCGTATAAGGTTCCAGAAAGTGTGGTGGTAAGTTTTGGAATGTCATTGAAGGAATGTAGCATTCTGATTTGTTCTTTACATGTATGTATGTGTGGAGCGACAAAGAAATTGTGCCATTCCTGGTTTCATTCTTGATTATGTCGGAGCTTTACATGTACTATGTGAGAAAGATAGAATTGTATGCGTGTGTCATTTGAAATCTGGATAACAACTACAAAGGTGAGCTAGAAATGAACAAGGTGTGTTATGTGTTTTATAGTATTGATTAAGTATTTGAGGTGATGTTTTTAATTTTGAAAGTATTTTTTTTTTCAAAGTAATATAGTGTTAGTAAAGGGTGGTGTTTGATATTGGTTATGAAATATGCATAAAATTTGAGCTGTTATATAAGTATTATATATGTTTAGGAATTTTTCACAGAGAAGTGTAGTTTGTCATCTTTATAGGACTGTATTGTTTTCAAAATGAGGTACAGTGTTAATTTGAGTAGGTAATGTATTTGGGGAGATAAAGAAAATGTTGCACGTTTGCAACTGATACTTTTTGTGGAAATAGTGGGGTGGTGGTAGGAGACGTATGTGTTATTAAGTTAAAAGCGATAAAACAAAATGCAGAAATCTTATGTGGGCAGGTTGTGGTCTTATTTTTGACACTGAGAAGTAGGTTTGAATGTAAGTCAGGGTAGGTTGTTGTACAGTGGGGCTGTGTACAGTGTTTGGAGATTACATGGAGAGTAGATGGAGATCGGAAAAGTGATACGTGCCTTTTATATGTACGCATAGTTTGAATCATGTGATCCTAAGTTGAGATATAATAAGAATATGGTTTCTGGTTAGCATTTGGGTATAGGTAATAGTTTTTGTAGTTTCTGACTAGTGAATAATAAAAAGGTAGATATACTAAAATATATGGTAGTAAACGTATTAATTATTGTCTGTTCTTATTGAATAGAAGTAGTTGGAGAGTGCTTCTTTAGAAGAGATGTTTTATAAATGTGTGAGATAAAAAAATGTAAATGTGCGGTATATTTTCTGTATGACTGTTGACAGAACTACATGTGATTATAAGTGACACTATTTGTCAGGCTGTGTCGCTGTGGCGGACATATGTAGGTGTTGAAGTGGTTCATGTTTTACTGATGGCGAGCTTCACTATCCCTTTTGAGACATTCATTCCATTTAATATCTTTAATATAGATACAGTAAAGGGACTGTATATCAAAAGTTTGGGAATTAGAACTTTGTTTACTCTCCCCATGCCCTGCTATACACTCTACAGAGTGTTTAAAAGACTTTCGCAACATATAGATGTCTAGCTAGTAAAGGTGGTGTAGTTCGACTGGGCCCATTTATAAACCATGCTATGGGATGGTTTATGTTTTACCCGCCAATTTGCATGTTTGAATACGTTTTGCTGATGAGTGTTCCGGCAGACACCTGTTGTCATAAAGTCTATTTATGGCTATAGTGCCGGTAACTGGAGGGCTGGGGCTCGTTATTTGATTTCGTAATGTTAAGCAAGCGATGGGTGGGGGGGGGTGCTTATGTTGCTGATTGTAAGACGGATATTTGTAACATGGGCATGTGGAGTTACTAAAGCTAATGTAGTTTCACTGGGCCCATTTATAAACTGTGCTATGGGATGGTTTATGTTTTACCCGCCAATTTGCATGTTTGAATAGTTTTTTCTGTTAAGTGTTCCGGTAGACACATGTTAAAATTAAGCCTGTGTATGGGTATAGTGGTGCTACTAGGAATGGGGGGTGTCTGTTTGATTTTGTACTGTTAACCAAGGGTGGGGGTGCGTGTGGGGGAGGTAGTTATGTTGCTGTTTGAAATACAGAATATAGTAACGTGAAGATGTGGAGCTACTAAAGGTGATGTAGTACCAGTGGGAGCACTTATAAAGCGCCCTATGGCATAGTATATGTTTTACCCACAAATTTGCATGTTTTAATATGGTTTGCTGATGAGATTTCCAGGAGACATCTGTTGAAGTTAAGGCTGTGTATGACTATAGTGGCGCTTCTACGTTTGCTTGGGCTCTTTGTCTTATTGCGTAAAGTTAAGCAAGGGCGGGTGTTGAGGTGGTGTAGTGGTACTGTGACTATTTATAAACCGTCTTATGGTATGGTGTATGTTTGAGTTGCAAAATTGTAAGTTTTATTAGTGTGAGGAGGCGGCCTCCATAGCGGTGATACCCTTCCCGTCATACCTTGAACAGACATACAACGTGACGCGAAGGCTGGGAGGGAATGAGTTAAATCTTTCCCCTACCTCTTGTGTGCAGGGAGAAGCCCCGCCCAGACCATACGGGAACCAATGGTGTCCACGAGAGTCGGGAATTGACGAGTACGAAAGGAGCCCGGAAGACCAGCGAGGGTGTGTGGAGTCAGAGGAGCAGCGAGAACAGCCACGCCGAGAGGAAGAGAGGAGCAGAGAGGAACCCTCGACCGTCGACCCAGGAGAAGAGGAACCAAGGCCAGCTGTCGACCCGGAGGACTCACCTGAACCCGAAGAAGCCGAGACCAGGTCCGAAGAGTGGTGGACGCCCCAGGTGGACGCTGATGAGCCGCCGCAGCTCCGGAGAGTTGCGGCCAATGCGGTACGTGAGACGGGAAGGAGGAGGGATAAGTGGGGTCCAGCTAGTGGACTACCGGGTATTACTGTTGCAAAGTTTCCGTAGGTTAAAGCAGTTGCCCTACCACGCCCCTACCCTCTGGTGTCCCTTCACAGCCCGTTATACTACATACCGTGCTACGGTCAACTTCTCTGTAAAACATTCTCTTCGAGAGAGTACAGGTGCCGACAACCCTTCTGGCTTTAGGAGGGGTATCCTTAACCAGGGATTCTTGTGTACTGACCCCTACCTTCGCTACTCTGTCGGGGACACCGATGTGCAGATGTACCTGATTCCCATATCCCTGTTCCTCGTCTTTCACGAAATCGCCACACCTGCTTCTTTTTGTCGTGCTCCACACCGGGTGTTTCTTAGTATGGTTTGTCACTGGTGAAGGGTTCATAAGAGAAAGCCTGCACAAGATTCTCACCGCCTTTTCTCCTTCTTTCTTCCGAGGACACCTGGGGAAGACATCCGACCACGTCAAGGACCCATCACCCTGGGGAAGACCGTGCGGACGATTTCCGGATAGAGAAGGCCACCACTTCATCCTAAACCTGTTTTGGAACTTCTATTTCCGTAAACAAAAATAAAACTCCAACACCACTGACCCCCGAATTCGGCCTCCTCGTTTTTCCTTTCGACCCTCCCTCTCACAATTAGCTTTTGCTGATGAGCGTTCCGGCAGACACCTGTTGACATTAAGTGGCAGACACCTGTTGACATTAAGTCTATCTATGGCTATAGTGGCGCTAAAGGGAGTGCAGGGGCTCGTTGTTTGATTTCGTAAAGTTAAGCATGGTATGGGTGGGGGTGGGGGATGTGTGTATGTTGCTGATTATAAGACGGACATTTGTAACGTGGGCATGTGTTGTTAGTAAAGGTAATGTAGTTTCACTCGGCCCATTTATTAACCATGCTATGGTATTGTTTATGTTTTTCCTGCATGTTTGAATAATTTTTATTGATAAGTGTTCCGGCACACACCTGTTAAAATTAAGCCTGTGTATGGGTATAGTGGTGCTACTAGGAATGGTGGGGGTTTCTTTTTTATTTTGTAGGGTTAAGGAAGGGCGTGGGTGGTTGTGGGTGTGGGGGAGGTGGGTATGTTTCTGATTAAAACACAGAATATTGTAACGTGCAGATGTCGAGCTAATAAAGGTGATGTAGTACCACTGGGAGCACTTTTAAAGTGCCCTATCGCATGGTATATGTTTTACTTGCAAACTTGCATGATCTAATACGCTTTGCTTATGAGCGTTTCTGAAAGTGGGGGTGCTATAAAAAGGGGGGGGGGCAAAGCTCTTAAAGGGGTGTGGGCTATGCAAGTTGGGCCGTGGTCTAAATCAAAGTAAGCATCATTGTGTGTTTTAGAAAATCCTCTCCAATTATCCTATGTTTGGAAAAAAACATTCTTTAAAGGATTTCCCATCCTTCTATAACGTGAGTAACGTAGCGTGATGTCTCCAGTTCTCAGTAGTGAGCAAAATTAGCATGCGTACATCGATGTGCATGCTCCCACTATAGTGCAATAAAAAAAAAATTAAAAAATGACAGCGAGGGACGAAAATAAAATTCACTACGTTTGCGAGGGCTGAAAATAGAGCCTGATAGAGAGCCTTTTGGAGGCTCCTTGAAAATAAGTGCTGGACCTCAGACCCGGCCCAATTAAAGCCCAGCATTCATCTATCCTAAGCACTGCGTCATCCAACTATCTTTTAATTTATGCTACATTCCTAATTATATACATTCATCCGTTCCTGCACTTATCTTAAGCATCTATGAGTGCACTCGCCTATGGTAAGCACTGTGTCATTCATGCAGCCATACGCCTATATATCCATAAATACATCTGTCCCATAACCAATTCTAAGCATCTATCAGTCCACCAGTCTATCGTAAGTACTGGTCCCTGTATTCATTTATCCTTCCATTCATACATTGATACATCCATCTATGTACATATGCATTGATGCATCTGGCCGTGCATCCAATCGCCTTTTATTCAACTATACGTTCTTATTTTCGGGCATCGTCCGCCCCCGATCCTAAATAGGACGTATTATACTTATCCATCCAGCCTGTTAAGGGGTCGAAAAGGTTTGCGAAAATCATTGACAAGCAGATTATTTTATAAAGAATAACAAAGTTTTGAGTTACTCTTTGTGGAGCATACTTCACCATCCTTTTCTGGTGGTGTTTTAAAGAAAGGTACATATAGCAAAAGAAATGTAAAGGAGCTTTTAAGTGTAAGACGTTAATTTAGAAACATAACGTTTTGTCGAGTTGTATATAGGTACACTGTTTAAAAGTGGCCGTGACTAACGGATACTGAATACCTGTATTTCTTACATTTGAGAAACTATACCAGAGAGGTAATTTGGGGTGGTGAAAACCTTGATTTCTATATTTCCATGTGAAGTACAGTATAGGAATATAAAATTAAGTGGAAAGTTTTTATGTTCATATTAAAGAGGGGGGGGGTGACAACTAAGTGAGGCAGGCAAAGCGTGTGTTTTTTTAGCCCTAAAACAAGAGAATGTGTAACATCAGAGCAGGTTCGTGCTGGAGTTGCTTGCTTGTGTTCGTTTCAAGAGGCGCAACCAGAGCGAAATTTCGGGGGAGCCTAATTTTTTCAGCAATAGGCAGAGTGGGGATGTAGGGGCTGTAAAAAGGGATGAAAAAGAACAGGCTTCTTTATTAAAAAATGATCTTTTGAAAACCTGCGAACTACTAGAGTGCGGCTGTGTGTGAGCGCTCGGGAAGCTGTTTGAGAGAGTCCGGGGCAATGGACGACGCGCGCCTGGTGGTGTGTTTGCTAATTACCCCACAATGATGTTGCTCCTGCGTTGCAAAAAGAGAAGGGAAATTCTGAAAGAAAAAGTGTCTTTTTAAATGATTTCCCTTCTCCTACAATGCGAGTCACCTGGCATGATGTCTGCACTTCTAAATAGTGAGTAATGTGCATGCACTCACAGTCTCACTGCAGTGCAATAAAGAAAAAAAAAAGGGATGAGGTTTGGGAGGCCCGAAAATAGACCCCCATAAAGAAGACCTGTTTCAAGGCCACCTAAAAGAAAGTGCTGTGGTTCAGACACCCACAGACACCCCCCACACTTAAAACTGGGGTGGCAGCGTTATGTTTGGAAAGTTGCAGATAAAATTGTAGGCTAATATTGGTAATTTTTGTGTGTGCTTTTTGGTTGATAATATCATAAGTACATAGATTAAAAAAAAATATATACTATCTATAAAGTTGTCAGTGGTGGGTTGCAGAGAGAGTGGGGTGGTGGGGTACGGTGGAGAGGTGAAAAGTATGAGGTAGTGCAGTTACATATAAATTGTAAAGGTGTTTGAACAAGACAGAACAGCACTAACATGACAAGTAGTGCCATAGAATATACAGCAAGTATTTATTTAATTATTTACAATCAAGTTGCAGCACTGGGTGTGGGAGTCGTTAGTGGAAGTTTTGTAATTGCATGTTATAATTTTAACATAGTGAACAAATGTGAAAACTAATTGAATCTATTTTTTTTGTTCAGAAAAATATTTCGTTTGGATTAAAATTTTGAAATGCCAATAAGATGTAAAAAAAAATAAAAAAGAAGAGAAGAAAAATACATATTTGTGCAAAAGGCAAAAGTTTGTATTTAGAAAAAATGGGAGTAGTACAGAAAAACTTTGTTCTACTATAAGTACAAGATGAAAAAAGGATCACACAAGAGGAAAAACAGGAATGTTTCAAGAAAGGTGAAGCAGAGTTCAATTTCAAATACCAGGAAAAGGAAAGATGATAAAGATATAGTATCTGTTACTCGGAGACAAAAGGAGTTTCATGAAAATCATCAGAGACTTTTTTGATCTAGAGTGATTCAGAATTCAATGAAAGAATGCTTCAAATATAGAAAGAATGTTTTTAAATTGAAAGAGAAACCGCGTATTGAAAGTATAGTGGATAGTGCTTTCAATTTAAAACAGAAGTTATTCATTATGATTTTGAGGAGAAAGTATTAAACAGAAAGTTAAGTTGTTACAAGGACTAGATCTAGGTCATGTAAGTAAATATACTGAGAAGTATGGGCATTCTCTAGCTTTTCTTTGAAGAAAAGTTTGTAAAAGTGTTTTTTTATCAGTTGAGGATGTTAGCAGTATGTTATTCAGAAATGAGGAAGTTTGTGAGGAAAGTGTACTATGTAAAAAGTTCTGCATTATTTTTAAGTGTACTGAGTACAAGTCTTTTATCTGCTTCTTTATTAGTTGTTCAAAACAAGTGTGATATTGAAATGCGATATTTTGGTTCAGAAGAGCAGTTCATAGAACATGAAAGTTTGACAATTACAATTCAATTCAAATCTTTATTTCGGTCATAGACCATAAAAGATGATAGATCATAAAAACATACATCATAAAAGACAGAAATAATGTTACAATTCATATTAAATGATTTCATTTTGAATTACGTGAATTAACAAGGCAATTATTTAAAAGAAGTATAAAAGAATAAAAGTTAAAAATAATTTAAAAAGTACTAGTGGCGAGGGTTAATGGGTATATCTGTTTAGATGGCCCTAGGGATTAGATGAGATAAGGAAACATGTCCTCAGCCACACAGCGTGCCAATAGCGTGATACCGAAAAAGCTATAGGTGTTGAGGTATCAGTCTTCAAAATTCTATAGGCCACGTGACAGTGTATAGTGACCAAATTCCTACAAAGTTGGGCAAGCCAACGTTTTCTAATCGATTTGTATGTGGGACAAAAGAATAGGACGTGTAACTCAGTTTCTTTTATAGCTCCACAGGTTGGGCAATCAGAAGGATTGTTAGTCGACCAATTTCCCGAAAAGGCTCTCAGAGGAAGTGTACCATATCTAAATTGTATATAGAGCTTTCTAGAGGCACACGGCTGAATCTCATCTAGAAAAGGCTCTATTTTAAACTCCTCCTTTGTATTAAAAAATTCTAGGGTCAGTGGGCCTAGCCTATTATTGGTTAGCAGTTTGTTCTTGCTATTTGTCCAAAATATGTTGGCCAGTTCAGCTCTAGAGAGATTTGGAGCAGTTGTCTCTGGCTGATACCAGAGAGCAGAAATTCCCAATCTCAAACTCCTTCTTGATGTATACTAGCCACGGTATTTTGGCTGAACCAGGAAGAGCCATTCATGACTGTAAGTCATTTCGATAGTTTACCAATTCCGGGGTTGCCCACAGCCTCCGCCAATACATTAGGGGCCTCAACGCAACTTCTTCTTGTATGGGTCTAACACCCAGATCCATTCTAAGTGGATTGAGTGGTGTACTGGGTGGTAGGGCCAATAGAGACCTTAAGAACGAATTCTCAGACTTACTGAGGTCTCCAGCTGGACAGTGCCCCCAGAGCTCAACCCCATAAAAAGTTGCACCCCGTGCTTGAGCTTTATAGATCTCGATAATGGGTGCTATTGGTTTAGAAGTGGATGCTCTGTGCAGTTTAAGGATCCCACCGCAGGTCTGGGTAAGTTGAAGTTTTGCTTTTGCTAGTTGAGGACCCCATTCCATTCTATCTGTGAGTGTAACTCCAAGGTATTTGAACACTGTTACCCAATCCAATATAACACCATTAAGAGAAGGATTAGGGAGAGTGGTTTTGGGCGGGTTAGATACCATAAATTTTGTTTTCGTGGAATTAATCTCGAGCCCTCTTAAGGAACAGAATTCGGAAAAACTATTGAGAGCACGCTGTATCCCCATAGGGGATTTTGACAATAATGAGCAGGTAGTGGCACTAATGTTTGCCGATGACACTCTTTTAGTAAGTTTAGGGGCGTCAATGTCCTTGACTCCCCTCAGGTGGGCCACAAGTGCATTAATAAAAAGGGAGAATAAGGTTGGGGCCAGCACACACCCCTGTCTGACTCCACGATTAACAGGGAACTTAGATGTCAAGTTGCCCCTCTTGCCGCACCTTACTTGGGCAAAGTTGTCTTTGTGGAGTCGCTTGACAATCCCAAGTAAAGAGGTAGGCATCCCCATCTCTATCAAAACCGCCCAAAGAGTCTGACGAGGGACCAGGTCAAAGGCTGCTTTGAGGTCAACGAAGATTAGGTAGAGACTGCCACTTATACCCTCACGGTTTTCCAATAAAGAAGTTGTAAACGAAGAAGTTGGTCCACCGTGGATGTCTTCTCCCTAAAGCCAGCCTGATATGGAGTCAATATTGATTGTTCATCCATCCAGGATTGCACTCGATCTAAAATAATGCGTGCAAAGAGCTTTTGACTGACGTCAATCAAGCTTATCGGGCGGTAGTTGTTTGGCAAGAGTGGGGAGCACTTCTTAAAAACTGGGACTATTTCAGCGCCCGCCCAGGTATCAGGAATAGGCGCGCCGTGGAGTACAGCATTGTAGAGGGAACAAAGATAGGGAATCCATACCTCAGGTTGGTGTCTATATAGATCCCCAGGAATTTTGTACAAACCCGGCGCCTTTCCTATTGGGAGCCTGTTTATAGCCTTTTGTACTTCCGTGAGGGTTATAATATCAACAGGTTCTGCATTAAAATTAGAAACAGGTAAAGGGTCAATGTCCGGAGCTAACAGAGCATATAGACTCTGATAATGATCGGTCCATTGGTTCGGAGCGATATTCGGGTCATCTGCCACTAACCCTTCCTTTGTATCTGATCGAATAATTGCCCAGAATTCCCTCATGTCTTTTTTAGTTAGGGCTCTTTTAATATCTTCCCATTTGTTATTTTCCCAGTTCTGTTTTGCCTCTTTTATGGCCAGCTTATATTCAGTTCTCCTCGTGGCCACCGTTATCCTATCACCAGATTATAATGAGGCCAGAAGAGCCGATTTGGCTCTCCTGCAGTTTGTATTGAACCAGGAAAGAACTTTCGAAGTTTTTTTTAGATTTAAAAACTATTGGGTTAAGAAGGTCACCCAGTGCTGAAACTAGACCTGTATGGATGTAGAGTATATAACTTTCCCTATTGTCTTTTCCCTGCTCTAAAAAGTAGCATAGTTCTGTGAGGGCTTTATGTATGGCCAAATAGACAGAGTTGATTTTATCCGGGGATTTAAGAATCAGTGGCCATTTAAGCCGTCTTCTATCATTAGAGAGGAGTAAAGATCTTGAATTGTTTGTGTGGGGCAATTCCCCCATCGGTAGGGTTAGGTCGAGGATCAGGGCATTGTGGTCACTGTCATGACGAGGATGAACCACAAAGTCCATGATCCTAGACCTTATTTTAACCTCTACCATAATGTAGTCAATGCAAGAGGTCTGGCCTGGTCGATTAAAAGTGTGGCTCCCCTCCAAGCCCGATGAAGTGCGCCCATTGCAGGCTCTTAGTGAGTTAGCAAGGGTTAAAGAATTTATTTGCACTGCTAGGGGTGTCCAGGCCTTGATTGGTGGAATTTGGAGGGCCGGTATGGACCACTGGTCGTCCTCCTCTCTGGTGATGGAATCAATGAACCCAGGTAGGGGCTCAAACTGGCAATTAAAATCGCCGGAAACGATCAAAGTACCCTTATCTGCTACTGTTTAGATAAAATTATCCAAGATTTCTAAAGTAGGTGATTCATTTCCAGACTTGGTAGGACGGGAATAAACATTAATAAGAATAAGGGTAAACTTGGAAGGGAATGTTAATAATATACATTGTCTGTGCTATTTCCCAAATTATCACTCCAAATATAGACCTGCAGACAGGCCCCCAAATGGTCTTCCCCTGGTGCCTAGAAGGGCTAAGTTATTGACCGTGTGGAAGCCCTTTTTTGAGAATTCTTCTTTAGCCCATGTCTCCTGTATTAAACCAATGTCGTGCTGGTTGATAAAATGATTCCCGTCTGGGCAGAGAAGTTTATTTGTTAGGCCCGCGACATTCCAGGATAATATTTTTAAATGGTTGTCTGGGTAGATATTCTCTCTTCCTACATACAAGGTGGAAGACGAGGGAGAAGACAAGGGCGGAGAGGAGCCAGTGATTATATCATTGGAAGAATAAGAGTCTTTGGTAGTAGGGATAGGCTGGGAGATAGCATGTGGAAAAGGTGAGATTGTACTAGATATGGTGCCCAAATGTAGAGAATTAGTTTTTGTTAAAATAGCCCCAGCCTCCTGGACACAGATAGAGCCTGGGGTGAAATTGGTCAAAGTATTACTATCAGAGGTCGAAAAACATGACGAGGCCCTACTACCGACTGTTAAGTCGGTCGGACCATCCAATCAGTCAACGTCCTCTAATCGGTTATGAACAGGGATTCCAAAGAGTGGTGGGTTCATATTAGGCCTTTGTGGAATATTTTGGGGTAACCTAAAGCCTGAAGAAATAGAATCAATTCGGTAAGGGACAGGCACCCACGGTGGTTGAGGATAAAAGAATTCAAGGGGAAAGGCATTCATTGAGGTTTGATAGCCTAAGGATGGTGTAGGTTGGGCAAATATTTTTTGGTTGATCTGTGAATGCCTAAAAGTGATGACCACACAATCCTCCCTTAAGCATTTTTGCGTTGGCCCTATCCATGCAACCCTCCACACCATCAGAATCTCATTGGCCATCTCGTAGGGAAACTGCTTGTGTCTTGCTAACCAAAAGAGTACTTTATTGCGTAAATCTAAATGGTTTTCCTTTGTACCCTTATTAAGTTCAGGAATGCCAGTCAGAATGGTCACATACGGAGATGCCGCTGGGGGAGATTAATCGTTGGCAAGTTTGTAGGTGTTATCTCGTTGTTATTATGAGCAAAGTTGTTATGGGAAATAACAGGGGTGTATGTAATTTCTCTGTTGCTAATGTTCCCCGTTGATGAGATGGAATTACTTGGATATGGATCTTGTAACTGTGGGTTATGCGAAGAGAGCCTTCTGATATTTTGGGCAGTCTGTTTCGTTGTTTTTGGTACAAGACCATTTTGTGCAGAAGATTCCTCTGTGGGAATACGGACTTTAGTTACCTGAGCAGGCCCATGTTTACGTTGAATAGGTTCTAAATTTAATGGTAAATTCTGGGCTAGAAACAGCCCATCATTTTGGGAATTAGAAATGCTAACCATGGGATCTTGGTCAGGAGGAGTATGCACGTTCACAAGGCTTTGGATTAGATTGAACATTGGGACAACCTCCTCTTTTATAATGGCCCTACATTGGCAGACAATATCGGCCAATACTGCATGCAACCAAGGTGGATATACTGTGTCTGGGCAGGGTGGTAAAGATGAAATAGAAACGGGTGTTCGGGTGCTTGAATACACGGTTTCCCTTGTCAGCCTTCCCTTGTTTTTTTTTACTCTTAATTCCGCCCCTGCTGGCTTTCCTTTTTTTCCTAATTTTAGGGGGTATGGAATTAGAGCCCTCAGTTTCCATAGGTGATAGTATGGTTTCTTGGGTATTGGCAGCCGGTAAAGAACAGTTCTGGCTACTTTGTGGTTCATTTGAGTCTGCCTCAAAAGAGTACACAGGTGACCCCATAGGTGGTAAATCAGGAGTTAGGGAAAGGCGACGTTCTGTCATTTCAATTTCTGAGGTAACCGCACCAATAGCTTTCTGGAGCATTAGATCTACTGCTGTAGGAAGTTTGGCTTCAGGTGCTATGGATTTGGATTGGTAATGTTTGATAGCACAGGCACGGGCCCCTTGGACACGTTTGGGGAGAGTGGGTTTAGACATAATAGAATAGATGGTAGATTACCTCATATAAACCCCAGAGTTCATAAGATCTGAGCAAGTATAAGTTCCCAACAGTACCTTGTGTCCGTAACGGGGGGGGGGGCTTTCAATCAGATGATAGAGGCTGGGCTGGGCCACTTCTCTACCAGTCACGGACGGGCAAGGACGGGCCCGGGCTTTGCCCGCGCGCGTCCCGTGCTGCGGGAGAAATACGGCGCTTAAGAGGAGGGCGTGCGCCTGCTGATGATGCCGGGCAGCGCGCCTCCAAGAGGATGCTGGGAGTTGTAGTCCTGCTTTGCCTGGGGAGATACTGAACCTTTTCCCCCACTGTTCGTCGTGCAGTCGTTCGTGCCGGTATTCACCTCAGTCCCACTCAGATTCACCACAGAGGCTGGCAGATTGACCAGGAGTTAGCCCTCAAGCTTCCAGCTTATCACTCTACCCCAGGCGATCGCGAGCTTGCTTCTTGACCGCAAGCCCTCGCAGCCCAGACTTACAGCTCCGATGCTCGTCCGGTGTTCGTGGCAGTTCTCCTCAGATGGTAATCCTCTCGTGTTGGGTGGCCATTATACCCCGATTCCAGTAGCGGCTGCCATCTTGTCCCCCGATCCCTAGCTGCGGGCGCTGAAAGTATATCACAGGCTAATGAAGGATGGTATCACTAGTTCCCAATTACAAATGTTGGAGGAGATGGGAAAGTGATTAGCACTGATCAGCACTGATCAATTTGAAGAAGAAATTGGAAAGTTTAATGTAGTGTGGTGTGAAATACGAGACTATGTTTGTGTTTGTTGTTGACGTACTGATTATAAAAGTCAAAGTAGGAATGTGGATTTGTATTTGAAAAGAGAAAAGGAGAACAATGGTAAGTGGGTAGAATTTACAATTTACTTGTTGGTGGAAGGTCAATTTGGGTTAGGTAGTGATCAACGTATATGTAAATATTGTTATAACAAATTAGAAGAGAACAAAATGCCTTTTAGACCAGTACATAGTAATTTGGAATTAGTAGCTATTCCAGAGGAACTGGCAGAATTGAATACATATGAGTCTATTCTAATTCAATGTGTTAATTCTTTTCAAACTATAGTTCGGATGGAGCCTAAAAGATGTAAACTTTCATCAACAGCTTGCAAAGAGGTTTGAAGGAAGAGTGGTGTACTTACCTTTGGGTTTTAAGAAAAATATTGAAACTATTGCTGGAGTGAAAGAGGAAAATTAGGCAGTAGTCATTCTAGTAAATGTTGTAGTAACAAAAAGTCGGAAAATATGGAAAGATTTTGTGGGTGTTAAAGTTGAAAAGGCTACCTTATATCTTATAGAGAATAATATTTATTACAAAACTGGAAATGTCGGTGAACAGGTAATAGGTTTAGAAGATGAATCTTGTTGATCGATATTCTGAAGCTGCAATCGGTACAGGTGGATCATTATACCGTCCACCTTCTCCTGTAGGAAACAGCTGTGGAAAATAATGATGTCCAAGGTTTTCTCCCATACACTTATTGGAGTTCCCTGTGCTTTTTTCATTTCAAATAACCTAATGCTGCTTCCTATTACTTCTTTTGAATGCAAAGGATATATTGTGTAATGTTCATAAATATCTTCAGTCCTTGACTTGTCCACTTTCTCTAGTTGACCACTTGAAATTTCAGATTATATTCTGAAGATCCTAGATTTCGACAGTGCATTTTATACATATTTCACCTTTTTGTTTGAAAGTGATCTGTCTTCCTTGTCGTATGCAGTGAACCACATACTCAAAACTAAAGTTCATCAATAAGTTCTTTCTGCGAAAGAATTTATGGAGAAACTTCAAGAAAGAGATGAAAATTTAGAAGGACACTTAATCAATTTGATGGCATGTCAACATGGAACAAATGAGTATTGGTATTGTCGTCATGAAGAACTCAAGTGCATGTTACGGAACGTAGGTACAAGAACATGGTGTGTCTCACTTAGCTGTGCAGAGTATGCATGGGAAAATTTGCTCGACTTTCTAAGAGAAGCAAATGCCAATATAAAAAATGGTGAAATAAAGACTCGTGGTGAACTGTGTTCATTGGATCCTGTATGTGTGTACAGATATTGTAATGATAGGTTTCAACCTATAATATCTTTTATCTGCAATAAAAAGAGTACAGCTCTTGGAGAGGTTACCGATTTCTTTTGGAGAAAGGAGTATCTGGCAAGAGATGCACCTCATATACATATGCTACTATGGATCAACGATGAACCTACATTTGGAAATGATTCTGATGAAACAGTATTGTCTTTCATTGAATAGTTTGTGGCATGTGAGATACCAAGAGAAGAAGGAGATAGAAGCTTGAGATAGCAAGTTTTACGTTTCCAAAGTCACAGTTGTTGAAAGTATTGCAGAAGAAACTACAACTTTAAAGGAAAATTTTACACCAGATGTCGGTTTGGTTTCTTCTGTCCAGTCATTTGTAAAGGAAGAGTAAATTATTTTTTTTCTTCTGTAAGGCACACAATAACTTGGAAATCTCAAAAGAATAACTACAAGTTAAAAAGAAGAGAAGTGTCAAAGTATATCAATGATTACAATCCTGTCATTTTAAAAATGTGGAATGCGAACATGGACATTCAGTATGTTGCAGATAACTCAATTGCTGTTGCATGTTACGTTACATCGTACATAACAAAATCAGAAAAAATAATGATGAAAGAACCGTGGGAAGAAATTACACAAGAGAAAAGCCTTAGTAAAGAATTGTACAGCTTTACTTTGAAAATGCTTTCCCAACAAGAAATTGGATTGTATGGATGTTCAGACTGATTGAATTTAAACTTGAAGAGTACAAAGTCAAGAGGAAGCTTTTGGGTAAGTTTAGGTCTTGCCTGCAAACGAAATGGAGTCTTGAAAGGATTTGAAGAATTAGCAGTAAATGAAGCAGACAGTACAGACTATCTTAAAACTAATATGTTGGACACGTACTAACCGAAAAGGAGTCCACATCTAGAACAGCTATGTCTGTATGAAGTACTTCAACATTACAGCTTGAAATGTTAAAGAGAATGTAAAAGAAGGAAAATATGCAGTAGTTGGATGTCATGGTTGTTTAGTAAAACATGCAAAGAATGATCTCATAAACCACAAGAAAGTTAGTTGTGAAAGTTTAGATAAGGGAGAATTTTACTATTTAGCACTTCTGCAACTGTTTAATTCATGGTGTAGTGAAGGTGAATTATTTGGAGACTTTGACGGTTACGAAGATTCTTGTAGTACATGTAAAAGTAGCAGTGCATGTACAATTTTTGCTATATATTTAAAAATGTTTAATGATGAAGTTGAACAGAAAAAGACTATTACAGCTGAAATTAGTAATGAAAGTTCTCAAGATAGTGAAACTCGTGGTCCATGTAGTCACGATCTTCTTGGACAAGCAATACCGGAAAATGAAGCAGCCATTGCTATGCATGAAGTTGAAATTGCAATGCGGTACAGCAGGTCCGTACAGTGAAATAGGGTCTTGATTCTATGATTGAGGATGTCAGAATTTAAAGTCTGTGATAATATCTGTGTACCCCCTCTGACAGGGGCAATCAACTCTAGGTCCCAACAGTGGAATGGAGTCTTGATCCCACAATGGACGATGTTACAACTGTATCTGAGAGTGGAGATGAAGGTACTCCCTTTGACCAGGTGCAACTAACTCTAGGTCCCAACAGTGGAACTGTGTCTTGATTCTACCATGGATGATGTCAGATATTACCTGCTGCTTGTTTTTCGCAGAACTCACTCTGTTGAGGTGCATCAGACTCTATGCTTCCGTAGCTAACTGCTGTACAGGATTATTGGGGCTGGTTGAGTGTAGTCACTGGAGTACACCGCGGTACAGCAGGTCTGAATACTGAAACGGGGTCTTGATTTTATTATTGAGGATGTCAGAAGTTAAGGTCTGTGTTTATTTCTGTGTAACACCTTCAACCAGGTGCAACCAGCTCTAGGTCCTAATAGTAGAACGGTGTCTTGATCCCAGAATGGAAGATGTCCAATATTACTTGTTGCTTGGTTTTCATAGAATGTCCTCCGTTGAGGTGCATCAGACACTGTGCTTCCGTAGTTAACTGTTGCACATGATTATTGTGCTTCGCTGACACCAGTCAGTGGAGCACACCGTGGTACAGCCGGTCCGAACAGTGAAATGGGGTCTTGATTCTGTGATTAAGGATGTGAGAAGTTAAAGTGTGTGATGATTTGTATGTACCCCCTCTGATCAGGTGCAACAAACTGTAGGTTCCAACAGTGGAACGGTCTTTTGACCCCACAATGGAGGATGTTAGAACTGCATCTCAGAGTGGAGAAGAAGGTACTCTGTTCGACCAGGTGCAACCAACTCTAGGTCCCAACAGTGGATCCTAGAATGGACGATGTCCGATCTAACGTTTTGCTGGGTTTTCACAGAACTGTCTCTGTTGAGGTGCATCACACTTTGTGCTTCTGTCTTTAACTGCTGCACATGATTATTGGGCTTGGTTGACTGCTGTTGCTGGAATAGACCATGGTGTAGCAGGTCCTAACAGTGAAACGGGGTCTTGATTCTATGATTGAGGATGTCAGAAGTTAAAGTTTGTGATGATTTCTGTGTACTCCCTCTGATGAGGTGCATCCAACTCTAGGTCCCAACAGTGGAATGGTGTCTTGATCCCACAATGGGCGATGTCAGATATAACGTGCAGGTGAATTTTCAGAGGTCCTTCTGTTGAGGTGCATCAGACTGCTTCCGTAGTTAACTGCTGCACATGATTAATGGCCTTGGTTGACTGTAGTTGGTGGAGTACACCACGGTACAGCAGGTCCGAACAGTGGAACGGGGTCTTGATTCTTTGATTGAGGATGTCAGAAGTTACAGTTTGTGATGATTTGTGGTACCCCCTCCGATGAGGTGCATCAAACTCTAGGTCCCAACAGTGCAACGGTGTCTTGATCTGACAATGGAGGATGTTAGAACTTCATCTGAGAGTGGAGATGAAGGTACTCCCTTCAGCCAGGTGCAAGCAACTGTAGGTCCCAACAGTGGAACGGTGTCTTGATTCCACAATGGAAGATGTCCGATATTACTTGTTGCTTGGTTTTCATAGAACTTGCTCCGTTGAGGTGCATCAGACTCGGTGTTTTAGTAGCCAACTGTTGCACATTATTATTGTGCTTGGTTGACACGAGTCGGTGGAGTACACTGTGGTACAGCAGGTCCGAACAGTAAAATGGGGTTTTGATTGTATGATTGAGGATGTCAGAAGTTGAAGTTTGATATTATTTCTGTGTACCCCTTCTGATCTGCTGCAAGCAAGTCCATGCTTTCGAATTGAACGGTACATGGCTGTTAATGAATAGTGAGTCTGGCCTACAATGCAAACAGAAGTGTTCACAATTCAGATCGAGTGCTGATTGTTTAATTATAGAATCCAGTAGTCAAGTAACTACAACATCTATTGGAATATACATATTATGTTTTTAGTATACTTCTTTGAAGAAATTTTTTGAAATGACTTATAGGTTAAGTACAATGACCAAATTTAATTTGCAAGTGCAAAGGAACACTTAATAGTCTGCAATGTAGACAGCAGAAATGGTATTTGAATTGTTTTGTTCTATTTAATGCAGATTTTTCTTCAATTTTTGTTGTTGTCTTTTGTTAAGAGGAAGTGAGAGAAAGTATTAATGAATGTCTGTGTGAGTACTGTTTACAATTAACACTGCAGATAGCAGTGTTCACAATTCGTATCAAGTTGGTCTCGTAGATGACGCAGTTCTGTAGGAAAAGACATTGCTCCAGTACGCTCTGTCTACACCATGAATACATATTATTACAGGCTCCAGACACGCTTTTGTTGCTTTGCGTATGACAAACTGTGTAGCTGAATTCCACCTTACGTAGCTGTGGGCCCTTGCTGACCGCTCTCTCTGGCCTACACTGTAGAAAGCAGTGTTCACAATTTAGATTGAGTTGCCATTGCTGATAATGTTCTGTTGATGGCAACAGATATTACTCCAAGTATGGCCTGCCCGTCTACAGCAGACATCATTGCTGGTTGTTGACATGCTGAATGATTTTGATGTGGCTTTCTGAGTGCACTAAAACTAATGGTCCCTTTATGATAAAATCTTTTTGTGTATTATTTCTGATCTATTAATTGTGTCTCAGTATACCATAGGTTGTGTTTCTTTCACAATAGAATATTTTTCTGTATTACTTCACATCTACTGTACCTACCTTACTGCAGTACAAACTATTGATTCTTTTATTATTGAATGTCTGTGTGTGATCCAATGATTACTGTTGTATTATAGGAAAGCAGCAACTATTCCTTGAGGAATGGTTTACACTGACTCCACACGCATCCACCACAGACGTTACTGGATATGTGACCCTGGTAATAAAAAGGTGTCTAGCGCATGTGCTCATACCCACTTCCACTATTTATCTGTGTCCGTGTGTTCATTATCTATGCATGATAGTGCCCCTGGGCTGTATGATATTACATTGTGCTGAGGGCAGTGTATGCAACTATGTTACCTCTGGTAGTGGGTAAAACTTTGGTTATGTAACTTGTAGGTATATGGCTATCACAGGTGGAAGGCTACTTTACAGACCATGAATATTGATGAGGATGATGGTTGCATGTTGTGTATAGTGTGAGATATGTGTACATTGCAAAAAGTTTAGAAAAAAGCTCTAAGCAGAAGAGGTGTGTCTCATCAAATGCAGTACAGAGATTGACTAAAATGGGTGGCGTTTTCCAACTGTTACAATGGTAAATGTTATGAAGTAATGAAGTGCTTTTTTTATGGTCATATGGCAATCGCGCACCTAGTGCACAAGGAGACCACACCCGCCGTGATTTTGAGAAATTATAATTGCTAAAATATAAGTTTATCACAGTTAGAATTATATAAATGTTTCAAATGTTAGATTATCACTTGCTCTCATTTACACTTTAAAGTTATTTAGATATAGTTTTGAGACAAAAGAAAATGAGGGAATGGCGTACGCGGCGCAGCACCGTACGTTTATGATGTAACACAGGGTGTGGCAGCGTGCACTCATCACATTCGCAATGCACACGACCCCATATGTACGTGACGAAATGCACGGCTTGGTAGCGCGTACCCGTCGCATACTAAAGCGGCAGCGGCGTGACCTCATACATACATGTTACGCAGGACGTGGTGTCACAAACCTGTCGGATACGAAATGCGCATCATTTAAATGTGGTGGATAGGATTCGCGTGCTGATCAAGGTTGGTAGAGTACCGGTACGAGACTGTAGTTTTCTCCCCAAAAAGTTACGTTTGATATGCATATTTTTTGGGGAAGATATAAAACATTGCATCATTTTTAAAGTTAAAAAAAAAGACAATAGAGTTGCAAAATATTAAAACAATTAGAAACAAATATAAGTTTTATTAATATTAAAATATGAAATTAACATTTTAAGAACCTTTGAAATTCACTGAAAAAACCATAGGTTTTACAGACATTATAGTTAGGAATTAGCATTTAAAAAACCTTAGAAATTCACTGAAAAAAACAGGTGTCAGGGATGTTATAGTTGGACATTTGACTCATAAAAAAAACAGAAATTCGCCAGTTATAGTTAGTTGAGCTAACTATAACTTGCGCACCCGCAATGCACTGCTGATGACGTCACATATTACCTCACTCATGACATGGTCAGTGATATAACTGATGACATCACTGACCGTGTGCTGGGAGTTTTTATACTTTTACATTAATAAAGATCGCTGACCAACAAGAGGACTGACTTCTCTGGATCACTGTCTTTCAACGATATTGTTGAATTGTCTGTCTATAAGAAAAGGGTTATATGTATCCAGAGGATTTGAACAATTATTAATGGAGTGCTGTATATGCCTCAGTTTTTGGTTAAATTTGGTTGCACATTCAGTTGTGCTGACAACACCTTTTGGTAGTAGGTGTTTGGGGCGCCTCTAACACCCGTGCATAGACATTTAGGAGAACTTTATACTTTGCATGATCTATGATTGTGATACTATTTATTAGTGCTATTTATGGTCATTTCTTTGCTAAAGCATTGTGATTTTTTTCTATCTCCGTGTAGGAGATACTGTAATGCACTAGGTAGTGTTATATAATAAATACATATTTTTATAACTACAGTGTGGTTCTCTTTTCATTCAAACTATACTGCAAGATTGCATTCTGGTAAAACAAGCTGCTTCACATTCCTTCAAGACTTAACCTGAAGACTCCTCTCCACAGCAACCACTTGGATAGCTTTCACCATAAGAGTTGTCTGGCCTGGTGCAAGGTGCCTAATTAAATTAGTGGACATCATATACCAGGCCAGCTTCTCACAGAGTGGAAATGTACTGGCAAGATAGCGAACACTGGGGAGTGGTGTGAGGGGCACAAGGCCCCAATGAGAGGTGGTCTCGAGTCAGACACCTGTTCCCAGTGTTAGACATCTTGCAAATACATTGCAATTCACTGGGAGATAGGCATGGGCTCAGATGAGTCATCTGGGCTGTGTGGGAGGAGTACTATTTGGAATGGTCACAACTTACATCAGGCACTGTCCTTAACACACCTTCCCATCCAGCACGAAAAGCCTACATGGATCTCTGTTTTCATTTGGAATGTCCAAGCAAGAGGTTTGACACTGATGACTGGGCGGTGTTTTGTCCACAACTCTCATCATAGTCTTGTGCTCCAAACACCAGGCCCAAGTGTCAGACAGCTTGTCACTATATTCACGCTCACTGTTAGTATATCATATTTCCAGGTTCGCTGGCTGTGCTGGGTGGGAAGGTGTTTGTAGGACCAGGCCTGATGAAAGTCAGAATAACCGCAAACACTCCTCTACACACACACAGCACAAACACTTCATCTGGCCTATGTCTACCTGACAGTGAGTTGATGTGTACAAGCAAGATGGTTGACACCGGGGAATGCGGTCTAAACCTATCACAACTACCAAATTTGCCTTTGTGCTACAAATACCAGCCACCAGTGACAACCATCTTGCAAGTACACTTCTCAGCATTGCCTGGACAACACTCTTCCTGGTGGCCTGGTTGGGCTGAGTGGGAAGGGGAGTGTAAGTTTCAGAAATACACTATAACCCCTCAAACATCAGCTCATTAAATTAGTTTGCCAGAAAATGGCAGAAAGCAGAGATTGTGATCTCATCTGACAATAGAGTAAATGTACAAAATACATCTGAGTAACCACAAAGCTAAGCAGTCATACATTTGGCACCTTACAGCCATTCACTTGTGTGTAATGAGATGAGAACAATAAGCACCTTACTCACACCATTCCCACTAATTTGAGGGTAAATAAACAGACTGAGTGTGTAGACATGGACTAAGCCCAGTACACAGGCCAGATAAACACCAACATTGGGAGCTAAAGAGTACATATCTCACTGTGAAAGTACAGATGTGGACAACACTAACACCTGCGTCATTCAAAGGGTGGCAGGAACTAGTCAATGTCTTTGGACATGTAATGTGAAATAAGCACATCATGCCCATTTATGCACATAGCTGGACATATTAATCAATCCCCATCTTGTCCGAATTACATTGTTCTCCAAAAACATGGGCTAGCATCATGGATGAAGAAGGCCTATCTATGTGCATTAACTCATCATTAGATTCAGTAATCTATGTAATGGGTATGATATGAGGTGCAGTGGACATTGAAACCAATCATTGTGTCATTTATGTACCCAGAGGGCGATCTGTGAACACCCCCGGAACTAATCAGGACAGCCAGTCCCAGACACTTGTCGACCAGGAGCACTCCGGCATTGATGTCTCAACCATCCTCAGACGACGATGAACGACGTGTCCCATCATGTTTGGGTTGGCCCACTGCACCAGCAGCGGCTACAGTAGGATCAACTACGACCACTCACACCTCAGCTGACAACACCCAGCTGACCCCTGATGGACACAGCAGCCCAGGACACCACTGACAGCACAGCAACATGGGGTCCTCTGGAGTTGGAGGACTACAACACACCCCTGTCAACGAGGAAGGAGCCCCAGTGTTGACTGTGCCACCACCAACTGGGCCTGCTCAGGTGGGTAGGGGTGGTATGAGGGGCCATGGGGATCCACGCCGTCAAGCAGCTGGTGCTGCTGATGAGGAGCACCCAAACCTCTCCCGGATAATCAATGCATGTGAGGGTTACCAAGGAGAATTTAGCCAGGACATAGGGATCCTCAGGACATTGAACATCAGAAGGTCCTTAATCTTTAAAAATCCAACCGCGACTTACACGTTTAACTGTACAGAGAACGTGGTTGTGTTCCCACACTGCACACGCTCTCCGTGGGGTCCCCATCTACAACGGAAGACCAAACCATATACTGTGTTTCTATGCAAAGTAGTGTGTGCATTGTGCATATCTCCGGGTAGGAGATATTTCTATGTGTTACAGAGCATTATATAATAAATACATATTTTTATAAATACCTTGTGGGGTTCTTTTTCACTTAATCTATACTATAAGATTTCATTCTGCTAAAACAAGCTGCTTTACACTCCTTCAAGACTAAGCCTGAAGGCTGCTCTCCACAGCTACAACTTGGATAGCTTCCGAAGGATGTCTGAGACCTCGAAAATCACCATAAGGGTTGTCTGGACTGGTGCAAGGTACCCACTTACATTAGTGGACAGCTTATACCAAAGGGTGGGCGTAGCTTGCGAAGTTGCACTATGGGGTATTACGTGGAGTTGCATCAAAACTCTGAGGAATTCTGCTGAGTTCCACAAGCGGACGTAGTTGCTGCAACCTTGCACACCTCTCTCCCTAAATATCTGTCTGCCTCAGGCTCTCTCTTCCCCTAAGCCCCGGTTTCCTTTGATAAATTGTATGGAGGCCATGGCATACAGGGACGCAGGCTAAAGTGTAACTATGGGGACAGAGATTCTTGTGGCCCCTGACCAAATCATACTTGGAGTAATGTACCAAGTCACCAATGCAAACAATTTCAGGACTGACCATTTATTGGCATTTTTTAATTTCAGCTGGGGAGGGGTAACTGGCACTAAAAAGGCTATGGTAAGTTCAGACCTACCAGTAGATTGTTTGTTGGGCAATGATTTGGAGACTTCAGCCTGGGATGAAGCGGAACTCAGGACTCATTCTGCAACGCTGGGCATCTCTGCAGATGTGTTTGCTGTGACCAGGTCACAGGTAATTGGAAACCACTGAACAGGCCCTGGATCCTGAAACAATGGACCAGATGCCTTCCAAGAGAAGGAGCAGGAGGGGTAGGGCTGTGTCTTGCTCCCAGACTCAGAGAGAGGACCAGTCTCCAAAGAGAGATGGTCTTAGCCCCTGTGAAGGGACGTCTCACATTAGCTTGAACCTGATCAGGTTGAGTTCTTGGGGACGGATGTATGACGTTCCAACGCAATTTTTACAGCGCAACATCCACTACAACGCATTCCATTACATCGCATGACACTACAACGCATTTTTAAAAACTACCTTTACAACACATTCCATTACATTGCATACTACCTTTACAACGCATACCATTACAACGCATAATGTTAAATTGCATTTAAGGTAAGTATTGGATAGTATAGGGGTAAAAATTACTATTGTTACTCCAGGGGGTGCAACAGTAGGGTAAGTGTTGGATAGTATAGGGGTAAAAATTACTATTGTTACTCCACCAGGGGGTGCAACAGTAGGGTAAGTGTTGGATAGTATAGGGGTAAAAATTACTATTCTAACTCCAGGGGGTGCAACAGTAGGGTAAGTGTTGGATAGTATAGGGTTAAAAATTACTATTCTAACTCCAGGGGGTTAAACAGTAGGGTAAGTGTTGGATAGTGTAGGGGTTAACAATTACTATTCTAACTCCAGGGGGTGCAACAGTAGGGTAAGTGTTGGATAGTGTAGGGGTTAAAAATTACTATTCTAACTCCAGGGGGTGCAACAGTAGGGTAAGTGTTGGATAGTGTAGGGGTTAAAAATTACTATTCTAGCTCCAGGGGGTGCAACAGTATGGTAAGTGTTGGATAGTATAGGGGTAAACATTACTATTCTAACTCCAGGGGGTGCAACAGTAGGGTAAGTGTTGGATAGTATAGGGGTAAAAATTACTATTCTAACTCCAGGGGGTGCAACAGTAGGGTAAGTGTTGGATAGTATAGGGGTAAACATTACTATTCTAACTCCAGGGGGTGCAACAGTAGGGTAAGTGTTGGATAGTGTAGGGGTTAAAAATTACTATTCTAACTCCAATGGTATGCATTGTAATGGTATGCGTTGTAATGGTATGCGTTGTAATGGTATGCGTTGTAATGGTATGCGTTGTAATGCCTGCGTTGTAGTGACATGCGATGTAGTGTCTGCGTTGCAATGGTATGCGTTGTAATGGTATGCATTGTAATGGTATGCATTGTAGTGTCGAGTTGTAAAGGATGTTGCGTTGTAATGCCTGCGTTGTAAGTGTAGTGCGATGTAATAGTTGCATTGTAAAGGTTGTTTCCCCTTGGGGACATGGGGCCCCTCCAGGACAGACCTGAGTTTGGAGCAGAAAACCTGCCCCTTTCTTGAACCCCCCCTTAGTCCCAGCAGCCTCAGCAGCAGCTTGCTGTCTGTCAGTGGGTCCCACAGGATCTACTGGGATGAGGGACTCCTTTACTCAGAGGGTAGAAAGCCCAAGCATGGTGCCACCAGGAGGTTAGCCATACATCTGAAGTTTAGGGGCTTCCTACTCTCCCTATCACATTACAATCCATTGACAGGACACTTAGGCCAAAGTAAGACTTAGGACAGACTTGTTCCTCACTTTCACTGGCCTCAAATGTCTTAGGACACCAAGGAGTTTCATCGGACCTGTACCACCTGCCAAGCCAGTGGTAAGTCAGGTGGTACCACCATGGCCCCCCCTAATACTCAGTACCAGTGGTGGGGGTTGCCTATGAAAAGGTAGGGATTGTCATAATTGGTCCCATGAACCCTCCAACAGCATCTGGGCACAGTTATATCCTAGTGGTTGTGGACCATGCCGCTAGGTACGCAGAAGCAATTCCTCTTAGGACCACTAGAGCACCTGTAGTGGCCAGGGCCCTCCTAGGATTTTGTTTCCAGGGTGGGTTTCCCTAAGGAGATCTTAACTGACAGAGGTATAAACTTCATGTCAAGTGACATCACTGCAGTGTGGAAGGAGTGTACTGCAAGTTCATCACACCCCATCACCCACAATGCAATGGGTTAGTTGAAAGGTTCAACAAAACCCTGAAGGGCATGATCATGGACCTCCTAGAAAAGCTTATGTGAAAATGGGATGTTCTGTTTCCCTGCCTTCTCTTTGCCTAGAGAGAGTTCCCACAGAAGGGGGTTGGCTACAGCCCTTTGGAACTTCTGTTTGGGCATCCAGTTAGGGGTCACTTGTGTTTGGTGAAGGAGGGATGGGAGTTTCCTCTCAAACCTCTAAAACAAGACATTGTGGACTATGTACTTGGTGCATGAGTTACTTACCTTCGGTAACGATCTATCTGTAAGACATTAGTTAGTGATAGATTCCTTACCTTACAATTACCCACTGGCATCAGACTGGATCCTGAAAGTTTTCATCAGCAGTACCCCTGCACGTCGGAAGGTGATGTCGTGCAGCTCTGTGTCAGTCGTAGGCGTCTTGATCACTGGGATGACGTCCCAGCAGCTACTTAGACGCATCCCTCGCGCACTGATGTCAGATCAGTACATGACTTTCTGCGCCAGGAACGCAGAGCCATGCAAGATACTGACCACTGGTGCATTGAAACTAGGGACCTGAAAGGGATAACCTTAACACTAGAAATCAGTTCGCAGTATGGGGAGGATGGGTGAGGCGGTAAGGAATCTATCACTAACTAATGGCTCTTACAGATATATCGTTACCGAAGGTAAGTAACTTGTGCATCTGAAAGAGACACATTAATGATAGATCGATTCCTTACCTTAGAATAGATACCCCAGGAATGCCAACCCCGGTGGTGGGTCTGGGAACCAAGATCACACCAGAAAGTCATGGAGAACAGAACGGCCAAAGAAGCTGTCTCTCCGGACTTGGCTGTCAAGGCAATAATGCTTAGTAAAGGTGTGCAGCGATACCCACGTGGCTGGCTGACATATGTCTTGCAAGGGGACACCACGTTCCAATGCAGAAGTAGCTGCTGTCGCCCTAGTAGAATGGGCACGCAACCCCACTGGAGGTTCCTTTTTAGCCAGAGAATAACAGGCTTTGATACAGAAGACGACCCAGCAGGAGGTAGTCCTCTTGTGTCCAGCCTAGCCTTTCTTGGCGCCTACGTAGCCAACAAAGAGCTGGTCATCCACCCGGAACTGTTGTGTGCGATTCAGGTAAAATGAGAGCGGATATTTTGGGTCCAGACGGTGGATCCTCTCTTCCTCTCTGGAAGGGTGCGGAAAGAAAGTAGCCAAGGTGATAGTTTGCCCTATGTGGAAGGGAGTAACAACCATTGGCAAGAAGGAAGGACGAGTGCGGAGCACAACCTTGTCCAGATGAACCGACAGAAAAGGAGGTTTACAGGAAAGAGCCTGGAGCTCACTCACGTGCCTAGCGGAGGTGATGGCAACCAAGAAAGCAGTCTTCAAAGTTAGTAAGACTCAAAAGCTCAAAAGGAGCGCACATCAAATAAGTAAGAACCAGGTTCAAGTCCCACTGTGGCAGCACAAAAGGAATAGGAGGGAACAGGTGAGTAATGCCTTTGAGAAATCTATTTACAACAGGGGACTTGAAAAGAGAGGGCTGATCAGGGAGCCTGAGAAAGGCTGGAATTGCAGAAAGATAGCCCCCCCTTAATAGTGCCCAGAGCAGAGCCCTGCCCAGCCACAGAAAGAAGGAACAACAGGACTTCAGAAAGAGGGGCACAAAGGGGATCCACAGCCTTTGCTGTGCACCATGCCACAAATGTTTTCCACCTGCAGGCATATACCGATTTAGCAGAGGGACGCCTGGCTGCCAGAATCATATCACAGATTTCAGGAGGCAAATCAAAAGGAATCAACTGTCACCACTCAATCTCCATGCATGGAGGTGGAGGCTCAACAGGTTTGGGTGGATGACCGTCCCCTGCTATTGCGACAGAAGATCCTCCCGAAGAGGCAGTCGGATCGTGGGATCCAAGCTCATACTGAGTAACTCGGGATTCCAAACTCTTCGAGTCCAGTCCGGGGCCACAAGAATGACTTGGGCCCAGTCGCGCCAGATGTTCTTCAGCACCCTGGGTAGATGTGGTATAGGCAGAAAGGCATACAATAGACCGCAACTTCACCCGTGACAAAAAGCGCCGCCGAGCGAGTTCCGCCTTGGAAGTTCCAAAGCGCAAAACCGCTGACATTGAGCGTTCTCTTCGGTGGTGAATAGATCTAACCAAGGCTCTCCCCACTTTCGAAAGAGATCTTGCGCCACCTCCGAGTGAAGACACCATTTGTGATCCATCATACATCTGCGGCTGAGTTTGTCCGCCCTGGCGTTCAAAGAACCTGCCAAGTGTTGAACCACCAAGGAAATGCCTTGATGTTACAGCCATGTCCAGAGACGCAGAGCCTCCAGACAAAGGGTCCATGACTCCACCCGCCTTGCTTGTTGCAGTACCACATGGCGGTGGTGTTGTCTGAACACCTGCACTACTCTCCCCCTTGACAGAGGGAAAGAATGCCTTCAGTGCAAGTAGGATCGCCCAAAGCTCCAGAAGGTTGATGTGTTGTCTGGACTCCGCCAGAGACCAGAGGCCTCTGATCTATGCCTCTCCCATGTGGCCGTCCCATCCCAGGAGTGACGCATTCGTCACCACAGTGTGCTCCGGTTGGGGAAGGGAGTGTGATCCGCCACTGACCCAATGCTGGTTCGTGAGGCACCACTGCAACTGCTGCGCAGTGCCCTCCGAGATCTGGACAGGTCCCCTTGATGCTGCTCCCACTGGAATTTCAGGTCCCACTGTAGAATTCGCATATGCCATCTGGCTTGATTAGTCAGCAGGAGGCCATGAGGCCCAGCAGCCTCAAAGTCATCCTGACCGAAACCTAGGACAAGGGCCGAAAGATCGGAATCATAGCCCGAATGTCCCAGACTCGCTGTTCAGGAGGATAAACCCAAAACTGCGCTGTGTCCAGAACCGCTCCAATAAAGAGGAACTCTGAGAGGGAATCAGATGCGACTTCGGCACATTGATGGAGAACCCCAGCAAGTGCAGGAGGTCGGCCATCGTATGGAGGTGCGAGACGACTGCCTATGGTGAGCCTGCCTTCAACAGCCATTCATCAAGATAGGGGAAGACTGAAACCCGTCATCTGCGCAGATGAGCTGCGACCACTGCAATCACTTTCGTGAACACCCAAGGGGCGCTGGTAAGGCCAAAAGGGAGCACGGTGAACTGAAAGTGCTCGTGGCCTACCGTGAACCACAGGTAACGCCAGTGGGCCGGCAGGACGGGGATATGAAAATAAGCGTCCTGCAAGTCCAACGCTACCATCCAGTCTTGCGGGTCTAGGGCAGACAAGACCTGAGCAAGTGTGAGCATATTGAACTTCTACTTCCGGAGGAAGTAATTGATGTTCCGAAGGTCTAAGATACGACGCAGGCCCTTGTACTTCTTTGGAACCTAGAAGTAGTGGGAGTAACTACCACGACCTACTTCCGGCATCGGAATGCGATTGATGGTCCTCTTAGCCAAGAGGGCCGAAATTCCTGCTGCAGAAGTGCCAAGTGATCCCCCAACATGCGGTAGTACTGAGGTGGCATGGCTGGAGGGGTAGACTCGGAGGGGAGGGAGTAGCCCCTTTGGACTATCTGTAAAACCCACCTGTCCAAAGTGATAGTGGGCCAGTGGGGGAGGTGATGGTGAATCCTGCCACCCACTGGCGTTTGCTGGGCCTGAAACACCAGACTAGGAATGTTTGATTGCAGGGAAGGTGGTGGACTGACCAGCCCGCTGGCCCAGTGACCCACCTCCGTGGGTCCCTTGTCCGCGGCTGCGCTGAGACTATTGCTGCACAGGCCTGTGGCTTTGAAACAAACATGTTTGGGCACCCCTTCCTTGGCCACGAAAGGAGTGAAAAGCAGAAGCTGAAGGAATGCGCATGGCCGAAATGCCAAAGGAATGCGCATGGCCGAAATGCCCAGGGAATGCGCATGGCCGAAATGCCCAGGGAATGCGCATGGCCGAAATGCCCAGGGAATGCGCATGGCCGAAATGCCCAGGGAATGCGCATGGCCGAAATGCCCAGGGAATGCGCATGGCCGAAATGCCCGCGCACTGTCTGCCTTGTCGTCAAAAGGCATGTCTTCAAAGTATTCCCCAGAAATGCCAGTTGTTCTCAGCCAGGTGTGACGTCATAGCACCGCAGTCATGGAAATCGCTCTGCCCAGCGAGTTGGCGGTGTCAAGGCGACAACGAATCATGAACATTGGCTGCGTCTCTCCCCTCAGCAATTGCTTGGGAAATCACCGGACGGGCCTCCTCTGGACTCTGAGGCAGCACTTGCACCACCGTTTCCCACACAGAGTGGGAATAATGGCCCAAGAGGCATGCAGTGTTCACAGACCGCAACCCTGAAATGACAGAGGAGTTATCTTCTTCCCAAACTGCTCCAGTTTCTTGGATTCCCTGTCCAGAGGTGCAGAAGGGAATGCGCTCGGGGATGCAGAAGCTTGGACAACCAAGCTGTCAGGGGTAGGGTGCTGGGAGAGGAAAATGGTATTGCCCGGGGCCGGGAGTCAGGCCACGTTCCTATCCACAGGAGCCACTGTGTTTGGGCCTGGACCAGGTGCCCAAAAGAACGTCTGAAAGTGCGTCATTGAAGGGCAGCAGCAGCTCTGCAGAGGAAGCCGCCGGCTGGAGCACTTCTGTCAGGAGGTTAGTCCTGACGGCCACTGTAGGGAGTTCGAGGTGGAGAGCATCGTCTGCCCTACGCAACACCAATGATTAAGTACCGCCCACCTCCGTAGCCATGGTAGAAGGAGACAGTGCACCAGGTTCTGGAGAAAAATCCAGTCCACCTGCATCCTCAAAATCCTCTTCCCAGTCCGGGTCTAACTCGCAATGGGCTGTGAGAGGGTCTTCAGACCCCTCCCGCTCCTCCCCATCCTCTATAACCTGCTGGGCAGGCAGAAAAGAAGGAGGAGGATGGAGAAAGGTATAAAAATTCACCATCGGTGTCGATCACTGGTCTAGCACCGCCTCCAAGTCGGGGTGGAAGCCGTGTACATTATTGGCAGAGGAGCGGACCAGTGGCGGTGCTTTAGACACCGATGTCAGTGGAGGTCATACGAGGCCAACCGACATCGGCTGGGATCCATGCATGGATCCATGGGGGGCTTGCGACACCGGAGCCGTTGATGATATTGGGGTCAGAGCCATCGACAAAGAAGGGCGAGGACCCCCAGCCGGACCCACGGGGCGGAAGGCATGTCGGTGGGGCCCGATGGGCCAAAGAGGCAGGCCATAGCCGAAAACATTCCTGCAGCTGGACCGGAGTCGCTGATGGAGCCGGGAAGGGCGGGTCCAGACCCCCGGCGGTGGCTCCACCCACACCCATTTGCACACGACAGGCAAGGGGAAGGTGAAGTGTGATGATGCTTCTTTGACTTCTTGTGCTTCGCATTACCTGACTCCCAGTGCGAAGACTTCTTTGAACGATGGAGGTGGCTCCGCGACCGGTCCCTCAACCTACCACGGGACCAGGACCTGGAAAGGCACGGAGCTGACTCCCGGACCTCAAGTTACTTTTGGGACCGCTCACGCAAAGTTTTCCAAGTCATTGCCCAGCATTCGGGGCACGATGCGGGGTCGTGGTGGCACCCCAGGCAGTAGAGACACTCACAGTGCCGGTCCGTCACAGTCATTGTGCTGGGACAAGCCTCGCAAGACTTGAAACCGGGCATCTCTATACACCAGGAGTCAAAGACTCAAAAGAACAGAGACAAAAGTCCCAAAAAACTCAGTCAAAAATTTACTGGGGGTACCGCTCTCTCAAGATCTGGGCTTGCTGGTGAGGAAAAAGAAAGAGCTGACGACAGAACATGAGGGTGATGTCATCGCGGCGATCATGACACCTACTACAGACGTGGAGCTGCACAACACCACCTTTTGACATGCAGGGGTAACGCTAACAAACACTTTCCGGTTCCAGTCTAATGCCTGGGGGTAATTATAAGGTAAGGAACATATCACTAATGTGTCTCTTTCAGATATGACCAACACAATGTGATCCATATTACTTCCATCTTGACAAATTATATTTAGGCACAGGCTCCTACTAGAAGGTAGTGAGAACATTCTGATGCTGTGAACGTCTTTTTAATGCCTAAAAGGAATGATTGTGATTTTTGCTTACCGTATAAATTGGTAATATGATGCCGCATGCCGGAAGACTTCTTTTTTTTTTTTCTTCAGTCTCGGCACTGCAGAGAAACTCTGTTGTGAAACACTGCCACTGGTGGTCATTCAGTATAATCTGCAGATGGAAAAGTCCACTGTTAGCACATTTACTATAAGAAATACAAAAATCTTGTTTATTTTAGGGTAGATAGATCAATACTGTGGAGTCAGTATAATTGTGAAAATCAACAGCTCATTAGAAAATCAAATCTCAATTTGTGTTATTAACCTCCTATACTTCTCGGAATCCTATGCCTCATGTGCTAACACTCTCTAAACAACTGTAGCACATACATTAGGACATAGATAAATAGATCTTTTTCCAGCCAAGTGGTAGCGTACCCTTCTCACTGCATTTGTTTTAGGATAGGGTGCACCAGTAGCAATTAAGCCAGCTGATAAGTTGAGAGAGGAAGGGTTTTGCTACAGTTAATGGGAATAATAAAAACTATGAATAGCATAATTACCATCTTCATTTTAGCCAATTCCTACCAGTTCAGCATGAGTGATGTTGTGACTTTTTATGCCTAAAACTTACAATCATACACAATTAGAAGTCTCAAAAAATGCCCTGATGTCTTTCATCTTAGTTTTCAGTTTGGCATCCTGTCTACCCTGCTACTCATTTCATTACCAAGATAAATGTATACTACTGCTTGCTAGGTAACAGAGTGGCCCTCATGTCAGACAACATCTTGCTTTAGCTTTATGATGTCAGCTTGCTAGGCAACAGAGTGGCCCTCATGTCAGACAACATCGTGCTTTAGCTTTATGATGTCAGCATGCTAGGCAACAGAGTGGCCCTCATGTCAGACAACATCTTGCATTAGCTTTATGATGTCAGGTCGCAGCTGGACCAATCGTCCTTGAGGAAGCTGAGCACACAGGAGGATGAGATATCAGAAGTTATGCAGTAGGCTACTATCTGTATTCGGGACTGCAAGGCAACTAAGAGGGGGAATGGTAAAGGACTCCAAACCACTTCAAAGCACTGGGGCCTTTTTGAAAGTGGGATGGAGATATTAACAAAAACAGAGATTATCCTTAACAACAATCCAACTTGAGAGTCAGAGTCCAACATACAGAGTGCAGGGGAAGAGGTTAAATAAGCTTCCTTCCGTGAGAATTTCACACTATCGTTCTAAAGTGAGATAGTGCTTTTTAGCCTCAAAGGCAGCAATTTCCTCGAATGGAACATGGCCAGCACCAGGATCTAAAGTAGGCTTTAGTAGCATTGGAAGCAGTCAGTCTTTTATCAACTATCAGGACCAACACAATGTTATCCATATTACTTCCATCTTGACACAAATTATATTCAGGCACAGGATACGACTACAAGGTAGTGAGGACATTCTGATGCTGTGAACGTCTTTTTAATGCCTAAAAGGAATGATTGTGATTTTTGCTTACCGTATAAATTGGTAAAATGATGCCGCATGCCGGAAGACTTTTTTTATTTTCTTCAGTCTCGGCACTGCAGAGAAACTCTGTTGTGAAACACTGCCACTGGTGGTAATTCAGTATAATCTGCAGATGGAAAAGTCCACTGTTAGCACATTTACTATAAGAAAAACAAACATCTGGTTTATTTTAGGGTAAATAGATCAATACTGTGGAGTCTGTATAATGGTGAAAATCAACAGCTCATTAGAAAATCAAATCTCAATTTGTGTTATTAACCTCCTATACTTCTCGGAATCCTATGCCTCATGTGCTAACAATCTCTAAACAACTGTAGCACATACATTAGGACATAGATAAATAGATATTTTTCCAGCCAAGTGGCAGTGTACCCTTCTCACTGCATTTGTTTTACGATAGGGTACACCAGTAGCAATTAAGCCAGCTGATCAGTTGAGAGAGGAAGGGTTTTGCTACAGTTAATGGGAATAATAAAAACTATGAATAGCATAATTACCATCTTCATTTTAGCCAATTCCTACCAGTTCAGCAATAGTGATGTTGAGACTTTTTATGCTTAAAACTTACTATCATACACAATTAGAAGTCTCAAAAAATGCCCTAACGTCTTTCATCTTAGTTTTCAGTTTGGCATCCTGTCTACCCTGCTACTCATTTCATTAACAAGATAAATGTATACTACTGCTTGCTAGGTAACAGAGTGGCCCTCATGTCAGACAACATCTTGCTTTAGCTTTATGATGTCAGCTTCCTAGGCAACAGAGTGGCCCCCATGTCGGACAACATCGAGCTTTAGCTTTATGATTTCAGCTTGCTAGGCAACAGAGTGGCCCTCATGTCAGACAACATCTTGCATTAGCTTTATGATGTCAGGTCGCTGCTGGACCAATCGTCCTTGAGGAAGCTGAGCACACAGGAGGATGAGATATCAGAAGTTATGCAGTAGGCTACTATCTGTATTCAGGACTGCAAGGCAAATAGGAGGGGGGATGGTAAAGGACTCTAAACCACTTCAAAGCACTGGGGCCTTTTTGAAAGTGGGATGGAGATATAAACAAAAACAGAGATGATCCTAAACAACAATCCAACTTGAGAGTCAGAGTCCAATATACAGAGTGCAGGGGAAGAGGTTAAATAAGCTTCCTTCCGTGAGAATTTCACACTATCGTTCTAAAGTGAGATAGTGCTTTTTAGCCTCAAAGGCAGCAATTTCCTCGAATGGAACATTGCAAGCACCAGGATCTAAAGCAGGCTTTAGTAGCATTGGAAGCAGTCAGTCTTTTATCAACTATCAGGACCAACACAATGTGATCCATATTACTTCAATCTTGACACAAATTCTATTCAGGCACAGGGTCCGATTATAAGGTAGTGAGGAAATTCTGATGCTGTGAACGTCTTTTCAATGCCTAAAAGGAATGATTGTGATTTTTGCTTACCGTATACATTGGTAAAATGATGCCGTATGCCGGAAGACTTTTTATTTTTATTTTCTTCAGTCTCGGCACTGCAGAGAAACTCTGTTGTGAAACACTGCCACTGGTGGTCATTCAGTATAATCTGCAGATGGAAAAGTCCACTGTTAGCACATTTACTATAAGAAATACAAAAATCGGGTTTATTTTAGGGTAAATAGATCAATACTGTGGAGTCTGTAGAATTGTGAAAATCAACAGCTCATTAGAAAATCAAATCTCAATTTGTGGTATTAACCTCCTATACTTCTCGGAATCCTATGCCTCATGTGCTAACACTCTCTAAACAACTGTAGCACATACATTAGGACATAGATAAATAGATATTTGTCCAGCCAAGTGGCAGTGTACCCTTCTCACTGCATTTGTTTTACGATGGGGTACACCAGTAGCAATTAAGCCAGTTGATCAGTTGAGAGAGGAAGGGTTATGCTACAGTTAATGGGAATAATAAAAACTATGAATAGCATAATTACCATCTTCATTTTAGCCAATTCCTACCAGTTCAGCAATAGTGATGTTGTGACTTTTTATGCTTAAAACTTACCATCATACACAATTAGAAAGCTCAAAAAATGCCCTAATGTCTTTCATCTTAGTTTTCAGTTTGGCATCTTGTCTACCCTGCTACTCATTTCATTACCAAGATAAATGTATACTACTGCTTGCTAGGTAACAGAGTGGCCCTCATGTCAGACAACATCTTGCTTTAGCTTTATGATGTCAGCTTCCTAGGCAACAGAGTGGCCCCCATGTCAGACAACATCGAGCTTTAGCTTTATGATGTCAGCTTGCTAGGCAACAGAGTGGCCCTCATGTCAGACAACATCTTGCATTAGCTTTATGATGTCAGCTTGCTAGGCAACAGAGTGGCCCTCATGTCAGACAACATCTTGCATTAGCTTTATGATGTCAGGTCGCTGCTGGACCAATCGTCCTTGAGGAAGCTGAGCACACAGGAGGATGAGATATCAGAAGTTATGCAGTAGGCTACTATCTGTATTCAGGACTGCAAGGCAAATAGGAGGGGGGATGGTAAAGGACTCTAAACCACTTCAAAGCACTGGGGCCTTTTTGAAAGTGGGATGGAGATATAAACAAAAACAGAGATGATCCTAAACAATCCAACTTGAGAGTCAGAGTCCAATATACAGAGTGCAGGGGAAGAGGTTAAATAAGCTTCCTTCCGTGAGAATTTCACACTATCGTTCTAAAGTGAGATAGTGCTTTTTAGCCTCAAAGGCAGCAATTTCCTCGAATGGAACATTGCAAGCACCAGGATCTAAAGCAGGCTTTAGTAGCATTGGAAGCAATCAGTCTTTTATCAACTATCAGGACCAACACAATGTGATCCATATTACTTCAATCTTGACACAAATTCTATTCAGGCACAGGCTCCGCCTAGAAGGTAGTGAGGACATTCTGATGCTGTGAACGTCTTTTCAATGCCTAAAAGGAATGATTGTGATTTTTGCTTACCGTATAAATTGGTAAAATGATGCCGTATGCCGGAAGACTTTTTATTTTTATTTTCTTCAGTCTCGGCACTGCAGAGAAACTCTGTTGTGAAACACTGCCACTGGTGGTCATTCAGTATAATCTGCAGATGGAAAAGTCCACTGTTAGCACATTTACTATAAGAAATACAAAAATCGGGTTTATTTTAGGGTAAATAGATCAATACTGTGGAGTCTGTAGAATTGTGAAAATCAACAGCTCATTAGAAAATCAAATCTCAATTTGTGGTATTAACCTCCTATACTTCTCGGAATCCTATGCCTCATGTGCTAACACTCTCTAAACAACTGTAGCACATACATTAGGACATAGATAAATAGATATTTGTCCAGCCAAGTGGCAGTGTACCCTTCTCACTGCATTTGTTTTACGATGGGGTACACCAGTAGCAATTAAGCCAGTTGATCAGTTGAGAGAGGAAGGGTTATGCTACAGTTAATGGGAATAATAAAAACTATGAATAGCATAATTACCATCTTCATTTTAGCCAATTCCTACCAGTTCAGCAATAGTGATGTTGTGACTTTTTATGCTTAAAACTTACCATCATACACAATTAGAAAGCTCAAAAAATGCCCTAATGTCTTTCATCTTAGTTTTCAGTTTGGCATCTTGTCTACCCTGCTACTCATTTCATTACCAAGATAAATGTATACTACTGCTTGCTAGGTAACAGAGTGGCCCTCATGTCAGACAACATCTTGCTTTAGCTTTATGATGTCAGCTTCCTAGGCAACAGAGTGGCCCCCATGTCAGACAACATCGAGCTTTAGCTTTATGATTTCAGCTTGCTAGGCAACAGAGTGGCCCTCATGTCAGACAACATCTTGCATTAGCTTTATGATGTCAGGTCGCTGCTGGACCAATCGTCCTTGAGGAAGCTGAGCACACAGGAGGATGAGATATCAGAAGTTATGCAGTAGGCTACTATCTGTATTCAGGACTGCAAGGCAAATAGGAGGGGGGATGGTAAAGGACTCTAAACCACTTCAAAGCACTGGGGCCTTTTTGAAAGTGGGATGGAGATATAAACAAAAACAGAGATGATCCTAAACAACAATCCAACTTGAGAGTCAGAGTCCAATATACAGAGTGCAGGGGAAGAGGTTAAATAAGCTTCCTTCCGTGAGAATTTCACACTATCGTTCTAAAGTGAGATAGTGCTTTTTAGCCTCAAAGGCAGCAATTTCCTCGAATGGAACATTGCAAGCACCAGGATCTAAAGCAGGCTTTAGTAGCATTGGAAGCAGTCAGTCTTTTATCAACTATCAGGACCAACACAATGTGATCCATATTACTTCAATCTTGACACAAATTCTATTCAGGCACAGGCTCCGCCTAGAAGGTAGTGAGGAAATTCTGATGCTGTGAACGTCTTTTCAATGCCTAAAAGGAATGATTGTGATTTTTGCTTACCGTATAAATTGGTAAAATGATGCCGTATGCCGGAAGACTTTTTTTATTTTCTTCAGTCTCGGCACTGCAGAGAAACTCTGTTGTGAAACACTGCCACTGGTGGTCATTCAGTATAATCTGCAGATGGAAAAGTCCACTGTTAGCACATTTACTATAAGAAATACAAAAATCGGGTTTATTTTAGGGTAAATAGATCAATACTGTGGAGTCTGTAGAATTGTGAAAATCAACAGCTCATTAGAAAATCAAATCTCAATTTGTGGTATTACCCTCCTATACTTCTCGGAATCCTATGCCTCATGTGCTAACACTCTCTAAACAACTGTAGCACATACATTAGGACATAGATAAATAGATATTTGTCCAGCCAAGTGGCAGTGTACCCTTCTCACTGCATTTGTTTTACGATGGGGTACACCAGTAGCAATTAAGCCAGTTGATCAGTTGAGAGAGGAAGGGTTATGCTACAGTTAATGGGAATAATAAAAACTATGAATAGCATAATTACCATCTTCATTTTAGCCAATTCCTACCAGTTCAGCAATAGTGATGTTGTGACTTTTTATGCTTAAAACTTACCATCATACACAATTAGAAAGCTCAAAAAATGCCCTAATGTCTTTCATCTTAGTTTTCAGTTTGGCATCCTGTCTACCCTGCTACTCATTTCATTACCAAGATAAATGTATACTACTGCTTGCTAGGTAACAGAGTGGCCCTCATGTCAGACAACATCTTGCTTTAGCTTTATGATGTCAGCTTGCTAGGCAACAGAGTGGCCCCCATGTCAGACAACATTGTGCTTTAGCTTTATGATGTCAGCTTGCTAGGCAACAGAGTGGCCCTCATGTCAGACAACATCTTGCATTAGCTTTATGATGTCAGGTCGCTGCTGGACCAATCGTCCTTGAGGAAGCTGAGCACACAGGAGGATGAGATATCAGAAGTTATGCATTAGGCTACTATCTGTATTCAGGACTGCAAGGCAAATAGGCGGGGGGATGGTAAAGGACTCTAAACCACTTCAAAGCACTGGGGCCTTTTTAAAAGTGGGATGGAGATATAAACAAAAACAGAGATGATCCTTAACAGCAATCCTACTTGAGAGTCAGAGTCCAACATACAGAGTGCAGGGGAAGAGGTTAAATAAGCTTCCTTCCGTGAGAATTTCACACTATTGTTCTAAAGTGAGGTAGTGCTTTTTAGCCTCAAAGGCAGCAATTTCCTCGAATGGAACATTGCAAGCACCAGGATCTAAAGCTGGCTTTAGTAGCATTGGAAGCAGTCAGTCTTTTATCAACTATCAGGACCAACACAATGTGATCCATATTACTTCAATCTTGACACAAATTCTATTCAGGCACAGGCTCCGCCTATAAGGTAGTGAGGACATTCTGATGCTGTGAACGTCTTTTCAATGCCTAAAAGGAATGATTGCGATTTTTGCTTACCGTATAAATTGGTAAAATGATGCCGTATGCCGGAAGACTTTTTTTTTTTTTCTTCAGTCTCGGCACTGCAGAGAAACTCTGTTGTGAAACACTGCCACTGGTGGTCATTCAGTATAATCTGCAGATGGAAAAGTCAACTGTTAGCACGTTTACTATAAGAAATACAAAAATCTGGTTTATTTTAGGGTAAATAGATCAATACTGTGGAGTCTGTAGAATTGTGAAAATCAACAGCTCATTAGAAAATCAAATCTCAATTTGTGGTATTAACCTCCTATACTTCTCGGAATCCTATGCCTCATGTGCTAACACTCTCTAAACAACTGTAGCACATACATTAGGACATAGATAAATAGATATTTGTCCAGCCAAGTGGCAGTGTACCCTTCTCACTGCATTTGTTTTACGATGGGGTACACCAGTAGCAATTAAGCCAGTTGATCAGTTGAGAGAGGAAGGGTTATGCTACAGTTAATGGGAATAATAAAAACTATGAATAGCATAATTACCATCTTCATTTTAGCCAATTCCTACCAGTTCAGCAATAGTGATGTTGTGACTTTTTATGCTTAAAACTTACCATCATACACAATTAGAAAGCTCAAAAAATGCCCTAATGTCTTTCATCTTAGTTTTCAGTTTGGCATCTTGTCTACCCTGCTACTCATTTCATTACCAAGATAAATGTATACTACTGCTTGCTAGGTAACAGAGTGGCCCTCATGTCAGACAACATCTTGCTTTAGCTTTATGATGTCAGCTTCCTAGGCAACAGAGTGGCCCCCATGTCAGACAACATCGAGCTTTAGCTTTATGATTTCAGCTTGCTAGGCAACAGAGTGGCCCTCATGTCAGACAACATCTTGCATTAGCTTTATGATGTCAGGTCGCTGCTGGACCAATCGTCCTTGAGGAAGCTGAGCACACAGGAGGATGAGATATCAGAAGTTATGCAGTAGGCTACTATCTGTATTCAGGACTGCAAGGCAAATAGGAGGGGGGATGGTAAAGGACTCTAAACCACTTCAAAGCACTGGGGCCTTTTTGAAAGTGGGATGGAGATATAAACAAAAACAGAGATGATCCTAAACAACAATCCAACTTGAGAGTCAGAGTCCAATATACAGAGTGCAGGGGAAGAGGTTAAATAAGCTTCCTTCCGTGAGAATTTCACACTATCGTTCTAAAGTGAGATAGTGCTTTTTAGCCTCAAAGGCAGCAATTTCCTCGAATGGAACATTGCAAGCACCAGGATCTAAAGCAGGCTTTAGTAGCATTGGAAGCAGTCAGTCTTTTATCAACTATCAGGACCAACACAATGTGATCCATATTACTTCAATCTTGACACAAATTCTATTCAGGCACAGGCTCCGCCTAGAAGGTAGTGAGGAAATTCTGATGCTGTGAACGTCTTTTCAATGCCTAAAAGGAATGATTGTGATTTTTGCTTACCGTATAAATTGGTAAAATTATGCCGTATGCCGGAAGACTTTTTTTATTTTCTTCAGTCTCGGCACTGCAGAGAAACTCTGTTGTGAAACACTGCCACTGGTGGTCATTCAGTATAATCTGCAGATGGAAAAGTCCACTGTTAGCACATTTACTATAAGAAATACAAAAATCGGGTTTATTTTAGGGTAAATAGATCAATACTGTGGAGTCTGTAGAATTGTGAAAATCAACAGCTCATTAGAAAATCAAATCTCAATTTGTGGTATTAACCTCCTATACTTCTCGGAATCCTATGCCTCATGTGCTAACACTCTCTAAACAACTGTAGCACATACATTAGGACATAGATAAATAGATATTTGTCCAGCCAAGTGGCAGTGTACCCTTCTCACTGCATTTGTTTTACGATGGGGTACACCAGTAGCAATTAAGCCAGTTGATCAGTTGAGAGAGGAAGGGTTATGCTACAGTTAATGGGAATAATAAAAACTATGAATAGCATAATTACCATCTTCATTTTAGCCAATTCCTACCAGTTCAGCAATAGTGATGTTGTGACTTTTTATGCTTAAAACTTACCATCATACACAATTAGAAAGCTCAAAAAATGCCCTAATGTCTTTCATCTTAGTTTTCAGTTTGGCATCTTGTCTACCCTGCTACTCATTTCATTACCAAGATAAATGTATACTACTGCTTGCTAGGTAACAGAGTGGCCCTCATGTCAGACAACATCTTGCTTTAGCTTTATGATGTCAGCTTCCTAGGCAACAGAGTGGCCCCCATGTCAGACAACATCGAGCTTTAGCTTTATGATGTCAGCTTGCTAGGCAACAGAGTGGCCCTCATGTCAGACAACATCTTGCATTAGCTTTATGATGTCAGCTTGCTAGGCAACAGAGTGGCCCTCATGTCAGACAACATCTTGCATTAGCTTTATGATGTCAGGTCGCTGCTGGACCAATCGTCCTTGAGGAAGCTGAGCACACAGGAGGATGAGATATCAGAAGTTATGCAGTAGGCTACTATCTGTATTCAGGACTGCAAGGCAAATAGGAGGGGGGATGGTAAAGGACTCTAAACCACTTCAAAGCACTGGGGCCTTTTTGAAAGTGGGATGGAGATATAAACAAAAACAGAGATGATCCTAAACAATCCAACTTGAGAGTCAGAGTCCAATATACAGAGTGCAGGGGAAGAGGTTAAATAAGCTTCCTTCCGTGAGAATTTCACACTATCGTTCTAAAGTGAGATAGTGCTTTTTAGCCTCAAAGGCAGCAATTTCCTCGAATGGAACATTGCAAGCACCAGGATCTAAAGCAGGCTTTAGTAGCATTGGAAGCAATCAGTCTTTTATCAACTATCAGGACCAACACAATGTGATCCATATTACTTCAATCTTGACACAAATTCTATTCAGGCACAGGCTCCGCCTAGAAGGTAGTGAGGACATTCTGATGCTGTGAACGTCTTTTCAATGCCTAAAAGGAATGATTGTGATTTTTGCTTACCGTATAAATTGGTAAAATGATGCCGTATGCCGGAAGACTTTTTATTTTTATTTTCTTCAGTCTCGGCACTGCAGAGAAACTCTGTTGTGAAACACTGCCACTGGTGGTCATTCAGTATAATCTGCAGATGGAAAAGTCCACTGTTAGCACATTTACTATAAGAAATACAAAAATCGGGTTTATTTTAGGGTAAATAGATCAATACTGTGGAGTCTGTAGAATTGTGAAAATCAACAGCTCATTAGAAAATCAAATCTCAATTTGTGGTATTAACCTCCTATACTTCTCGGAATCCTATGCCTCATGTGCTAACACTCTCTAAACAACTGTAGCACATACATTAGGACATAGATAAATAGATATTTGTCCAGCCAAGTGGCAGTGTACCCTTCTCACTGCATTTGTTTTACGATGGGGTACACCAGTAGCAATTAAGCCAGTTGATCAGTTGAGAGAGGAAGGGTTATGCTACAGTTAATGGGAATAATAAAAACTATGAATAGCATAATTACCATCTTCATTTTAGCCAATTCCTACCAGTTCAGCAATAGTGATGTTGTGACTTTTTATGCTTAAAACTTACCATCATACACAATTAGAAAGCTCAAAAAATGCCCTAATGTCTTTCATCTTAGTTTTCAGTTTGGCATCTTGTCTACCCTGCTACTCATTTCATTACCAAGATAAATGTATACTACTGCTTGCTAGGTAACAGAGTGGCCCTCATGTCAGACAACATCTTGCTTTAGCTTTATGATGTCAGCTTCCTAGGCAACAGAGTGGCCCCCATGTCAGACAACATCGAGCTTTAGCTTTATGATTTCAGCTTGCTAGGCAACAGAGTGGCCCTCATGTCAGACAACATCTTGCATTAGCTTTATGATGTCAGGTCGCTGCTGGACCAATCGTCCTTGAGGAAGCTGAGCACACAGGAGGATGAGATATCAGAAGTTATGCAGTAGGCTACTATCTGTATTCAGGACTGCAAGGCAAATAGGAGGGGGGATGGTAAAGGACTCTAAACCACTTCAAAGCACTGGGGCCTTTTTGAAAGTGGGATGGAGATATAAACAAAAACAGAGATGATCCTAAACAACAATCCAACTTGAGAGTCAGAGTCCAATATACAGAGTGCAGGGGAAGAGGTTAAATAAGCTTCCTTCCGTGAGAATTTCACACTATCGTTCTAAAGTGAGATAGTGCTTTTTAGCCTCAAAGGCAGCAATTTCCTCGAATGGAACATTGCAAGCACCAGGATCTAAAGCAGGCTTTAGTAGCATTGGAAGCAGTCAGTCTTTTATCAACTATCAGGACCAACACAATGTGATCCATATTACTTCAATCTTGACACAAATTCTATTCAGGCACAGGCTCCGCCTAGAAGGTAGTGAGGAAATTCTGATGCTGTGAACGTCTTTTCAATGCCTAAAAGGAATGATTGTGATTTTTGCTTACCGTATAAATTGGTAAAATGATGCCGTATGCCGGAAGACTTTTTTTATTTTCTTCAGTCTCGGCACTGCAGAGAAACTCTGTTGTGAAACACTGCCACTGGTGGTCATTCAGTATAATCTGCAGATGGAAAAGTCCACTGTTAGCACATTTACTATAAGAAATACAAAAATCGGGTTTATTTTAGGGTAAATAGATCAATACTGTGGAGTCTGTAGAATTGTGAAAATCAACAGCTCATTAGAAAATCAAATCTCAATTTGTGGTATTACCCTCCTATACTTCTCGGAATCCTATGCCTCATGTGCTAACACTCTCTAAACAACTGTAGCACATACATTAGGACATAGATAAATAGATATTTGTCCAGCCAAGTGGCAGTGTACCCTTCTCACTGCATTTGTTTTACGATGGGGTACACCAGTAGCAATTAAGCCAGTTGATCAGTTGAGAGAGGAAGGGTTATGCTACAGTTAATGGGAATAATAAAAACTATGAATAGCATAATTACCATCTTCATTTTAGCCAATTCCTACCAGTTCAGCAATAGTGATGTTGTGACTTTTTATGCTTAAAACTTACCATCATACACAATTAGAAAGCTCAAAAAATGCCCTAATGTCTTTCATCTTAGTTTTCAGTTTGGCATCCTGTCTACCCTGCTACTCATTTCATTACCAAGATAAATGTATACTACTGCTTGCTAGGTAACAGAGTGGCCCTCATGTCAGACAACATCTTGCTTTAGCTTTATGATGTCAGCTTGCTAGGCAACAGAGTGGCCCCCATGTCAGACAACATTGTGCTTTAGCTTTATGATGTCAGCTTGCTAGGCAACAGAGTGGCCCTCATGTCAGACAACATCTTGCATTAGCTTTATGATGTCAGGTCGCTGCTGGACCAATCGTCCTTGAGGAAGCTGAGCACACAGGAGGATGAGATATCAGAAGTTATGCATTAGGCTACTATCTGTATTCAGGACTGCAAGGCAAATAGGCGGGGGGATGGTAAAGGACTCTAAACCACTTCAAAGCACTGGGGCCTTTTTAAAAGTGGGATGGAGATATAAACAAAAACAGAGATGATCCTTAACAGCAATCCTACTTGAGAGTCAGAGTCCAACATACAGAGTGCAGGGGAAGAGGTTAAATAAGCTTCCTTCCGTGAGAATTTCACACTATTGTTCTAAAGTGAGGTAGTGCTTTTTAGCCTCAAAGGCAGCAATTTCCTCGAATGGAACATTGCAAGCACCAGGATCTAAAGCTGGCTTTAGTAGCATTGGAAGCAGTCAGTCTTTTATCAACTATCAGGACCAACACAATGTGATCCATATTACTTCAATCTTGACACAAATTCTATTCAGGCACAGGCTCCGCCTATAAGGTAGTGAGGACATTCTGATGCTGTGAACGTCTTTTCAATGCCTAAAAGGAATGATTGCGATTTTTGCTTACCGTATAAATTGGTAAAATGATGCCGTATGCCGGAAGACTTTTTTTTTTTTTCTTCAGTCTCGGCACTGCAGAGAAACTCTGTTGTGAAACACTGCCACTGGTGGTCATTCAGTATAATCTGCAGATGGAAAAGTCAACTGTTAGCACGTTTACTATAAGAAATACAAAAATCTGGTTTATTTTAGGGTAAATAGATCAATACTGTGGAGTCTGTAGAATTGTGAAAATCAACAGCTCATTAGAAAATCAAATCTCAATTTGTGGTATTAACCTCCTATACTTCTCGGAATCCTATGCCTCATGTGCTAACACTCTCTAAACAACTGTAGCACATACATTAGGACATAGATAAATAGATATTTGTCCAGCCAAGTGGCAGTGTACCCTTCTCACTGCATTTGTTTTACGATGGGGTACACCAGTAGCAATTAAGCCAGTTGATCAGTTGAGAGAGGAAGGGTTATGCTACAGTTAATGGGAATAATAAAAACTATGAATAGCATAATTACCATCTTCATTTTAGCCAATTCCTACCAGTTCAGCAATAGTGATGTTGTGACTTTTTATGCTTAAAACTTACCATCATACACAATTAGAAAGCTCAAAAAATGCCCTAATGTCTTTCATCTTAGTTTTCAGTTTGGCATCTTGTCTACCCTGCTACTCATTTCATTACCAAGATAAATGTATACTACTGCTTGCTAGGTAACAGAGTGGCCCTCATGTCAGACAACATCTTGCTTTAGCTTTATGATGTCAGCTTCCTAGGCAACAGAGTGGCCCCCATGTCAGACAACATCGAGCTTTAGCTTTATGATTTCAGCTTGCTAGGCAACAGAGTGGCCCTCATGTCAGACAACATCTTGCATTAGCTTTATGATGTCAGGTCGCTGCTGGACCAATCGTCCTTGAGGAAGCTGAGCACACAGGAGGATGAGATATCAGAAGTTATGCAGTAGGCTACTATCTGTATTCAGGACTGCAAGGCAAATAGGAGGGGGGATGGTAAAGGACTCTAAACCACTTCAAAGCACTGGGGCCTTTTTGAAAGTGGGATGGAGATATAAACAAAAACAGAGATGATCCTAAACAACAATCCAACTTGAGAGTCAGAGTCCAATATACAGAGTGCAGGGGAAGAGGTTAAATAAGCTTCCTTCCGTGAGAATTTCACACTATCGTTCTAAAGTGAGATAGTGCTTTTTAGCCTCAAAGGCAGCAATTTCCTCGAATGGAACATTGCAAGCACCAGGATCTAAAGCAGGCTTTAGTAGCATTGGAAGCAGTCAGTCTTTTATCAACTATCAGGACCAACACAATGTGATCCATATTACTTCAATCTTGACACAAATTCTATTCAGGCACAGGCTCCGCCTAGAAGGTAGTGAGGAAATTCTGATGCTGTGAACGTCTTTTCAATGCCTAAAAGGAATGATTGTGATTTTTGCTTACCGTATAAATTGGTAAAATTATGCCGTATGCCGGAAGACTTTTTTTATTTTCTTCAGTCTCGGCACTGCAGAGAAACTCTGTTGTGAAACACTGCCACTGGTGGTCATTCAGTATAATCTGCAGATGGAAAAGTCCACTGTTAGCACATTTACTATAAGAAATACAAAAATCGGGTTTATTTTAGGGTAAATAGATCAATACTGTGGAGTCTGTAGAATTGTGAAAATCAACAGCTCATTAGAAAATCAAATCTCAATTTGTGGTATTAACCTCCTATACTTCTCGGAATCCTATGCCTCATGTGCTAACACTCTCTAAACAACTGTAGCACATACATTAGGACATAGATAAATAGATATTTGTCCAGCCAAGTGGCAGTGTACCCTTCTCACTGCATTTGTTTTACGATGGGGTACACCAGTAGCAATTAAGCCAGTTGATCAGTTGAGAGAGGAAGGGTTATGCTACAGTTAATGGGAATAATAAAAACTATGAATAGCATAATTACCATCTTCATTTTAGCCAATTCCTACCAGTTCAGCAATAGTGATGTTGTGACTTTTTATGCTTAAAACTTACCATCATACACAATTAGAAAGCTCAAAAAATGCCCTAATGTCTTTCATCTTAGTTTTCAGTTTGGCATCCTGTCTACCCTGCTACTCATTTCATTACCAAGATAAATGTATACTACTGCTTGCTAGGTAACAGAGTGGCCCTCATGTCAGACAACATCTTGCTTTAGCTTTATGATGTCAGCTTGCTAGGCAACAGAGTGGCCCCCATGTCAGACAACATTGTGCTTTAGCTTTATGATGTCAGCTTGCTAGGCAACAGAGTGGCCCTCATGTCAGACAACATCTTGCATTAGCTTTATGATGTCAGGTCGCTGCTGGACCAATCGTCCTTGAGGAAGCTGAGCACACAGGAGGATGAGATATCAGAAGTTATGCATTAGGCTACTATCTGTATTCAGGACTGCAAGGCAAATAGGCGGGGGGATGGTAAAGGACTCTAAACCACTTCAAAGCACTGGGGCCTTTTTAAAAGTGGGATGGAGATATAAACAAAAACAGAGATGATCCTTAACAGCAATCCTACTTGAGAGTCAGAGTCCAACATACAGAGTGCAGGGGAAGAGGTTAAATAAGCTTCCTTCCGTGAGAATTTCACACTATTGTTCTAAAGTGAGGTAGTGCTTTTTAGCCTCAAAGGCAGCAATTTCCTCGAATGGAACATTGCAAGCACCAGGATCTAAAGCTGGCTTTAGTAGCATTGGAAGCAGTCAGTCTTTTATCAACTATCAGGACCAACACAATGTGATCCATATTACTTCAATCTTGACACAAATTCTATTCAGGCACAGGCTCCGCCTATAAGGTAGTGAGGACATTCTGATGCTGTGAACGTCTTTTCAATGCCTAAAAGGAATGATTGCGATTTTTGCTTACCGTATAAATTGGTAAAATGATGCCGTATGCCGGAAGACTTTTTTTTTTTTTCTTCAGTCTCGGCACTGCAGAGAAACTGTTGTGAAACACTGCCACTGGTGGTCATTCAGTATAATCTGCAGATGGAAAAGTCAACTGTTAGCACGTTTACTATAAGAAATACAAAAATCTGGTTTATTTTAGGGTAAATAGATCAATACTGTGGAGTCTGTAGAATTGTGAAAATCAACAGCTCATTAGAAAATCAAATCTCAATTTGTGTTATTAACCTCCTATACTTCTCGGAATCCTATGCCTCATGTGCTAACACTCTCTAAACAACTGTAGCACACACATTAGACATAGATAAATAGATATTTTTCCAGCCAAGTGGCAGTGTACCCTTCTCACTGCATTTGTTTTACGATAGGGTACACCAGTAGCAATTAAGCCAGTTGATCAGTTGAGAGAGGAAGGGTTATGCTACAGTTAATGGGAATAATAAAAACTATGAATAGCATAATTACCATCTTCATTTTAGCCAATTCCTACCAGTTCAGCAATAGTGATGTTGTGACTTTTTATGCTTAAAACTTACCATCATACACAATTAGAAAGCTCAAAAAATGCCCTAATGTCTTTCATCTTAGTTTTCAGTTTGGCATCTTGTCTACCCTGCTACTCATTTCATTACCAAGATAAATGTATACTACTGCTTGCTAGGTAACAGAGTGGCCCTCATGTCAGACAACATCTTGCTTTAGCTTTATGATGTCAGCTTCCTAGGCAACAGAGTGGCCCCCATGTCAGACAACATCGAGCTTTAGCTTTATGATTTCAGCTTGCTAGGCAACAGAGTGGCCCTCATGTCAGACAACATCTTGCATTAGCTTTATGATGTCAGGTCGCTGCTGGACCAATCGTCCTTGAGGAAGCTGAGCACACAGGAGGATGAGATATCAGAAGTTATGCAGTAGGCTACTATCTGTATTCAGGACTGCAAGGAAAATAGGAGGGGGGATGGTAAAGGACTCTAAACCACTTCAAAGCACTGGGGCCTTTTTGAAAGTGGGATGGAGATATAAACAAAAACAGAGATGATCCTAAACAACAATCCAACTTGAGAGTCAGAGTCCAATATACAGAGTGCAGGGGAAGAGGTTAAATAAGCTTCCTTCCGTGAGAATTTCACACTATCGTTCTAAAGTGAGATAGTGCTTTTTAGCCTCAAAGGCAGCAATTTCCTCGAATGGAACATTGCAAGCACCAGGATCTAAAGCAGGCTTTAGTAGCATTGGAAGCAGTCAGTCTTTTATCAACTATCAGGACCAACACAATGTGATCCATATTACTTCAATCTTGACACAAATTCTATTCAGGCACAGGCTCCGCCTAGAAGGTAGTGAGGAAATTCTGATGCTGTGAACGTCTTTTCAATGCCTAAAAGGAATGATTGTGATTTTTGCTTACCGTATAAATTGGTAAAATGATGCCGTATGCCGGAAGACTTTTTTTATTTTCTTCAGTCTCGGCACTGCAGAGAAACTCTGTTGTGAAACACTGCCACTGGTGGTCATTCAGTATAATCTGCAGATGGAAAAGTCCACTGTTAGCACATTTACTATAAGAAATACAAAAATCGGGTTTATTTTAGGGTAAATAGATCAATACTGTGGAGTCTGTAGAATTGTGAAAATCAACAGCTCATTAGAAAATCAAATCTCAATTTGTGGTATTAACCTCCTATACTTCTCGGAATCCTATGCCTCATGTGCTAACACTCTCTAAACAACTGTAGCACATACATTAGGACATAGATAAATAGATATTTGTCCAGCCAAGTGGCAGTGTACCCTTCTCACTGCATTTGTTTTACGATGGGGTACACCAGTAGCAATTAAGCCAGTTGATCAGTTGAGAGAGGAAGGGTTATGCTACAGTTAATGGGAATAATAAAAACTATGAATAGCATAATTACCATCTTCATTTTAGCCAATTCCTACCAGTTCAGCAATAGTGATGTTGTGACTTTTTATGCTTAAAACTTACCATCATACACAATTAGAAAGCTCAAAAAATGCCCTAATGTCTTTCATCTTAGTTTTCAGTTTGGCATCCTGTCTACCCTGCTACTCATTTCATTACCAAGATAAATGTATACTACTGCTTGCTAGGTAACAGAGTGGCCCTCATGTCAGACAACATCTTGCTTTAGCTTTATGATGTCAGCTTGCTAGGCAACAGAGTGGCCCCCATGTCAGACAACATTGTGCTTTAGCTTTATGATGTCAGCTTGCTAGGCAACAGAGTGGCCCTCATGTCAGACAACATCTTGCATTAGCTTTATGATGTCAGGTCGCTGCTGGACCAATCGTCCTTGAGGAAGCTGAGCACACAGGAGGATGAGATATCAGAAGTTATGCATTAGGCTACTATCTGTATTCAGGACTGCAAGGCAAATAGGCGGGGGGATGGTAAAGGACTCTAAACCACTTCAAAGCACTGGGGCCTTTTTAAAAGTGGGATGGAGATATAAACAAAAACAGAGATGATCCTTAACAGCAATCCTACTTGAGAGTCAGAGTCCAACATACAGAGTGCAGGGGAAGAGGTTAAATAAGCTTCCTTCCGTGAGAATTTCACACTATTGTTCTAAAGTGAGGTAGTGCTTTTTAGCCTCAAAGGCAGCAATTTCCTCGAATGGAACATTGCAAGCACCAGGATCTAAAGCTGGCTTTAGTAGCATTGGAAGCAGTCAGTCTTTTATCAACTATCAGGACCAACACAATGTGATCCATATTACTTCAATCTTGACACAAATTCTATTCAGGCACAGGCTCCGCCTATAAGGTAGTGAGGACATTCTGATGCTGTGAACGTCTTTTCAATGCCTAAAAGGAATGATTGCGATTTTTGCTTACCGTATAAATTGGTAAAATGATGCCGTATGCCGGAAGACTTTTTTTTTTTTTCTTCAGTCTCGGCACTGCAGAGAAACTGTTGTGAAACACTGCCACTGGTGGTCATTCAGTATAATCTGCAGATGGAAAAGTCAACTGTTAGCACGTTTACTATAAGAAATACAAAAATCTGGTTTATTTTAGGGTAAATAGATCAATACTGTGGAGTCTGTAGAATTGTGAAAATCAACAGCTCATTAGAAAATCAAATCTCAATTTGTGTTATTAACCTCCTATACTTCTCGGAATCCTATGCCTCATGTGCTAACACTCTCTAAACAACTGTAGCACACACATTAGACATAGATAAATAGATATTTTTCCAGCCAAGTGGCAGTGTACCCTTCTCACTGCATTTGTTTTACGATAGGGTACACCAGTAGCAATTAAGCCAGTTGATCAGTTGAGAGAGGAAGGGTTATGCTACAGTTAATGGGAATAATAAAAACTATGAATAGCATAATTACCATCTTCATTTTAGCCAATTCCTACCAGTTCAGCAATAGTGATGTTGTGACTTTTTATGCTTAAAACTTACCATCATACACAATTAGAAAGCTCAAAAAATGCCCTAATGTCTTTCATCTTAGTTTTCAGTTTGGCATCTTGTCTACCCTGCTACTCATTTCATTACCAAGATAAATGTATACTACTGCTTGCTAGGTAACAGAGTGGCCCTCATGTCAGACAACATCTTGCTTTAGCTTTATGATGTCAGCTTCCTAGGCAACAGAGTGGCCCCCATGTCAGACAACATCGAGCTTTAGCTTTATGATTTCAGCTTGCTAGGCAACAGAGTGGCCCTCATGTCAGACAACATCTTGCATTAGCTTTATGATGTCAGGTCGCTGCTGGACCAATCGTCCTTGAGGAAGCTGAGCACACAGGAGGATGAGATATCAGAAGTTATGCAGTAGGCTACTATCTGTATTCAGGACTGCAAGGAAAATAGGAGGGGGGATGGTAAAGGACTCTAAACCACTTCAAAGCACTGGGGCCTTTTTGAAAGTGGGATGGAGATATAAACAAAAACAGAGATGATCCTAAACAACAATCCAACTTGAGAGTCAGAGTCCAATATACAGAGTGCAGGGGAAGAGGTTAAATAAGCTTCCTTCCGTGAGAATTTCACACTATCGTTCTAAAGTGAGATAGTGCTTTTTAGCCTCAAAGGCAGCAATTTCCTCGAATGGAACATTGCAAGCACCAGGATCTAAAGCAGGCTTTAGTAGCATTGGAAGCAGTCAGTCTTTTATCAACTATCAGGACCAACACAATGTGATCCATATTACTTCAATCTTGACACAAATTCTATTCAGGCACAGGCTCCGCCTAGAAGGTAGTGAGGAAATTCTGATGCTGTGAACGTCTTTTCAATGCCTAAAAGGAATGATTGTGATTTTTGCTTACCGTATAAATTGGTAAAATGATGCCGTATGCCGGAAGACTTTTTTTATTTTCTTCAGTCTCGGCACTGCAGAGAAACTCTGTTGTGAAACACTGCCACTGGTGGTCATTCAGTATAATCTGCAGATGGAAAAGTCCACTGTTAGCACATTTACTATAAGAAATACAAAAATCGGGTTTATTTTAGGGTAAATAGATCAATACTGTGGAGTCTGTAGAATTGTGAAAATCAACAGCTCATTAGAAAATCAAATCTCAATTTGTGGTATTAACCTCCTATACTTCTCGGAATCCTATGCCTCATGTGCTAACACTCTCTAAACAACTGTAGCACATACATTAGGACATAGATAAATAGATATTTGTCCAGCCAAGTGGCAGTGTACCCTTCTCACTGCATTTGTTTTACGATGGGGTACACCAGTAGCAATTAAGCCAGTTGATCAGTTGAGAGAGGAAGGGTTATGCTACAGTTAATGGGAATAATAAAAACTATGAATAGCATAATTACCATCTTCATTTTAGCCAATTCCTACCAGTTCAGCAATAGTGATGTTGTGACTTTTTATGCTTAAAACTTACCATCATACACAATTAGAAAGCTCAAAAAATGCCCTAATGTCTTTCATCTTAGTTTTCAGTTTGGCATCCTGTCTACCCTGCTACTCATTTCATTACCAAGATAAATGTATACTACTGCTTGCTAGGTAACAGAGTGGCCCTCATGTCAGACAACATCTTGCTTTAGCTTTATGATGTCAGCTTGCTAGGCAACAGAGTGGCCCCCATGTCAGACAACATTGTGCTTTAGCTTTATGATGTCAGCTTGCTAGGCAACAGAGTGGCCCTCATGTCAGACAACATCTTGCATTAGCTTTATGATGTCAGGTCGCTGCTGGACCAATCGTCCTTGAGGAAGCTGAGCACACAGGAGGATGAGATATCAGAAGTTATGCATTAGGCTACTATCTGTATTCAGGACTGCAAGGCAAATAGGCGGGGGGATGGTAAAGGACTCTAAACCACTTCAAAGCACTGGGGCCTTTTTAAAAGTGGGATGGAGATATAAACAAAAACAGAGATGATCCTTAACAGCAATCCTACTTGAGAGTCAGAGTCCAACATACAGAGTGCAGGGGAAGAGGTTAAATAAGCTTCCTTCCGTGAGAATTTCACACTATTGTTCTAAAGTGAGGTAGTGCTTTTTAGCCTCAAAGGCAGCAATTTCCTCGAATGGAACATTGCAAGCACCAGGATCTAAAGCTGGCTTTAGTAGCATTGGAAGCAGTCAGTCTTTTATCAACTATCAGGACCAACACAATGTGATCCATATTACTTCAATCTTGACACAAATTCTATTCAGGCACAGGCTCCGCCTATAAGGTAGTGAGGACATTCTGATGCTGTGAACGTCTTTTCAATGCCTAAAAGGAATGATTGCGATTTTTGCTTACCGTATAAATTGGTAAAATGATGCCGTATGCCGGAAGACTTTTTTTTTTTTTCTTCAGTCTCGGCACTGCAGAGAAACTCTGTTGTGAAACACTGCCACTGGTGGTCATTCAGTATAATCTGCAGATGGAAAAGTCCACTGTTAGCACATTTACTATAAGAAATACAAAAATCTGGATTATTTAAGGGTAAATAGATCAATACTGTGCAGTCTGTAGAATTGTGAAAATCAACAGCTCATTAGAAAATCAAATCTCAATTTGTGTTATTAACCTCCTATACTTCTCGGAATCCTATGCCTCATGTGCTAACACTCTCTAAACAACTGTAGCACACACATTAGACATAGATAAATAGATATTTTTCCAGCCAAGTGGCAGTGTACCCTTCTCACTGCATTTGTTTTACGATAGGGTACACCAGTAGCAATTAAGTCAGCTGATCAGTTGAGAGAGGAAGGGTTATGCTACAGTTAATAGGAATAATAAAAACTATGAATAGCATAATTACCATCTTCATTTTAGCCAATTCCTACCAGTTCAGCAATAGTGATGTTGTGACTTTTTATGCTTAAAACGTACCATCATCCACAATTAGAAAGCTCAAAAAATGCCCTAATGTCTTTCATCTTACATCTTAGTTTTCAGTTTGGCATCCTGTCTACCCTGCTACTCATTTCATTACCAAGATAAATGTATACTACTGCTTGCTAGGTAACAGAGTGGCCCTCATGTCAGACAACATCTTGCTTTAGCTTTATGATGTCAGCTTGCTAGGCAACAGAGTGGCCCCCATGTCAGACAACATTGTGCTTTAGCTTTATGATGTCAGCTTGCTAGGCAACAGAGTGGCCCTCATGTCAGACAACATCTTGCATTAGCTTTATGATGTCAGGTCGCTGCTGGACCAATCGTCCTTGAGGAAGCTGAGCACACAGGAGGATGAGATATCAGAAGTTATGCATTAGGCTACTATCTGTATTCAGGACTGCAAGGCAAATAGGCGGGGGGATGGTAAAGGACTCTAAACCACTTCAAAGCACTGGGGCCTTTTTGAAAGTGGGATGGAGATATAAACAAAAACAGAGATGATCCTTAACAGCAATCCTACTTGAGAGTCAGAGTCCAACATACAGAGTGCAGGGGAAGAGGTTAAATAAGCTTCCTTCCGTGAGAATTTCACACTATTGTTCTAAAGTGAGGTAGTGCTTTTTAGCCTCAAAGGCAGCAATTTCCTCGAATGGAACATTGCAAGCACCAGGATCTAAAGCAGGCTTTAGTAGCATTGGAAGCAGTCAGTCTTTTATCAACTATCAGGACCAACACAATGTGATCCATATTACTTCAATCTTGACACAAATTCTATTCAGGCACAGGCTCCGCCTAGAAGGTAGTGAGGACATTCTGATGCTGTGAACGTCTTTTCAATGCCTAAAAGGAATGATTGCGATTTTTGCTTACCGTATAAATTGGTAAAATGATGCCGTATGCCGGAAGACTTTTTTTTTTTTTTCTTCAGTCTCGGCACTGCAGAGAAACTCTGTTGTGAAACACTGCCACTGGTGGTCATTCAGTATAATCTGCAGATGGAAAAGTCAACTGTTAGCACGTTTACTATAAGAAATACAAAAATCTGGTTTATTTTAGGGTAAATAGATCAATACTGTGGAGTCTGTAGAATTGTGAAAATCAACAGCTCATTAGAAAATCAAATCTCAATTTGTGTTATTAACCTCCTATACTTCTCGGAATCCTATGCCTCATGTGCTAACACTCTCTAAACAACTGTAGCACACACATTAGACATAGATAAATAGATATTTTTCCAGCCAAGTGGCAGTGTACCCTTCTCACTGCATTTGTTTTACGATAGGGTACACCAGTAGCAATTAAGTCAGCTGATCAGTTGAGAGAGGAAGGGTTTTGCTACAGTTAATGGGAATAATAAAAACTATGAATAGCATCATTACCATCTTCATTTTAGCCAATTCCTACCAGCTCAGCAATAGTGATGTTGTGACTTTTTATGCTTAAAACTTACCATCATCCACAATTAGAAAGCTCAAAAAATGCCCTAATGTCTTTCATCTTACATCTTAGTTTTCAGTTTGGCATCCTGTCTACTCTGCTACTCATTTCATTACCAAGATAAATGTATACTACTGCTTGCTAGGTAACAGAGTGGCCCTCATGTCAGACAACATCTTGCTTTAGCTTTATGATGTCAGCTTGCTAGGCAACAGAGTGGCCCCCATGTCAGACAACATCGTGCTTTAGCTTTATGATGTCAGCTTGCTAGGCAACAGAGTGGCCCCCATGTCAGACAACATCTTGCATTAGCTTTATGATGTCAGGTCGCTGCTGGACCAATCGTCCTTGAGGAAGCTGAGCACACAGGAGGATGAGATATCAGAAATTATGCATTAGGCTACTATCTGTATTCAGGACTGCAAGGCAAATAGGCGGGGGGATGGTAAAGGACTCTAAACCACTTCAAAGCACTGGGGCCTTTTTGAAAGTGGGATGGAGATATAAACAAAAACAGAGATGATCCTTAACAACAATCCAACTTGAGAGTCAGAGTCCTACATACAGAGTGCAGGGGAAGAGGTTAAATAAGCTTCCTTCCGTGAGAATTTCACACTATCGTTCTAAAGTGAGGTAGTGCTTTTTAGCCTCAAAGGCAGCAATTTCCTCGAATGGAACATTGCAATCACCAGGATCTAAAGCAGGCTTTAGTAGCATTGGAAGCAGTCAGTCTTTTATCAACTATCAGGACCAACACAATGTGATCCATATTACTTCAATCTTGACACAAATTCTATTCAGGCACAGGCTCCGCCTAGAAGGTAGTGAGGACATTCTGATGCTGTGAACGTCTTTTCAATGCCTAAAAGGAATGATTGTGATTTTTGCTTACCGTATAAATTGGTAAAATGATGCCGTATGCCGGAAGACTTTTTTTTTTTTTTTTTCTTCTGTCTCGGCACTGCAGAGAAACTCTGTTGTGAAACACTGCCACTGGTGGTCATTCAGTATAATCTGCAGATGGAAAAGTCCACTGTTAGCACATTTACTATAAGAAATACAAAAATCTGGTTTATTTTAGGGTAAATAGATCAATACTGTGGAGTCTGTAGAATTGTGAAAATCAACAGCTCATTAGAAAATCAAATCTCAATTTGTGTTATTAACCTCCTATACTTCTCGGAATCCTATGCCTCATGTGCTAACACTCTCTAAACAACTGTAGCACATACATTAGGACATAGATAAATAGATATTTTTCCAGCCAAGTGGCAGTGTGCCCTTCTCACTGCATTTGTTTTACGATAGGGTACACCAGTAGCAATTAAGCCAGCTGATCAGTTGAGAGAGGAAGGGTTATGCTACAGTTAATTGGAATAATAAATCTATGAATAGCATAATTACCATCTTCATTTTAGCCAATTCCTACCAGTGCAGCAATAGTGATGTTGTGACTTTTTATGCTTAAAACTTACCATCATACACAATTAGAAAGCTCAAAAAATGCCCTAATGTCTTTCATCTTACATCTTAGTTTTCAGTTTGGCATCCTGTCTACCCTGCTACTCATTTCATTACCAAGATAAATGTATACTACTGCTTGCTAGGTAACAGAGTGGCCCTCATGTCAGACAACATCTTGCTTTAGCTTTATGATGTCAGCTTGCTAGGCAACAGAGTGGCCCTCATGTCAGACAACATCTTGCATTAGCTTTATGATGTCAGGTCGCTGCTGGACCAATCGTCCTTGAGGAAGCTGAGCACACAGGAGGATGAGATATCAGAAGTTATGCATTAGGCTACTATCTGTATTCAGGACTGCAAGGCAAATAGGCGGGGGGATGGTAAAGGACTCCAAAACCACTTCAAAGCACTGGGGCCTTTTTGAAAGTGGGATGGAGATATAAACAAAAACAGAGATGATCCTTAACAGCAATCCTACTTGAGAGTCAGAGTCCAACATACAGAGTGCAGGGGAAGAGGTTAAATAAGCTTCCTTCCGTGAGAATTTCACACTATTGTTCTAAAGTGAGGTAGTGCTTTTTAGCCTCAAAGGCAGCAATTTCCTCGAATGGAACATTGCAAGCACCAGGATCTAAAGCAGGCTTTAGTAGCATTGGAAGCAGTCAGTCTTTTATCAACTATCAGGACCAACACAATGTGATCCATATTACTTCAATCTTGACACAAATTCTATTCAGGCACAGGCTCCGCCTATAAGGTAGTGAGGACATTCTGATGCTGTGAACGTCTTTTCAATGCCTAAAAGGAATGATTGCGATTTTTGCTTACCGTATAAATTGGTAAAATGATGCCGTATGCCGGAAGACTTTTTTTTTTTTTTCTTCAGTCTCGGCACTGCAGAGAAACTCTGTTGTGAAACACTGCCACTGGTGGTCATTCAGTATAATCTGCAGATGGAAAAGTCAACTGTTAGCACGTTTACTATAAGAAATACAAAAATCTGGTTTATTTTAGGGTAAATAGATCAATACTGTGGAGTCTGTAGAATTGTGAAAATCAACAGCTCATTAGAAAATCAAATCTCAATTTGTGTTATTAACCTCCTATACTTCTCGGAATCCTATGCCTCATGTGCTAACACTCTCTAAACAACTGTAGCACACACATTAGACATAGATAAATAGATATTTTTCCAGCCAAGTGGCAGTGTACCCTTCTCACTGCATTTGTTTTACGATAGGGTACACCAGTAGCAATTAAGTCAGCTGATCAGTTGAGAGAGGAAGGGTTTTGCTACAGTTAATGGGAATAATAAAAACTATGAATAGCATCATTACCATCTTCATTTTAGCCAATTCCTACCAGCTCAGCAATAGTGATGTTGTGACTTTTTATGCTTAAAACTTACCATCATCCACAATTAGAAAGCTCAAAAAATGCCCTAATGTCTTTCATCTTACATCTTAGTTTTCAGTTTGGCATCCTGTCTACTCTGCTACTCATTTCATTACCAAGATAAATGTATACTACTGCTTGCTAGGTAACAGAGTGGCCCTCATGTCAGACAACATCTTGCTTTAGCTTTATGATGTCAGCTTGCTAGGCAACAGAGTGGCCCCCATGTCAGACAACATCGTGCTTTAGCTTTATGATGTCAGCTTGCTAGGCAACAGAGTGGCCCCCATGTCAGACAACATCTTGCATTAGCTTTATGATGTCAGGTCGCTGCTGGACCAATCGTCCTTGAGGAAGCTGAGCACACAGGAGGATGAGATATCAGAAATTATGCATTAGGCTACTATCTGTATTCAGGACTGCAAGGCAAATAGGCGGGGGGATGGTAAAGGACTCTAAACCACTTCAAAGCACTGGGGCCTTTTTGAAAGTGGGATGGAGATATAAACAAAAACAGAGATGATCCTTAACAACAATCCAACTTGAGAGTCAGAGTCCTACATACAGAGTGCAGGGGAAGAGGTTAAATAAGCTTCCTTCCGTGAGAATTTCACACTATCGTTCTAAAGTGAGGTAGTGCTTTTTAGCCTCAAAGGCAGCAATTTCCTCGAATGGAACATTGCAATCACCAGGATCTAAAGCAGGCTTTAGTAGCATTGGAAGCAGTCAGTCTTTTATCAACTATCAGGACCAACACAATGTGATCCATATTACTTCAATCTTGACACAAATTCTATTCAGGCACAGGCTCCGCCTAGAAGGTAGTGAGGACATTCTGATGCTGTGAACGTCTTTTCAATGCCTAAAAGGAATGATTGTGATTTTTGCTTACCGTATAAATTGGTAAAATGATGCCGTATGCCGGAAGACTTTTTTTTTTTTTTTTTCTTCTGCCTCGGCACTGCAGAGAAACTCTGTTGTGAAACACTGCCACTGGTGGTCATTCAGTATAATCTGCAGATGGAAAAGTCCACTGTTAGCACATTTACTATAAGAAATACAAAAATCTGGTTTATTTTAGGGTAAATAGATCAATACTGTGGAGTCTGTAGAATTGTGAAAATCAACAGCTCATTAGAAAATCAAATCTCAATTTGTGTTATTAACCTCCTATACTTCTCGGAATCCTATGCCTCATGTGCTAACACTCTCTAAACAACTGTAGCACATACATTAGGACATAGATAAATAGATATTTTTCCAGCCAAGTGGCAGTGTGCCCTTCTCACTGCATTTGTTTTACGATAGGGTACACCAGTAGCAATTAAGCCAGCTGATCAGTTGAGAGAGGAAGGGTTATGCTACAGTTAATTGGAATAATAAATCTATGAATAGCATAATTACCATCTTCATTTTAGCCAATTCCTACCAGTGCAGCAATAGTGATGTTGTGACTTTTTATGCTTAAAACTTACCATCATACACAATTAGAAAGCTCAAAAAATGCCCTAATGTCTTTCATCTTACATCTTAGTTTTCAGTTTGGCATCCTGTCTACTCTGCTACTCATTTCATTACCAAGATAAATGTATACTACTGCTTGCTAGGTAACAGAGTGGCCCTCATGTCAGACAACATCTTGCTTTAGCTTTATGATGTCAGCTTGCTAGGCAACAGAGTGACCCCCATGTCAGACAACATCGTGCTTTAGCTTTATGATGTCAGCTTGCTAGGCAACAGAGTGGCCCTCATGTCAGACAACATCTTGCATTAGCTTTAGGATGTCAGGTCGCTGCTGGACCAATCGTCCTTGAGGAAGCTGATCACACAGGAGGATGAAATATCAGAAGTTATGCATTAGGCTACTATCTGTATTCAGGACTGCAAGGCAAATAGGCAGGGGGATGGTAAAGGACTCTAAACCACTTCAAAGCACTGGGGCCTTTTTGAAAGTGGGATGGAGATATAAACAAAAACAGAGATGATCCTTAACAACAATCCAACTTGAGAGTCAGAGTCCAACATACAGAGTGCAGGGGAAGAGGTTAAATAAGCTTCCTTCCGTGAGAATTTCACACTATCGTTCTAAAGTGAGGTAGTGCTTTTTAGCCTCAAAGGCAGCAATTTCCTCGAATGGAACATTGCAAGCACCTGGATCTAAAGCAGGCTTTAGTAGCATTGGAAGCAGTCAGTCTATTATAAACTATCAGGACCAACACAATGTGATCCATATTACTTCAATCTTGACACAAATTCTATTCAGGCACAGGCTCCGCCTATAAGGTAGGGAGGACATTCTGATGCTGTGAACGTCTTTTCAATGCCTAAAAGGAATGATTGCGATTTTTGCTTACCGTATAAATTGGTAAAATGATGCCGGAAGACTTTTTTTTTTTTTTTCTTCAGTCTCGGCACTGCAGAGAAACTCTGTTGTGAAACACTGCCACTGGTGGTCATTCAGTATAATCTGCAGATGGAAAAGTCCACTGTTAGCACATTTACTATAAGAAATACAAAAATCTGGTTTATTTTAGGGTAAATAGATCAATACTGTGGAGTCTGTAGAATTGTGAAAATCAACAGCTCATTAGAAAATCAAATCTCAATTTGTGTTTTTAACCTCCTATACTTCTCGGAATCCTATGCCTCATGTGCTAACACTCTCTAAACAACTGTAGCACATACATTAGGACATAGATAAATAGATCTTTTTCCATCCAAGTGGCATCGTACCCTTCTCACTGCATTTGTTTTACGATAGGGTACACCAGTAGCAATTAAGCCAGCTGATAAGTTAAGAGAGGAAGGGTTTTGCTACAGTTAATGGGAATAATAAAAACTATGAATAGCATAATTACCATCTTCATTTTAGCCAATTCCTACCAGTTGAGCAATAGTGATGTTGTGACTTTTTATGCTTAAAACTTACCATCATACACAATTAGAAAGCTCAAAAAATGCCCTAATGTCTTTCATCTTACATCTTAGTTTTCAGTTTGGCATCCTGTCTACTCTGCTACTCATTTCATTACCAAGATAAATGTATACTACTGCTTGCTAGATAACAGAGTGGCCCTCATGTCAGACAACATCTTGCTTTAGCTTTATGATGTCAGCTTGCTAGGCAACAGAGTGGCCCCCATGTCAGACAACATCGTGCTTTAGCTTTATGATGTCAGCTTGCTAGGCAACAGAGTGGCCCTCATGTCAGACAACATCTTGCATTAGCTTTATGATGTCAGGTCGCTGCTGGACCAATCGTCCTTGAGGAAGCTGAGCACACAGGAGGATGAGATGTCAGACGTTATGCATTAGGCTACTATCTGTATTCAGGACTGCAAGGCAAATAGGCGGGGGGATGGTAAAGGAATCTAAACCACTTCAAAGCACTGGGGCCTTTTTGAAAGTGGGATGGAGATATAAACAAAAACAGAGATGATCCTTAACAACAATCCAACTTGAGAGTCAGAGTCCAACATGCAGAGTGCAGGGGAAGAGGTTAAATAAGCTTCCTTCCGTGAGAATTTCACACTATCGTTCTAAAGTGAGGTAGTGCTTTTTAGCCTCAAAGGCAGCAATTTCCTCGAATGGAACATTGCAAGCACCAGGATCTAAAGCAGGCTTTAGTAGCATTGGAAGCAGTCAGTCTTTTATCAACTATCAGGACCAACACAATGTGATCCATATTACTTCAATCTTGACACAAATTCTATTCAGGCACAGGCTCCGCCTATAAGGTAGTGAGGACATTCTGATGCTGTGAACGTCTTTTCAATGCCTAAAAGGAATGATTGTGATTTTTGCTTACCGTATAAATTGGTAAAATGATGCCGTATGCCGGAAGACTTTTTTTTTTTTTTTTTCAGTCTCGGCACTGCAGAGAAACTCTGTTGTGAAACACTGCCACTGGTGGTCATTCAGTATAATCTGCAGATGGAAAAGTCCACTGTTAGCACATTTACTATAAGAAATACAAAAATCTGGTTTATTTTAGGGTAAATAGATCAATACTGTGGAGTCTGTAGAATTGTGAAAATCAACAGCTCATTAGAAAATCAAATCTCAATTTGTGTTATTAACCTCCTATACTTCTCGGAATCCTATGCCTCATGTGCTAACACTCTCTAAACAACTGTAGCACACACATTAGACATAGATAAATAGATATTTTTCCAGCCAAGTGGCAGTGTACCCTACTCACTGCATTTGTTTTACGATAGGGTACACCAGTAGCAATTAAGTCAGCTGATCAGTTGAGAGAGGAAGGGTTTTGCTACAGTTAATGGGAATAATAAATCTATGAATAGCATAATTACCATCTTCATTTTAGCCAATTCCTACCAGTGCAGCAATAGTGATGTTGTGACTTTTTATGCTTAAAACTTACCATCATACACAATTAGAAAGCTCAAAAAATGCCCTAATGTCTTTCATCTTACATCTTAGTTTTCAGTTTGGCATCCTGTCTACTCTGCTACTCATTTCATTACCAAGATAAATGTATACTACTGCTTGCTAGGTAACAGAGTGGCCCTCATGTCAGACAACATCTTGCTTTAGCTTTATGATGTCAGCTTGCTAGGCAACAGAGTGACCCCCATGTCAGACAACATCGTGCTTTAGCTTTATGATGTCAGCTTGCTAGGCAACAGAGTGGCCCTCATGTCAGACAACATCTTGCATTAGCTTTAGGATGTCAGGTCGCTGCTGGACCAATCGTCCTTGAGGAAGCTGATCACACAGGAGGATGAAATATCAGAAGTTATGCATTAGGCTACTATCTGTATTCAGGACTGCAAGGCAAATAGGCAGGGGGATGGTAAAGGACTCTAAACCACTTCAAAGCACTGGGGCCTTTTTGAAAGTGGGATGGAGATATAAACAAAAACAGAGATGATCCTTAACAACAATCCAACTTGAGAGTCAGAGTCCAACATACAGAGTGCAGGGGAAGAGGTTAAATAAGCTTCCTTCCGTGAGAATTTCACACTATCGTTCTAAAGTGAGGTAGTGCTTTTTAGCCTCAAAGGCAGCAATTTCCTCGAATGGAACATTGCAAGCACCTGGATCTAAAGCAGGCTTTAGTAGCATTGGAAGCAGTCAGTCTTTTATCAACTATCAGGACCAACACAATGTGATCCATATTACTTCAATCTTGACACAAATTCTATTCAGGCACAGGCTCCGCCTATAAGGTAGTGAGGACATTCTGATGCTGTGAACGTCTTTTCAATGCCTAAAAGGAATGATTGTGATTTTTGCTTACCGTATAAATTGGTAAAATGATGCCGTATGCCGGAAGACTTTTTTTTTTTTTTCTTCAGTCTCGGCACTGCAGAGAAACTCTGTTGTGAAACACTGCCACTGGTGGTCATTCAGTATAATCTGCAGATGGAAAAGTCCACTGTTAGCACATTTACTATAAGAAATACCAACAATCTTGTTTGAGGGTAAACAGATCAATACTGTGGAGTCTGTATAATTGTGAAAATCAACAGCTCATTAGGAAATCAAATCTCAATTTGTGTTTTTAACCTCCTATACTTCTCTGAATCCTATGCCTCATATCTAACACTCTCTAAAAAACTGTAGCACATACATTAGGACATAGATAAATAGATCTTTTTCCATCCAAGTGGCAGTGTGCCCTTCTCACTGCATTTGTTTTACGATAGGGTACACCATTAGCAATTAAGCCAGCTGATCAGTTGAGAGAGGAAGGGTTTTGCTACAGTTAATGGGAATAATAAAAACTATGAATAGCATAATTACCATCTTCATTTTAGCCAATTCCTACCAGTTCAGCAATAGTGATGTTGTGACTTTTTATGCTTAAACTTACCATCATACACAATTAGAAAGCTCAAAAAATGCCCTAATGTCTTTCATCTTACATCTTAGTTTTCAGTTTGGCATCCTGTCTACTCTGCTACTCATTTCATTACCAAGATAAATGTATACTACTGCTTGCTAGGTAACAGAGTGGCCCTCATGTCAGACAACATCTTGCTTTAGCTTTATGATGTCAGCTTGCTAGGCAACAGAGTGGCCCTCATGTCAGACAACATCTTGCATTAGCTTTATGATGTCAGGTCGCTGCTGGACCAATCGTCCTTGAGGAAGCTGAGCACACAGGAGGATGAGATATCAGAAGTTATGCATTAGGCTACTATCTGTATTCAGGACTGCAAGGCAAATAGGCGGGGGGATGGTAAAGGACTCTAAACCACTTCAAAGCACTGGGGCCTTTTTGAAAGTGGGATGGAGATATAAACAAAAACAGAGATGATCCTTAACAACAATCCAACTTGAGAGTCAGAGTCCAACATACAGAGTGCAGGGGAAGAGGTTAAATAAGCTTCCTTCCGTGAGAATTTCACACTATCGTTCTAAAGTGAGGTAGTGCTTTTTAGCCTCAAAGGCAGCAATTTCCTCGAATGGAACATTGCAAGCACCAGGATCTAAAGCAGGCTTTAGTAGCATTGGAAGCAGTCAGTCTATTATAAACTATCAGGACCAACACAATGTGATCCATATTACTTCAATCTTGACACAAATTCTATTCAGGCACAGGCTCCGCCTATAAGGTAGTGAGGACATTCTGATGCTGTGAACGTCTTTTCAATGCCTAAAAGGAATGATTGCGATTTTTGCTTACCGTATAAATTTTTAAAATGATGCCGTATGCCGGAAGACTTTTTTTTTTTTCTTCAGTCTCGGCACTGCAGAGAAACTCTGTTGTGAAACACTGCCACTGGTGGTCATTCAGTATAATCTGCAGATGGAAAAGTCCACTGTTAGCACATTTACTATAAGAAATACAAAAATCTGGTTTATTTTAGGGTAAATAGATCAATACTGTGGAGTCTGTAGAATTGTGAAAATCAACAGCTCATTAGAAAATCAAATCTCAATTTGTGTTTTTAACCTCCTATACTTCTCGGAATCCTATGCCTCATGTGCTAACACTCTCTAAACAACTGTAGCACATACATTAGGACATAGATAAATAGATATTTTTTCAGCCAAGTGGCAGTGTGCCCTTCTCACTGCATTTGTTTTACGATAGGGTACACCAGTAGCAATTAAGCCAGCTGATAAGTTGAGAGAGGAAGGGTTATGCTACAGTTAATGGGAATAATAAAAACTATGAATAGCATAATTACCATCTTCATTTTAGCCAATTCCTACCAGTTCAGCAATAGTGATGTTGTGACTTTTTATGCTTAAAACTTACCATCATACACAATTAGAAAGCTCAAAAAATGCCCTAATGTCTTTCATCTTACATCTTAGTTTTCAGTTTGGCATCCTGTCTACCCTGCTACTCATTTCATTACCAAGATAAATGTATACTACTGCTTGCTAGGTAACAGAGTGGCCCTCATGTCAGACAACATCTTGCTTTAGCTTTATGATGTCAGCTTGCTAGGCAACAGAGTGGCCCCCATGTCAGACAACATCGTGCTTTAGCTTTATGATGTCAGCTTGCTAGGCAACAGAGTGGCCCTCATGTCAGACAACATCTTGCATTAGCTTTATGATGTCAGGTCGCTGCTGGACCAATCGTCCTTGAGGAAGCTGAGCACACAGGAGGATGAGATATCAGAAGTTATGCATTAGGCTACTATCTGTATTCAGGACTGCAAGGCAAATAGGCGGGGGGATGGTAAAGGAATCTAAACCACTTCAAAGCACTGGGGCCTTTTTGAAAGTGGGATGGAGATATAAACAAAAACAGAGATGATCCTTAACAACAATCCAACTTGAGAGTCAGAGTCCAACATACAGAGTGCAGGGAAAGAGGTTAAATAAGCTTCCTTCCGTGAGAATTTCACACTATCGTTCTAAAGTGAGGTAGTGCTTTTTAGCCTCAAAGGCAGCAATTTCCTCGAATGGAACATTGCAAGCACCTGGATCTAAAGCAGGCTTTAGTAGCATTGGAAGCAGTCAGTCTATTATAAACTATCAGGACCAACACAATGTGATCCATATTACTTCAATCTTGACACAAATTCTATTCAGGCACAGGCTCCGCCTATAAGGTAGTGAGGACATTCTGATGCTGTGAACGTCTTTTCAATGCCTAAAAGGAATGATTGCGATTTTTGCTTACCGTATAAATTTTTAAAATGATGCCGTATGCCGGAAGACTTTTTTTTTTTTCTTCAGTCTCGGCACTGCAGAGAAACTCTGTTGTGAAACACTGCCACTGGTGGTCATTCAGTATAATCTGCAGATGGAAAAGTCCACTGTTAGCACATTTACTATAAGAAATACAAAAATCGGGTTTATTTTAGGGTAAATAGATCAATACTGTGGAGTCTGTAGGATTGTGAAAATCAACAGCTCATTAGAAAATCAAATCTCAATTTGTGTTATTAACCTCCTATACTTCTCGGAATCCTATGCCTCATGTGCCAACACTCTCTAAACAACTGTAGCACATACATTAGGACATAGATAAATAGATATTTTTCCAGCCAAGTGGCAGTGTGCCCTTCTCACTGCATTTGTTTTACGATAGGGTACACCAGTAGCAATTAAGCCAGCTGATCAGTTGAGAGAGGAAGGGTTATGCTACAGTTAATGGGAATAATAAAAACTATGAATAGCATAATTACCATCTTCATTTTAGCCAATTCCTACCAGTTCAGCAATAGTGATGTTGTGACTTTTTATGCTTAAAACTTACCATCATACACAATTAGAAAGCTCAAAAAATGCCCTAATGTCTTCCATCTTACATCTTAGTTTTCAGTTTGGCATCCTGTCTACCCTGCTACTCATTTCATTACCAAGATAAATGTATACTACTGCTTGCTAGGTAACAGAGTGGCCCTCATGTCAGACAACATCTTGCTTTAGCTTTATGATGTCAGCTTGCTAGGCAACAGAGTGGCCCCCATGTCAGACAACATCGTGCTTTAGCTTTATGATGTCAGCTTGCTAGGCAACAGAGTAGCCCTCATGTCAGACAACATCTTGCATTAGCTTTATGATGTCAGGTCGCTGCTGGACCAATCGTCCTTGAGGAAGCTGAGCACACAGGAGGATGAGATATCAGAAGTTATGCATTAGGCTACTATCTGTATTCAGGACTGCAAGGCAAATAGGCGGGGGGATGGTAAAGGAATCTAAACCACTTCAAAGCACTGGGGCCTTTTTGAAAGTGGGATGGAGATATAAACAAAAACAGAGATGATCCTTAACAACAATCCAACTTGAGAGTCAGAGTCCAACATACAGAGTGCAGGGGAAGAGGTTAAATAAGCTTCCTTCCGTAAGAATTTCACACTATCGTTCTAAAGTGAGGTAGTGCTTTTTAGCCTCAAAGGCAGCAATTTCCTCGAATGGAACATTGCAAGCACCTGGATCTAAAGCAGGCTTTAGTAGCATTGGAAGCAGTAAGTCTTTTATAAACTATCAGGACCAACACAATGTGATCCATATTACTTCAATCTTGACACAAATTCTATTCAGGCACAGGCTCCGCCTATAAGGTAGTGAGGACATTCTGATGCTGTGAACGTCTTTTCAATGCCTAAAAGGAATGATTGCGATTTTTGCTTACCGTATAAATTGGTAAAATGATGCCGTATGCCGGAAGACTTTTTTTTTTTTTTTCTTCAGTCTCGGCACTGCAGAGAAACTCTGTTGTGAAACACTGCCACTGGTGGTCATTCAGTATAATCTGCAGATGGAAAAGTCCACTGTTAGCACATTTACTATAAGAAATACAAAAATCTGGTTTATTTTAGGGTAAATAGATCAATACTGTGGAGTCTGTAGAATTGTGAAAATCAACAGCTCATTAGAAAATCAAATCTCAATTTGTGTTTTTAACCTCCTATACTTCTCGGAATCCTATGCCTCATGTGCTAACACTCTCTAAACAACTGTAGCACATACATTAGGACATAGATAAATAGATATTTTTTCAGCCAAGTGGCAGTGTGCCCTTCTCACTGCATTTGTTTTACGATAGGGTACACCAGTAGCAATTAAGCCAGCTGATAAGTTGAGAGAGGAAGGGTTATGCTACAGTTAATGGGAATAATAAAAACTATGAATAGCATAATTACCATCTTCATTTTAGCCAATTCCTACCAGTTCAGCAATAGTGATGTTGTGACTTTTTATGCTTAAAACTTACCATCATACACAATTAGAAAGCTCAAAAAATGCCCTAATGTCTTTCATCTTACATCTTAGTTTTCAGTTTGGCATCCTGTCTACCCTGCTACTCATTTCATTACCAAGATAAATGTATACTACTGCTTGCTAGGTAACAGAGTGGCCCTCATGTCAGACAACATCTTGCTTTAGCTTTATGATGTCAGCTTGCTAGGCAACAGAGTGGCCCCCATGTCAGACAACATCGTGCTTTAGCTTTATGATGTCAGCTTGCTAGGCAACAGAGTGGCCCTCATGTCAGACAACATCTTGCATTAGCTTTATGATGTCAGGTCGCTGCTGGACCAATCGTCCTTGAGGAAGCTGAGCACACAGGAGGATGAGATATCAGAAGTTATGCATTAGGCTACTATCTGTATTCAGGACTGCAAGGCAAATAGGCGGGGGGATGGTAAAGGAATCTAAACCACTTCAAAGCACTGGGGCCTTTTTGAAAGTGGGATGGAGATATAAACAAAAACAGAGATGATCCTTAACAACAATCCAACTTGAGAGTCAGAGTCCAACATACAGAGTGCAGGGAAAGAGGTTAAATAAGCTTCCTTCCGTGAGAATTTCACACTATCGTTCTAAAGTGAGGTAGTGCTTTTTAGCCTCAAAGGCAGCAATTTCCTCGAATGGAACATTGCAAGCACCTGGATCTAAAGCAGGCTTTAGTAGCATTGGAAGCAGTCAGTCTATTATAAACTATCAGGACCAACACAATGTGATCCATATTACTTCAATCTTGACACAAATTCTATTCAGGCACAGGCTCCGCCTATAAGGTAGTGAGGACATTCTGATGCTGTGAACGTCTTTTCAATGCCTAAAAGGAATGATTGCGATTTTTGCTTACCGTATAAATTTGTAAAATGATGCCGTATGCCGGAAGACTTTTTTTTTTTTTTTCTTCAGTCTCGGCACTGCAGAGAAACTCTGTTGTGAAACACTGCCACTGGTGGTCATTCAGTATAATCTGCAGATGGAAAAGTCCACTGTTAGCACATTTACTATAAGAAATACAAAAATCGGGTTTATTTTAGGGTAAATAGATCAATACTGTGGAGTCTGTAGAATTGTGAAAATCAACAGCTCATTAGAAAATCAAATCTCAATTTGTGTTATTAACCTCCTATACTTCTCTGAATCCTATGCCTCATATCTAACACTCTCTAAAAAACTGTAGCACATACATTAGGACATAGATAAATAGATATTTTTCCAGCCAAGTGGCAGTGTGCCCTTCTCACTGCATTTGTTTTACGATAGGGTACACCAGTAGCAATTAAGCCAGCTGATCAGTTGAGAGAGGAAGGGTTATGCTACAGTTAATGGGAATAATAAAAACTATGAATAGCATAATTACCATCTTCATTTTAGCCAATTCCTACCAGTTCAGCAATAGTGATGTTGTGACTGTTTATGCTTAAAACTTACCATCATACACAATTAGAAAGCTCAAAAAATGCCCTAATGTCTTTCATCTTACATCTTAGTTTTCAGTTTGGCATCCTGTCTACCCTGCTACTCATTTCATTACCAAGATAAATGTAGACTACTGCTTGCTAGGTAACAGAGTGGCCCTCATGTCAGACAACATCTTGCTTTAGCTTTATGATGTCAGCTTGCTAGGCAACAGAGTGGCCCCCATGTCAGACAACATTGTGCTTTAGCTTTATGATGTCAGCTTGCTAGGCAACAGAGTGGCCCTCATGTCAGACAACATCTTGCATTAGCTTTATGATGTCAGGTCGCTGCTGGACCAATCGTCCTTGAGGAAGCTGAGCACACAGGAGGATGAGATATCAGAATTTATGCATTAGGCTACTATCTGTATTCAGGACTGCAAGGCAAATAGGCGGGGGGATGGTAAAGGACTCTAAACCACTTCAAAGCACTGGGGCCTTTTTGAAAGTGGGATGGAGATATAAACAAAAACAGAGATGATCCTTAACAACAATCCAACTTGAGAGTCAGAGTCCAACATACAGAGTGCAGGGGAAGAGGTTAAATAAGCTTCCTTCCGTGAGAATTTCACACTATCGTTCTAAAGTGAGGTAGTGCTTTTTAGCCTCAAAGGCAGCAATTTCCTCGAATGGATCATTGCAAGCACCAGGATCTAAAGCAGGCTTTAGTAGCATTGGAAGCAGTCAGTCTATTATAAACTATCAGGACCAACACAATGTGATCCATATTACTTCAATCTTGACACAAATTCTATTCAGGCACAGGCTCCGCCTATAAGGTAGTGAGGACATTCTGATGCTGTGAACGTCTTTTCAATGCCTAAAAGGAATGATTGCGATTTTTGCTTACCGTATAAATTTTTAAAATGATGCCGTATGCCGGAAGACTTTTTTTTTTTTCTTCAGTCTCGGCACTGCAGAGAAACTCTGTTGTGAAACACTGCCACTGGTGGTCATTCAGTATAATCTGCAGATGGAAAAGTCCACTGTTAGCACATTTACTATAAGAAATACAAAAATCTGGTTTATTTTAGGGTAAATAGATCAATACTGTGGAGTCTGTAGAATTGTGAAAATCAACAGCTCATTAGAAAATCAAATCTCAATTTGTGTTTTTAACCTCCTATACTTCTCGGAATCCTATGCCTCATGTGCTAACACTCTCTAAACAACTGTAGCACATACATTAGGACATAGATAAATAGATCTTTTTCCATCCAAGTGGCATCGTACCCTTCTCACTGCATTTGTTTTACGATAGGGTACACCAGTAGCAATTAAGCCAGCTGATAAGTTAAGAGAGGAAGGGTTTTGCTACAGTTAATGGGAATAATAAAAACTATGAATAGCATAATTACCATCTTCATTTTAGCCAATTCCTACCAGTTGAGCAATAGTGATGTTGTGACTTTTTATGCTTAAAACTTACCATCATACACAATTAGAAAGCTCAAAAAATGCCCTAATGTCTTTCATCTTACATCTTAGTTTTCAGTTTGGCATCCTGTCTACTCTGCTACTCATTTCATTACCAAGATAAATGTATACTACTGCTTGCTAGATAACAGAGTGGCCCTCATGTCAGACAACATCTTGCTTTAGCTTTATGATGTCAGCTTGCTAGGCAACAGAGTGGCCCCCATGTCAGACAACATCGTGCTTTAGCTTTATGATGTCAGCTTGCTAGGCAACAGAGTGGCCCTCATGTCAGACAACATCTTGCATTAGCTTTATGATGTCAGGTCGCTGCTGGACCAATCGTCCTTGAGGAAGCTGAGCACACAGGAGGATGAGATGTCAGACGTTATGCATTAGGCTACTATCTGTATTCAGGACTGCAAGGCAAATAGGCGGGGGGATGGTAAAGGAATCTAAACCACTTCAAAGCACTGGGGCCTTTTTGAAAGTGGGATGGAGATATAAACAAAAACAGAGATGATCCTTAACAACAATCCAACTTGAGAGTCAGAGTCCAACATGCAGAGTGCAGGGGAAGAGGTTAAATAAGCTTCCTTCCGTGAGAATTTCACACTATCGTTCTAAAGTGAGGTAGTGCTTTTTAGCCTCAAAGGCAGCAATTTCCTCGAATGGAACATTGCAAGCACCAGGATCTAAAGCAGGCTTTAGTAGCATTGGAAGCAGTCAGTCTTTTATCAACTATCAGGACCAACACAATGTGATCCATATTACTTCAATCTTGACACAAATTCTATTCAGGCACAGGCTCCGCCTATAAGGTAGTGAGGACATTCTGATGCTGTGAACGTCTTTTCAATGCCTAAAAGGAATGATTGTGATTTTTGCTTACCGTATAAATTGGTAAAATGATGCCGTATGCCGGAAGACTTTTTTTTTTTTTTTTTCAGTCTCGGCACTGCAGAGAAACTCTGTTGTGAAACACTGCCACTGGTGGTCATTCAGTATAATCTGCAGATGGAAAAGTCCACTGTTAGCACATTTACTATAAGAAATACAAAAATCTGGTTTATTTTAGGGTAAATAGATCAATACTGTGGAGTCTGTAGAATTGTGAAAATCAACAGCTCATTAGAAAATCAAATCTCAATTTGTGTTATTAACCTCCTATACTTCTCGGAATCCTATGCCTCATGTGCTAACACTCTCTAAACAACTGTAGCACACACATTAGACATAGATAAATAGATATTTTTCCAGCCAAGTGGCAGTGTACCCTACTCACTGCATTTGTTTTACGATAGGGTACACCAGTAGCAATTAAGTCAGCTGATCAGTTGAGAGAGGAAGGGTTTTGCTACAGTTAATGGGAATAATAAATCTATGAATAGCATAATTACCATCTTCATTTTAGCCAATTCCTACCAGTGCAGCAATAGTGATGTTGTGACTTTTTATGCTTAAAACTTACCATCATACACAATTAGAAAGCTCAAAAAATGCCCTAATGTCTTTCATCTTACATCTTAGTTTTCAGTTTGGCATCCTGTCTACTCTGCTACTCATTTCATTACCAAGATAAATGTATACTACTGCTTGCTAGGTAACAGAGTGGCCCTCATGTCAGACAACATCTTGCTTTAGCTTTATGATGTCAGCTTGCTAGGCAACAGAGTGACCCCCATGTCAGACAACATCGTGCTTTAGCTTTATGATGTCAGCTTGCTAGGCAACAGAGTGGCCCTCATGTCAGACAACATCTTGCATTAGCTTTAGGATGTCAGGTCGCTGCTGGACCAATCGTCCTTGAGGAAGCTGATCACACAGGAGGATGAAATATCAGAAGTTATGCATTAGGCTACTATCTGTATTCAGGACTGCAAGGCAAATAGGCAGGGGGATGGTAAAGGACTCTAAACCACTTCAAAGCACTGGGGCCTTTTTGAAAGTGGGATGGAGATATAAACAAAAACAGAGATGATCCTTAACAACAATCCAACTTGAGAGTCAGAGTCCAACATACAGAGTGCAGGGGAAGAGGTTAAATAAGCTTCCTTCCGTGAGAATTTCACACTATCGTTCTAAAGTGAGGTAGTGCTTTTTAGCCTCAAAGGCAGCAATTTCCTCGAATGGAACATTGCAAGCACCTGGATCTAAAGCAGGCTTTAGTAGCATTGGAAGCAGTCAGTCTTTTATCAACTATCAGGACCAACACAATGTGATCCATATTACTTCAATCTTGACACAAATTCTATTCAGGCACAGGCTCCGCCTATAAGGTAGTGAGGACATTCTGATGCTGTGAACGTCTTTTCAATGCCTAAAAGGAATGATTGTGATTTTTGCTTACCGTATAAATTGGTAAAATGATGCCGTATGCCGGAAGACTTTTTTTTTTTTTTCTTCAGTCTCGGCACTGCAGAGAAACTCTGTTGTGAAACACTGCCACTGGTGGTCATTCAGTATAATCTGCAGATGGAAAAGTCCACTGTTAGCACATTTACTATAAGAAATACCAACAATCTTGTTTGAGGGTAAACAGATCAATACTGTGGAGTCTGTATAATTGTGAAAATCAACAGCTCATTAGGAAATCAAATCTCAATTTGTGTTTTTAACCTCCTATACTTCTCTGAATCCTATGCCTCATATCTAACACTCTCTAAAAAACTGTAGCACATACATTAGGACATAGATAAATAGATCTTTTTCCATCCAAGTGGCAGTGTGCCCTTCTCACTGCATTTGTTTTACGATAGGGTACACCATTAGCAATTAAGCCAGCTGATCAGTTGAGAGAGGAAGGGTTTTGCTACAGTTAATGGGAATAATAAAAACTATGAATAGCATAATTACCATCTTCATTTTAGCCAATTCCTACCAGTTCAGCAATAGTGATGTTGTGACTTTTTATGCTTAAACTTACCATCATACACAATTAGAAAGCTCAAAAAATGCCCTAATGTCTTTCATCTTACATCTTAGTTTTCAGTTTGGCATCCTGTCTACTCTGCTACTCATTTCATTACCAAGATAAATGTATACTACTGCTTGCTAGGTAACAGAGTGGCCCTCATGTCAGACAACATCTTGCTTTAGCTTTATGATGTCAGCTTGCTAGGCAACAGAGTGGCCCTCATGTCAGACAACATCTTGCATTAGCTTTATGATGTCAGGTCGCTGCTGGACCAATCGTCCTTGAGGAAGCTGAGCACACAGGAGGATGAGATATCAGAAGTTATGCATTAGGCTACTATCTGTATTCAGGACTGCAAGGCAAATAGGCGGGGGGATGGTAAAGGACTCTAAACCACTTCAAAGCACTGGGGCCTTTTTGAAAGTGGGATGGAGATATAAACAAAAACAGAGATGATCCTTAACAACAATCCAACTTGAGAGTCAGAGTCCAACATACAGAGTGCAGGGGAAGAGGTTAAATAAGCTTCCTTCCGTGAGAATTTCACACTATCGTTCTAAAGTGAGGTAGTGCTTTTTAGCCTCAAAGGCAGCAATTTCCTCGAATGGAACATTGCAAGCACCAGGATCTAAAGCAGGCTTTAGTAGCATTGGAAGCAGTCAGTCTATTATAAACTATCAGGACCAACACAATGTGATCCATATTACTTCAATCTTGACACAAATTCTATTCAGGCACAGGCTCCGCCTATAAGGTAGTGAGGACATTCTGATGCTGTGAACGTCTTTTCAATGCCTAAAAGGAATGATTGCGATTTTTGCTTACCGTATAAATTTTTAAAATGATGCCGTATGCCGGAAGACTTTTTTTTTTTTCTTCAGTCTCGGCACTGCAGAGAAACTCTGTTGTGAAACACTGCCACTGGTGGTCATTCAGTATAATCTGCAGATGGAAAAGTCCACTGTTAGCACATTTACTATAAGAAATACAAAAATCTGGTTTATTTTAGGGTAAATAGATCAATACTGTGGAGTCTGTAGAATTGTGAAAATCAACAGCTCATTAGAAAATCAAATCTCAATTTGTGTTTTTAACCTCCTATACTTCTCGGAATCCTATGCCTCATGTGCTAACACTCTCTAAACAACTGTAGCACATACATTAGGACATAGATAAATAGATATTTTTTCAGCCAAGTGGCAGTGTGCCCTTCTCACTGCATTTGTTTTACGATAGGGTACACCAGTAGCAATTAAGCCAGCTGATAAGTTGAGAGAGGAAGGGTTATGCTACAGTTAATGGGAATAATAAAAACTATGAATAGCATAATTACCATCTTCATTTTAGCCAATTCCTACCAGTTCAGCAATAGTGATGTTGTGACTTTTTATGCTTAAAACTTACCATCATACACAATTAGAAAGCTCAAAAAATGCCCTAATGTCTTTCATCTTACATCTTAGTTTTCAGTTTGGCATCCTGTCTACCCTGCTACTCATTTCATTACCAAGATAAATGTATACTACTGCTTGCTAGGTAACAGAGTGGCCCTCATGTCAGACAACATCTTGCTTTAGCTTTATGATGTCAGCTTGCTAGGCAACAGAGTGGCCCCCATGTCAGACAACATCGTGCTTTAGCTTTATGATGTCAGCTTGCTAGGCAACAGAGTGGCCCTCATGTCAGACAACATCTTGCATTAGCTTTATGATGTCAGGTCGCTGCTGGACCAATCGTCCTTGAGGAAGCTGAGCACACAGGAGGATGAGATATCAGAAGTTATGCATTAGGCTACTATCTGTATTCAGGACTGCAAGGCAAATAGGCGGGGGGATGGTAAAGGAATCTAAACCACTTCAAAGCACTGGGGCCTTTTTGAAAGTGGGATGGAGATATAAACAAAAACAGAGATGATCCTTAACAACAATCCAACTTGAGAGTCAGAGTCCAACATACAGAGTGCAGGGAAAGAGGTTAAATAAGCTTCCTTCCGTGAGAATTTCACACTATCGTTCTAAAGTGAGGTAGTGCTTTTTAGCCTCAAAGGCAGCAATTTCCTCGAATGGAACATTGCAAGCACCTGGATCTAAAGCAGGCTTTAGTAGCATTGGAAGCAGTCAGTCTATTATAAACTATCAGGACCAACACAATGTGATCCATATTACTTCAATCTTGACACAAATTCTATTCAGGCACAGGCTCCGCCTATAAGGTAGTGAGGACATTCTGATGCTGTGAACGTCTTTTCAATGCCTAAAAGGAATGATTGCGATTTTTGCTTACCGTATAAATTTTTAAAATGATGCCGTATGCCGGAAGACTTTTTTTTTTTTCTTCAGTCTCGGCACTGCAGAGAAACTCTGTTGTGAAACACTGCCACTGGTGGTCATTCAGTATAATCTGCAGATGGAAAAGTCCACTGTTAGCACATTTACTATAAGAAATACAAAAATCGGGTTTATTTTAGGGTAAATAGATCAATACTGTGGAGTCTGTAGGATTGTGAAAATCAACAGCTCATTAGAAAATCAAATCTCAATTTGTGTTATTAACCTCCTATACTTCTCGGAATCCTATGCCTCATGTGCCAACACTCTCTAAACAACTGTAGCACATACATTAGGACATAGATAAATAGATATTTTTCCAGCCAAGTGGCAGTGTGCCCTTCTCACTGCATTTGTTTTACGATAGGGTACACCAGTAGCAATTAAGCCAGCTGATCAGTTGAGAGAGGAAGGGTTATGCTACAGTTAATGGGAATAATAAAAACTATGAATAGCATAATTACCATCTTCATTTTAGCCAATTCCTACCAGTTCAGCAATAGTGATGTTGTGACTTTTTATGCTTAAAACTTACCATCATACACAATTAGAAAGCTCAAAAAATGCCCTAATGTCTTCCATCTTACATCTTAGTTTTCAGTTTGGCATCCTGTCTACCCTGCTACTCATTTCATTACCAAGATAAATGTATACTACTGCTTGCTAGGTAACAGAGTGGCCCTCATGTCAGACAACATCTTGCTTTAGCTTTATGATGTCAGCTTGCTAGGCAACAGAGTGGCCCCCATGTCAGACAACATCGTGCTTTAGCTTTATGATGTCAGCTTGCTAGGCAACAGAGTAGCCCTCATGTCAGACAACATCTTGCATTAGCTTTATGATGTCAGGTCGCTGCTGGACCAATCGTCCTTGAGGAAGCTGAGCACACAGGAGGATGAGATATCAGAAGTTATGCATTAGGCTACTATCTGTATTCAGGACTGCAAGGCAAATAGGCGGGGGGATGGTAAAGGAATCTAAACCACTTCAAAGCACTGGGGCCTTTTTGAAAGTGGGATGGAGATATAAACAAAAACAGAGATGATCCTTAACAACAATCCAACTTGAGAGTCAGAGTCCAACATACAGAGTGCAGGGGAAGAGGTTAAATAAGCTTCCTTCCGTAAGAATTTCACACTATCGTTCTAAAGTGAGGTAGTGCTTTTTAGCCTCAAAGGCAGCAATTTCCTCGAATGGAACATTGCAAGCACCTGGATCTAAAGCAGGCTTTAGTAGCATTGGAAGCAGTAAGTCTTTTATAAACTATCAGGACCAACACAATGTGATCCATATTACTTCAATCTTGACACAAATTCTATTCAGGCACAGGCTCCGCCTATAAGGTAGTGAGGACATTCTGATGCTGTGAACGTCTTTTCAATGCCTAAAAGGAATGATTGCGATTTTTGCTTACCGTATAAATTGGTAAAATGATGCCGTATGCCGGAAGACTTTTTTTTTTTTTTTCTTCAGTCTCGGCACTGCAGAGAAACTCTGTTGTGAAACACTGCCACTGGTGGTCATTCAGTATAATCTGCAGATGGAAAAGTCCACTGTTAGCACATTTACTATAAGAAATACAAAAATCTGGTTTATTTTAGGGTAAATAGATCAATACTGTGGAGTCTGTAGAATTGTGAAAATCAACAGCTCATTAGAAAATCAAATCTCAATTTGTGTTTTTAACCTCCTATACTTCTCGGAATCCTATGCCTCATGTGCTAACACTCTCTAAACAACTGTAGCACATACATTAGGACATAGATAAATAGATATTTTTTCAGCCAAGTGGCAGTGTGCCCTTCTCACTGCATTTGTTTTACGATAGGGTACACCAGTAGCAATTAAGCCAGCTGATAAGTTGAGAGAGGAAGGGTTATGCTACAGTTAATGGGAATAATAAAAACTATGAATAGCATAATTACCATCTTCATTTTAGCCAATTCCTACCAGTTCAGCAATAGTGATGTTGTGACTTTTTATGCTTAAAACTTACCATCATACACAATTAGAAAGCTCAAAAAATGCCCTAATGTCTTTCATCTTACATCTTAGTTTTCAGTTTGGCATCCTGTCTACCCTGCTACTCATTTCATTACCAAGATAAATGTATACTACTGCTTGCTAGGTAACAGAGTGGCCCTCATGTCAGACAACATCTTGCTTTAGCTTTATGATGTCAGCTTGCTAGGCAACAGAGTGGCCCCCATGTCAGACAACATCGTGCTTTAGCTTTATGATGTCAGCTTGCTAGGCAACAGAGTGGCCCTCATGTCAGACAACATCTTGCATTAGCTTTATGATGTCAGGTCGCTGCTGGACCAATCGTCCTTGAGGAAGCTGAGCACACAGGAGGATGAGATATCAGAAGTTATGCATTAGGCTACTATCTGTATTCAGGACTGCAAGGCAAATAGGCGGGGGGATGGTAAAGGAATCTAAACCACTTCAAAGCACTGGGGCCTTTTTGAAAGTGGGATGGAGATATAAACAAAAACAGAGATGATCCTTAACAACAATCCAACTTGAGAGTCAGAGTCCAACATACAGAGTGCAGGGAAAGAGGTTAAATAAGCTTCCTTCCGTGAGAATTTCACACTATCGTTCTAAAGTGAGGTAGTGCTTTTTAGCCTCAAAGGCAGCAATTTCCTCGAATGGAACATTGCAAGCACCTGGATCTAAAGCAGGCTTTAGTAGCATTGGAAGCAGTCAGTCTATTATAAACTATCAGGACCAACACAATGTGATCCATATTACTTCAATCTTGACACAAATTCTATTCAGGCACAGGCTCCGCCTATAAGGTAGTGAGGACATTCTGATGCTGTGAACGTCTTTTCAATGCCTAAAAGGAATGATTGCGATTTTTGCTTACCGTATAAATTTTTAAAATGATGCCGTATGCCGGAAGACTTTTTTTTTTTTCTTCAGTCTCGGCACTGCAGAGAAACTCTGTTGTGAAACACTGCCACTGGTGGTCATTCAGTATAATCTGCAGATGGAAAAGTCCACTGTTAGCACATTTACTATAAGAAATACAAAAATCGGGTTTATTTTAGGGTAAATAGATCAATACTGTGGAGTCTGTAGGATTGTGAAAATCAACAGCTCATTAGAAAATCAAATCTCAATTTGTGTTATTAACCTCCTATACTTCTCGGAATCCTATGCCTCATGTGCCAACACTCTCTAAACAACTGTAGCACATACATTAGGACATAGATAAATAGATATTTTTCCAGCCAAGTGGCAGTGTGCCCTTCTCACTGCATTTGTTTTACGATAGGGTACACCAGTAGCAATTAAGCCAGCTGATCAGTTGAGAGAGGAAGGGTTATGCTACAGTTAATGGGAATAATAAAAACTATGAATAGCATAATTACCATCTTCATTTTAGCCAATTCCTACCAGTTCAGCAATAGTGATGTTGTGACTTTTTATGCTTAAAACTTACCATCATACACAATTAGAAAGCTCAAAAAATGCCCTAATGTCTTCCATCTTACATCTTAGTTTTCAGTTTGGCATCCTGTCTACCCTGCTACTCATTTCATTACCAAGATAAATGTATACTACTGCTTGCTAGGTAACAGAGTGGCCCTCATGTCAGACAACATCTTGCTTTAGCTTTATGATGTCAGCTTGCTAGGCAACAGAGTGGCCCCCATGTCAGACAACATCGTGCTTTAGCTTTATGATGTCAGCTTGCTAGGCAACAGAGTAGCCCTCATGTCAGACAACATCTTGCATTAGCTTTATGATGTCAGGTCGCTGCTGGACCAATCGTCCTTGAGGAAGCTGAGCACACAGGAGGATGAGATATCAGAAGTTATGCATTAGGCTACTATCTGTATTCAGGACTGCAAGGCAAATAGGCGGGGGGATGGTAAAGGAATCTAAACCACTTCAAAGCACTGGGGCCTTTTTGAAAGTGGGATGGAGATATAAACAAAAACAGAGATGATCCTTAACAACAATCCAACTTGAGAGTCAGAGTCCAACATACAGAGTGCAGGGGAAGAGGTTAAATAAGCTTCCTTCCGTAAGAATTTCACACTATCGTTCTAAAGTGAGGTAGTGCTTTTTAGCCTCAAAGGCAGCAATTTCCTCGAATGGAACATTGCAAGCACCTGGATCTAAAGCAGGCTTTAGTAGCATTGGAAGCAGTAAGTCTTTTATAAACTATCAGGACCAACACAATGTGATCCATATTACTTCAATCTTGACACAAATTCTATTCAGGCACAGGCTCCGCCTATAAGGTAGTGAGGACATTCTGATGCTGTGAACGTCTTTTCAATGCCTAAAAGGAATGATTGCGATTTTTGCTTACCGTATAAATTGGTAAAATGATGCCGTATGCCGGAAGACTTTTTTTTTTTTTTTCTTCAGTCTCGGCACTGCAGAGAAACTCTGTTGTGAAACACTGCCACTGGTGGTCATTCAGTATAATCTGCAGATGGAAAAGTCCACTGTTAGCACATTTACTATAAGAAATACAAAAATCTGGTTTATTTTAGGGTAAATAGATCAATACTGTGGAGTCTGTAGAATTGTGAAAATCAACAGCTCATTAGAAAATCAAATCTCAATTTGTGTTTTTAACCTCCTATACTTCTCGGAATCCTATGCCTCATGTGCTAACACTCTCTAAACAACTGTAGCACATACATTAGGACATAGATAAATAGATATTTTTTCAGCCAAGTGGCAGTGTGCCCTTCTCACTGCATTTGTTTTACGATAGGGTACACCAGTAGCAATTAAGCCAGCTGATAAGTTGAGAGAGGAAGGGTTATGCTACAGTTAATGGGAATAATAAAAACTATGAATAGCATAATTACCATCTTCATTTTAGCCAATTCCTACCAGTTCAGCAATAGTGATGTTGTGACTTTTTATGCTTAAAACTTACCATCATACACAATTAGAAAGCTCAAAAAATGCCCTAATGTCTTTCATCTTACATCTTAGTTTTCAGTTTGGCATCCTGTCTACCCTGCTACTCATTTCATTACCAAGATAAATGTATACTACTGCTTGCTAGGTAACAGAGTGGCCCTCATGTCAGACAACATCTTGCTTTAGCTTTATGATGTCAGCTTGCTAGGCAACAGAGTGGCCCCCATGTCAGACAACATCGTGCTTTAGCTTTATGATGTCAGCTTGCTAGGCAACAGAGTGGCCCTCATGTCAGACAACATCTTGCATTAGCTTTATGATGTCAGGTCGCTGCTGGACCAATCGTCCTTGAGGAAGCTGAGCACACAGGAGGATGAGATATCAGAAGTTATGCATTAGGCTACTATCTGTATTCAGGACTGCAAGGCAAATAGGCGGGGGGATGGTAAAGGAATCTAAACCACTTCAAAGCACTGGGGCCTTTTTGAAAGTGGGATGGAGATATAAACAAAAACAGAGATGATCCTTAACAACAATCCAACTTGAGAGTCAGAGTCCAACATACAGAGTGCAGGGAAAGAGGTTAAATAAGCTTCCTTCCGTGAGAATTTCACACTATCGTTCTAAAGTGAGGTAGTGCTTTTTAGCCTCAAAGGCAGCAATTTCCTCGAATGGAACATTGCAAGCACCTGGATCTAAAGCAGGCTTTAGTAGCATTGGAAGCAGTCAGTCTATTATAAACTATCAGGACCAACACAATGTGATCCATATTACTTCAATCTTGACACAAATTCTATTCAGGCACAGGCTCCGCCTATAAGGTAGTGAGGACATTCTGATGCTGTGAACGTCTTTTCAATGCCTAAAAGGAATGATTGCGATTTTTGCTTACCGTATAAATTTGTAAAATGATGCCGTATGCCGGAAGACTTTTTTTTTTTTTTTCTTCAGTCTCGGCACTGCAGAGAAACTCTGTTGTGAAACACTGCCACTGGTGGTCATTCAGTATAATCTGCAGATGGAAAAGTCCACTGTTAGCACATTTACTATAAGAAATACAAAAATCGGGTTTATTTTAGGGTAAATAGATCAATACTGTGGAGTCTGTAGAATTGTGAAAATCAACAGCTCATTAGAAAATCAAATCTCAATTTGTGTTATTAACCTCCTATACTTCTCTGAATCCTATGCCTCATATCTAACACTCTCTAAAAAACTGTAGCACATACATTAGGACATAGATAAATAGATATTTTTCCAGCCAAGTGGCAGTGTGCCCTTCTCACTGCATTTGTTTTACGATAGGGTACACCAGTAGCAATTAAGCCAGCTGATCAGTTGAGAGAGGAAGGGTTATGCTACAGTTAATGGGAATAATAAAAACTATGAATAGCATAATTACCATCTTCATTTTAGCCAATTCCTACCAGTTCAGCAATAGTGATGTTGTGACTGTTTATGCTTAAAACTTACCATCATACACAATTAGAAAGCTCAAAAAATGCCCTAATGTCTTTCATCTTACATCTTAGTTTTCAGTTTGGCATCCTGTCTACCCTGCTACTCATTTCATTACCAAGATAAATGTAGACTACTGCTTGCTAGGTAACAGAGTGGCCCTCATGTCAGACAACATCTTGCTTTAGCTTTATGATGTCAGCTTGCTAGGCAACAGAGTGGCCCCCATGTCAGACAACATTGTGCTTTAGCTTTATGATGTCAGCTTGCTAGGCAACAGAGTGGCCCTCATGTCAGACAACATCTTGCATTAGCTTTATGATGTCAGGTCGCTGCTGGACCAATCGTCCTTGAGGAAGCTGAGCACACAGGAGGATGAGATATCAGAATTTATGCATTAGGCTACTATCTGTATTCAGGACTGCAAGGCAAATAGGCGGGGGGATGGTAAAGGACTCTAAACCACTTCAAAGCACTGGGGCCTTTTTGAAAGTGGGATGGAGATATAAACAAAAACAGAGATGATCCTTAACAACAATCCAACTTGAGAGTCAGAGTCCAACATACAGAGTGCAGGGGAAGAGGTTAAATAAGCTTCCTTCCGTGAGAATTTCACACTATCGTTCTAAAGTGAGGTAGTGCTTTTTAGCCTCAAAGGCAGCAATTTCCTCGAATGGATCATTGCAAGCACCAGGATCTAAAGCAGGCTTTAGTAGCATTGGAAGCAGTCAGTCTATTATAAACTATCAGGACCAACACAATGTGATCCATATTACTTCAATCTTGACACAAATTCTATTCAGGCACAGGCTCCGCCTATAAGGTAGTGAGGACATTCTGATGCTGTGAACGTCTTTTCAATGCCTAAAAGGAATGATTGCGATTTTTGCTTACCGTATAAATTTTTAAAATGATGCCGTATGCCGGAAGACTTTTTTTTTTTTCTTCAGTCTCGGCACTGCAGAGAAACTCTGTTGTGAAACACTGCCACTGGTGGTCATTCAGTATAATCTGCAGATGGAAAAGTCCACTGTTAGCACATTTACTATAAGAAATACAAAAATCGGGTTTATTTTAGGGTAAATAGATCAATACTGTGGAGTCTGTAGGATTGTGAAAATCAACAGCTCATTAGAAAATCAAATCTCAATTTGTGTTATTAACCTCCTATACTTCTCGGAATCCTATGCCTCATGTGCCAACACTCTCTAAACAACTGTAGCACATACATTAGGACATAGATAAATAGATATTTTTCCAGCCAAGTGGCAGTGTGCCCTTCTCACTGCATTTGTTTTACGATAGGGTACACCAGTAGCAATTAAGCCAGCTGATCAGTTGAGAGAGGAAGGGTTATGCTACAGTTAATGGGAATAATAAAAACTATGAATAGCATAATTACCATCTTCATTTTAGCCAATTCCTACCAGTTCAGCAATAGTGATGTTGTAACTTTTTATGCTTAAAACTTACCATCATACACAATTAGAAAGCTCAAAAAATGCCCTAATGTCTTTCATCTTACATCTTAGTTTTCAGTTTGGCATCCTGTCTACCCTGCTACTCATTTCATTACCAAGATAAATGTATACTACTGCTTGCTAGGTAACAGAGTGGCCCTCATGTCAGACAACATCTTGCTTTAGCTTTATGATGTCAGCTTGCTAGGCAACAGAGTGGCCCTCATGTCAGACAACATCTTGCATTAGCTTTATGATGTCAGGTCGCTGCTGGACCAATCGTCCTTGAGGAAGCTGAGCACACAGGAGGATGAGATATCAGAAGTTATGCATTAGGCTACTATCTGTATTCAGGACTGCAAGGCAAATAGGCGGGGGGATGGTAAAGGACTCTAAACCACTTCAAAGCACTGGGGCCTTTTTGAAAGTGGGATGGAGATATAAACAAAAACAGAGATGATCCTTAACAACAATCCAACTTGAGAGTCAGAGTCCAACATACAGAGTGCAGGGGAAGAGGTTAAATAAGCTTCCTTCCGTGAGAATTTCACACTATCGTTCTAAAGTGAGGTAGTGCTTTTTAGCCTCAAAGGCAGCAATTTCCTCGAATGGAACATTGCAAGCACCTGGATCTAAAGCAGGCTTTAGTAGCATTGGAAGCAGTCAGTCTATTATAAACTATCAGGACCAACACAATGTGATCCATATTACTTCAATCTTGACACAAATTCTATTCAGGCACAGGCTCCGCCTATAAGGTAGTGAGGACATTCTGATGCTGTGAACGTCTTTTCAATGCCTAAAAGGAATGATTGCGATTTTTGCTTACCGTATAAATTGGTAAAATGATGCCGTATGCCGGAAGACTTTTTTTTTTTTTTCTTCAGTCTCGGCACTGCAGAGAAACTCTGTTGTGAAACACTGCCACTGGTGGTCATTCAGTATAATCTGCAGATGGAAAAGTCCACTGTTAGCACATTTACTATAAGAAATACAAAAATCGGGTTTATTTTAGGGTAAATAGATCAATACTGTGGAGTCTGTAGAATTGTGAAAATCAACAGCTCATTAGAAAATCAAATCTCAATTTGTGTTATTAACCTCCTATACTTCTCGGAATCCTATGCCTCATGTGTTAACACTCTCTAAACAACTGTAGCACATACATTAGGACATAGATAAATAGATATTTTTCCAGCCAAGTGGCAGTGTGCCCTTCTCACTGCATTTGTTTTACGATAGGGTACACCAGTAGCAATTAAGCCAGCTGATCAGTTGAGAGAGGAAGGGTTATGCTACAGTTAATGGGAATAATAAAAACTATGAATAGCATAATTACCATCTTCATTTTAGCCAATTCCTACCAGTTCAGCAATAGTGATGTTGTAACTTGTTATGCTTAAAACTTACCATCATACACAATTAGAAAGCTCAAAAAATGCCCTAATGTCTTTCATCTTACATCTTAGTTTTCAGTTTGGCATCCTGTCTACCCTGCTACTCATTTCATTACCAAGATAAATGTATACTACTGCTTGCTAGGTAACAGAGTGGCCCTCATGTCAGACAACATCTTGCTTTAGCTTTATGATGTCAGCTTGCTAGGCAACAGAGTGGCCCTCATGTCAGACAACATCTTGCATTAGCTTTATGATGTCAGGTCGCTGCTGGACCAATCGTCCTTGAGGAAGCTGAGCACACAGGAGGATGAGATATCAGAAGTTATGCATTAGGCTACTATCTGTATTCAGGACTGCAAGGCAAATAGGCGGGGGGATGGTAAAGGAATCTAAACCACTTCAAAGCACTGGGGCCTTTTTGAAAGTGGGATGGAGATATAAACAAAAACAGAGATGATCCTTAACAACAATCCAACTTGAGAGTCAGAGTCCAACATACAGAGTGCAGGGGAAGAGGTTAAATAGGCTTCCTTCCGTGAGAATTTCACACTATCGTTCTAAAGTGAGGTAGTGCTTTTTAGCCTCAAAGGCAGCAATTTCCTCGAATGGAACATTGCAAGCACCTGGATCTAAAGCAGGCTTTAGTAGCATTGGAAGCAGTCAGTCTATTATAAACTATCAGGACCAACACAATGTGATCCATATTACTTCAATCTTGACACAAATTCTATTCAGGCACAGGCTCCGCCTATAAGGTAGTGAGGACATTCTGATGCTGTGAACGTCTTTTCAATGCCTAAAAGGAATGATTGCGATTTTTGCTTACCGTATAAATTTGTAAAATGATGCCGTATGCCGGAAGACTTTTTTTTTTTTTTTCTTCAGTCTCGGCACTGCAGAGAAACTCTGTTGTGAAACACTGCCACTGGTGGTCATTCAGTATAATCTGCAGATGGAAAAGTCCACTGTTAGCACATTTACTATAAGAAATACAAAAATCTGGTTTATTTTAGGGTAAATAGATCAATACTGTGGAGTCTGTAGAATTGTGAAAATCAACAGCTCATTAGAAAATCAAATCTCAATTTGTGTTATTAACCTCCTATACTTCTCGGAATCCTATGCCTCATGTGCTAACACTCTCTAAACAACTGTAGCACATACATTAGGACATAGATAAATAGATATTTTTCCAGCCAAGTGGCAGTGTGCCCTTCTCACTGCATTTGTTTTACGATAGGGTACACCAGTAGCAATTAAGCCAGCTGATCAGTTGAATGAGGAAGGGTTATGCTACAGTTAATGGGAATAATAAAAACTATGAATAGCATAATTACCATCTTCATTTTAGCCAATTCCTACCAGTTCAGCAATAGTGATGTTGTGACTGTTTATGCTTAAAACTTACCATCATACACAATTAGAAAGCTCAAAAAATGCCCTAATGTCTTTCATCTTACATCTTAGTTTTCAGTTTGGCATCCTGTCTACCCTGCTACTCATTTCATTACCAAGATAAATGTAGACTACTGCTTGCTAGGTAACAGAGTGGCCCTCATGTCAGACAACATCTTGCTTTAGCTTTATGATGTCAGCTTGCTAGGCAACAGAGTGGCCCCCATGTCAGACAACATTGTGCTTTAGCTTTATGATGTCAGCTTGCTAGGCAACAGAGTGGCCCTCATGTCAGACAACATCTTGCATTAGCTTTATGATGTCAGGTCGCTGCTGGACCAATCGTCCTTGAGGAAGCTGAGCACACAGGAGGATGAGATATCAGAAGTTATGCATTAGGCTACTATCTGTATTCAGGACTGCAAGGCAAATAGGCGGGGGGATGGCAAAGGACTCTAAACCACTTCAAAGCACTGGGGCCTTTTTGAAAGTGGGATGGAGATATAAACAAAAACAGAGATGATCCTTAACAACAATCCAACTTGAGAGTCAGAGTCCAACATACAGAGTGCAGGGGAAGAGGTTAAATAAGCTTCCTTCCGTGAGAATTTCACACTATCGTTCTAAAGTGAGGTAGTGCTTTTTAGCCTCAAAGGCAGCAATTTCCTCGAATGGAACATTGCAAGCACCTGGATCTAAAGCAGGCTTTAGTAGCATTGGAAGCAGTCAGTCTATTATAAACTATCAGGACCAACACAATGTGATCCATATTACTTCAATCTTGACACAAATTCTATTCAGGCACAGGCTCCGCCTATAAGGTAGTGAGGACATTCTGATGCTGTGAACGTCTTTTCAATGCCTAAAAGGAATGATTGCGATGTTTGCTTACCGTATAAATTGGTAAAATGATGCCGTATGCCGGAAGACTTTTTTTTTTTTTTCTTCAGTCTCGGCACTGCAGAGAAACTCTGTTGTGAAACACTGCCACTGGTGGTCATTCAGTATAATCTGCAGATGGAAAAGTCCACTGTTAGCACATTTACTATAAGAAATACAAAAATCGGGTTTATTTTAGGGTAAATAGATCAATACTGTGGAGTCTGTAGGATTGTGAAAATCAACAGCTCATTAGAAAATCAAATCTCAATTTGTGTTATTAACCTCCTATACTTCTCGGAATCCTATGCCTCATGTGCCAACACTCTCTAAACAACTGTAGCACATACATTAGGACATAGATAAATAGATATTTTTCCAGCCAAGTGGCAGTGTGCCCTTCTCACTGCATTTGTTTTACGATAGGGTACACCAGTAGCAATTAAGCCAGCTGATCAGTTGAGAGAGGAAGGGTTATGCTACAGTTAATGGGAATAATAAAAACTATGAATAGCATAATTACCATCTTCATTTTAGCCAATTCCTACCAGTTCAGCAATAGTGATGTTGTGACTTTTTATGCTTAAAACTTACCATTATACACAATTAGAAAGCTCAAAAAATGCCCTAATGTCTTCCATCTTACATCTTAGTTTTCAGTTTGGCATCCTGTCTACCCTGCTACTCATTTCATTACCAAGATAAATGTATACTACTGCTTGCTAGGTAACAGAGTGGCCCTCATGTCAGACAACATCTTGCTTTAGCTTTATGATGTCAGCTTGCTAGGCAACAGAGTGGCCCCCATGTCAGACAACATCGTGCTTTAGCTTTATGATGTCAGCTTGCTAGGCAACAGAGTAGCCCTCATGTCAGACAACATCTTGCATTAGCTTTATGATGTCAGGTCGCTGCTGGACCAATCGTCCTTGAGGAAGCTGAGCACACAGGAGGATGAGATATCAGAAGTTATGCATTAGGCTACTATCTGTATTCAGGACTGCAAGGCAAATAGGCGGGGGGATGGTAAAGGAATCTAAACCACTTCAAAGCACTGGGGCCTTTTTGAAAGTGGGATGGAGATATAAACAAAAACAGAGATGATCCTTAACAACAATCCAACTTGAGAGTCAGAGTCCAACATACAGAGTGCAGGGGAAGAGGTTAAATAAGCTTCCTTCCGTAAGAATTTCACACTATCGTTCTAAAGTGAGGTAGTGCTTTTTAGCCTCAAAGGCAGCAATTTCCTCGAATGGAACATTGCAAGCACCTGGATCTAAAGCAGGCTTTAGTAGCATTGGAAGCAGTAAGTCTTTTATAAACTATCAGGACCAACACAATGTGATCCATATTACTTCAATCTTGACACAAATTCTATTCAGGCACAGGCTCCGCCTATAAGGTAGTGAGGACATTCTGATGCTGTGAACGTCTTTTCAATGCCTAAAAGGAATGATTGCGATTTTTGCTTACCGTATAAATTGGTAAAATGATGCCGTATGCCGGAAGACTTTTTTTTTTTTTTCTTCAGTCTCGGCACTGCAGAGAAACTCTGTTGTGAAACACTGCCACTGGTGGTCATTCAGTATAATCTGCAGATGGAAAAGTCCACTGTTAGCACATTTACTATAAGAAATACAAAAATCTGGTTTATTTTAGGGTAAATAGATCAATACTGTGGAGTCTGTAGAATTGTGAAAATCAACAGCTCATTAGAAAATCAAATCTCAATTTGTGTTTTTAACCTCCTATACTTCTCGGAATCCTATGCCTCATGTGCTAACACTCTCTAAACAACTGTAGCACATACATTAGGACATAGATAAATAGATATTTTTTCAGCCAAGTGGCAGTGTGCCCTTCTCACTGCATTTGTTTTACGATAGGGTACACCAGTAGCAATTAAGCCAGCTGATAAGTTGAGAGAGGAAGGGTTATGCTACAGTTAATGGGAATAATAAAAACTATGAATAGCATAATTACCATCTTCATTTTAGCCAATTCCTACCAGTTCAGCAATAGTGATGTTGTGACTTTTTATGCTTAAAACTTACCATCATACACAATTAGAAAGCTCAAAAAATGCCCTAATGTCTTTCATCTTACATCTTAGTTTTCAGTTTGGCATCCTGTCTACCCTGCTACTCATTTCATTACCAAGATAAATGTATACTACTGCTTGCTAGGTAACAGAGTGGCCCTCATGTCAGACAACATCTTGCTTTAGCTTTATGATGTCAGCTTGCTAGGCAACAGAGTGGCCCCCATGTCAGACAACATCGTGCTTTAGCTTTATGATGTCAGCTTGCTAGGCAACAGAGTGGCCCTCATGTCAGACAACATCTTGCATTAGCTTTATGATGTCAGGTCGCTGCTGGACCAATCGTCCTTGAGGAAGCTGAGCACACAGGAGGATGAGATATCAGAAGTTATGCATTAGGCTACTATCTGTATTCAGGAGTGCAAGGCAAATAGGCGGGGGGATGGTAAAGGAATCTAAACCACTTCAAAGCACTGGGGCCTTTTTGAAAGTGGGATGGAGATATAAACAAAAACAGAGATGATCCTTAACAACAATCCAACTTGAGAGTCAGAGTCCAACATACAGAGTGCAGGGAAAGAGGTTAAATAAGCTTCCTTCCGTGAGAATTTCACACTATCGTTCTAAAGTGAGGTAGTGCTTTTTAGCCTCAAAGGCAGCAATTTCCTCGAATGGAACATTGCAAGCACCTGGATCTAAAGCAGGCTTTAGTAGCATTGGAAGCAGTCAGTCTATTATAAACTATCAGGACCAACACAATGTGATCCATATTACTTCAATCTTGACACAAATTCTATTCAGGCACAGGCTCCGCCTATAAGGTAGTGAGGACATTCTGATGCTGTGAACGTCTTTTCAATGCCTAAAAGGAATGATTGCGATTTTTGCTTACCGTATAAATTTGTAAAATGATGCCGTATGCCGGAAGACTTTTTTTTTTTTTCCTTCAGTCTCGGCACTGCAGAGAAACTCTGTTGTGAAACACTGCCACTGGTGGTCATTCAGTATAATCTGCAGATGGAAAAGTCCACTGTTAGCACATTTACTATAAGAAATACAAAAATCTGGTTTATTTTAGGGTAAATAGATCAATACTGTGGAGTCTGTAGAATTGTGAAAATCAACAGCTCATTAGAAAATCAAATCTCAATTTGTGTTATTAACCTCCTATACTTCTCTGAATCCTATGCCTCATATCTAACAATCTCTAAAAAACTGTAGCACATACATTAGGACATAGATAAATAGATATTTTTCCAGCCAAGTGGCAGTGTGCCCTTCTCACTGCATTTGTTTTACGATAGGGTACACCAGTAGCAATTAAGCCAGCTGATCAGTTGAGAGAGGAAGGGTTATGCTACAGTTAATGGGAATAATAAAAACTATGAATAGCATAATTACCATCTTCATTTTAGCCAATTCCTACCAGTTCAGCAATAGTGATGTTGTGACTGTTTATGCTTAAAACTTACCATCATACACAATTAGAAAGCTCAAAAAATGCCCTAATGTCTTTCATCTTACATCTTAGTTTTCAGTTTGGCATCCTGTCTACCCTGCTACTCATTTCATTACCAAGATAAATGTAGACTACTGCTTGCTAGGTAACAGAGTGGCCCTCATGTCAGACAACATCTTGCTTTAGCTTTATGATGTCAGCTTGCTAGGCAACAGAGTGGCCCCCATGTCAGACAACATTGTGCTTTAGCTTTATGATGTCAGCTTGCTAGGCAACAGAGTGGCCCTCATGTCAGACAACATCTTGCATTAGCTTTATGATGTCAGGTCGCTGCTGGACCAATCGTCCTTGAGGAAGCTGAGCACACAGGAGGATGAGATATCAGAATTTATGCATTAGGCTACTATCTGTATTCAGGACTGCAAGGCAAATAGGCGGGGGGATGGTAAAGGACTCTAAACCACTTCAAAGCACTGGGGCCTTTTTGAAAGTGGGATGGAGATATAAACCAAAACAGAGATGATCCTTAACAACAATCCAACTTGAGAGTCAGAGTCCAACATACAGAGTGCAGGGGAAGAGGTTAAATAAGCTTCCTTCCGTGAGAATTTCACACTATCGTTCTAAAGTGAGGTAGTGCTTTTTAGCCTCAAAGGCAGCAATTTCCTCGAATGGAACATTGCAAGCACCTGGATCTAAAGCAGGCTTTAGTAGCATTGGAAGCAGTCAGTCTATTATAAACTATCAGGACCAACACAATGTGATCCATATTACTTCAATCTTGACACAAATTCTATTCAGGCACAGGCTCCGCCTAGAAGGTAGTGAGGACATTCTGATGCTGTGAACGTCTTTTCAATGCCTAAAAGGAATGATTGCGATTTTTGCTTACCGTATAAATTGGTAAAATGATGCCGTATGCCGGAAGACTTTTTTTTTTTTTTTCTTCAGTCTCGGCACTGCAGAGAAACTCTGTTGTGAAACACTGCCACTGGTGGTCATTCAGTATAATCTGCAGATGGAAAAGTCCACTGTTAGCACATTTACTATAAGAAATACAAAAATCGGGTTTATTTTAGGGTAAATAGATCAATACTGTGGAGTCTGTAGAATTGTGAAAATCAACAGCTCATTAGAAAATCAAATCTCAATTTGTGTTATTAACCTCCTATACTTCTCCGAATCCTATGCCTCATGTGCTAACACTCTCTAAACAACTGTAGCACATACATTAGGACATAGATAAATAGATATTTTTCCAGCCAAGTGGCAGTGTGCCCTTCTCACTGCATTTGTTTTACGATAGGGTACACCAGTAGCAATTAAGCCAGCTGATCAGTTGAGAGAGGAAGGGTTATGCTACAGTTAATGGGAATAATAAAAACTATGAATAGCATAATTACCATCTTCATTTTAGCCAATTCCTACCAGTTCAGCAATAGTGATGTTGTGACTTTTTATGCTTAAAACTTACCATCATACACAATTGGAAAGCTCAAAAAATGCCCTAATGTCTTTCATCTTACATCTTAGTTTTCAGTTTGGCATCCTGTCTATCCTGCTACTCATTTCATTACCAAGATAAATGTATACTACTGCTTGCTAGGTAACAGAGTGGCCCTCATGTCAGACAACATCTTGCTTTAGCTTTATGATGTCAGCTTGCTAGGCAACAGAGTGGCCCTCATGTCAGACAACATCTTGCATTAGCTTTATGATGTCAGGTCGCTGCTGGACCAATCGTCCTTGAGGAAGCTGAGCACACAGGAGGATGAGATATCAGAAGTTATGCATTAGGCTACTATCTGTATTCAGGACTGCAAGGCAAATAGGCGGGGGGATGGTAAAGGACTCTAAACCACTTCAAAGCACTGGGGCCTTTTTGAAAGTGGGATGGAGATATAAACAAAAACAGAGATGATCCTTAACAACAATCCAACTTGAGAGTCAGAGTCCAACATACAGAGTGCAGGGGAAGAGGTTAAATAAGCTTCCTTCTGTGAGAATTTCACACTATCGTTCTAAAGTGAGGTAGTGCTTTTTAGCCTCAAAGGCAGCAATTTCCTCGAATGGAACATTGCAAGCACCAGGATCTAAAGCAGGCTTTAGTAGCATTGGAAGCAGTCAGTCTATTATAAACTATCAGGACCAACACAATGTGATCCATATTACTTCAATCTTGACACAAATTCTATTCAGGCACAGGCTCCGCCTATAAGGTAGTGAGGACATTCTGATGCTGTGAACGTCTTTTCAATGCCTAAAAGGAATGATTGCGATTTTTGCTTACCGTATAAATTTGTAAAATAATGCCGTATGCCGGAAGACTTTTTTTTTTTTTTTCTTCAGTCTCGGCACTGCAGAGAAACTCTGTTGTGAAACACTGCCACTGGTGGTCATTCAGTATAATCTGCAGATGGAAAAGTCCACTGTTAGCACATTTACTATAAGAAATACAAAAATCTGGTTTATTTTAGGGTAAATAGATCAATACTGTGGAGTCTGTAGAATTGTGAAAATCAACAGCTCATTAGAAAATCAAATCTCAATTTGTGTTATTAACCTCCTATACTTCTCTGAATCCTATGCCTCATATCTAACACTCTCTAAAAAACTGTAGCACATACATTAGGACATAGATAAATAGATATTTTTCCAGCCAAGTGGCAGTGTGCCCTTCTCACTGCATTTGTTTTACGATAGGGTACACCAGTAGCAATTAAGCCAGCTGATCAGTTGAGAGAGGAAGGGTTATGCTACAGTTAATGGGAATAATAAAAACTATGAATAGCATAATTACCATCTTCATTTTAGCCAATTCCTACCAGTTCAGCAATAGTGATGTTGTGACTGTTTATGCTTAAAACTTACCATCATACACAATTAGAAAGCTCAAAAAATGCCCTAATGTCTTTCATCTTACATCTTAGTTTTCAGTTTGGCATCCTGTCTACCCTGCTACTCATTTCATTACCAAGATAAATGTAGACTACTGCTTGCTAGGTAACAGAGTGGCCCTCATGTCAGACAACATCTTGCTTTAGCTTTATGATGTCAGCTTGCTAGGCAACAGAGTGGCCCCCATGTCAGACAACATTGTGCTTTAGCTTTATGATGTCAGCTTGCTAGGCAACAGAGTGGCCCTCATGTCAGACAACATCTTGCATTAGCTTTATGATGTCAGGTCGCTGCTGGACCAATCGTCCTTGAGGAAGCTGAGCACACAGGAGGATGAGATATCAGAATTTATGCATTAGGCTACTATCTGTATTCAGGACTGCAAGGCAAATAGGCGGGGGGATGGTAAAGGACTCTAAACCACTTCAAAGCACTGGGGCCTTTTTGAAAGTGGGATGGAGATATAAACCAAAACAGAGATGATCCTTAACAACAATCCAACTTGAGAGTCAGAGTCCAACATACAGAGTGCAGGGGAAGAGGTTAAATAAGCTTCCTTCCGTGAGAATTTCACACTATCGTTCTAAAGTGAGGTAGTGCTTTTTAGCCTCAAAGGCAGCAATTTCCTCGAATGGAACATTGCAAGCACCTGGATCTAAAGCAGGCTTTAGTAGCATTGGAAGCAGTCAGTCTATTATAAACTATCAGGACCAACACAATGTGATCCATATTACTTCAATCTTGACACAAATTCTATTCAGGCACAGGCTCCGCCTATAAGGTAGTGAGGACATTCTGATGCTGTGAACGTCTTTTCAATGCCTAAAAGGAATGATTGCGATTTTTGCTTACCGTATAAATTGGTAAAATGATGCCGTATGCCGGAAGACTTTTTTTTTTTTTTTCTTCAGTCTCGGCACTGCAGAGAAACTCTGTTGTGAAACACTGCCACTGGTGGTCATTCAGTATAATCTGCAGATGGAAAAGTCCACTGTTAGCACATTTACTATAAGAAATACAAAAATCGGGTTTATTTTAGGGTAAATAGATCAATACTGTGGAGTCTGTAGAATTGTGAAAATCAACAGCTCATTAGAAAATCAAATCTCAATTTGTGTTATTAACCTCCTATACTTCTCGGAATCCTATGCCTCATGTGCTAACACTCTCTAAACAACTGTAGCACATACATTAGGACATAGATAAATAGATATTTTTCCAGCCAAGTGGCAGTGTGCCCTTCTCACTGCATTTGTTTTACGATAGGGTACACCAGTAGCAATTAAGCCAGCTGATCAGTTGAGAGAGGAAGGGTTATGCTACAGTTAATGGGAATAATAAAAACTATGAATAGCATAATTACCATCTTCATTTTAGCCAATTCCTACCAGTTCAGCAATAGTGATGTTGTGACTTTTTATGCTTAAAACTTACCATCATACACAATTGGAAAGCTCAAAAAATGCCCTAATGTCTTTCATCTTACATCTTAGTTTTCAGTTTGGCATCCTGTCTATCCTGCTACTCATTTCATTACCAAGATAAATGTATACTACTGCTTGCTAGGTAACAGAGTGGCCCTCATGTCAGACAACATCTTGCTTTAGCTTTATGATGTCAGCTTGCTAGGCAACAGAGTGGCCCTCATGTCAGACAACATCTTGCATTAGCTTTATGATGTCAGGTCGCTGCTGGACCAATCGTCCTTGAGGAAGCTGAGCACACAGGAGGATGAGATATCAGAAGTTATGCATTAGGCTACTATCTGTATTCAGGACTGCAAGGCAAATAGGCGGGGGGATGGTAAAGGACTCTAAACCACTTCAAAGCACTGGGGCCTTTTTGAAAGTGGGATGGAGATATAAACAAAAACAGAGATGATCCTTAACAACAATCCAACTTGAGAGTCAGAGTCCAACATACAGAGTGCAGGGGAAGAGGTTAAATAAGCTTCCTTCTGTGAGAATTTCACACTATCGTTCTAAAGTGAGGTAGTGCTTTTTAGCCTCAAAGGCAGCAATTTCCTCGAATGGAACATTGCAAGCACCAGGATCTAAAGCAGGCTTTAGTAGCATTGGAAGCAGTCAGTCTATTATAAACTATCAGGACCAACACAATGTGATCCATATTACTTCAATCTTGACACAAATTCTATTCAGGCACAGGCTCCGCCTATAAGGTAGTGAGGACATTCTGATGCTGTGAACGTCTTTTCAATGCCTAAAAGGAATGATTGCGATTTTTGCTTACCGTATAAATTTGTAAAATGATGCCGTATGCCGGAAGACTTTTTTTTTTTTTTTCCTTCAGTCTCGGCACTGCAGAGAAACTCTGTTGTGAAACACTGCCACTGGTGGTCATTCAGTATAATCTGCAGATGGAAAAGTCCACTGTTAGCACATTTACTATAAGAAATACAAAAATCTGGTTTATTTTAGGGTAAATAGATCAATACTGTGGAGTCTGTAGAATTGTGAAAATCAACAGCTCATTAGAAAATCAAATCTCAATTTGTGTTATTAACCTCCTATACTTCTCTGAATCCTATGCCTCATATCTAACACTCTCTAAAAAACTGTAGCACATACATTAGGACATAGATAAATAGATATTTTTCCAGCCAAGTGGCAGTGTGCCCTTCTCACTGCATTTGTTTTACGATAGGGTACACCAGTAGCAATTAAGCCAGCTGATCAGTTGAGAGAGGAAGGGTTATGCTACAGTTAATGGGAATAATAAAAACTATGAATAGCATAATTACCATCTTCATTTTAGCCAATTCCTACCAGTTCAGCAATAGTGATGTTGTGACTGTTTATGCTTAAAACTTACCATCATACACAATTAGAAAGCTCAAAAAATGCCCTAATGTCTTTCATCTTACATCTTAGTTTTCAGTTTGGCATCCTGTCTACCCTGCTACTCATTTCATTACCAAGATAAATGTAGACTACTGCTTGCTAGGTAACAGAGTGGCCCTCATGTCAGACAACATCTTGCTTTAGCTTTATGATGTCAGCTTGCTAGGCAACAGAGTGGCCCCCATGTCAGACAACATTGTGCTTTAGCTTTATGATGTCAGCTTGCTAGGCAACAGAGTGGCCCTCATGTCAGACAACATCTTGCATTAGCTTTATGATGTCAGGTCGCTGCTGGACCAATCGTCCTTGAGGAAGCTGAGCACACAGGAGGATGAGATATCAGAATTTATGCATTAGGCTACTATCTGTATTCAGGACTGCAAGGCAAATAGGCGGGGGGATGGTAAAGGACTCTAAACCACTTCAAAGCACTGGGGCCTTTTTGAAAGTGGGATGGAGATATAAACAAAAACAGAGATGATCCTTAACAACAATCCAACTTGAGAGTCAGAGTCCAACATACAGAGTGCAGGGGAAGAGGTTAAATAAGCTTCCTTCCGTGAGAATTTCACACTATCGTTCTAAAGTGAGGTAGTGCTTTTTAGCCTCAAAGGCAGCAATTTCCTCGAATGGATCATTGCAAGCACCAGGATCTAAAGCAGGCTTTAGTAGCATTGGAAGCAGTCAGTCTATTATAAACTATCAGGACCAACACAATGTGATCCATATTACTTCAATCTTGACACAAATTCTATTCAGGCACAGGCTCCGCCTATAAGGTAGTGAGGACATTCTGATGCTGTGAACGTCTTTTCAATGCCTAAAAGGAATGATTGCGATTTTTGCTTACCGTATAAATTTTTAAAATGATGCCGTATGCCGGAAGACTTTTTTTTTTTTCTTCAGTCTCGGCACTGCAGAGAAACTCTGTTGTGAAACACTGCCACTGGTGGTCATTCAGTATAATCTGCAGATGGAAAAGTCCACTGTTAGCACATTTACTATAAGAAATACAAAAATCGGGTTTATTTTAGGGTAAATAGATCAATACTGTGGAGTCTGTAGGATTGTGAAAATCAACAGCTCATTAGAAAATCAAATCTCAATTTGTGTTATTAACCTCCTATACTTCTCGGAATCCTATGCCTCATGTGCCAACACTCTCTAAACAACTGTAGCACATACATTAGGACATAGATAAATAGATATTTTTCCAGCCAAGTGGCAGTGTGCCCTTCTCACTGCATTTGTTTTACGATAGGGTACACCAGTAGCAATTAAGCCAGCTGATCAGTTGAGAGAGGAAGGGTTATGCTACAGTTAATGGGAATAATAAAAACTATGAATAGCATAATTACCATCTTCATTTTAGCCAATTCCTACCAGTTCAGCAATAGTGATGTTGTAACTTTTTATGCTTAAAACTTACCATCATACACAATTAGAAAGCTCAAAAAATGCCCTAATGTCTTTCATCTTACATCTTAGTTTTCAGTTTGGCATCCTGTCTACCCTGCTACTCATTTCATTACCAAGATAAATGTATACTACTGCTTGCTAGGTAACAGAGTGGCCCTCATGTCAGACAACATCTTGCTTTAGCTTTATGATGTCAGCTTGCTAGGCAACAGAGTGGCCCTCATGTCAGACAACATCTTGCATTAGCTTTATGATGTCAGGTCGCTGCTGGACCAATCGTCCTTGAGGAAGCTGAGCACACAGGAGGATGAGATATCAGAAGTTATGCATTAGGCTACTATCTGTATTCAGGACTGCAAGGCAAATAGGCGGGGGGATGGTAAAGGACTCTAAACCACTTCAAAGCACTGGGGCCTTTTTGAAAGTGGGATGGAGATATAAACAAAAACAGAGATGATCCTTAACAACAATCCAACTTGAGAGTCAGAGTCCAACATACAGAGTGCAGGGGAAGAGGTTAAATAAGCTTCCTTCCGTGAGAATTTCACACTATCGTTCTAAAGTGAGGTAGTGCTTTTTAGCCTCAAAGGCAGCAATTTCCTCGAATGGAACATTGCAAGCACCTGGATCTAAAGCAGGCTTTAGTAGCATTGGAAGCAGTCAGTCTATTATAAACTATCAGGACCAACACAATGTGATCCATATTACTTCAATCTTGACACAAATTCTATTCAGGCACAGGCTCCGCCTATAAGGTAGTGAGGACATTCTGATGCTGTGAACGTCTTTTCAATGCCTAAAAGGAATGATTGCGATGTTTGCTTACCGTATAAATTGGTAAAATGATGCCGTATGCCGGAAGACTTTTTTTTTTTTTTCTTCAGTCTCGGCACTGCAGAGAAACTCTGTTGTGAAACACTGCCACTGGTGGTCATTCAGTATAATCTGCAGATGGAAAAGTCCACTGTTAGCACATTTACTATAAGAAATACAAAAATCTGGTTTATTTTAGGGTAAATAGATCAATACTGTGGAGTCTGTAGAATTGTGAAAATCAACAGCTCATTAGAAAATCAAATCTCAATTTGTGTTATTAACCTCCTATACTTCTCGGAATCCTATGCCTCATGTGCTAACACTCTCTAAACAACTGTAGCACATACATTAGGACATAGATAAATAGATATTTTTCCAGCCAAGTGGCAGTGTGCCCTTCTCACTGCATTTGTTTTACGATAGGGTACACCAGTAGCAATTAAGCCAGCTGATCAGTTGAATGAGGAAGGGTTATGCTACAGTTAATGGGAATAATAAAAACTATGAATAGCATAATTACCATCTTCATTTTAGCCAATTCCTACCAGTTCAGCAATAGTGATGTTGTGACTGTTTATGCTTAAAACTTACCATCATACACAATTAGAAAGCTCAAAAAATGCCCTAATGTCTTTCATCTTACATCTTAGTTTTCAGTTTGGCATCCTGTCTACCCTGCTACTCATTTCATTACCAAGATAAATGTAGACTACTGCTTGCTAGGTAACAGAGTGGCCCTCATGTCAGACAACATCTTGCTTTAGCTTTATGATGTCAGCTTGCTAGGCAACAGAGTGGCCCCCATGTCAGACAACATTGTGCTTTAGCTTTATGATGTCAGCTTGCTAGGCAACAGAGTGGCCCTCATGTCAGACAACATCTTGCATTAGCTTTATGATGTCAGGTCGCTGCTGGACCAATCGTCCTTGAGGAAGCTGAGCACACAGGAGGATGAGATATCAGAAGTTATGCATTAGGCTACTATCTGTATTCAGGACTGCAAGGCAAATAGGCGGGGGGATGGTAAAGGACTCTAAACCACTTCAAAGCACTGGGGCCTTTTTGAAAGTGGGATGGAGATATAAACAAAAACAGAGATGATCCTTAACAACAATCCAACTTGAGAGTCAGAGTCCAACATACAGAGTGCAGGGGAAGAGGTTAAATAAGCTTCCTTCCGTGAGAATTTCACACTATCGTTCTAAAGTGAGGTAGTGCTTTTTAGCCTCAAAGGCAGCAATTTCCTCGAATGGAACATTGCAAGCACCTGGATCTAAAGCAGGCTTTAGTAGCATTGGAAGCAGTCAGTCTATTATAAACTATCAGGACCAACACAATGTGATCCATATTACTTCAATCTTGACACAAATTCTATTCAGGCACAGGCTCCGCCTATAAGGTAGTGAGGACATTCTGATGCTGTGAACGTCTTTTCAATGCCTAAAAGGAATGATTGCGATGTTTGCTTACCGTATAAATTGGTAAAATGATGCCGTATGCCGGAAGACTTTTTTTTTTTTTTCTTCAGTCTCGGCACTGCAGAGAAACTCTGTTGTGAAACACTGCCACTGGTGGTCATTCAGTATAATCTGCAGATGGAAAAGTCCACTGTTAGCACATTTACTATAAGAAATACAAAAATCTGGTTTATTTTAGGGTAAATAGATCAATACTGTGGAGTCTGTAGAATTGTGAAAATCAACAGCTCATTAGAAAATCAAATCTCAATTTGTGTTATTAACCTCCTATACTTCTCGGAATCCTATGCCTCATGTGCTAACACTCTCTAAACAACTGTAGCACATACATTAGGACATAGATAAATAGATATTTTTCCAGCCAAGTGGCAGTGTGCCCTTCTCACTGCATTTGTTTTACGATAGGGTACACCAGTAGCAATTAAGCCAGCTGATCAGTTGAGAGAGGAAGGGTTATGCTACAGTTAATGGGAATAATAAAAACTATGAATAGCATAATTACCATCTTCATTTTAGCCAATTCCTACCAGTTCAGCAATAGTGATGTTGTGACTGTTTATGCTTAAAACTTACCATCATACACAATTAGAAAGCTCAAAAAATGCCCTAATGTCTTTCATCTTACATCTTAGTTTTCAGTTTGGCATCCTGTCTACCCTGCTACTCATTTCATTACCAAGATAAATGTAGACTACTGCTTGCTAGGTAACAGAGTGGCCCTCATGTCAGACAACATCTTGCTTTAGCTTTATGATGTCAGCTTGCTAGGCAACAGAGTGGCCCCCATGTCAGACAACATTGTGCTTTAGCTTTATGATGTCAGCTTGCTAGGCAACAGAGTGGCCCTCATGTCAGACAATATCTTGCATTAGCTTTATGATGTCAGGTCGCTGCTGGACCAATCGTCCTTGAGGAAGCTGAGCACACAGGAGGATGAGATATCAGAAGTTATGCATTAGGCTACTATCTGTATTCAGGACTGCAAGGCAAATAGGCGGGGGGATGGTAAAGGACTCTAAACCACTTCAAAGCACTGGGGCCTTTTTGAAAGTGGGATGGAGATATAAACAAAAACAGAGATGATCCTTAACAACAATCCAACTTGAGAGTCAGAGTCCAACATACAGAGTGCAGGGGAAGAGGTTAAATAAGCTTCCTTCCGTGAGAATTTCACACTATCGTTCTAAAGTGAGGTAGTGCTTTTTAGCCTCAAAGGCAGCAATTTCCTCGAATGGAACATTGCAAGCACCTGGATCTAAAGCAGGCTTTAGTAGCATTGGAAGCAGTCAGTCTATTATAAACTATCAGGACCAACACAATGTGATCCATATTACTTCAATCTTGACACAAATTCTATTCAGGCACAGGCTCCGCCTATAAGGTAGTGAGGACATTCTGATGCTGTGAACGTCTTTTCAATGCCTAAAAGGAATGATTGCGATGTTTGCTTACCGTATAAATTGGTAAAATGATGCCGTATGCCGGAAGACTTTTTTTTTTTTTTCTTCAGTCTCGGCACTGCAGAGAAACTCTGTTGTGAAACACTGCCACTGGTGGTCATTCAGTATAATCTGCAGATGGAAAAGTCCACTGTTAGCACATTTACTATAAGAAATACAAAAATCTGGTTTATTTTAGGGTAAATAGATCAATACTGTGGAGTCTGTAGAATTGTGAAAATCAACAGCTCATTAGAAAATCAAATCTCAATTTGTGTTATTAACCTCCTATACTTCTCGGAATCCTATGCCTCATGTGCTAACACTCTCTAAACAACTGTAGCACATACATTAGGACATAGATAAATAGATATTTTTCCAGCCAAGTGGCAGTGTGCCCTTCTCACTGCATTTGTTTTACGATAGGGTACACCAGTAGCAATTAAGCCAGCTGATCAGTTGAATGAGGAAGGGTTATGCTACAGTTAATGGGAATAATAAAAACTATGAATAGCATAATTACCATCTTCATTTTAGCCAATTCCTACCAGTTCAGCAATAGTGATGTTGTGACTGTTTATGCTTAAAACTTACCATCATACACAATTAGAAAGCTCAAAAAATGCCCTAATGTCTTTCATCTTACATCTTAGTTTTCAGTTTGGCATCCTGTCTACCCTGCTACTCATTTCATTACCAAGATAAATGTAGACTACTGCTTGCTAGGTAACAGAGTGGCCCTCATGTCAGACAACATCTTGCTTTAGCTTTATGATGTCAGCTTGCTAGGCAACAGAGTGGCCCCCATGTCAGACAACATTGTGCTTTAGCTTTATGATGTCAGCTTGCTAGGCAACAGAGTGGCCCTCATGTCAGACAACATCTTGCATTAGCTTTATGATGTCAGGTCGCTGCTGGACCAATCGTCCTTGAGGAAGCTGAGCACACAGGAGGATGAGATATCAGAAGTTATGCATTAGGCTACTATCTGTATTCAGGACTGCAAGGCAAATAGGCGGGGGGATGGTAAAGGACTCTAAACCACTTCAAAGCACTGGGGCCTTTTTGAAAGTGGGATGGAGATATAAACAAAAACAGAGATGATCCTTAACAACAATCCAACTTGAGAGTCAGAGTCCAACATACAGAGTGCAGGGGAAGAGGTTAAATAAGCTTCCTTCCGTGAGAATTTCACACTATCGTTCTAAAGTGAGGTAGTGCTTTTTAGCCTCAAAGGCAGCAATTTCCTCGAATGGAACATTGCAAGCACCTGGATCTAAAGCAGGCTTTAGTAGCATTGGAAGCAGTCAGTCTATTATAAACTATCAGGACCAACACAATGTGATCCATATTACTTCAATCTTGACACAAAATCTATTCAGGCACAGGCTCCGCCTATAAGGTAGTGAGGACATTCTGATGCTGTGAACGTCTTTTCAATGCCTAAAAGGAATGATTGCGATGTTTGCTTACCGTATAAATTGGTAAAATGATGCCGTATGCCGGAAGACTTTTTTTTTTTTTTCTTCAGTCTCGGCACTGCAGAGAAACTCTGTTGTGAAACACTGCCACTGGTGGTCATTCAGTATAATCTGCAGATGGAAAAGTCCACTGTTAGCACATTTACTATAAGAAATACAAAAATCTGGTTTATTTTAGGGTAAATAGATCAATACTGTGGAGTCTGTAGAATTGTGAAAATCAACAGCTCATTAGAAAATCAAATCTCAATTTGTGTTATTAACCTCCTATACTTCTCGGAATCCTATGCCTCATGTGCTAACACTCTCTAAACAACTGTAGCACATACATTAGGACATAGATAAATAGATATTTTTCCAGCCAAGTGGCAGTGTGCCCTTCTCACTGCATTTGTTTTACGATAGGGTACACCAGTAGCAATTAAGCCAGCTGATCAGTTGAATGAGGAAGGGTTATGCTACAGTTAATGGGAATAATAAAAACTATGAATAGCATAATTACCATCTTCATTTTAGCCAATTCCTACCAGTTCAGCAATAGTGATGTTGTGACTGTTTATGCTTAAAACTTACCATCATACACAATTAGAAAGCTCAAAAAATGCCCTAATGTCTTTCATCTTACATCTTAGTTTTCAGTTTGGCATCCTGTCTACCCTGCTACTCATTTCATTACCAAGATAAATGTAGACTACTGCTTGCTAGGTAACAGAGTGGCCCTCATGTCAGACAACATCTTGCTTTAGCTTTATGATGTCAGCTTGCTAGGCAACAGAGTGGCCCCCATGTCAGACAACATTGTGCTTTAGCTTTATGATGTCAGCTTGCTAGGCAACAGAGTGGCCCTCATGTCAGACAACATCTTGCATTAGCTTTATGATGTCAGGTCGCTGCTGGACCAATCGTCCTTGAGGAAGCTGAGCACACAGGAGGATGAGATATCAGAAGTTATGCATTAGGCTACTATCTGTATTCAGGACTGCAAGGCAAATAGGCGGGGGGATGGTAAAGGACTCTAAACCACTTCAAAGCACTGGGGCCTTTTTGAAAGTGGGATGGAGATATAAACAAAAACAGAGATGATCCTTAACAACAATCCAACTTGAGAGTCAGAGTCCAACATACAGAGTGCAGGGGAAGAGGTTAAATAAGCTTCCTTCCGTGAGAATTTCACACTATCGTTCTAAAGTGAGGTAGTGCTTTTTAGCCTCAAAGGCAGCAATTTCCTCGAATGGAACATTGCAAGCACCTGGATCTAAAGCAGGCTTTAGTAGCATTGGAAGCAGTCAGTCTATTATAAACTATCAGGACCAACACAATGTGATCCATATTACTTCAATCTTGACACAAAATCTATTCAGGCACAGGCTCCGCCTATAAGGTAGTGAGGACATTCTGATGCTGTGAACGTCTTTTCAATGCCTAAAAGGAATGATTGCGATGTTTGCTTACCGTATAAATTGGTAAAATGATGCCGTATGCCGGAAGACTTTTTTTTTTTTTTCTTCAGTCTCGGCACTGCAGAGAAACTCTGTTGTGAAACACTGCCACTGGTGGTCATTCAGTATAATCTGCAGATGGAAAAGTCCACTGTTAGCACATTTACTATAAGAAATACAAAAATCTGGTTTATTTTAGGGTAAATAGATCAATACTGTGGAGTCTGTAGAATTGTGAAAATCAACAGCTCATTAGAAAATCAAATCTCAATTTGTGTTATTAACCTCCTATACTTCTCGGAATCCTATGCCTCATGTGCTAACACTCTCTAAACAACTGTAGCACATACATTAGGACATAGATAAATAGATATTTTTCCAGCCAAGTGGCAGTGTGCCCTTCTCACTGCATTTGTTTTACGATAGGGTACACCAGTAGCAATTAAGCCAGCTGATCAGTTGAATGAGGAAGGGTTATGCTACAGTTAATGGGAATAATAAAAACTATGAATAGCATAATTACCATCTTCATTTTAGCCAATTCCTACCAGTTCAGCAATAGTGATGTTGTGACTGTTTATGCTTAAAACTTACCATCATACACAATTAGAAAGCTCAAAAAATGCCCTAATGTTTTTCATCTTACATCTTAGTTTTCAGTTTGGCATCCTGTCTACCCTGCTACTCATTTCATTACCAAGATAAATGTAGACTACTGCTTGCTAGGTAACAGAGTGGCCCTCATGTCAGACAACATCTTGCTTTAGCTTTATGATGTCAGCTTGCTAGGCAACAGAGTGGCCCCCATGTCAGACAACATTGTGCTTTAGCTTTATGATGTCAGCTTGCTAGGCAACAGAGTGGCCCTCATGTCAGACAACATCTTGCATTAGCTTTATGATGTCAGGTCGCTGCTGGACCAATCGTCCTTGAGGAAGCTGAGCACACAGGAGGATGAGATATCAGAAGTTATGCATTAGGCTACTATCTGTATTCAGGACTGCAAGGCAAATAGGCGGGGGGATGGTAAAGGACTCTAAACCACTTCAAAGCACTGGGGCCTTTTTGAAAGTGGGATGGAGATATAAACAAAAACAGAGATGATCCTTAACAACAATCCAACTTGAGAGTCAGAGTCCAACATACAGAGTGCAGGGGAAGAGGTTAAATAAGCTTCCTTCCGTGAGAATTTCACACTATCGTTCTAAAGTGAGGTAGTGCTTTTTAGCCTCAAAGGCAGCAATTTCCTCGAATGGAACATTGCAAGCACCTGGATCTAAAGCAGGCTTTAGTAGCATTGGAAGCAGTCAGTCTATTATAAACTATCAGGACCAACACAATGTGATCCATATTACTTCAATCTTGACACAAATTCTATTCAGGCACAGGCTCCGCCTATAAGGTAGTGAGGACATTCTGATGCTGTGAACGTCTTTTCAATGCCTAAAAGGAATGATTGCGATGTTTGCTTACTGTATAAATTGGTAAAATGATGCCGTATGCCGGAAGACTTTTTTTTTTTTTTCTTCAGTCTCGGCACTGCAGAGAAACTCTGTTGTGAAACACTGCCACTGGTGGTCATTCAGTATAATCTGCAGATGGAAAAGTCCACTGTTAGCACATTTACTATAAGAAATACAAAAATCTGGTTTATTTTAGGGTAAATAGATCAATACTGTGGAGTCTGTAGAATTGTGAAAATCAACAGCTCATTAGAAAATCAAATCTCAATTTGTGTTATTAACCTCCTATACTTCTCGGAATCCTATGCCTCATGTGCCAACACTCTCTAAACAACTGTAGCACATACATTAGGACATAGATAAATAGATATTTTTCCAGCCAAGTGGCAGTGTGCCCTTCTCACTGCATTTGTTTTACGATAGGGTACACCAGTAGCAATTAAGCCAGCTGATCAGTTGAGAGAGGAAGGGTTATGCTACAGTTAATGGGAATAATAAAAACTATGAATAGCATAATTACCATCTTCATTTTAGCCAATTCCTACCAGTTCAGCAATAGTGATGTTGTGACTTTTTATGCTTAAAACTTACCATCATACACAATTGGAAAGCTCAAAAAATGCCCTAATGTCTTTCATCTTACATCTTAGTTTTCAGTTTGGCATCCTGTCTACCCTGCTACTCATTTCATTACCAAGATAAATGTATACTACTGCTTGCTAGGTAACAGAGTGGCCCTCATGTCAGACAACATCTTGCTTTAGCTTTATGATGTCAGCTTGCTAGGCAACAGAGTGGCCCTCATGTCAGACAACATCTTGCATTAGCTTTATGATGTCAGGTCGCTGCTGGACCAATCGTCCTTGAGGAAGCTGAGCACACAGGAGTTTGAGATATCAGAAGTTATGCATTAGGCTACTATCTGTATTCAGGACTGCAAGGCAAATAGGCGGGGGGATGGTAAAGGACTCTAAACCACTTCAAAGCACTGGGGCCTTTTTGAAAGTGGGATGGAGATATAAACAAAAACAGAGATGATCCTTAACAATCCAACTTGAGAGTCAGAGTCCAACATACAGAGTGCAGGGGAAGAGGTTAAATAAGCTTCCTTCCGTGAGAATTTCACACTATCGTTCTAAAGTGAGGTAGTGCTTTTTAGCCTCAAAGGCAGCAATTTCCTCGAATGGAACATTGCAAGCACCTGGATCTAAAGCAGGCTTTAGTAGCATTGGAAGCAGTCAGTCTATTATAAACTATCAGGACCAACACAATGTGATCCATATTACTTCAATCTTGACACAAATTCTATTCAGGCACAGGCTCCGCCTATAAGGTAGTGAGGACATTCTGATGCTGTGAACGTCTTTTCAATGCCTAAAAGGAATGAATGCGATTTTTGCTTACCGCATAAATTGGTAAAATGATGCCGTATGCCGGAAGACTTTTTTTTTTTTCTTCAGTCTCGGCACTGCAGAGAAACTCTGTTGTGAAACACTGCCACTGGTGGTCATTCAGTATAATCTGCAGATGGAAAAGTCCACTGTTAGCACATTTACTATAAGAAATACAAAAATCGGGTTTATTTTAGGGTAAATAGATCAATACTGTGGAGTCTGTAGAATTGTGAAAATCAACAGCTCATTAGAAAATCAAATCTCAATTTGTGTTATTAACCTCCTATACTTCTCGGAATCCTATGCCTCATGTGCTAACACTCTCTAAACAACTGTAGCACATACATTAGGACATAGATAAATAGATATTTTTCCAGCCAAGTGGCAGTGTGCCCTTCTCACTGCATTTGTTTTACGATAGGGTACACCAGTAGCAATTAAGCCAGCTGATCAGTTGAATGAGGAAGGGTTATGCTACAGTTAATGGGAATAATAAAAACTATGAATAGCATAATTACCATCTTCATTTTAGCCAATTCCTACCAGTTCAGCAATAGTGATGTTGTGACTGTTTATGCTTAAAACTTACCATCATACACAATTAGAAAGCTCAAAAAATGCCCTAATGTCTTTCATCTTACATCTTAGTTTTCAGTTTGGCATCCTGTCTACCCTGCTACTCATTTCATTACCAAGATAAATGTAGACTACTGCTTGCTAGGTAACAGAGTGGCCCTCATGTCAGACAACATCTTGCTTTAGCTTTATGATGTCAGCTTGCTAGGCAACAGAGTGGCCCCCATGTCAGACAACATTGTGCTTTAGCTTTATGATGTCAGCTTGCTAGGCAACAGAGTGGCCCTCATGTCAGACAACATCTTGCATTAGCTTTATGATGTCAGGTCGCTGCTGGACCAATCGTCCTTGAGGAAGCTGAGCACACAGGAGGATGAGATATCAGAAGTTATGCATTAGGCTACTATCTGTATTCAGGACTGCAAGGCAAATAGGCGGGGGGATGGTAAAGGACTCTAAACCACTTCAAAGCACTGGGGCCTTTTTGAAAGTGGGATGGAGATATAAACAAAAACAGAGATGATCCTTAACAACAATCCAACTTGAGAGTCAGAGTCCAACATACAAAGTGCAGGGGAAGAGGTTAAATAAGCTTCCTTCCGTGAGAATTTCACACTATCGTTCTAAAGTGAGGTAGTGCTTTTTAGCCTCAAAGGCAGCAATTTCCTCGAATGGAACATTGCAAGCACCTGGATCTAAAGCAGGCTTTAGTAGCATTGGAAGCAGTCAGTCTATTATAAACTATCAGGACCAACACAATGTGATCCATATTACTTCAATCTTGACACAAATTCTATTCAGGCACAGGCTCCGCCTATAAGGTAGTGAGGACATTCTGATGCTGTGAACGTCTTTTCAATGCCTAAAAGGAATGATTGCGATGTTTTTTTACCGTATAAATTGGTAAAATGATGCCGTATGCCGGAAGACTTTTTTTTTTTTTTCTTCAGTCTCGGCACTGCAGAGAAACTCTGTTGTGAAACACTACCACTGGTGGTCATTCAGTATAATCTGCAGATGGAAAAGTCCACTGTTAGCACATTTACTATAAGAAATACAAAAATCGGGTTTATTTTAGGGTAAATAGATCAATACTGTGGAGTCTGTAGAATTGTGAAAATCAACAGCTCATTAGAAAATCAAATCTCAATTTGTGTTATTAACCTCCTATACTTCTCGGAATCCTATGCCTCATGTGCTAACACTCTCTAAACAACTGTAGCACATACATTAGGACATAGATAAATAGATATTTTTCCAGCCAAGTGGCAGTGTGCCCTTCTCACTGCATTTGTTTTACGATAGGGTACACCAGTAGCAATTAAGCCAGCTGATCAGTTGAATGAGGAAGGGTTATGCTACAGTTAATGGGAATAATAAAAACTATGAATAGCATAATTACCATCTTCATTTTAGCCAATTCCTACCAGTTCAGCAATAGTGATGTTGTGACTGTTTATGCTTAAAACTTACCATCATACACAATTAGAAAGCTCAAAAAATGCCCTAATGTCTTTCATCTTACATCTTAGTTTTCAGTTTGGCATCCTGTCTACCCTGCTACTCATTTCATTACCAAGATAAATGTAGACTACTGCTTGCTAGGTAACAGAGTGGCCCTCATGTCAGACAACATCTTGCTTTAGCTTTATGATGTCAGCTTGCTAGGCAACAGAGTGGCCCCCATGTCAGACAACATTGTGCTTTAGCTTTATGATGTCAGCTTGCTAGGCAACAGAGTGGCCCTCATGTCAGACAACATCTTGCATTAGCTTTATGATGTCAGGTCGCTGCTGGACCAATCGTCCTTGAGGAAGCTGAGCACACAGGAGGATGAGATATCAGAAGTTATGCATTAGGCTACTATCTGTATTCAGGACTGCAAGGCAAATAGGCGGGGGGATGGTAAAGGACTCTAAACCACTTCAAAGCACTGGGGCCTTTTTGAAAGTGGGATGGAGATATAAACAAAAACAGAGATGATCCTTAACAACAATCCAACTTGAGAGTCAGAGTCCAACATACAGAGTGCAGGGGAAGAGGTTAAATAAGCTTCCTTCCGTGAGAATTTCACACTATCGTTCTAAAGTGAGGTAGTGCTTTTTAGCCTCAAAGGCAGCAATTTCCTCGAATGGAACATTGCAAGCACCTGGATCTAAAGCAGGCTTTAGTAGCATTGGAAGCAGTCAGTCTATTATAAACTATCAGGACCAACACAATGTGATCCATATTACTTCAATCTTGACACAAATTCTATTCAGGCACAGGCTCCGCCTATAAGGTAGTGAGGACATTCTGATGCTGTGAACGTCTTTTCAATGCCTAAAAGGAATGATTGCGATGTTTTTTTACCGTATAAATTGGTAAAATGATGCCGTATGCCGGAAGACTTTTTTTTTTTTTTCTTCAGTCTCGGCACTGCAGAGAAACTCTGTTGTGAAACACTGCCACTGGTGGTCATTCAGTATAATCTGCAGATGGAAAAGTCCACTGTTAGCACATTTACTATAAGAAATACAAAAATCGGGTTTATTTTAGGGTAAATAGATCAATACTGTGGAGTCTGTAGAATTGTGAAAATCAACAGCTCATTAGAAAATCAAATCTCAATTTGTGTTATTAACCTCCTATACTTCTCGGAATCCTATGCCTCATGTGCTAACACTCTCTAAACAACTGTAGCACATACATTAGGACATAGATAAATAGATATTTTTCCAGCCAAGTGGCAGTGTGCCCTTCTCACTGCATTTGTTTTACGATAGGGTACACCAGTAGCAATTAAGCCAGCTGATCAGTTGAATGAGGAAGGGTTATGCTACAGTTAATGGGAATAATAAAAACTATGAATAGCATAATTACCATCTTCATTTTAGCCAATTCCTACCAGTTCAGCAATAGTGATGTTGTGACTGTTTATGCTTAAAACTTACCATCATACACAATTAGAAAGCTCAAAAAATGCCCTAATGTCTTTCATCTTACATCTTAGTTTTCAGTTTGGCATCCTGTCTACCCTGCTACTCATTTCATTACCAAGATAAATGTAGACTACTGCTTGCTAGGTAACAGAGTGGCCCTCATGTCAGACAACATCTTGCTTTAGCTTTATGATGTCAGCTTGCTAGGCAACAGAGTGGCCCCCATGTCAGACAACATTGTGCTTTAGCTTTATGATGTCAGCTTGCTAGGCAACAGAGTGGCCCTCATGTCAGACAACATCTTGCATTAGCTTTATGATGTCAGGTCGCTGCTGGACCAATCGTCCTTGAGGAAGCTGAGCACACAGGAGGATGAGATATCAGAAGTTATGCATTAGGCTACTATCTGTATTCAGGACTGCAAGGCAAATAGGCGGGGGGATGGTAAAGGACTCTAAACCACTTCAAAGCACTGGGGCCTTTTTGAAAGTGGGATGGAGATATAAACAAAAACAGAGATGATCCTTAACAACAATCCAACTTGAGAGTCAGAGTCCAACATACAGAGTGCAGGGGAAGAGGTTAAATAAGCTTCCTTCCGTGAGAATTTCACACTATCGTTCTAAAGTGAGGTAGTGCTTTTTAGCCTCAAAGGCAGCAATTTCCTCGAATGGAACATTGCAAGCACCTGGATCTAAAGCAGGCTTTAGTAGCATTGGAAGCAGTCAGTCTATTATAAACTATCAGGACCAACACAATGTGATCCATATTACTTCAATCTTGACACAAATTCTATTCAGGCACAGGCTCCGCCTATAAGGTAGTGAGGACATTCTGATGCTGTGAACGTCTTTTCAATGCCTAAAAGGAATGATTGCGATGTTTTTTTACCGTATAAATTGGTAAAATGATGCCGTATGCCGGAAGACTTTTTTTTTTTTTTCTTCAGTCTCGGCACTGCAGAGAAACTCTGTTGTGAAACACTGCCACTGGTGGTCATTCAGTATAATCTGCAGATGGAAAAGTCCACTGTTAGCACATTTACTATAAGAAATACAAAAATCGGGTTTATTTTAGGGTAAATAGATCAATACTGTGGAGTCTGTAGAATTGTGAAAATCAACAGCTCATTAGAAAATCAAATCTCAATTTGTGTTATTAACCTCCTATACTTCTCGGAATCCTATGCCTCATGTGCTAACACTCTCTAAACAACTGTAGCACATACATTAGGACATAGATAAATAGATATTTTTCCAGCCAAGTGGCAGTGTGCCCTTCTCACTGCATTTGTTTTACGATAGGGTACACCAGTAGCAATTAAGCCAGCTGATCAGTTGAATGAGGAAGGGTTATGCTACAGTTAATGGGAATAATAAAAACTATGAATAGCATAATTACCATCTTCATTTTAGCCAATTCCTACCAGTTCAGCAATAGTGATGTTGTGACTGTTTATGCTTAAAACTTACCATCATACACAATTAGAAAGCTCAAAAAATGCCCTAATGTCTTTCATCTTACATCTTAGTTTTCAGTTTGGCATCCTGTCTACCCTGCTACTCATTTCATTACCAAGATAAATGTAGACTACTGCTTGCTAGGTAACAGAGTGGCCCTCATGTCAGACAACATCTTGCTTTAGCTTTATGATGTCAGCTTGCTAGGCAACAGAGTGGCCCCCATGTCAGACAACATTGTGTTTTAGCTTTATGATGTCAGCTTGCTAGGCAACAGAGTGGCCCTCATGTCAGACAACATCTTGCATTAGCTTTATGATGTCAGGTCGCTGCTGGACCAATCGTCCTTGAGGAAGCTGAGCACACAGGAGGATGAGATATCAGAAGTTATGCATTAGGCTACTATCTGTATTCAGGACTGCAAGGCAAATAGGCGGGGGGATGGTAAAGGACTCTAAACCACTTCAAAGCACTGGGGCCTTTTTGAAAGTGGGATGGAGATATAAACAAAAACAGAGATGATCCTTAACAACAATCCAACTTGAGAGTCAGAGTCCAACATACAGAGTGCAGGGGAAGAGGTTAAATAAGCTTCCTTCCGTGAGAATTTCACACTATCGTTCTAAAGTGAGGTAGTGCTTTTTAGCCTCAAAGGCAGCAATTTCCTCGAATGGAACATTGCAAGCACCTGGATCTAAAGCAGGCTTTAGTAGCATTGGAAGCAGTCAGTCTATTATAAACTATCAGGACCAACACAATGTGATCCATATTACTTCAATCTTGACACAAATTCTATTCAGGCACAGGCTCCGCCTATAAGGTAGTGAGGACATTCTGATGCTGTGAACGTCTTTTCAATGCCTAAAAGGAATGATTGCGATGTTTGCTTACCGTATAAATTGGTAAAATGATGCCGTATGCCGGAAGACTTTTTTTTTTTTTTCTTCAGTCTCGGCACTGCAGAGAAACTCTGTTGTGAAACACTGCCACTGGTGGTCATTTAGTATAATCTGCAGATGGAAAAGTCCACTGTTAGCACATTTACTATAAGAAATACAAAAATCTGGTTTATTTTAGGGTAAATAGATCAATACTGTGGAGTCTGTAGAATTGTGAAAATCAACAGCTCATTAGAAAATCAAATCTCAATTTGTGTTACTAACCTCCTATACTTCTCGGAATCCTATGCCTCATGTGCTAACACTCTCTAAACAACTGTAGCACATACATTAGGACATAGATAAATAGATATTTTTCCAGCCAAGTGGCAGTGTGCCCTTCTCACTGCATTTGTTTTACGATAGGGTACACCAGTAGCAATTAAGCCAGCTGATCAGTTGAATGAGGAAGGGTTATGCTACAGTTAATGGGAATAATAAAAACTATGAATAGCATAATTACCATCTTCATTTTAGCCAATTCCTACCAGTTCAGCAATAGTGATGTTGTGACTGTTTATGCTTAAAACTTACCATCATACACAATTAGAAAGCTCAAAAAATGCCCTAATGTCTTTCATCTTACATCTTAGTTTTCAGTTTGGCATCCTGTCTACCCTGCTACTCATTTCATTACCAAGATAAATGTAGACTACTGCTTGCTAGGTAACAGAGTGGCCCTCATGTCAGACAACATCTTGCTTTAGCTTTATGATGTCAGCTTGCTAGGCAACAGAGTGGCCCCCATGTCAGACAACATTGTGCTTTAGCTTTATGATGTCAGCTTGCTAGGCAACAGAGTGGCCCTCATGTCAGACAACATCTTGCATTAGCTTTATGATGTCAGGTCGCTGCTGGACCAATCGTCCTTGAGGAAGCTGAGCACACAGGAGGATGAGATATCAGAAGTTATGCATTAGGCTACTATCTGTATTCAGGACTGCAAGGCAAATAGGCGGGGGGATGGTAAAGGACTCTAAACCACTTCAAAGCACTGGGGCCTTTTTGAAAGTGGGATGGAGATATAAACAAAAACAGAGATGATCCTTAACAACAATCCAACTTGAGAGTCAGAGTCCAACATACAGAGTGCAGGGGAAGAGGTTAAATAAGCTTCCTTCCGTGAGAATTTCACACTATCGTTCTAAAGTGAGGTAGTGCTTTTTAGCCTCAAAGGCAGCAATTTCCTCGAATGGAACATTGCAAGCACCTGGATCTAAAGCAGGCTTTAGTAGCATTGGAAGCAGTCAGTCTATTATAAACTATCAGGACCAACACAATGTGATCCATATTACTTCAATCTTGACACAAATTCTATTCAGGCACAGGCTCCGCCTATAAGGTAGTGAGGACATTCTGATGCTGTGAACGTCTTTTCAATGCCTAAAAGGAATGATTGCGATGTTTGCTTACCGTATAAATTGGTAAAATGATGCCGTATGCCGGAAGACTTTTTTTTTTTTTTCTTCAGTCTCGGCACTGCAGAGAAACTCTGTTGTGAAACACTGCCACTGGTGGTCATTCAGTATAATCTGCAGATGGAAAAGTCCACTGTTAGCACATTTACTATAAGAAATACAAAAATCTGGTTTATTTTAGGGTAAATAGATCAATACTGTGGAGTCTGTAGAATTGTGAAAATCAACAGCTCATTAGAAAATCAAATCTCAATTTGTGTTATTAACCTCCTATACTTCTCGGAATCCTATGCCTCATGTGCCAACACTCTCTAAACAACTGTAGCACATACATTAGGACATAGATAAATAGATATTTTTCCAGCCAAGTGGCAGTGTGCCCTTCTCACTGCATTTGTTTTGCGATAGGGTACACCAGTAGCAATTAAGCCAGCTGATCAGTTGAGAGAGGAAGGGTTATGCTACAGTTAATGGGAATAATAAAAACTATGAATAGCATAATTACCATCTTCATTTTAGCCAATTCCTACCAGTTCAGCAATAGTGATGTTGTGACTTTTTATGCTTAAAACTTACCATCATACACAATTGGAAAGCTCAAAAAATGCCCTAATGTCTTTCATCTTACATCTTAGTTTTCAGTTTGGCATCCTGTCTACCCTGCTACTCATTTCATTACCAAGATAAATGTATACTACTGCTTGCTAGGTAACAGAGTGGCCCTCATGTCAGACAACATCTTGCTTTAGCTTTATGATGTCAGCTTGCTAGGCAACAGAGTGGCCCTCATGTCAGACAACATCTTGCATTAGCTTTATGATGTCAGGTCGCTGCTGGACCAATCGTCCTTGAGGAAGCTGAGCACACAGGAGGATGAGATATCAGAAGTTATGCATTAGGCTACTATCTGTATTCAGGACTGCAAGGCAAATAGGCGGGGGGATGGTAAAGGACTCTAAACCACTTCAAAGCACTGGGGCCTTTTTGAAAGTGGGATGGAGATATAAACAAAAACAGAGATGATCCTTAACAATCCAACTTGAGAGTCAGAGTCCAACATACAGAGTGCAGGGGAAGAGGTTAAATAAGCTTCCTTCCGTGAGAATTTCACACTATCGTTCTAAAGTGAGGTAGTGCTTTTTAGCCTCAAAGGCAGCAATTTCCTCGAATGGAACATTGCAAGCACCTGGATCTAAAGCAGGCTTTAGTAGCATTGGAAGCAGTCAGTCTATTATAAACTATCAGGACCAACACAATGTGATCCATATTACTTCAATCTTGACACAAATTCTATTCAGGCACAGGCTCCGCCTATAAGGTAGTGAGGACATTCTGATGCTGTGAACGTCTTTTCAATGCCTAAAAGGAATGATTGCGATTTTTGCTTACCGTATAAATTGGTAAAATGATGCCGTATGCCGGAAGACTTTTTTTTTTTCTTCAGTCTCGGCACTGCAGAGAAACTCTGTTGTGAAACACTGCCACTGGTGGTCATTCAGTATAATCTGCAGATGGAAAAGTCCACTGTTAGCACATTTACTATAAGAAATACAAAAATCGGGTTTATTTTAGGGTAAATAGATCAATACTGTGGAGTCTGTAGAATTGTGAAAATCAACAGCTCATTAGAAAATCAAATCTCAATTTGTGTTATTAACCTCCTATACTTCTCGGAATCCTATGCCTCATGTGCCAACACTCTCTAAACAACTGTAGCACATACATTAGGACATAGATAAATAGATATTTTTCCAGCCAAGTGGCAGTGTGCCCTTCTCACTGCATTTGTTTTACGATAGGGTACACCAGTAGCAATTAAGCCAGCTGATCAGTTGAGAGAGGAAGGGTTATGCTACAGTTAATGGGAATAATAAAAACTATGAATAGCATAATTACCATCTTCATTTTAGCCAATTCCTACCAGTTCAGCTATATTGATGTTGTAACTTTTTATGCTTAAAACTTACCATCATACACAATTAGAAAGCTCAAAAAATGCCCTAATGTCTTTCATCTTACATCTTAGTTTTCAGTTTGGCATCCTGTCTACCCTGCTACTCATTTCATTACCAAGATAAATGTAGACTACTGCTTGCTAGGTAACAGAGTGGCCCTCATGTCAGACAACATCTTGCTTTAGCTTTATGATGTCAGCTTGCTAGGCAACAGAGTGGCCCCCATGTCAGACAACATTGTGCTTTAGCTTTATGATGTCAGCTTGCTAGGCAACAGAGTGGCCCTCATGTCAGACAACATCTTGCATTAGCTTTATGATGTCAGGTCGCTGCTGGACCAATCGTCCTTGAGGAAGCTGAGCACACAGGAGGATGAGATATCAGAAGTTATGCATTAGGCTACTATCTGTATTCAGGACTGCAAGGCAAATAGGCGGGGGGATGGTAAAGGACTCTAAACCACTTCAAAGCACTGGGGCCTTTTTGAAAGTGGGATGGAGATATAAACAAAAACAGAGATGATCCTTAACAACAATCCAACTTGAGAGTCAGAGTCCAACATACAGAGTGCAGGGGAAGAGGTTAAATAAGCTTCCTTCCGTGAGAATTTCACACTATCGTTCTAAAGTGAGGTAGTGCTTTTTAGCCTCAAAGGCAGCAATTTCCTCGAATGGAACATTGCAAGCACCTGGATCTAAAGCAGGCTTTAGTAGCATTGGAAGCAGTCAGTCTATTATAAACTATCAGGACCAACACAATGTGATCCATATTACTTCAATCTTGACACAAATTCTATTCAGGCACAGGCTCCGCCTATAAGGTAGTGAGGACATTCTGATGCTGTGAACGTCTTTTCAATGCCTAAAAGGAATGATTGCGATGTTTGCTTACCGTATAAATTGGTAAAATGATGCCGTATGCCGGAAGACTTTTTTTTTTTTTTCTTCAGTCTCGGCACTGCAGAGAAACTCTGTTGTGAAACACTGCCACTGGTGGTCATTCAGTATAATCTGCAGATGGAAAAGTCCACTGTTAGCACATTTACTATAAGAAATACAAAAATCTGGTTTATTTTAGGGTAAATAGATCAATACTGTGGAGTCTGTAGAATTGTGAAAATCAACAGCTCATTAGAAAATCAAATCTCAATTTGTGTTATTAACCTCCTATACTTCTCGGAATCCTATGCCTCATGTGCCAACACTCTCTAAACAACTGTAGCACATACATTAGGACATAGATAAATAGATATTTTTCCAGCCAAGTGGCAGTGTGCCCTTCTCACTGCATTTGTTTTGCGATAGGGTACACCAGTAGCAATTAAGCCAGCTGATCAGTTGAGAGAGGAAGGGTTATGCTACAGTTAATGGGAATAATAAAAACTATGAATAGCATAATTACCATCTTCATTTTAGCCAATTCCTACCAGTTCAGCAATAGTGATGTTGTGACTTTTTATGCTTAAAACTTACCATCATACACAATTGGAAAGCTCAAAAAATGCCCTAATGTCTTTCATCTTACATCTTAGTTTTCAGTTTGGCATCCTGTCTACCCTGCTACTCATTTCATTACCAAGATAAATGTATACTACTGCTTGCTAGGTAACAGAGTGGCCCTCATGTCAGACAACATCTTGCTTTAGCTTTATGATGTCAGCTTGCTAGGCAACAGAGTGGCCCTCATGTCAGACAACATCTTGCATTAGCTTTATGATGTCAGGTCGCTGCTGGACCAATCGTCCTTGAGGAAGCTGAGCACACAGGAGGATGAGATATCAGAAGTTATGCATTAGGCTACTATCTGTATTCAGGACTGCAAGGCAAATAGGCGGGGGGATGGTAAAGGACTCTAAACCACTTCAAAGCACTGGGGCCTTTTTGAAAGTGGGATGGAGATATAAACAAAAACAGAGATGATCCTTAACAACAATCCAACTTGAGAGTCAGAGTCCAACATACAAAGTGCAGGGGAAGAGGTTAAATAAGCTTCCTTCCGTGAGAATTTCACACTATCGTTCTAAAGTGAGGTAGTGCTTTTTAGCCTCAAAGGCAGCAATTTCCTCGAATGGAACATTGCAAGCACCTGGATCTAAAGCAGGCTTTAGTAGCATTGGAAGCAGTCAGTCTATTATAAACTATCAGGACCAACACAATGTGATCCATATTACTTCAATCTTGACACAAATTCTATTCAGGCACAGGCTCCGCCTATAAGGTAGTGAGGACATTCTGATGCTGTGAACGTCTTTTCAATGCCTAAAAGGAATGATTGCGATGTTTGCTTACCGTATAAATTGGTAAAATGATGCCGTATGCCGGAAGACTTTTTTTTTTTTTCTTCAGTCTCGGCACTGCAGAGAAACTCTGTTGTGAAACACTGCCACTGGTGGTCATTCAGTATAATCTGCAGATGGAAAAGTCCACTGTTAGCACATTTACTATAAGAAATACAAAAATCGGGTTTATTTTAGGGTAAATAGATCAATACTGTGGAGTCTGTAGAATTGTGAAAATCAACAGCTCATTAGAAAATCAAATCTCAATTTGTGTTATTAACCTCCTATACTTCTCGGAATCCTATGCCTCATGTGCTAACACTCTCTAAACAACTGTAGCACATACATTAGGACATAGATAAATAGATATTTTTCCAGCCAAGTGGCAGTGTGCCCTTCTCACTGCATTTGTTTTACGATAGGGTACACCAGTAGCAATTAAGCCAGCTGATCAGTTGAATGAGGAAGGGTTATGCTACAGTTAATGGGAATAATAAAAACTATGAATAGCATAATTACCATCTTCATTTTAGCCAATTCCTACCAGTTCAGCAATAGTGATGTTGTGACTGTTTATGCTTAAAACTTACCATCATACACAATTAGAAAGCTCAAAAAATGCCCTAATGTCTTTCATCTTACATCTTAGTTTTCAGTTTGGCATCCTGTCTACCCTGCTACTCATTTCATTACCAAGATAAATGTAGACTACTGCTTGCTAGGTAACAGAGTGGCCCTCATGTCAGACAACATCTTGCTTTAGCTTTATGATGTCAGCTTGCTAGGCAACAGAGTGGCCCCCATGTCAGACAACATTGTGCTTTAGCTTTATGATGTCAGCTTGCTAGGCAACAGAGTGGCCCTCATGTCAGACAACATCTTGCATTAGCTTTATGATGTCAGGTCGCTGCTGGACCAATCGTCCTTGAGGAAGCTGAGCACACAGGAGGATGAGATATCAGAAGTTATGCATTAGGCTACTATCTGTATTCAGGACTGCAAGGCAAATAGGCGGGGGGATGGTAAAGGACTCTAAACCACTTCAAAGCACTGGGGCCTTTTTGAAAGTGGGATGGAGATATAAACAAAAACAGAGATGATCCTTAACAACAATCCAACTTGAGAGTCAGAGTCCAACATACAGAGTGCAGGGGAAGAGGTTAAATAAGCTTCCTTCCGTGAGAATTTCACACTATCGTTCTAAAGTGAGGTAGTGCTTTTTAGCCTCAAAGGCAGCAATTTCCTCGAATGGAACATTGCAAGCACCTGGATCTAAAGCAGGCTTTAGTAGCATTGGAAGCAGTCAGTCTATTATAAACTATCAGGACCAACACAATGTGATCCATATTACTTCAATCTTGACACAAATTCTATTCAGGCACAGGCTCCGCCTATAAGGTAGTGAGGACATTCTGATGCTGTGAACGTCTTTTCAATGCCTAAAAGGAATGATTGCGATGTTTGCTTACCGTATAAATTGGTAAAATGATGCCGTATGCCGGAAGACTTTTTTTTTTTTTTCTTCAGTCTCGGCACTGCAGAGAAACTCTGTTGTGAAACACTGCCACTGGTGGTCATTTAGTATAATCTGCAGATGGAAAAGTCCACTGTTAGCACATTTACTATAAGAAATACAAAAATCTGGTTTATTTTAGGGTAAATAGATCAATACTGTGGAGTCTGTAGAATTGTGAAAATCAACAGCTCATTAGAAAATCAAATCTCAATTTGTGTTACTAACCTCCTATACTTCTCGGAATCCTATGCCTCATGTGCTAACACTCTCTAAACAACTGTAGCACATACATTAGGACATAGATAAATAGATATTTTTCCAGCCAAGTGGCAGTGTGCCCTTCTCACTGCATTTGTTTTACGATAGGGTACACCAGTAGCAATTAAGCCAGCTGATCAGTTGAATGAGGAAGGGTTATGCTACAGTTAATGGGAATAATAAAAACTATGAATAGCATAATTACCATCTTCATTTTAGCCAATTCCTACCAGTTCAGCAATAGTGATGTTGTGACTGTTTATGCTTAAAACTTACCATCATACACAATTAGAAAGCTCAAAAAATGCCCTAATGTCTTTCATCTTACATCTTAGTTTTCAGTTTGGCATCCTGTCTACCCTGCTACTCATTTCATTACCAAGATAAATGTAGACTACTGCTTGCTAGGTAACAGAGTGGCCCTCATGTCAGACAACATCTTGCTTTAGCTTTATGATGTCAGCTTGCTAGGCAACAGAGTGGCCCCCATGTCAGACAACATTGTGCTTTAGCTTTATGATGTCAGCTTGCTAGGCAACAGAGTGGCCCTCATGTCAGACAACATCTTGCATTAGCTTTATGATGTCAGGTCGCTGCTGGACCAATCGTCCTTGAGGAAGCTGAGCACACAGGAGGATGAGATATCAGAAGTTATGCATTAGGCTACTATCTGTATTCAGGACTGCAAGGCAAATAGGCGGGGGGATGGTAAAGGACTCTAAACCACTTCAAAGCACTGGGGCCTTTTTGAAAGTGGGATGGAGATATAAACAAAAACAGAGATGATCCTTAACAACAATCCAACTTGAGAGTCAGAGTCCAACATACAGAGTGCAGGGGAAGAGGTTAAATAAGCTTCCTTCCGTGAGAATTTCACACTATCGTTCTAAAGTGAGGTAGTGCTTTTTAGCCTCAAAGGCAGCAATTTCCTCGAATGGAACATTGCAAGCACCTGGATCTAAAGCAGGCTTTAGTAGCATTGGAAGCAGTCAGTCTATTATAAACTATCAGGACCAACACAATGTGATCCATATTACTTCAATCTTGACACAAATTCTATTCAGGCACAGGCTCCGCCTATAAGGTAGTGAGGACATTCTGATGCTGTGAACGTCTTTTCAATGCCTAAAAGGAATGATTGCGATGTTTGCTTACCGTATAAATTGGTAAAATGATGCCGTATGCCGGAAGACTTTTTTTTTTTTCTTCAGTCTCGGCACTGCAGAGAAACTCTGTTGTGAAACACTGCCACTGGTGGTCATTCAGTATAATCTGCAGATGGAAAAGTCCACTGTTAGCACATTTACTATAAGAAATACAAAAATCTGGTTTATTTTAGGGTAAATAGATCAATACTGTGGAGTCTGTAGAATTGTGAAAATCAACAGCTCATTAGAAAATCAAATCTCAATTTGTGTTATTAACCTCCTATACTTCTCGGAATCCTATGCCTCATGTGCCAACACTCTCTAAACAACTGTAGCACATACATTAGGACATAGATAAATAGATATTTTTCCAGCCAAGTGGCAGTGTGCCCTTCTCACTGCATTTGTTTTGCGATAGGGTACACCAGTAGCAATTAAGCCAGCTGATCAGTTGAGAGAGGAAGGGTTATGCTACAGTTAATGGGAATAATAAAAACTATGAATAGCATAATTACCATCTTCATTTTAGCCAATTCCTACCAGTTCAGCAATAGTGATGTTGTGACTGTTTATGCTTAAAACTTACCATCATACACAATTAGAAAGCTCAAAAAATGCCCTAATGTCTTTCATCTTACATCTTAGTTTTCAGTTTGGCATCCTGTCTACCCTGCTACTCATTTCATTACCAAGATAAATGTAGACTACTGCTTGCTAGGTAACAGAGTGGCCCTCATGTCAGACAACATCTTGCTTTAGCTTTATGATGTCAGCTTGCTAGGCAACAGAGTGGCCCCCATGTCAGACAACATTGTGCTTTAGCTTTATGATGTCAGCTTGCTAGGCAACAGAGTGGCCCTCATGTCAGACAACATCTTGCATTAGCTTTATGATGTCAGGTCGCTGCTGGACCAATCGTCCTTGAGGAAGCTGAGCACACAGGAGGATGAGATATCAGAAGTTATGCATTAGGCTACTATCTGTATTCAGGACTGCAAGGCAAATAGGCGGGGGGATGGTAAAGGACTCTAAACCACTTCAAAGCACTGGGGCCTTTTTGAAAGTGGGATGGAGATATAAACAAAAACAGAGATGATCCTTAACAACAATCCAACTTGAGAGTCAGAGTCCAACATACAGAGTGCAGGGGAAGAGGTTAAATAAGCTTCCTTCCGTGAGAATTTCACACTATCGTTCTAAAGTGAGGTAGTGCTTTTTAGCCTCAAAGGCAGCAATTTCCTCGAATGGAACATTGCAAGCACCTGGATCTAAAGCAGGCTTTAGTAGCATTGGAAGCAGTCAGTCTATTATAAACTATCAGGACCAACACAATGTGATCCATATTACTTCAATCTTGACACAAATTCTATTCAGGCACAGGCTCCGCCTATAAGGTAGTGAGGACATTCTGATGCTGTGAACGTCTTTTCAATGCCTAAAAGGAATGATTGCGATGTTTGCTTACCGTATAAATTGGTAAAATGATGCCGTATGCCGGAAGACTTTTTTTTTTTTTTCTTCAGTCTCGGCACTGCAGAGAAACTCTGTTGTGAAACACTGCCACTGGTGGTCATTTAGTATAATCTGCAGATGGAAAAGTCCACTGTTAGCACATTTACTATAAGAAATACAAAAATCTGGTTTATTTTAGGGTAAATAGATCAATACTGTGGAGTCTGTAGAATTGTGAAAATCAACAGCTCATTAGAAAATCAAATCTCAATTTGTGTTACTAACCTCCTATACTTCTCGGAATCCTATGCCTCATGTGCTAACACTCTCTAAACAACTGTAGCACATACATTAGGACATAGATAAATAGATATTTTTCCAGCCAAGTGGCAGTGTGCCCTTCTCACTGCATTTGTTTTACGATAGGGTACACCAGTAGCAATTAAGCCAGCTGATCAGTTGAATGAGGAAGGGTTATGCTACAGTTAATGGGAATAATAAAAACTATGAATAGCATAATTACCATCTTCATTTTAGCCAATTCCTACCAGTTCAGCAATAGTGATGTTGTGACTGTTTATGCTTAAAACTTACCATCATACACAATTAGAAAGCTCAAAAAATGCCCTAATGTCTTTCATCTTACATCTTAGTTTTCAGTTTGGCATCCTGTCTACCCTGCTACTCATTTCATTACCAAGATAAATGTAGACTACTGCTTGCTAGGTAACAGAGTGGCCCTCATGTCAGACAACATCTTGCTTTAGCTTTATGATGTCAGCTTGCTAGGCAACAGAGTGGCCCCCATGTCAGACAACATTGTGCTTTAGCTTTATGATGTCAGCTTGCTAGGCAACAGAGTGGCCCTCATGTCAGACAACATCTTGCATTAGCTTTATGATGTCAGGTCGCTGCTGGACCAATCGTCCTTGAGGAAGCTGAGCACACAGGAGGATGAGATATCAGAAGTTATGCATTAGGCTACTATCTGTATTCAGGACTGCAAGGCAAATAGGCGGGGGGATGGTAAAGGACTCTAAACCACTTCAAAGCACTGGGGCCTTTTTGAAAGTGGGATGGAGATGTAAACAAAAACAGAGATGATCCTTAACAACAATCCAACTTGAGAGTCAGAGTCCAACATACAGAGTGCAGGGGAAGAGGTTAAATAAGCTTCCTTCCGTGAGAATTTCACACTATCGTTCTAAAGTGAGGTAGTGCTTTTTAGCCTCAAAGGCAGCAATTTCCTCGAATGGAACATTGCAAGCACCTGGATCTAAAGCAGGCTTTAGTAGCATTGGAAGCAGTCAGTCTATTATAAACTATCAGGACCAACACAATGTGATCCATATTACTTCAATCTTGACACAAATTCTATTCAGGCACAGGCTCCGCCTATAAGGTAGTGAGGACATTCTGATGCTGTGAACGTCTTTTCAATGCCTAAAAGGAATGATTGCGATGTTTGCTTACCGTATAAATTGGTAAAATGATGCCGTATGCCGGAAGACTTTTTTTTTTTCTTCAGTCTCGGCACTGCAGAGAAACTCTGTTGTGAAACACTGCCACTGGTGGTCATTCAGTATAATCTGCAGATGGAAAAGTCCACTGTTAGCACATTTACTATAAGAAATACAAAAATCGGGTTTATTTTAGGGTAAATAGATCAATACTGTGGAGTCTGTAGAATTGTGAAAATCAACAGCTCATTAGAAAATCAAATCTCAATTTGTGTTATTAACCTCCTATACTTCTCGGAATCCTATGCCTCATGTGCCAACACTCTCTAAACAACTGTAGCACATACATTAGGACATAGATAAATAGATATTTTTCCAGCCAAGTGGCAGTGTGCCCTTCTCACTGCATTTGTTTTACGATAGGGTACACCAGTAGCAATTAAGCCAGCTGATCAGTTGAGAGAGGAAGGGTTATGCTACAGTTAATGGGAATAATAAAAACTATGAATAGCATAATTACCATCTTCATTTTAGCCAATTCCTACCAGTTCAGCTATATTGATGTTGTAACTTTTTATGCTTAAAACTTACCATCATACACAATTAGAAAGCTCAAAAAATGCCCTAATGTCTTTCATCTTACATCTTAGTTTTCAGTTTGGCATCCTGTCTACCCTGCTACTCATTTCATTACCAAGATAAATGTAGACTACTGCTTGCTAGGTAACAGAGTGGCCCTCATGTCAGACAACATCTTGCTTTAGCTTTATGATGTCAGCTTGCTAGGCAACAGAGTGGCCCCCATGTCAGACAACATTGTGCTTTAGCTTTATGATGTCAGCTTGCTAGGCAACAGAGTGGCCCTCATGTCAGACAACATCTTGCATTAGCTTTATGATGTCAGGTCGCTGCTGGACCAATCGTCCTTGAGGAAGCTGAGCACACAGGAGGATGAGATATCAGAAGTTATGCATTAGGCTACTATCTGTATTCAGGACTGCAAGGCAAATAGGCGGGGGGATGGTAAAGGACTCTAAACCACTTCAAAGCACTGGGGCCTTTTTGAAAGTGGGATGGAGATATAAACAAAAACAGAGATGATCCTTAACAACAATCCAACTTGAGAGTCAGAGTCCAACATACAAAGTGCAGGGGAAGAGGTTAAATAAGCTTCCTTCCGTGAGAATTTCACACTATCGTTCTAAAGTGAGGTAGTGCTTTTTAGCCTCAAAGGCAGCAATTTCCTCGAATGGAACATTGCAAGCACCTGGATCTAAAGCAGGCTTTAGTAGCATTGGAAGCAGTCAGTCTATTATAAACTATCAGGACCAACACAATGTGATCCATATTACTTCAATCTTGACACAAATTCTATTCAGGCACAGGCTCCGCCTATAAGGTAGTGAGGACATTCTGATGCTGTGAACGTCTTTTCAATGCCTAAAAGGAATGATTGCGATGTTTTTTTACCGTATAAATTGGTAAAATGATGCCGTATGCCGGAAGACTTTTTTTTTTTTTTCTTCAGTCTCGGCACTGCAGAGAAACTCTGTTGTGAAACACTGCCACTGGTGGTCATTCAGTATAATCTGCAGATGGAAAAGTCCACTGTTAGCACATTTACTATAAGAAATACAAAAATCGGGTTTATTTTAGGGTAAATAGATCAATACTGTGGAGTCTGTAGAATTGTGAAAATCAACAGCTCATTAGAAAATCAAATCTCAATTTGTGTTATTAACCTCCTATACTTCTCGGAATCCTATGCCTCATGTGCTAACACTCTCTAAACAACTGTAGCACATACATTAGGACATAGATAAATAGATATTTTTCCAGCCAAGTGGCAGTGTGCCCTTCTCACTGCATTTGTTTTACGATAGGGTACACCAGTAGCAATTAAGCCAGCTGATCAGTTGAATGAGGAAGGGTTATGCTACAGTTAATGGGAATAATAAAAACTATGAATAGCATAATTACCATCTTCATTTTAGCCAATTCCTACCAGTTCAGCAATAGTGATGTTGTGACTGTTTATGCTTAAAACTTACCATCATACACAATTAGAAAGCTCAAAAAATGCCCTAATGTCTTTCATCTTACATCTTAGTTTTCAGTTTGGCATCCTGTCTACCCTGCTACTCATTTCATTACCAAGATAAATGTAGACTACTGCTTGCTAGGTAACAGAGTGGCCCTCATGTCAGACAACATCTTGCTTTAGCTTTATGATGTCAGCTTGCTAGGCAACAGAGTGGCCCCCATGTCAGACAACATTGTGCTTTAGCTTTATGATGTCAGCTTGCTAGGCAACAGAGTGGCCCTCATGTCAGACAACATCTTGCATTAGCTTTATGATGTCAGGTCGCTGCTGGACCAATCGTCCTTGAGGAAGCTGAGCACACAGGAGGATGAGATATCAGAAGTTATGCATTAGGCTACTATCTGTATTCAGGACTGCAAGGCAAATAGGCGGGGGGATGGTAAAGGACTCTAAACCACTTCAAAGCACTGGGGCCTTTTTGAAAGTGGGATGGAGATATAAACAAAAACAGAGATGATCCTTAACAACAATCCAACTTGAGAGTCAGAGTCCAACATACAGAGTGCAGGGGAAGAGGTTAAATAAGCTTCCTTCCGTGAGAATTTCACACTATCGTTCTAAAGTGAGGTAGTGCTTTTTAGCCTCAAAGGCAGCAATTTCCTCGAATGGAACATTGCAAGCACCTGGATCTAAAGCAGGCTTTAGTAGCATTGGAAGCAGTCAGTCTATTATAAACTATCAGGACCAACACAATGTGATCCATATTACTTCAATCTTGACACAAATTCTATTCAGGCACAGGCTCCGCCTATAAGGTAGTGAGGACATTCTGATGCTGTGAACGTCTTTTCAATGCCTAAAAGGAATGATTGCGATGTTTGCTTACCGTATAAATTGGTAAAATGATGCCGTATGCCGGAAGACTTTTTTTTTTTTTTCTTCAGTCTCGGCACTGCAGAGAAACTCTGTTGTGAAACACTGCCACTGGTGGTCATTTAGTATAATCTGCAGATGGAAAAGTCCACTGTTAGCACATTTACTATAAGAAATACAAAAATCTGGTTTATTTTAGGGTAAATAGATCAATACTGTGGAGTCTGTAGAATTGTGAAAATCAACAGCTCATTAGAAAATCAAATCTCAATTTGTGTTATTAACCTCCTATACTTCTCGGAATCCTATGCCTCATGTGCCAACACTCTCTAAACAACTGTAGCACATACATTAGGACATAGATAAATAGATATTTTTCCAGCCAAGTGGCAGTGTGCCCTTCTCACTGCATTTGTTTTGCGATAGGGTACACCAGTAGCAATTAAGCCAGCTGATCAGTTGAGAGAGGAAGGGTTATGCTACAGTTAATGGGAATAATAAAAACTATGAATAGCATAATTACCATCTTCATTTTAGCCAATTCCTACCAGTTCAGCAATAGTGATGTTGTGACTGTTTATGCTTAAAACTTACCATCATACACAATTAGAAAGCTCAAAAAATGCCCTAATGTCTTTCATCTTACATCTTAGTTTTCAGTTTGGCATCCTGTCTACCCTGCTACTCATTTCATTACCAAGATAAATGTAGACTACTGCTTGCTAGGTAACAGAGTGGCCCTCATGTCAGACAACATCTTGCTTTAGCTTTATGATGTCAGCTTGCTAGGCAACAGAGTGGCCCCCATGTCAGACAACATTGTGCTTTAGCTTTATGATGTCAGCTTGCTAGGCAACAGAGTGGCCCTCATGTCAGACAACATCTTGCATTAGCTTTATGATGTCAGGTCGCTGCTGGACCAATCGTCCTTGAGGAAGCTGAGCACACAGGAGGATGAGATATCAGAAGTTATGCATTAGGCTACTATCTGTATTCAGGACTGCAAGGCAAATAGGCGGGGGGATGGTAAAGGACTCTAAACCACTTCAAAGCACTGGGGCCTTTTTGAAAGTGGGATGGAGATATAAACAAAAACAGAGATGATCCTTAACAACAATCCAACTTGAGAGTCAGAGTCCAACATACAGAGTGCAGGGGAAGAGGTTAAATAAGCTTCCTTCCGTGAGAATTTCACACTATCGTTCTAAAGTGAGGTAGTGCTTTTTAGCCTCAAAGGCAGCAATTTCCTCGAATGGAACATTGCAAGCACCTGGATCTAAAGCAGGCTTTAGTAGCATTGGAAGCAGTCAGTCTATTATAAACTATCAGGACCAACACAATGTGATCCATATTACTTCAATCTTGACACAAATTCTATTCAGGCACAGGCTCCGCCTATAAGGTAGTGAGGACATTCTGATGCTGTGAACGTCTTTTCAATGCCTAAAAGGAATGATTGCGATGTTTGCTTACCGTATAAATTGGTAAAATGATGCCGTATGCCGGAAGACTTTTTTTTTTTTTTCTTCAGTCTCGGCACTGCAGAGAAACTCTGTTGTGAAACACTGCCACTGGTGGTCATTTAGTATAATCTGCAGATGGAAAAGTCCACTGTTAGCACATTTACTATAAGAAATACAAAAATCTGGTTTATTTTAGGGTAAATAGATCAATACTGTGGAGTCTGTAGAATTGTGAAAATCAACAGCTCATTAGAAAATCAAATCTCAATTTGTGTTACTAACCTCCTATACTTCTCGGAATCCTATGCCTCATGTGCTAACACTCTCTAAACAACTGTAGCACATACATTAGGACATAGATAAATAGATATTTTTCCAGCCAAGTGGCAGTGTGCCCTTCTCACTGCATTTGTTTTACGATAGGGTACACCAGTAGCAATTAAGCCAGCTGATCAGTTGAATGAGGAAGGGTTATGCTACAGTTAATGGGAATAATAAAAACTATGAATAGCATAATTACCATCTTCATTTTAGCCAATTCCTACCAGTTCAGCAATAGTGATGTTGTGACTGTTTATGCTTAAAACTTACCATCATACACAATTAGAAAGCTCAAAAAATGCCCTAATGTCTTTCATCTTACATCTTAGTTTTCAGTTTGGCATCCTGTCTACCCTGCTACTCATTTCATTACCAAGATAAATGTAGACTACTGCTTGCTAGGTAACAGAGTGGCCCTCATGTCAGACAACATCTTGCTTTAGCTTTATGATGTCAGCTTGCTAGGCAACAGAGTGGCCCCCATGTCAGACAACATTGTGCTTTAGCTTTATGATGTCAGCTTGCTAGGCAACAGAGTGGCCCTCATGTCAGACAACATCTTGCATTAGCTTTATGATGTCAGGTCGCTGCTGGACCAATCGTCCTTGAGGAAGCTGAGCACACAGGAGGATGAGATATCAGAAGTTATGCATTAGGCTACTATCTGTATTCAGGACTGCAAGGCAAATAGGCGGGGGGATGGTAAAGGACTCTAAACCACTTCAAAGCACTGGGGCCTTTTTGAAAGTGGGATGGAGATGTAAACAAAAACAGAGATGATCCTTAACAACAATCCAACTTGAGAGTCAGAGTCCAACATACAGAGTGCAGGGGAAGAGGTTAAATAAGCTTCCTTCCGTGAGAATTTCACACTATCGTTCTAAAGTGAGGTAGTGCTTTTTAGCCTCAAAGGCAGCAATTTCCTCGAATGGAACATTGCAAGCACCTGGATCTAAAGCAGGCTTTAGTAGCATTGGAAGCAGTCAGTCTATTATAAACTATCAGGACCAACACAATGTGATCCATATTACTTCAATCTTGACACAAATTCTATTCAGGCACAGGCTCCGCCTATAAGGTAGTGAGGACATTCTGATGCTGTGAACGTCTTTTCAATGCCTAAAAGGAATGATTGCGATGTTTGCTTACCGTATAAATTGGTAAAATGATGCCGTATGCCGGAAGACTTTTTTTTTTTTTCTTCAGTCTCGGCACTGCAGAGAAACTCTGTTGTGAAACACTGCCACTGGTGGTCATTCAGTATAATCTGCAAATGGAAAAGTCCACTGTTAGCACATTTACTATAAGAAATACAAAAATCTGGTTTATTTTAGGGTAAATAGATCAATACTGTGGAGTCTGTAGAATTGTGAAAATCAACAGCTCATTAGAAAATCAAATCTCAATTTGTGTTATTAACCTCCTATACTTCTCGGAATCCTATGCCTCATGTGCCAACACTCTCTAAACAACTGTAGCACATACATTAGGACATAGATAAATAGATATTTTTCCAGCCAAGTGGCAGTGTGCCCTTCTCACTGCATTTGTTTTGCGATAGGGTACACCAGTAGCAATTAAGCCAGCTGATCAGTTGAGAGAGGAAGGGTTATGCTACAGTTAATGGGAATAATAAAAACTATGAATAGCATAATTACCATCTTCATTTTAGCCAATTCCTACCAGTTCAGCAATAGTGATGTTGTGACTTTTTATGCTTAAAACTTACCATCATACACAATTGGAAAGCTCAAAAAATGCCCTAATGTCTTTCATCTTACATCTTAGTTTTCAGTTTGGCATCCTGTCTACCCTGCTACTCATTTCATTACCAAGATAAATGTATACTACTGCTTGCTAGGTAACAGAGTGGCCCTCATGTCAGACAACATCTTGCTTTAGCTTTATGATGTCAGCTTGCTAGGCAACAGAGTGGCCCTCATGTCAGACAACATCTTGCATTAGCTTTATGATGTCAGGTCGCTGCTGGACCAATCGTCCTTGAGGAAGCTGAGCACACAGGAGGATGAGATATCAGAAGTTATGCATTAGGCTACTATCTGTATTCAGGACTGCAAGGCAAATAGGCGGGGGGATGGTAAAGGACTCTAAACCACTTCAAAGCACTGGGGCCTTTTTGAAAGTGGGATGGAGATATAAACAAAAACAGAGATGATCCTTAACAATCCAACTTGAGAGTCAGAGTCCAACATACAGAGTGCAGGGGAAGAGGTTAAATAAGCTTCCTTCCGTGAGAATTTCACACTATCGTTCTAAAGTGAGGTAGTGCTTTTTAGCCTCAAAGGCAGCAATTTCCTCGAATGGAACATTGCAAGCACCTGGATCTAAAGCAGGCTTTAGTAGCATTGGAAGCAGTCAGTCTATTATAAACTATCAGGACCAACACAATGTGATCCATATTACTTCAATCTTGACACAAATTCTATTCAGGCACAGGCTCCGCCTATAAGGTAGTGAGGACATTCTGATGCTGTGAACGTCTTTTCAATGCCTAAAAGGAATGATTGCGATTTTTGCTTACCGTATAAATTGGTAAAATGATGCCGTATGCCGGAAGACTTTTTTTTTTTTCTTCAGTCTCGGCACTGCAGAGAAACTCTGTTGTGAAACACTGCCACTGGTGGTCATTCAGTATAATCTGCAGATGGAAAAGTCCACTGTTAGCACATTTACTATAAGAAATACAAAAATCGGGTTTATTTTAGGGTAAATAGATCAATACTGTGGAGTCTGTAGAATTGTGAAAATCAACAGCTCATTAGAAAATCAAATCTCAATTTGTGTTATTAACCTCCTATACTTCTCGGAATCCTATGCCTCATGTGCCAACACTCTCTAAACAACTGTAGCACATACATTAGGACATAGATAAATAGATATTTTTCCAGCCAAGTGGCAGTGTGCCCTTCTCACTGCATTTGTTTTACGATAGGGTACACCAGTAGCAATTAAGCCAGCTGATCAGTTGAGAGAGGAAGGGTTATGCTACAGTTAATGGGAATAATAAAAACTATGAATAGCATAATTACCATCTTCATTTTAGCCAATTCCTACCAGTTCAGCTATATTGATGTTGTAACTTTTTATGCTTAAAACTTACCATCATACACAATTAGAAAGCTCAAAAAATGCCCTAATGTCTTTCATCTTACATCTTAGTTTTCAGTTTGGCATCCTGTCTACCCTGCTACTCATTTCATTACCAAGATAAATGTAGACTACTGCTTGCTAGGTAACAGAGTGGCCCTCATGTCAGACAACATCTTGCTTTAGCTTTATGATGTCAGCTTGCTAGGCAACAGAGTGGCCCCCATGTCAGACAACATTGTGCTTTAGCTTTATGATGTCAGCTTGCTAGGCAACAGAGTGGCCCTCATGTCAGACAACATCTTGCATTAGCTTTATGATGTCAGGTCGCTGCTGGACCAATCGTCCTTGAGGAAGCTGAGCACACAGGAGGATGAGATATCAGAAGTTATGCATTAGGCTACTATCTGTATTCAGGACTGCAAGGCAAATAGGCGGGGGGATGGTAAAGGACTCTAAACCACTTCAAAGCACTGGGGCCTTTTTGAAAGTGGGATGGAGATATAAACAAAAACAGAGATGATCCTTAACAACAATCCAACTTGAGAGTCAGAGTCCAACATACAGAGTGCAGGGGAAGAGGTTAAATAAGCTTCCTTCCGTGAGAATTTCACACTATCGTTCTAAAGTGAGGTAGTGCTTTTTAGCCTCAAAGGCAGCAATTTCCTCGAATGGAACATTGCAAGCACCTGGATCTAAAGCAGGCTTTAGTAGCATTGGAAGCAGTCAGTCTATTATAAACTATCAGGACCAACACAATGTGATCCATATTACTTCAATCTTGACACAAATTCTATTCAGGCACAGGCTCCGCCTATAAGGTAGTGAGGACATTCTGATGCTGTGAACGTCTTTTCAATGCCTAAAAGGAATGATTGCGATGTTTGCTTACCGTATAAATTGGTAAAATGATGCCGTATGCCGGAAGACTTTTTTTTTTTTTTCTTCAGTCTCGGCACTGCAGAGAAACTCTGTTGTGAAACACTGCCACTGGTGGTCATTCAGTATAATCTGCAGATGGAAAAGTCCACTGTTAGCACATTTACTATAAGAAATACAAAAATCTGGTTTATTTTAGGGTAAATAGATCAATACTGTGGAGTCTGTAGAATTGTGAAAATCAACAGCTCATTAGAAAATCAAATCTCAATTTGTGTTACTAACCTCCTATACTTCTCGGAATCCTATGCCTCATGTGCTAACACTCTCTAAACAACTGTAGCACATACATTAGGACATAGATAAATAGATATTTTTCCAGCCAAGTGGCAGTGTGCCCTTCTCACTGCATTTGTTTTACGATAGGGTACACCAGTAGCAATTAAGCCAGCTGATCAGTTGAATGAGGAAGGGTTATGCTACAGTTAATGGGAATAATAAAAACTATGAATAGCATAATTACCATCTTCATTTTAGCCAATTCCTACCAGTTCAGCAATAGTGATGTTGTGACTGTTTATGCTTAAAACTTACCATCATACACAATTAGAAAGCTCAAAAAATGCCCTAATGTCTTTCATCTTACATCTTAGTTTTCAGTTTGGCATCCTGTCTACCCTGCTACTCATTTCATTACCAAGATAAATGTAGACTACTGCTTGCTAGGTAACAGAGTGGCCCTCATGTCAGACAACATCTTGCTTTAGCTTTATGATGTCAGCTTGCTAGGCAACAGAGTGGCCCCCATGTCAGACAACATTGTGCTTTAGCTTTATGATGTCAGCTTGCTAGGCAACAGAGTGGCCCTCATGTCAGACAACATCTTGCATTAGCTTTATGATGTCAGGTCGCTGCTGGACCAATCGTCCTTGAGGAAGCTGAGCACACAGGAGGATGAGATATCAGAAGTTATGCATTAGGCTACTATCTGTATTCAGGACTGCAAGGCAAATAGGCGGGGGGATGGTAAAGGACTCTAAACCACTTCAAAGCACTGGGGCCTTTTTGAAAGTGGGATGGAGATATAAACAAAAACAGAGATGATCCTTAACAACAATCCAACTTGAGAGTCAGAGTCCAACATACAGAGTGCAGGGGAAGAGGTTAAATAAGCTTCCTTCCGTGAGAATTTCACACTATCGTTCTAAAGTGAGGTAGTGCTTTTTAGCCTCAAAGGCAGCAATTTCCTCGAATGGAACATTGCAAGCACCTGGATCTAAAGCAGGCTTTAGTAGCATTGGAAGCAGTCAGTCTATTATAAACTATCAGGACCAACACAATGTGATCCATATTACTTCAATCTTGACACAAATTCTATTCAGGCACAGGCTCCGCCTATAAGGTAGTGAGGACATTCTGATGCTGTGAACGTCTTTTCAATGCCTAAAAGGAATGATTGCGATGTTTGCTTACCGTATAAATTGGTAAAATGATGCCGTATGCCGGAAGACTTTTTTTTTTTTTCTTCAGTCTCGGCACTGCAGAGAAACTCTGTTGTGAAACACTGCCACTGGTGGTCATTCAGTATAATCTGCAGATGGAAAAGTCCACTGTTAGCACATTTACTATAAGAAATACAAAAATCTGGTTTATTTTAGGGTAAATAGATCAATACTGTGGAGTCTGTAGAATTGTGAAAATCAACAGCTCATTAGAAAATCAAATCTCAATTTGTGTTATTAACCTCCTATACTTCTCGGAATCCTATGCCTCATGTGCCAACACTCTCTAAACAACTGTAGCACATACATTAGGACATAGATAAATAGATATTTTTCCAGCCAAGTGGCAGTGTGCCCTTCTCACTGCATTTGTTTTACGATAGGGTACACCAGTAGCAATTAAGCCAGCTGATCAGTTGAGAGAGGAAGGGTTATGCTACAGTTAATGGGAATAATAAAAACTATGAATAGCATAATTACCATCTTCATTTTAGCCAATTCCTACCAGTTCAGCAATAGTGATGTTGTGACTTTTTATGCTTAAAACTTACCATCATACACAATTGGAAAGCTCAAAAAATGCCCTAATGTCTTTCATCTTACATCTTAGTTTTCAGTTTGGCATCCTGTCTACCCTGCTACTCATTTCATTACCAAGATAAATGTATACTACTGCTTGCTAGGTAACAGAGTGGCCCTCATGTCAGACAACATCTTGCTTTAGCTTTATGATGTCAGCTTGCTAGGCAACAGAGTGGCCCCCATGTCAGACAACATTGTGCTTTAGCTTTATGATGTCAGCTTGCTAGGCAACAGAGTGGCCCTCATGTCAGACAACATCTTGCATTAGCTTTATGATGTCAGGTCGCTGCTGGACCAATCGTCCTTGAGGAAGCTGAGCACACAGGAGGATGAGATATCAGAAGTTATGCATTAGGCTACTATCTGTATTCAGGACTGCAAGGCAAATAGGCGGGGGGATGGTAAAGGACTCTAAACCACTTCAAAGCACTGGGGCCTTTTTGAAAGTGGGATGGAGATATAAACAAAAACAGAGATGATCCTTAACAACAATCCAACTTGAGAGTCAGAGTCCAACATACAGAGTGCAGGGGAAGAGGTTAAATAAGCTTCCTTCCGTGAGAATTTCACACTATCGTTCTAAAGTGAGGTAGTGCTTTTTAGCCTCAAAGGCAGCAATTTCCTCGAATGGAACATTGCAAGCACCTGGATCTAAAGCAGGCTTTAGTAGCATTGGAAGCAGTCAGTCTATTATAAACTATCAGGACCAACACAATGTGATCCATATTACTTCAATCTTGACACAAATTCTATTCAGGCACAGGCTCCGCCTATAAGGTAGTGAGGACATTCTGATGCTGTGAACGTCTTTTCAATGCCTAAAAGGAATGATTGCGATGTTTGCTTACCGTATAAATTGGTAAAATGATGCCGTATGCCGGAAGACTTTTTTTTTTTTTTCTTCAGTCTCGGCACTGCAGAGAAACTCTGTTGTGAAACACTGCCACTGGTGGTCATTCAGTATAATCTGCAGATGGAAAAGTCCACTGTTAGCACATTTACTATAAGAAATACAAAAATCGGGTTTATTTTAGGGTAAATAGATCAATACTGTGGAGTCTGTAGAATTGTGAAAATCAACAGCTCATTAGAAAATCAAATCTCAATTTGTGTTATTAACCTCCTATACTTCTCGGAATCCTATGCCTCATGTGCCAACACTCTCTAAACAACTGTAGCACATACATTAGGACATAGATAAATAGATATTTTTCCAGCCAATTGGCAGTGTGCCCTTCTCACTGCATTTGTTTTACGATAGGGTACACCAGTAGCAATTAAGCCAGCTGATCAGTTGAGAGAGGAAGGGTTATGCTACAGTTAATGGGAATAATAAAAACTATGAATAGCATAATTACCATCTTCATTTTAGCCAATTCCTACCAGTTCAGCAATAGTGATGTTGTGACTTTTTATGCTTAAAACTTACCATCATACACAATTGGAAAGCTCAAAAAATGCCCTAATGTCTTTCATCTTACATCTTAGTTTTCAGTTTGGCATCCTGTCTACCCTGCTACTCATTTCATTACCAAGATAAATGTATACTACTGCTTGCTAGGTAACAGAGTGGCCCTCATGTCAGACAACATCTTGCTTTAGCTTTATGATGTCAGCTTGCTAGGCAACAGAGTGGCCCTCATGTCAGACAACATCTTGCATTAGCTTTATGATGTCAGGTCGCTGCTGGACCAATCGTCCTTGAGGAAGCTGAGCACACAGGAGGATGAGATATCAGAAGTTATGCATTAGGCTACTATCTGTATTCAGGACTGCAAGGCAAATAGGCGGGGGGATGGTAAAGGACTCTAAACCACTTCAAAGCACTGGGGCCTTTTTGAAAGTGGGATGGAGATATAAACAAAAACAGAGATGATCCTTAACAATCCAACTTGAGAGTCAGAGTCCAACATACAGAGTGCAGGGGAAGAGGTTAAATAAGCTTCCTTCCGTGAGAATTTCACACTATCGTTCTAAAGTGAGGTAGTGCTTTTTAGCCTCAAAGGCAGCAATTTCCTCGAATGGAACATTGCAAGCACCTGGATCTAAAGCAGGCTTTAGTAGCATTGGAAGCAGTCAGTCTATTATAAACTATCAGGACCAACACAATGTGATCCATATTACTTCAATCTTGACACAAATTCTATTCAGGCACAGGCTCCGCCTATAAGGTAGTGAGGACATTCTGATGCTGTGAACGTCTTTTCAATGCCTAAAAGGAATGATTGCGATTTTTGCTTACCGTATAAATTGGTAAAATGATGCCGTATGCCGGAAGACTTTTTTTTTTTTCTTCAGTCTCGGCACTGCAGAGAAACTCTGTTGTGAAACACTGCCACTGGTGGTCATTCAGTATAATCTGCAGATGGAAAAGTCCACTGTTAGCACATTTACTATAAGAAATACAAAAATCTGGTTTATTTTAGGGTAAATAGATCAATACTGTGGAGTCTGTAGAATTGTGAAAATCAACAGCTCATTAGAAAATCAAATCTCAATTTGTGTTACTAACCTCCTATACTTCTCGGAATCCTATGCCTCATGTGCTAACACTCTCTAAACAACTGTAGCACATACATTAGGACATAGATAAATAGATATTTTTCCAGCCAAGTGGCAGTGTGCCCTTCTCACTGCATTTGTTTTACGATAGGGTACACCAGTAGCAATTAAGCCAGCTGATCAGTTGAATGAGGAAGGGTTATGCTACAGTTAATGGGAATAATAAAAACTATGAATAGCATAATTACCATCTTCATTTTAGCCAATTCCTACCAGTTCAGCAATAGTGATGTTGTGACTGTTTATGCTTAAAACTTACCATCATACACAATTAGAAAGCTCAAAAAATGCCCTAATGTCTTTCATCTTACATCTTAGTTTTCAGTTTGGCATCCTGTCTACCCTGCTACTCATTTCATTACCAAGATAAATGTAGACTACTGCTTGCTAGGTAACAGAGTGGCCCTCATGTCAGACAACATCTTGCTTTAGCTTTATGATGTCAGCTTGCTAGGCAACAGAGTGGCCCCCATGTCAGACAACATTGTGCTTTAGCTTTATGATGTCAGCTTGCTAGGCAACAGAGTGGCCCTCATGTCAGACAACATCTTGCATTAGCTTTATGATGTCAGGTCGCTGCTGGACCAATCGTCCTTGAGGAAGCTGAGCACACAGGAGGATGAGATATCAGAAGTTATGCATTAGGCTACTATCTGTATTCAGGACTGCAAGGCAAATAGGCGGGGGGATGGTAAAGGACTCTAAACCACTTCAAAGCACTGGGGCCTTTTTGAAAGTGGGATGGAGATATAAACAAAAACAGAGATGATCCTTAACAACAATCCAACTTGAGAGTCAGAGTCCAACATACAGAGTGCAGGGGAAGAGGTTAAATAAGCTTCCTTCCGTGAGAATTTCACACTATCGTTCTAAAGTGAGGTAGTGCTTTTTAGCCTCAAAGGCAGCAATTTCCTCGAATGGAACATTGCAAGCACCTGGATCTAAAGCAGGCTTTAGTAGCATTGGAAGCAGTCAGTCTATTATAAACTATCAGGACCAACACAATGTGATCCATATTACTTCAATCTTGACACAAATTCTATTCAGGCACAGGCTCCGCCTATAAGGTAGTGAGGACATTCTGATGCTGTGAACGTCTTTTCAATGCCTAAAAGGAATGATTGCGATGTTTGCTTACCGTATAAATTGGTAAAATGATGCCGTATGCCGGAAGACTTTTTTTTTTTTTTCTTCAGTCTCGGCACTGCAGAGAAACTCTGTTGTGAAACACTGCCACTGGTGGTCATTCAGTATAATCTGCAGATGGAAAAGTCCACTGTTAGCACATTTACTATAAGAAATACAAAAATCTGGTTTATTTTAGGGTAAATAGATCAATACTGTGGAGTCTGTAGAATTGTGAAAATCAACAGCTCATTAGAAAATCAAATCTCAATTTGTGTTATTAACCTCCTATACTTCTCGGAATCCTATGCCTCATGTGCCAACACTCTCTAAACAACTGTAGCACATACATTAGGACATAGATAAATAGATATTTTTCCAGCCAAGTGGCAGTGTGCCCTTCTCACTGCATTTGTTTTACGATAGGGTACACCAGTAGCAATTAAGCCAGCTGATCAGTTGAGAGAGGAAGGGTTATGCTACAGTTAATGGGAATAATAAAAACTATGAATAGCATAATTACCATCTTCATTTTAGCCAATTCCTACCAGTTCAGCAATAGTGATGTTGTGACTTTTTATGCTTAAAACTTACCATCATACACAATTGGAAAGCTCAAAAAATGCCCTAATGTCTTTCATCTTACATCTTAGTTTTCAGTTTGGCATCCTGTCTACCCTGCTACTCATTTCATTACCAAGATAAATGTATACTACTGCTTGCTAGGTAACAGAGTGGCCCTCATGTCAGACAACATCTTGCTTTAGCTTTATGATGTCAGCTTGCTAGGCAACAGAGTGGCCCTCATGTCAGACAACATCTTGCATTAGCTTTATGATGTCAGGTCGCTGCTGGACCAATCGTCCTTGAGGAAGCTGAGCACACAGGAGGATGAGATATCAGAAGTTATGCATTAGGCTACTATCTGTATTCAGGACTGCAAGGCAAATAGGCGGGGGGATGGTAAAGGACTCTAAACCACTTCAAAGCACTGGGGCCTTTTTGAAAGTGGGATGGAGATATAAACAAAAACAGAGATGATCCTTAACAATCCAACTTGAGAGTCAGAGTCCAACATACAGAGTGCAGGGGAAGAGGTTAAATAAGCTTCCTTCCGTGAGAATTTCACACTATCGTTCTAAAGTGAGGTAGTGCTTTTTAGCCTCAAAGGCAGCAATTTCCTCGAATGGAACATTGCAAGCACCTGGATCTAAAGCAGGCTTTAGTAGCATTGGAAGCAGTCAGTCTATTATAAACTATCAGGACCAACACAATGTGATCCATATTACTTCAATCTTGACACAAATTCTATTCAGGCACAGGCTCCGCCTATAAGGTAGTGAGGACATTCTGATGCTGTGAACGTCTTTTCAATGCCTAAAAGGAATGATTGCGATTTTTGCTTACCGTATAAATTGGTAAAATGATGCCGTATGCCGGAAGACTTTTTTTTTTTTCTTCAGTCTCGGCACTGCAGAGAAACTCTGTTGTGAAACACTGCCACTGGTGGTCATTCAGTATAATCTGCAGATGGAAAAGTCCACTGTTAGCACATTTACTATAAGAAATACAAAAATCTGGTTTATTTTAGGGTAAATAGATCAATACTGTGGAGTCTGTAGAATTGTGAAAATCAACAGCTCATTAGAAAATCAAATCTCAATTTGTGTTATTAACCTCCTATACTTCTCGGAATCCTATGCCTCATGTGCCAACACTCTCTAAACAACTGTAGCACATACATTAGGACATAGATAAATAGATATTTTTCCAGCCAAGTGGCAGTGTGCCCTTCTCACTGCATTTGTTTTACGATAGGGTACACCAGTAGCAATTAAGCCAGCTGATCAGTTGAGAGAGGAAGGGTTATGCTACAGTTAATGGGAATAATAAAAACTATGAATAGCATAATTACCATCTTCATTTTAGCCAATTCCTACCAGTTCAGCAATAGTGATGTTGTGACTTTTTATGCTTAAAACTTACCATCATACACAATTGGAAAGCTCAAAAAATGCCCTAATGTCTTTCATCTTACATCTTAGTTTTCAGTTTGGCATCCTGTCTACCCTGCTACTCATTTCATTACCAAGATAAATGTATACTACTGCTTGCTAGGTAACAGAGTGGCCCTCATGTCAGACAACATCTTGCTTTAGCTTTATGATGTCAGCTTGCTAGGCAACAGAGTGGCCCTCATGTCAGACAACATCTTGCATTAGCTTTATGATGTCAGGTCGCTGCTGGACCAATCGTCCTTGAGGAAGCTGAGCACACAGGAGGATGAGATATCAGAAGTTATGCATTAGGCTACTATCTGTATTCAGGACTGCAAGGCAAATAGGCGGGGGGATGGTAAAGGACTCTAAACCACTTCAAAGCACTGGGGCCTTTTTGAAAGTGGGATGGAGATATAAACAAAAACAGAGATGATCCTTAACAATCCAACTTGAGAGTCAGAGTCCAACATACAGAGTGCAGGGGAAGAGGTTAAATAAGCTTCCTTCCGTGAGAATTTCACACTATCGTTCTAAAGTGAGGTAGTGCTTTTTAGCCTCAAAGGCAGCAATTTCCTCGAATGGAACATTGCAAGCACCTGGATCTAAAGCAGGCTTTAGTAGCATTGGAAGCAGTCAGTCTATTATAAACTATCAGGACCAACACAATGTGATCCATATTACTTCAATCTTGACACAAATTCTATTCAGGCACAGGCTCCGCCTATAAGGTAGTGAGGACATTCTGATGCTGTGAACGTCTTTTCAATGCCTAAAGGGAATGATTGCGATTTTTGCTTACCGTATAAATTGGTAAAATGATGCCGTATGCCGGAAGACTTTTTTTTTTTTCTTCAGTCTCGGCACTGCAGAGAAACTCTGTTGTGAAACACTGCCACTGGTGGTCATTCAGTATAATCTGCAGATGGAAAAGTCCACTGTTAGCACATTTACTATAAGAAATACAAAAATCTGGTTTATTTTAGGGTAAATAGATCAATACTGTGGAGTCTGTAGAATTGTGAAAATCAACAGCTCATTAGAAAATCAAATCTCAATTTGTGTTATTAACCTCCTATACTTCTCGGAATCCTATGCCTCATGTGCCAACACTCTCTAAACAACTGTAGCACATACATTAGGACATAGATAAATAGATATTTTTCCAGCCAAGTGGCAGTGTGCCCTTCTCACTGCATTTGTTTTACGATAGGGTACACCAGTAGCAATTAAGCCAGCTGATCAGTTGAATGAGGAAGGGTTATGCTACAGTTAATGGGAATAATAAAAACTATGAATAGCATAATTACCATCTTCATTTTAGCCAATTCCTACCAGTTCAGCAATAGTGATGTTGTGACTGTTTATGCTTAAAACTTACCATCATACACAATTAGAAAGCTCAAAAAATGCCCTAATGTCTTTCATCTTACATCTTAGTTTTCAGTTTGGCATCCTGTCTACCCTGCTACTCATTTCATTACCAAGATAAATGTAGACTACTGCTTGCTAGGTAACAGAGTGGCCCTCATGTCAGACAACATCTTGCTTTAGCTTTATGATGTCAGCTTGCTAGGCAACAGAGTGGCCCCCATGTCAGACAACATTGTGCTTTAGCTTTATGATGTCAGCTTGCTAGGCAACAGAGTGGCCCTCATGTCAGACAACATCTTGCATTAGCTTTATGATGTCAGGTCGCTGCTGGACCAATCGTCCTTGAGGAAGCTGAGCACACAGGAGGATGAGATATCAGAAGTTATGCATTAGGCTACTATCTGTATTCAGGACTGCAAGGCAAATAGGCGGGGGGATGGTAAAGGACTCTAAACCACTTCAAAGCACTGGGGCCTTTTTGAAAGTGGGATGGAGATATAAACAAAAACAGAGATGATCCTTAACAACAATCCAACTTGAGAGTCAGAGTCCAACATACAGAGTGCAGGGGAAGAGGTTAAATAAGCTTCCTTCCGTGAGAATTTCACACTATCGTTCTAAAGTGAGGTAGTGCTTTTTAGCCTCAAAGGCAGCAATTTCCTCGAATGGAACATTGCAAGCACCTGGATCTAAAGCAGGCTTTAGTAGCATTGGAAGCAGTCAGTCTATTATAAACTATCAGGACCAACACAATGTGATCCATATTACTTCAATCTTGACACAAATTCTATTCAGGCACAGGCTCCGCCTATAAGGTAGTGAGGACATTCTGATGCTGTGAACGTCTTTTCAATGCCTAAAAGGAATGATTGCGATGTTTGCTTACCGTATAAATTGGTAAAATGATGCCGTATGCCGGAAGACTTTTTTTTTTTTTTCTTCAGTCTCGGCACTGCAGAGAAACTCTGTTGTGAAACACTGCCACTGGTGGTCATTCAGTATAATCTGCAGATGGAAAAGTCCACTGTTAGCACATTTACTATAAGAAATACAAAAATCTGGTTTATTTTAGGGTAAATAGATCAATACTGTGGAGTCTGTAGAATTGTGAAAATCAACAGCTCATTAGAAAATCAAATCTCAATTTGTGTTATTAACCTCCTATACTTCTCGGAATCCTATGCCTCATGTGCCAACACTCTCTAAACAACTGTAGCACATACATTAGGACATAGATAAATAGATATTTTTCCAGCCAAGTGGCAGTGTGCCCTTCTCACTGCATTTGTTTTACGATAGGGTACACCAGTAGCAATTAAGCCAGCTGATCAGTTGAGAGAGGAAGGGTTATGCTACAGTTAATGGGAATAATAAAAACTATGAATAGCATAATTACCATCTTCATTTTAGCCAATTCCTACCAGTTCAGCAATAGTGATGTTGTGACTTTTTATGCTTAAAACTTACCATCATACACAATTGGAAAGCTCAAAAAATGCCCTAATGTCTTTCATCTTACATCTTAGTTTTCAGTTTGGCATCCTGTCTACCCTGCTACTCATTTCATTACCAAGATAAATGTATACTACTGCTTGCTAGGTAACAGAGTGGCCCTCATGTCAGACAACATCTTGCTTTAGCTTTATGATGTCAGCTTGCTAGGCAACAGAGTGGCCCTCATGTCAGACAACATCTTGCATTAGCTTTATGATGTCAGGTCGCTGCTGGACCAATCGTCCTTGAGGAAGCTGAGCACACAGGAGGATGAGATATCAGAAGTTATGCATTAGGCTACTATCTGTATTCAGGACTGCAAGGCAAATAGGCGGGGGGATGGTAAAGGACTCTAAACCACTTCAAAGCACTGGGGCCTTTTTGAAAGTGGGATGGAGATATAAACAAAAACAGAGATGATCCTTAACAACAATCCAACTTGAGAGTCAGAGTCCAACATACAGAGTGCAGGGGAAGAGGTTAAATAAGCTTCCTTCCGTGAGAATTTCACACTATCGTTCTAAAGTGAGGTAGTGCTTTTTAGCCTCAAAGGCAGCAATTTCCTCGAATGGAACATTGCAAGCACCTGGATCTAAAGCAGGCTTTAGTAGCATTGGAAGCAGTCAGTCTATTATAAACTATCAGGACCAACACAATGTGATCCATATTACTTCAATCTTGACACAAATTCTATTCAGGCACAGGCTCCGCCTATAAGGTAGTGAGGACATTCTGATGCTGTGAACGTCTTTTCAATGCCTAAAAGGAATGATTGCGATTTTTGCTTACCGTATAAATTGGTAAAATGATGCCGTATGCCGGAAGACTTTTTTTTTTTTTTCTTCAGTCTCGGCACTGCAGAGAAACTCTGTTGTGAAACACTGCCACTGGTGGTCATTCAGTATAATCTGCAGATGGAAAAGTCCACTGTTAGCACATTTACTATAAGAAATACAAAAATCTGGTTTATTTTAGGGTAAATAGATCAATACTGTGGAGTCTGTAGAATTGTGAAAATCAACAGCTCATTAGAAAATCAAATCTCAATTTGTGTTATTAACCTCCTATACTTCTCGGAATCCTATGCCTCATGTGCCAACACTCTCTAAACAACTGTAGCACATACATTAGGACATAGATAAATAGATATTTTTCCAGCCAAGTGGCAGTGTGCCCTTCTCACTGCATTTGTTTTACGATAGGGTACACCAGTAGCAATTAAGCCAGCTGATCAGTTGAGAGAGGAAGGGTTATGCTACAGTTAATGGGAATAATAAAAACTATGAATAGCATAATTACCATCTTCATTTTAGCCAATTCCTACCAGTTCAGCAATAGTGATGTTGTGACTTTTTATGCTTAAAACTTACCATCATACACAATTGGAAAGCTCAAAAAATGCCCTAATGTCTTTCATCTTACATCTTAGTTTTCAGTTTGGCATCCTGTCTACCCTGCTACTCATTTCATTACCAAGATAAATGTATACTACTGCTTGCTAGGTAACAGAGTGGCCCTCATGTCAGACAACATCTTGCTTTAGCTTTATGATGTCAGCTTGCTAGGCAACAGAGTGGCCCTCATGTCAGACAACATCTTGCATTAGCTTTATGATGTCAGGTCGCTGCTGGACCAATCGTCCTTGAGGAAGCTGAGCACACAGGAGGATGAGATATCAGAAGTTATGCATTAGGCTACTATCTGTATTCAGGACTGCAAGGCAAATAGGCGGGGGGATGGTAAAGGACTCTAAACCACTTCAAAGCACTGGGGCCTTTTTGAAAGTGGGATGGAGATATAAACAAAAACAGAGATGATCCTTAACAATCCAACTTGAGAGTCAGAGTCCAACATACAGAGTGCAGGGGAAGAGGTTAAATAAGCTTCCTTCCGTGAGAATTTCACACTATCGTTCTAAAGTGAGGTAGTGCTTTTTAGCCTCAAAGGCAGCAATTTCCTCTAATGGAACATTGCAAGCACCTGGATCTAAAGCAGACTTTAGTAGCATTGGAAGCAGTCAGTCTATTATAAACTATCAGGACCAACACAATGTGATCCATATTACTTCAATCTTGACACAAATTCTATTCAGGCACAGGCTCCGCCTATAAGGTAGTGAGGACATTCTGATGCTGTGAACGTCTTTTTAATGCCTAAAAGGAATGATTGCGATTTTTGCTTACCGTATAAATTGGTAAAATGATGCCGTATGCCGGAAGACTTTTTTTTTTTTTTTCAGTCTCGGCACTGCAGAGAAACTCTGTTGTGAAACACTGCCACTGGTGGTCATTCAGTATAATCTGCAGATGGAAAAGTCCACTGTTAGCACATTTACTATAAGAAATACAAAAATCGGGTTTATTTTAGGGTAAATAGATCAATACTGTGGAGTCTGTAGAATTGTGAAAATCAACAGCTCATTAGAAAATCAAATCTCAATTTGTGTTATTAACCTCCTATACTTCTCGGAATCCTATGCCTCATGTGCCAACACTCTCTAAACAACTGTAGCACATACATTAGGACATAGATAAATAGATATTTTTCCAGCCAAGTGGCAGTGTGCCCTTCTCATTGCATTTGTTTTACGATAGGGTACACCAGTAGCAATTAAGCCAGCTGATCAGTTGAGAGAGGAAGGGTTATGCTACAGTTAATGGGAATAATAAAAACTATGAATAGCATAATTACCATCTTCATTTTAGCCAATTCCTACCAGTTCAGCAATAGTGATGTTGTAACTTTTTATGCTTAAAACTTACCATCATACACAATTAGAAAGCTCCAAAAATGCCCTAATGTCTTTCATCTTACATCTTAGTTTTCAGTTTGGCATCCTGTCTACCCTGCTACTCATTTCATTACCAAGATAAATGTATACTACTGCTTGCTAGGTAACAGAGTGGCCCTCATGTCAGACAACATCTTGCTTTAGCTTTATGATGTCAGCTTGCTAGGCAACAGAGTGGCCCTCATGTCAGACAACATCTTGCATTAGCTTTATGATGTCAGGTCGCTGCTGGACCAATCGTCCTTGAGGAAGCGGAGCACACAGGAGGATGAGATATCAGAAGTTATGCATTAGGCTACTATCTGTATTCAGGACTGCAAGGCAAATAGGCGGGGGGATGGTAAAGGAATCTAAACCACTTCAAAGCACTGGGGCCTTTTTGAAAGTGGGATGGAGATATAAACAAAAACAGAGATGATCCTTAACAACAATCCAACTTGAGAGTCAGAGTCCAACATACAGAGTGCAGGGGAAGAGGTTAAATAAGCTTCCTTCCGTGAGAATTTCACACTATCGTTCTAAAGTGAGGTAGTGCTTTTTAGCCTCAAAGGCAGCAATTTCCTCGAATGGAACATTGCAAGCACCTGGATCTAAAGCAGGCTTTAGTAGCATTGGAAGCAGTCAGTCTATTATAAACTATCAGGACCAACACAATGTGATCCATATTACTTCAATCTTGACACAAATTCTATTCAGGCACAGGCTCCGCCTATAAGGTAGTGAGGACATTCTGATGCTGTGAACGTCTTTTCAATGCCTAAAAGGAATGATTGCGATTTTTGCTTACCGTATAAATTGGTAAAATGATGCCGTATGCCGGAAGACTTTTTTTTTTTTTTCTTCAGTCTCGGCACTGCAGAGAAACTCTGTTGTGAAACACTGCCACTGGTGGTCATTCAGTATAATCTGCAGATGGAAAAGTCCACTGTTAGCACATTTACTATAAGAAATACAAAAATCGGGTTTATTTTAGGGTAAATAGATCAATACTGTGGAGTCTGTAGAATTGTGAAAATCAACAGCTCATTAGAAAATCAAATCTCAATTTGTGTTATTAACCTCCTATACTTCTCGGAATCCTATGCCTCATGTGCTAACACTCTCTAAACAACTGTAGCACATACATTAGGACATAGATAAATAGATATTTTTCCAGCCAAGTGGCAGTGTGCCCTTCTCACTGCATTTGTTTTACGATAGGGTACACCAGTAGCAATTAAGCCAGCTGATCAGTTGAGAGAGGAAGGGTTATGCTACAGTTAATGGGAATAATAAAAACTATGAATAGCATAATTACCATCTTCATTTTAGCCAATTCCTACCAGTTCAGCAATAGTGATGTTGTGACTTTTTATGCTTAAAACTTACCATCATACACAATTGGAAAGCTCAAAAAATGCCCTAATGTCTTTCATCTTACATCTTAGTTTTCAGTTTGGCATCCTGTCTACCCTGCTACTCATTTCATTACCAAGATAAATGTAGACTACTGCTTGCTAGGTAACAGAGTGGCCCTCATGTCAGACAACATCTTGCTTTAGCTTTATGATGTCAGCTTGCTAGGCAACAGAGTGGCCCCCATGTCAGACAACATTGTGCTTTAGCTTTATGATGTCAGCTTGCTAGGCAACAGAGTGGCCCTCATGTCAGACAACATCTTGCATTAGCTTTATGATGTCAGGTCTCTGCTGGACCAATCGTCCTTGAGGAAGCTGAGCACACAGGAGGATGAGATATCAGAAGTTATGCATTAGGCTACTATCTGTATTCAGGACTGCAAGGCAAATAGGCGGGGGGATGGTAAAGGACTCTAAACCACTTCAAAGCACTGGGGCCTTTTTGAAAGTGGGATGGAGATATAAACAAAAACAGAGATGATCCTTAACAACAATCCAACTTGAGAGTCAGAGTCCAACATACAGAGTGCAGGGGAAGAGGTTAAATAAGCTTCCTTCCGTGAGAATTTCACACTATCGTTCTAAAGTGAGGTAGTGCTTTTTAGCCTCAAAGGCAGCAATTTCCTCGAATGGAACATTGCAAGCACCTGGATCTAAAGCAGGCTTTAGTAGCATTGGAAGCAGTCAGTCTATTATAAACTATCAGGACCAACACAATGTGATCCATATTACTTCAATCTTGACACAAATTCTATTCAGGCACAGGCTCCGCCTATAAGGTAGTGAGGACATTCTGATGCTGTGAACGTCTTTTCAATGCCTAAAAGGAATGATTGCGATTTTTGCTTACCGTATAAATTGGTAAAATGATGCCGTATGCCGGAAGACTTTTTTTTTTTTCTTCAGTCTCGGCACTGCAGAGAAACTCTGTTGTGAAACACTGCCACTGGAAGTCATTCAGTATAATCTGCAGATGGAAAAGTCCACTGTTAGCACATTTACTATAAGAAATACAAAAATCTGGTTTATTTTAGGGTAAATAGATCAATACTGTGGAGTCTGTAGAATTGTGAAAATCAACAGCTCATTAGAAAATCAAATCTCAATTTGTGTTTTTAACCTCCTATACTTCTCTGAATCCTATGCCTCATATCTAACACTCTCTAAAAAACTGTAGCACATACATTAGGACATAGATAAATAGATATTTTTCCAGCCAAGTGGCAGTGTGCCCTTCTCACTGCATTTGTTTTACGATAGGGTACACCAGTAGCAATTAAGCCAGCTGATCAGTTGAGAGAGGAAGGGTTATGCTACAGTTAATGGGAATAATAAAAACTATGAATAGCATAATTACCATCTTCATTTTAGCCAATTCCTACCAGTTCAGCAATAGTGATGTTGTGACTTTTTATGCTTAAAACTTACCATCATACACAATTGGAAAGCTCAAAAAATGCCCTAATGTCTTTCATCTTACATCTTAGTTTTCAGTTTGGCATCCTGTCTACCCTGCTACTCATTTCATTACCAAGATAAATGTAGACTACTGCTTGCTAGGTAACAGAGTGGCCCTCATGTCAGACAACATCTTGCTTTAGCTTTATGATGTCAGCTTGCTAGGCAACAGAGTGGCCCCCATGTCAGACAACATTGTGCTTTAGCTTTATGATGTCAGCTTGCTAGGCAACAGAGTGGCCCTCATGTCAGACAACATCTTGCATTAGCTTTATGATGTCAGGTCTCTGCTGGACCAATCGTCCTTGAGGAAGCTGAGCACACAGGAGGATGAGATATCAGAAGTTATGCATTAGGCTACTATCTGTATTCAGGACTGCAAGGCAAATAGGCGGGGGGATGGTAAAGGACTCTAAACCACTTCAAAGCACTGGGGCCTTTTTGAAAGTGGGATGGAGATATAAACAAAAACAGAGATGATCCTTAACAACAATCCAACTTGAGAGTCAGAGTCCAACATACAGAGTGCAGGGGAAGAGGTTAAATAAGCTTCCTTCCGTGAGAATTTCACACTATCGTTCTAAAGTGAGGTAGTGCTTTTTAGCCTCAAAGGCAGCAATTTCCTCGAATGGAACATTGCAAGCACCTGGATCTAAAGCAGGCTTTAGTAGCATTGGAAGCAGTCAGTCTATTATAAACTATCAGGACCAACACAATGTGATCCATATTACTTCAATCTTGACACAAATTCTATTCAGGCACAGGCTCCGCCTATAAGGTAGTGAGGACATTCTGATGCTGTGAACGTCTTTTCAATGCCTAAAAGGAATGATTGCGATTTTTGCTTACCGTATAAATTGGTAAAATGATGCCGTATGCCGGAAGACTTTTTTTTTTTTCTTCAGTCTCGGCACTGCAGAGAAACTCTGTTGTGAAACACTGCCACTGGAAGTCATTCAGTATAATCTGCAGATGGAAAAGTCCACTGTTAGCACATTTACTATAAGAAATACAAAAATCTGGTTTATTTTAGGGTAAATAGATCAATACTGTGGAGTCTGTAGAATTGTGAAAATCAACAGCTCATTAGAAAATCAAATCTCAATTTGTGTTTTTAACCTCCTATACTTCTCTGAATCCTATGCCTCATATCTAACACTCTCTAAAAAACTGTAGCACATACATTAGGACATAGATAAATAGATATTTTTCCAGCCAAGTGGCAGTGTGCCCTTCTCACTGCATTTGTTTTACGATAGGGTACACCAGTAGCAATTAAGCCAGCTGATCAGTTGAGAGAGGATGGGTTATGCTACAGTTAATGGGAATAATAAAAACTTTGAATAGCATAATTACCATCTTCATTTTAGCCAATTCCTACCAGTTCAGCAATAGTGATGTTGTGACTGTTTATGCTTAAAACTTACCATCATACACAATTAGAAAGCTCAAAAAATGCCCTAATGTCTTTCATCTTACATCTTAGTTTTCAGTTTGGCATCCTGTCTACCCTGCTACTCATTTCATTACCAAGATAAATGTAGACTACTGCTTGCTAGGTAACAGAGTGGCCCTCATGTCAGACAACATCTTGCTTTAGCTTTATGATGTCAGCTTGCTAGGCAACAGAGTGGCCCCCATGTCAGACAACATTGTGCTTTAGCTTTATGATGTCAGCTTGCTAGGCAACAGAGTGGCCCTCATGTCAGACAACATCTTGCATTAGCTTTATGATGTCAGGTCGCTGCTGGACCAATCGTCCTTGAGGAAGCTGAGCACACAGGAGGATGAGATATCAGAAGTTATGCATTAGGCTACTATCTGTATTCAGGACTGCAAGGCAAATAGGCGGGGGGATGGTAAAGGACTCTAAACCACTTCAAAGCACTGGGGCCTTTTTGAAAGTGGGAAGAGATATAAACAAAAACAGAGATGATCCTTAACAACAATCCAACTTGAGAGTCAGAGTCCAACATACAGAGTGCAGGGGAAGAGGTTAAATAAGTATCCTTCCGTGAGAATTTCACACTATCGTTCTAAAGTGAGGTAGTGCTTTTTAGCCTCAAAGGCAGCAATTTCCTCGAATGGAACATTGCAAGCACCTGGATCTAAAGCAGGCTTTAGTAGCATTGGAAGCAGTCAGTCTATTATAAACTATCAGGACCAACACAATGTGATCCATATTACTTCAATCTTGACACAAATTCTATTCAGGCACAGGCTCCGCCTATAAGGTAGTGAGGACATTCTGATGCTGTGAACGTCTTTTCAATGCCTAAAAGGAATGATTGCGATTTTTGCTTACCGTATAAATTGGTAAAATGATGCCGGAAGACTTTTTTTTTTTTTTCTTCAGTCTCGGCACTGCAGAGAAACTCTGTTGTGAAACACTGCCACTGGTGGTCATTCAGTATAATCTGCAGATGGAAAAGTCCACTGTTAGCACATTTACTATAAGAAATACAAAAATCGGGTTTATTTTAGGGTAAATAGATCAATACTGTGGAGTCTGTAGAATTGTGAAAATCAACAGCTCATTAGAAAATCAAATCTCAATTTGTGTTATTAACCTCCTATACTTCTCGGAATCCTATGCCTCATGTGCCAACACTCTCTAAACAACTGTAGCACATACATTAGGACATAGATAAATAGATATTTTTCCAGCCAAGTGGCAGTGTGCCCTTCTCACTGCATTTGTTTTACGATAGGGTACACCAGTAGCAATTAAGCCAGCTGATCAGTTGAGAGAGGAAGGGTTATGCTACAGTTAATGGGAATAATAAAAACTATGAATAGCATAATTACCATCTTCATTTTAGCCAATTCCTACCAGTTCAGCAATAGTGATGTTGTAACTTTTTATGCTTAAAACTTACCATCATACACAATTAGAAAGCTCCAAAAATGCCCTAATGTCTTTCATCTTACATCTTAGTTTTCAGTTTGGCATCCTGTCTACCCTGCTACTCATTTCATTACCAAGATAAATGTATACTACTGCTTGCTAGGTAACAGAGTGGCCCTCATGTCAGACAACATCTTGCTTTAGCTTTATGATGTCAGCTTGCTAGGCAACAGAGTGGCCCTCATGTCAGACAACATCTTGCATTAGCTTTATGATGTCAGGTCGCTGCTGGACCAATCGTCCTTGAGGAAGCGGAGCACACAGGAGGATGAGATATCAGAAGTTATGCATTAGGCTACTATCTGTATTCAGGACTGCAAGGCAAATAGGCGGGGGGATGGTAAAGGAATCTAAACCACTTCAAAGCACTGGGGCCTTTTTGAAAGTGGGATGGAGATATAAACAAAAACAGAGATGATCCTTAACAACAATCCAACTTGAGAGTCAGAGTCCAACATACAGAGTGCAGGGGAAGAGGTTAAATAAGCTTCCTTCCGTGAGAATTTCACACTATCGTTCTAAAGTGAGGTAGTGCTTTTTAGCCTCAAAGGCAGCAATTTCCTCGAATGGAACATTGCAAGCACCTGGATCTAAAGCAGGCTTTAGTAGCATTGGAAGCAGTCAGTCTATTATAAACTATCAGGACCAACACAATGTGATCCATATTACTTCAATCTTGACACAAATTCTATTCAGGCACAGGCTCCGCCTATAAGGTAGTGAGGACATTCTGATGCTGTGAACGTCTTTTCAATGCCTAAAAGGAATGATTGCGATTTTTGCTTACCGTATAAATTGGTAAAATGATGCCGTATGCCGGAAGACTTTTTTTTTTTTTTCTTCAGTCTCGGCACTGCAGAGAAACTCTGTTGTGAAACACTGCCACTGGTGGTCATTCAGTATAATCTGCAGATGGAAAAGTCCACTGTTAGCACATTTACTATAAGAAATACAAAAATCGGGTTTATTTTAGGGTAAATAGATCAATACTGTGGAGTCTGTAGAATTGTGAAAATCAACAGCTCATTAGAAAATCAAATCTCAATTTGTGTTATTAACCTCCTATACTTCTCGGAATCCTATGCCTCATGTGCTAACACTCTCTAAACAACTGTAGCACATACATTAGGACATAGATAAATAGATATTTTTCCAGCCAAGTGGCAGTGTGCCCTTCTCACTGCATTTGTTTTACGATAGGGTACACCAGTAGCAATTAAGCCAGCTGATCAGTTGAGAGAGGAAGGGTTATGCTACAGTTAATGGGAATAATAAAAACTATGAATAGCATAATTACCATCTTCATTTTAGCCAATTCCTACCAGTTCAGCAATAGTGATGTTGTGACTTTTTATGCTTAAAACTTACCATCATACACAATTGGAAAGCTCAAAAAATGCCCTAATGTCTTTCATCTTACATCTTAGTTTTCAGTTTGGCATCCTGTCTACCCTGCTACTCATTTCATTACCAAGATAAATGTAGACTACTGCTTGCTAGGTAACAGAGTGGCCCTCATGTCAGACAACATCTTGCTTTAGCTTTATGATGTCAGCTTGCTAGGCAACAGAGTGGCCCCCATGTCAGACAACATTGTGCTTTAGCTTTATGATGTCAGCTTGCTAGGCAACAGAGTGGCCCTCATGTCAGACAACATCTTGCATTAGCTTTATGATGTCAGGTCTCTGCTGGACCAATCGTCCTTGAGGAAGCTGAGCACACAGGAGGATGAGATATCAGAAGTTATGCATTAGGCTACTATCTGTATTCAGGACTGCAAGGCAAATAGGCGGGGGGATGGTAAAGGACTCTAAACCACTTCAAAGCACTGGGGCCTTTTTGAAAGTGGGATGGAGATATAAACAAAAACAGAGATGATCCTTAACAACAATCCAACTTGAGAGTCAGAGTCCAACATACAGAGTGCAGGGGAAGAGGTTAAATAAGCTTCCTTCCGTGAGAATTTCACACTATCGTTCTAAAGTGAGGTAGTGCTTTTTAGCCTCAAAGGCAGCAATTTCCTCGAATGGAACATTGCAAGCACCTGGATCTAAAGCAGGCTTTAGTAGCATTGGAAGCAGTCAGTCTATTATAAACTATCAGGACCAACACAATGTGATCCATATTACTTCAATCTTGACACAAATTCTATTCAGGCACAGGCTCCGCCTATAAGGTAGTGAGGACATTCTGATGCTGTGAACGTCTTTTCAATGCCTAAAAGGAATGATTGCGATTTTTGCTTACCGTATAAATTGGTAAAATGATGCCGTATGCCGGAAGACTTTTTTTTTTTTTTCTTCAGTCTCGGCACTGCAGAGAAACTCTGTTGTGAAACACTGCCACTGGTGGTCATTCAGTATAATCTGCAGATGGAAAAGTCCACTGTTAGCACATTTACTATAAGAAATACAAAAATCGGGTTTATTTTAGGGTAAATAGATCAATACTGTGGAGTCGGTAGAATTGTGAAAATCAACAGCTCATTAGAAAATCAAATCTCAATTTGTGTTATTAACCTCCTATACTTCTCGGAATCCTATGCCTCATGTGCTAACACTCTCTAAACAACTGTAGCACATACATTAGGACATAGATAAATAGATATTTTTCCAGCCAAGTGGCAGTGTGCCCTTCTCACTGCATTTGTTTTACGATAGGGTACACCAGTAGCAATTAAGCCAGCTGATCAGTTGATAGAGGAAGGGTTATGCTACAGTTAATGGGAATAATAAAAACTATGAATAGCATAATTACCATCTTCATTTTAGCCAATTCCTACCAGTTCAGCAATAGTGATGTTGTGACTTTTTATGCTTAAAACTTACCATCATACACAATTGGAAAGCTTAAAAAATGCCCTAATGTCTTTCATCTTACATCTTAGTTTTCAGTTTGGCATCCTGTCTACCCTGCTACTCATTTCATTACCAAGATAAATGTAGACTACTGCTTGCTAGGTAACAGAGTGGCCCTCATGTCAGACAACATCTTGCTTTAGCTTTATGATGTCAGCTTGCTAGGCAACAGAGTGGCCCTCATGTCAGACAACATCTTGCATTAGCTTTATGATGTCAGGTCGCTGCTGGACCAATCCTCCTTGAGGAAGCTGAGCACACAGGAGGATGAGATATCAGAAGTTATGCATTAGGCTACTATCTGTATTCAGGACTGCAAGGCAAATAGGCGGGGGGATGGTAAAGGACTCTAAACCACTTCAAAGCACTGGGGCCTTTTTGAAAGTGGGATGGAGATATAAACAAAAACAGAGATGATCCTTAACAACAATCCAACTTGAGAGTCAGAGTCCAACATACAGAGTGCAGGGGAAGAGGTTAAATAAGCTTCCTTCCGTGAGAATTTCACACTATCGTTCTAAAGTGAGGTAGTGCTTTTTAGCCTCAAAGGCAGCAATTTCCTCGAATGGAACATTGCAAGCACCTGGATCTAAAGCAGGCTTTAGTAGCATTGGAAGCAGTCAGTCTATTATAAACTATCAGGACCAACACAATGTGATCCATATTACTTCAATCTTGACACAAATTCTATTCAGGCACAGGCTCCGCCTATAAGGTAGTGAGGACATTCTGATGCTGTGAACGTCTTTTCAATGCCTAAAAGGAATGATTGCGATTTTTGCTTACCGTATAAATTGGTAAAATGATGCCGTATGCCGGAAGACTTTTTTTTTTTTTTTCTTCAGTCTCGGCACTGCAGAGAAACTCTGTTGTGAAACACTGCCACTGGTGGTCATTCAGTATAATCTGTAGATGGAAAAGTCCACTGTTAGCACATTTACTATAAGAAATACAAAAATCGGGTTTATTTTAGGGTAAATAGATCAATACTGTGGAGTCTGTAGAATTGTGAAAATCAACAGCTCATTAGAAAATCAAATCTCAATTTGTGTTATTAACCTCCTATACTTCTCGGAATCCTATGCCTCATGTGCCAACACTCTCTAAACAACTGTAGCACATACATTAGGACATAGATAAATAGATATTTTTCCAGCCAAGTGGCAGTGTGCCCTTCTCACTGCATTTGTTTTACGATAGGGTACACCAGTAGCAATTAAGCCAGCTGATCAGTTGAGAGAGGAAGGGTTATGCTACAGTTAATGGGAATAATAAAAACTATGAATAGCATAATTACCATCTTCATTTTAGCCAATTCCTACCAGTTCAGCAATAGTGATGTTGTGACTTTTTATGCTTAAAACTTACCATCATACACAATTGGAAAGCTCAAAAAATGCCCTAATGTCTTTCATCTTACATCTTAGTTTTCAGTTTGGCATCCTGTCTACCCTGCTACTCATTTCATTACCAAGATAAATGTAGACTACTGCTTGCTAGGTAACAGAGTGGCCCTCATGTCAGACAACATCTTGCTTTAGCTTTATGATGTCAGCTTGCTAGGCAACAGAGTGGCCCTCATGTCAGACAACATCTTGCATTAGCTTTATGATGTCAGGTCGCTGCTGGACCAATCGTCCTTGAGGAAGCTGAGCACACAGGAGGATGAGATATCAGAAGTTATGCATTAGGCTACTATCTGTATTCAGGACTGCAAGGCAAATAGGCGGGGGGATGGTAAAGGAATCTAAACCACTTCAAAGCACTGGGGCCTTTTTGAAAGTGGGATGGAGATATAAACAAAAACAGAGATGATCCTTAACAACAATCCAACTTGAGAGTCAGAGTCCAACATACAGAGTGCAGGGGAAGAGGTTAAATAAGCTTCCTTCCGTGAGAATTTCACACTATCGTTCTAAAGTGAGGTAGTGCTTTTTAGCCTCAAAGGCAGCAATTTCCTCGAATGGAACATTGCAAGCACCTGGATCTAAAGCAGGCTTTAGTAGCATTGGAAGCAGTCAGTCTATTATAAACTATCAGGACCAACACAATGTGATCCATATTACTTCAATCTTGACACAAATTCTATTCAGGCACAGGCTCCGCCTATAAGGTAGTGAGGACATTCTGATGCTGTGAACGTCTTTTCAATGCCTAAAAGGAATGATTGCGATTTTTGCTTACCGTATAAATTGGTAAAATGATGCCGTATGCCGGAAGACTTTTTTTTTTTTCTTCAGTCTCGGCACTGCAGAGAAACTCTGTTGTGAAACACTGCCACTGGAAGTCATTCAGTATAATCTGCAGATGGAAAAGTCCACTGTTAGCACATTTACTATAAGAAATACAAAAATCTGGTTTATTTTAGGGTAAATAGATCAATACTGTGGAGTCTGTAGAATTGTGAAAATCAACAGCTCATTAGAAAATCAAATCTCAATTTGTGTTATTAACCTCCTATACTTCTCGGAATCCTATGCCTCATGTGCCAACACTCTCTAAACAACTGTAGCACATACATTAGGACATAGATAAATAGATATTTTTCCAGCCAAGTGGCAGTGTGCCCTTCTCACTGCATTTGTTTTACAATAGGGTACACCAGTAGCAATTAAGCCAGCTGATCAGTTGAGAGAGGAAGGGTTATGCTACAGTTAATGGGAATAATAAAAACTAAGAATAGCATAATTACCATCTTCATTTTAGCCAATTCCTACCAGTTCAGCAATAGTGATGTTGTAACTTTTTATGCTTAAAACTTACCATCATACACAATTAGAAAGCTCAAAAAATGCCCTAATGTCTTTCATCTTACATCTTAGTTTTCAGTTTGGCATCCTGTCTACCCTGCTACTCATTTCATTACCAAGATAAATGTAGACTACTGCTTGCTAGGTAACAGAGTGGCCCTCATGTCAGACAACATCTTGCTTTAGCTTTATGATGTCAGCTTGCTAGGCAACAGAGTGGCCCCCATGTCAGACAACATTGTGCTTTAGCTTTATGATGTCAGCTTGCTAGGCAACAGAGTGGCCCTCATGTCAGACAACATCTTGCATTAGCTTTATGATGTCAGGTCGCTGCTGGACCAATCGTCCTTGAGGAAGCTGAGCACACAGGAGGATGAGATATCAGAAGTTATGCATTAGGCTACTATCTGTATTCAGGACTGCAAGGCAAATAGGCGCGGGGATGGTAAAGGACTCTAAACCACTTCAAAGCACTGGGGCCTTTTTGAAAGTGGGATGGAGATATAAACAAAAACAGAGATGATCCTTAACAACAATCCAACTTGAGAGTCAGAGTCCAACATACAGAGTGCAGGGGAAGAGGTTAAATAAGCTTCCTTCCGTGAGAATTTCACACTATCGTTCTAAAGTGAGGTAGTGCTTTTTAGCCTCAAAGGCAGCAATTTCCTCGAATGGAACATTGCAAGCACCTGGATCTAAAGCAGGCTTTAGTAGCATTGGAAGCAGTCAGTCTATTATAAACTATCAGGACCAACACAATGTGATCCATATTACTTCAATCTTGACACAAATTCTATTCAGGCACAGGCTCCGCCTATAAGGTAGTGAGGACATTCTGATGCTGTGAACGTCTTTTCAATGCCTAAAAGGAATGATTGCGATTTTTGCTTACCGTATAAATTGGTAAAATGATGCCGTATGCCGGAAGACTTTTTTTTTTTTTTTCTTCAGTCTCGGCACTGCAGAGAAACTCTGTTGTGAAACACTGCCACTGGTGGTCATTCAGTATAATCTGCAGATGGAAAAGTCCACTGTTAGCACATTTACTATAAGAAATACAAAAATCGGGTTTATTTTAGGGTAAATAGATCAATACTGTGGAGTCTGTAGAATTGTGAAAATCAACAGCTCATTAGAAAATCAAATCTCAATTTGTGTTATTAACCTCCTATACTTCTCGGAATCCTATGCCTCATGTGCCAACACTCTCTAAACAACTGTAGCACATACATTAGGACATAGATAAATAGATATTTTTCCAGCCAAGTGGCAGTGTGCCCTTCTCACTGCATTTGTTTTACGATAGGGTACACCAGTAGCAATTAAGCCAGCTGATCAGTTGAGAGAGGAAGGGTTATGCTACAGTTAATGGGAATAATAAAAACTATGAATAGCATAATTACCATCTTCATTTTAGCCAATTCCTACCAGTTCAGCAATAGTGATGTTGTGACTTTTTATGCTTAAAACTTACCATCATACACAATTGGAAAGCTCAAAAAATGCCCTAATGTCTTTCATCTTACATCTTAGTTTTCAGTTTGGCATCCTGTCTACCCTGCTACTCATTTCATTACCAAGATAAATGTAGACTACTGCTTGCTAGGTAACAGAGTGGCCCTCATGTCAGACAACATCTTGCTTTAGCTTTATGATGTCAGCTTGCTAGGCAACAGAGTGGCCCTCATGTCAGACAACATCTTGCATTAGCTTTATGATGTCAGGTCGCTGCTGGACCAATCGTCCTTGAGGAAGCTGAGCACACAGGAGGATGAGATATCAGAAGTTATGCATTAGGCTACTATCTGTATTCAGGACTGCAAGGCAAATAGGCGGGGGGATGGTAAAGGAATCTAAACCACTTCAAAGCACTGGGGCCTTTTTGAAAGTGGGATGGAGATATAAACAAAAACAGAGATGATCCTTAACAACAATCCAACTTGAGAGTCAGAGTCCAACATACAGAGTGCAGGGGAAGAGGTTAAATAAGCTTCCTTCCGTGAGAATTTCACACTATCGTTCTAAAGTGAGGTAGTGCTTTTTAGCCTCAAAGGCAGCAATTTCCTCGAATGGAACATTGCAAGCACCTGGATCTAAAGCAGGCTTTAGTAGCATTGGAAGCAGTCAGTCTATTATAAACTATCAGGACCAACACAATGTGATCCATATTACTTCAATCTTGACACAAATTCTATTCAGGCACAGGCTCCGCCTATAAGGTAGTGAGGACATTCTGATGCTGTGAACGTCTTTTCAATGCCTAAAAGGAATGATTGCGATTTTTGCTTACCGTATAAATTGGTAAAATGATGCCGTATGCCGGAAGACTTTTTTTTTTTTCTTCAGTCTCGGCACTGCAGAGAAACTCTGTTGTGAAACACTGCCACTGGAAGTCATTCAGTATAATCTGCAGATGGAAAAGTCCACTGTTAGCACATTTACTATAAGAAATACAAAAATCGGGTTTATTTTAGGGTAAATAGATCAATACTGTGGAGTCTGTAGAATTGTGAAAATCAACAGCTCATTAGAAAATCAAATCTCAATTTGTGTTATTAACCTCCTATACTTCTCGGAATCCTATGCCTCATGTGCCAACACTCTCTAAACAACTGTAGCACATACATTAGGACATAGATAAATAGATATTTTTCCAGCCAAGTGGCAGTGTGCCCTTCTCACTGCATTTGTTTTACGATAGGGTACACCAGTAACAATTAAGCCAGCTGATCAGTTGAGAGAGGAAGGGTTATGCTACAGTTAATGGGAATAATAAAAACTATGAATAGCATAATTACCATCTTCATTTTAGCCAATTCCTACCAGTTCAGCAATAGTGATGTTGTAACTTTTTATGCTTAAAACTTACCATCATACACAATTGGAAAGCTCAAAAAATGCCCTAATGTCTTTCATCTTACATCTTAGTTTTCAGTTTGGCATCCTGTCTACCCTGCTACTCATTTCATTACCAAGATAAATGTAGACTACTGCTTGCTAGGTAACAGAGTGGCCCTCATGTCAGACAACATCTTGCTTTAGCTTTATGATGTCAGCTTGCTAGGCAACAGAGTGGCCCTCATGTCAGACAACATCTTGCATTAGCTTTATGATGTCAGGTCGCTGCTGGACCAATCGTCCTTGAGGAAGCTGAGCACACAGGAGGATGAGATATCAGAAGTTATGCATTAGGCTACTATCTGTATTCAGGACTGCAAGGCAAATAGGCGGGGGGATGGTAAAGGACTCTAAACCAATTCAAAGCACTGGGGCCTTTTTGAAAGTGGGATGGAGATATAAACAAAAACAGAGATGATCCTTAACAACAATCCAACTTGAGAGTCAGAGTCCAACATACAGAGTGCAGGGGAAGAGGTTAAATAAGCTTCCTTCCGTGAGAATTTCACACTATCGTTCTAAAGTGAGGTAGTGCTTTTTAGCCTCAAAGGCAGCAATTTCCTCGAATGGAACATTGCAAGCACCTGGATCTAAAGCAGGCTTTAGTAGCATTGGAAGCAGTCAGTCTATTATAAACTATCAGGACCAACACAATGTGATCCATATTACTTCAATCTTGACACAAATTCTATTCAGGCACAGGCTCCGCCTATAAGGTAGTGAGGACATTCTGATGCTGTGAACGTCTTTTCAATGCCTAAAAGGAATGATTGCGATTTTTGCTTACCGTATAAATTGGTAAAATGATGCCGTATGCCGGAAGACTTTTTTTTTTTTTTTATTCAGTCTCGGCACTGCAGAGAAACTCTGTTGTGAAACACTGCCACTGGTGGTCATTCAGTATAATCTGCAGATGGAAAAGTCCACTGTTAGCACATTTACTATAAGAAATACAAAAATCGGGTTTATTTTAGGGTAAATAGATCAATACTGTGGAGTCTGTAGAACTGTGAAAATCAACAGCTCATTAGAAAATCAAATCTCAATTTGTGTTATTAACCTCCTATACTTCTCGGAATCCTATGCCTCATGTGCCAACACTCTCTAAACAACTGTAGCACATACATTAGGACATAGATAAATAGATATTTTTCCAGCCAAGTGGCAGTGTGCCCTTCTCACTGCATTTGTTTTACGATAGGGTACACCAGTAGCAATTAAGCCAGCTGATCAGTTGAGAGAGGAAGGGTTATGCTACAGTTAATGGGAATAATAAAAACTATGAATAGCATAATTACCATCTTCATTTTAGCCAATTCCTACCAGTTCAGCAATAGTGATGTTGTGACTTTTTATGCTTAAAACTTACCATCATACACAATTGGAAAGCTCAAAAAATGCCCTAATGTCTTTCATCTTACATCTTAGTTTTCAGTTTGGCATCCTGTCTACCCTGCTACTCATTTCATTACCAAGATAAATGTAGACTACTGCTTGCTAGGTAACAGAGTGGCCCTCATGTCAGACAACATCTTGCTTTAGCTTTATGATGTCAGCTTGCTAGGCAACAGAGTGGCCCTCATGTCAGACAACATCTTGCATTAGCTTTATGATGTCAGGTCGCTGCTGGACCAATCGTCCTTGAGGAAGCTGAGCACACAGGAGGATGAGATATCAGAAGTTATGCATTAGGCTACTATCTGTATTCAGGACTGCAAGGCAAATAGGCGGGGGGATGGTAAAGGAATCTAAACCACTTCAAAGCACTGGGGCCTTTTTGAAAGTGGGATGGAGATATAAACAAAAACAGAGATGATCCTTAACAACAATCCAACTTGAGAGTCAGAGTCCAACATACAGAGTGCAGGGGAAGAGGTTAAATAAGCTTCCTTCCGTGAGAATTTCACACTATCGTTCTAAAGTGAGGTAGTGCTTTTTAGCCTCAAAGGCAGCAATTTCCTCGAATGGAACATTGCAAGCACCTGGATCTAAAGCAGGCTTTAGTAGCATTGGAAGCAGTCAGTCTATTATAAACTATCAGGACCAACACAATGTGATCCATATTACTTCAATCTTGACACAAATTCTATTCAGGCACAGGCTCCGCCTATAAGGTAGTGAGGACATTCTGATGCTGTGAACGTCTTTTCAATGCCTAAAAGGAATGATTGCGATTTTTGCTTACCGTATAAATTGGTAAAATGATGCCGTATGCCGGAAGACTTTTTTTTTTTTCTTCAGTCTCGGCACTGCAGAGAAACTCTGTTGTGAAACACTGCCACTGGAAGTCATTCAGTATAATCTGCAGATGGAAAAGTCCACTGTTAGCACATTTACTATAAGAAATACAAAAATCGGGTTTATTTTAGGGTAAATAGATCAATACTGTGGAGTCTGTAGAATTGTGAAAATCAACAGCTCATTAGAAAATCAAATCTCAATTTGTGTTATTAACCTCCTATACTTCTCTGAATCCTATGCCTCATGTGCCAACACTCTCTAAACAACTGTAGCACATACATTAGGACATAGATAAATAGATATTTTTCCAGCCAAGTGGCAGTGTGCCCTTCTCACTGCATTTGTTTTACAATAGGGTACACCAGTAGCAATTAAGCCAGCTGATCAGTTGAGAGAGGAAGGGTTATGCTACAGTTAATGGGAATAATAAAAACTATGAATAGCATAATTACCATCTTCATTTTAGCCAATTCCTACCAGTTCAGCAATAGTGATGTTGTGACTTTTTATGCTTAAAACTTACCATCATACACAATTAGAAAGCTCAAAAAATGCCCTAATGTCTTTCATCTTACATCTTAGTTTTCAGTTTGGCATCCTGTCTACCCTGCTACTCATTTCATTACCAAGATAAATGTAGACTACTGCTTGCTAGGTAACAGAGTGGCCCTCATGTCAGACAACATCTTGCTTTAGCTTTATGATGTCAGCTTGCTAGGCAACAGAGTGGCCCCCATGTCAGACAACATTGTGCTTTAGCTTTATGATGTCAGCTTGCTAGGCAACAGAGTGGCCCTCATGTCAGACAACATCTTGCATTAGCTTTATGATGTCAGGTCGCTGCTGGACCAATCGTCCTTGAGGAAGCTGAGCACACAGGAGGATGAGATATCAGAAGTTATGCATTAGGCTACTATCTGTATTCAGGACTGCAAGGCAAATAGGCGCGGGGATGGTAAAGGACTCTAAACCACTTCAAAGCACTGGGGCCTTTTTGAAAGTGTGATGGAGATTTTAACAAAAACAGAGATGATCCTTAACAACAATCCAACTTGAGAGTCAGAGTCCAACATACAGAGTGCAGGGGAAGAGGTTAAATAAGCTTCCTTCCGTGAGAATTTCACACTATCGTTCTAAAGTGAGGTAGTGCTTTTTAGCCTCAAAGGCAGCAATTTCCTCGAATGGAACATTGCAAGCACCAGGATCTAAAGCAGGCTTTAGTAGCATTGGAAGCAGTCAGTCTATTATAAACTATCAGGACCAACACAATGTGATCCATATTACTTCAATCTTGACACAAATTCTATTCAGGCACAGGCTCCGCCTATAAGGTAGTGAGGACATTCTGATGCTGTGAACGTCTTTTCAATGCCTAAAAGGAATGATTGCGATTTTTGCTTACCGTATAAATTGGTAAAATGATGCCGTATGCCGGAAGACTTTTTTTTTTTTTTCTTCAGTCTCGGCACTGCAGAGAAACTCTGTTGTGAAACACTGCCACTGGTGGTCATTCAGTATAATCTGCAGATGGAAAAGTCCACTGTTAGCACATTTACTATAAGAAATACAAAAATCTGGTTTATTTTAGGGTAAATAGATCAATACTGTGGAGTCTGTAGAATTGTGAAAATCAACAGCTCATTAGAAAATCAAATCTCAATTTGTGTTATTAACCTCCTATACTTCTCGGAATCCTATGCCTCATGTGCTAACACTCTCTAAACAACTGTAGCACATACATTAGGACATAGATAAATAGATATTTTTCCAGCCAAGTGGCAGTGTGCCCTTCTCACTGCATTTGTTTTACGATAGGGTACACCAGTAGCAATTAAGCCAGCTGATCAGTTGAGAGAGGAAGGGTTATGCTACAGTTAATGGGAATAATAAAAACTATGAATAGCATAATTACATCTTCATTTTAGCCAATTCCTCCCAGTTCAGCAATAGTGATGATGTAACTTTTTATGCTTAAAACTTACCATCATACACAATTAGAAAGCTCAAAAAATGCCCTAATGTCTTTCATCTTAGTTTTCAGTTTGGCATCCTGTCTACCCTGCTACTCATTTCATTACCAAGATAAATGTATACTACTGCTTGCTAGGTAACAGAGTGGCCCTCATGTCAGACAACATCTTGCTTTAGCTTTATGATGTCAGCTTGCTAGGCAACAGAGTGGCCCTCATGTCAGTCAACATCTTGCATTAGCTTTATGATGTCAGGTCGCTGCTGGACCAATCGTCCTTGAGGAAGCTGAGCACACAGGAGGATGAGATATCAGAAGTTATGCATTAGGCTACTATCTGTATTCAGGACTGCAAGGCAAATAGGCGGGGGGATGGTAAAGGACTCTAAACCACTTCAAAGCACTGGGGCCTTTTTGAAAGTGGGATGGAGATATAAACAAAAACAGAGATGATCCTTAACAACAATCCAACTTGAGAGTCAGAGTCCAACATACAGAGTGCAGGGGAAGAGGTTAAATAAGCTTCCTTCCGTGAGAATTTCACACTATCGTTCTAAAGTGAGGTAGTGCTTTTTAGCCTCAAAGGCAGCAATTTCCTCGAATGGAACATTGCAAGCACCAGGATCTAAAGCAGGCTTTAGTAGCATTGGAAGCAGTCAGTCTATTATAAACTATCAGGACCAACACAATGTGATCCATATTACTTCAATCTTGACACAAATTCTATTCAGGCACAGGCTCCGCCTATAAGGTAGTGAGGACATTCTGATGCTGTGAACGTCTTTTCAATGCCTAAAAGGAATGATTGCGATTTTTGCTTACCGTATAAATTGGTAAAATGATGCCGTATGCCGGAAGACTTTTTTTTTTTTTTCTTCAGTCTCGGCACTGCAGAGAAACTCTGTTGTGAAACACTGCCACTGGTGGTCATTCAGTATAATCTGCAGATGGAAAAGTCCACTGTTAGCACATTTACTATAAGAAATACAAAAATCTGGTTTATTTTAGGGTAAATAGATCAATACTGTGGAGTCTGTAGAATTGTGAAAATCAACAGCTCATTAGAAAATCAAATCTCAATTTGTGTTATTAACCTCCTATACTTCTCGGAATCCTATGCCTCATGTGCTAACACTCTCTAAACAACTGTAGCACATACATTAGGACATAGATAAATAGATATTTTTCCAGCCAAGTGGCAGTGTGCCCTTCTCACTGCATTTGTTTTACGATAGGGTACACCAGTAGCAATTAAGCCAGCTGATCAGTTGAGAGAGGAAGGGTTATGCTACAGTTAATGGGAATAATAAAAACTATGAATAGCATAATTACCATCTTCATTTTAGCCAATTCCTACCAGTTCAGCAATAGTGATGTTGTGACTTTTTATGCTTAAAACTTACCATCATACACAATTGGAAAGCTCAAAAAATGCCCTAATGTCTTTCATCTTACATCTTAGTTTTCAGTTTGGCATCCTGTCTACCCTGCTACTCATTTCATTACCAAGATAAATGTAGACTACTGCTTGCTAGGTAACAGAGTGGCCCTCATGTCAGACAACATCTTGCTTTAGCTTTATGATGTCAGCTTGCTAGGCAACAGAGTGGCCCCCATGTCAGACAACATTGTGCTTTAGCTTTATGATGTCAGCTTGCTAGGCAACAGAGTGGCCCTCATGTCAGACAACATCTTGCATTAGCTTTATGATGTCAGGTCGCTGCTGGACCAATCGTCCTTGAGGAAGCTGAGCACACAGGAGGATGAGATATCAGAAGTTATGCATTAGGCTACTATCTGTATTCAGGACTGCAAGGCAAATAGGCGGGGGGGATGGTAAAGGACTCTAAACCACTTCAAAGCACTGGGGCCTTTTTGAAAGTGGGATGGAGATATAAACAAAAACAGAGATGATCCTTAACAACAATCCAACTTGAGAGTCAGAGTCCAACATACAGAGTGCAGGGGAAGAGGTTAAATAAGCTTCCTTCCGTGAGAATTTCACACTATCGTTCTAAAGTGAGGTAGTGCTTTTTAGCCTCAAAGGCAGCAATTTCCTCGAATGGAACATTGCAAGCACCTGGATCTAAAGCAGGCTTTAGTAGCATTGGAAGCAGTCAGTCTATTATAAACTATCAGGACCAACACAATGTGATCCATATTACTTCAATCTTGACACAAATTCTATTCAGGCACAGGCTCCGCCTATAAGGTAGTGAGGACATTCTGATGCTGTGAACGTCTTTTCAATGCCTAAAAGGAATGATTGCGATTTTTGCTTACCGTATAAATTTGTAAAATGATGCCGTATGCCGGAAGACTTTTTTTTTTTTTTTCTTCAGTCTCGGCACTGCAGAGAAACTCTGTTGTGAAACACTGCCACTGGTGGTCATTCAGTATAATCTGCAGATGGAAAAGTCCACTGTTAGCACATTTACTATAAGAAATACAAAAATCGGATTTATTTTAGGGTAAATAGATCAATACTGTGGAGTCTGTAGAATTGTGAAAATCAACAGCTCATTAGAAAATCAAATCTCAATTTGTGTTATTAACCTCCTATACTTCTCGGAATCCTATGCCTCATGTGCTAACACTCTCTAAACAACTGTAGCACATACATTAGGACATAGATAAATAGATATTTTTCCAGCCAAGTGGCAGTGTGCCCTTCTCACTGCATTTGTTTTACGATAGGGTACACCAGTAGCAATTAAGCCAGCTGATCAGTTGAGAGAGGAAGGGTTATGCTACAGTTAATGGGAATAATAAAAACTATGAATAGCATAATTACCATCTTCATTTTAGCCAATTCCTACCAGTTCAGCAATAGTGATGTTGTAACTTTTTATGCTTAAAACTTACCATCATACACAATTAGAAAGCTCAAAAAATGCCCTAATGTCTTTCATCTTACATCTTAGTTTTCAGTTTGGCATCCTGTCTACCCTGCTACTCATTTCATTACCAAGATAAATGTAGACTACTGCTTGCTAGGTAACAGAGTGGCCCTCATGTCAGACAACATCTTGCTTTAGCTTTATGATGTCAGCTTGCTAGGCAACAGAGTGGCCCCCATGTCAGACAACATCGTGCTTTAGCTTTATGATGTCAGCTTGCTAGGCAACAGAGTAGCCCTCATGTCAGACAACATCTTGCATTAGCTTTATGATGTCAGGTCGCTGCTGGACCAATCGTCCTTGAGGAAGCTGAGCACACAGGAGGATGAGATATCAGAAGTTATGCATTAGGCTACTATCTGTATTCAGGACTGCAAGGCAAATAGGCGGGGGGATGGTAAAGGAATCTAAACCACTTCAAAGCACTGGGGCCTTTTTGAAAGTGGGATGGAGATATAAACAAAAACAGAGATGATCCTTAACAACAATCCAACTTGAGAGTCAGAGTCCAACATACAGAGTGCAGGGGAAGAGGTTAAATAAGCTTCCTTCCGTGAGAATTTCACACTATCGTTCTAAAGTGAGGTAGTGCTTTTTAGCCTCAAAGGCAGCAATTTCCTCGAATGGAACATTGCAAGCACCAGGATCTAAAGCAGGCTTTAGTAGCATTGGAAGCAGTCAGTCTATTATAAACTATCAGGACCAACACAATGTGATCCATATTACTTCAATCTTGACACAAATTCTATTCAGGCACAGGCTCCGCCTATAAGGTAGTGAGGACATTCTGATGCTGTGAACGTCTTTTCAATGCCTAAAAGGAATGATTGCGATTTTTGCTTACCGTATAAATTGGTAAAATGATGCCGTATGCCGGAAGACTTTTTTTTTTTTTTCTTCAGTCTCGGCACTGCAGAGAAACTCTGTTGTGAAACACTGCCACTGGTGGTCATTCAGTATAATCTGCAGATGGAAAAGTCCACTGTTAGCACATTTACTATAAGAAATACAAAAATCTGGTTTATTTTAGGGTAAATAGATCAATACTGTGGAGTCTGTAGAATTGTGAAAATCAACAGCTCATTAGAAAATCAAATCTCAATTTGTGTTATTAACCTCCTATACTTCTCGGAATCCTATGCCTCATGTGCTAACACTCTCTAAACAACTGTAGCACATACATTAGGACATAGATAAATAGATATTTTTCCAGCCAAGTGGCAGTGTGCCCTTCTCACTGCATTTGTTTTACGATAGGGTACACCAGTAGCAATTAAGCCAGCTGATCAGTTGAGAGAGGAAGGGTTATGCTACAGTTAATGGGAATAATAAAAACTATGAATAGCATAATTACCATCTTCATTTTAGCCAATTCCTACCAGTTCAGCAATAGTGATGTTGTAACTTTTTATGCTTAAAACTTACCATCATACACAATTAGAAAGCTCAACAAATGCCCTAATGTCTTTCATCTTAGTTTTCAGTTTGGCATCCTGTCTACCCTGCTACTCATTTCATTACCAAGATAAATGTATACTACTGCTTGCTAGGTAACAGAGTGGCCCTCATGTCAGACAACATCTTGCTTTAGCTTTATGATGTCAGCTTGCTAGGCAACAGAGTGGCCCCCATGTCAGACAACATCGTGCTTTAGCTTTATGATGTCAGCTTGCTAGGCAACAGAGTAGCCCTCATGTCAGACAACATCTTGCATTAGCTTTATGATGTCAGGTCGCTGCTGGACCAATCGTCCTTGAGGAAGCTGAGCACACAGGAGGATGAGATATCAGAAGTTATGCATTAGGCTACTATCTGTATTCAGGACTGCAAGGCAAATAGGCGGGGGGATGGTAAAGGAATCTAAACCACTTCAAAGCACTGGGGCCTTTTTGAAAGTGGGATGGAGATATAAACAAAAACAGAGATGATCCTTAACAACAATCCAACTTGAGAGTCAGAGTCCAACATACAGAGTGCAGGGGAAGAGGTTAAATAAGCTTCCTTCCGTGAGAATTTCACACTATCGTTCTAAAGTGAGGTAGTGCTTTTTAGCCTCAAAGGCAGCAATTTCCTCGAATGGAACATTGCAAGCACCTGGATCTAAAGCAGGCTTTAGTAGCATTGGAAGCAGTCAGTCTTTTATAAACTATCAGGACCAACACAATGTGATCCATATTACTTCAATCTTGACACAAATTCTATTCAGGCACAGGCTCCGCCTATAAGGTAGTGAGGACATTCTGATGCTGTGAACGTCTTTTCAATGCCTAAAAGGAATGATTGCGATTTTTGCTTACCGTATAAATTGGTAAAATGATGCCGTATGCCGGAAGACTTTTTTTTTTTTCTTCAGTCTCGGCACTGCAGAGAAACTCTGTTGTGAAACACTGCCACTGGTGGTCATTCAGTATAATCTGCAGATGGAAAAGTCCACTGTTAGCACATTTACTATAAGAAATACAAAAATCTGGTTTATTTTAGGGTAAATAGATCAATACTGTGGAGTCTGTAGAATTGTGAAAATCAACAGCTCATTAGAAAATCAAATCTCAATTTGTGTTATTAACCTCCTATACTTCTCGGAATCCTATGCCTCATGTGCTAACACTCTCTAAACAACTGTAGCACATACATTAGGACATAGATAAATAGATATTTTTCCAGCCAAGTGGCATTGTGCCCTTCTCACTGCATTTGTTTTACGATAGGGTACACCAGTAGCAATTAAGCCAGCTGATCAGTTGAGAGGAAGGGTTATGCTACAGTTAATGGGAATAATAAAAACTATGAATAGCATAATTACATCTTCATTTTAGCCAATTCCTACCAGTTCAGCAATAGTGATGTTGTAACTTTTTATGCTTAAAACTTACCATCATACACAATTAGAAAGCTCAAAAAATGCCCTAATGTCTTTCATCTTAGTTTTCAGTTTGGCATCCTGTCTACCCTGCTACTCATTTCATTACCAAGATAAATGTATACTACTGCTTGCTAGGTAACAGAGTGGCCCTCATGTCAGACAACATCTTGCTTTAGCTTTATGATGTCAGCTTGCTAGGCAACAGAGTGGCCCCCATGTCAGACAACATCGTGCTTTAGCTTTATGATGTCAGCTTGCTAGGCAACAGAGTAGCCCTCATGTCAGACAACATCTTGCATTAGCTTTATGATGTCAGGTCGCTGCTGGACCAATCGTCCTTGAGGAAGCTGAGCACACAGGAGGATGAGATATCAGAAGTTATGCATTAGGCTACTATCTGTATTCAGGACTGCAAGGCAAATAGGCGGGGGGATGGTAAAGGAATCTAAACCACTTCAAAGCACTGGGGCCTTTTTGAAAGTGGGATGGAGATATAAACAAAAACAGAGATGATCCTTAACAACAATCCAACTTGAGAGTCAGAGTCCAACATACAGAGTGCAGGGGAAGAGGTTAAATAAGCTTCCTTCCGTGAGAATTTCACACTATCGTTCTAAAGTGAGGTAGTGCTTTTTAGCCTCAAAGGCAGCAATTTCCTCGAATGGAACATTGCAAGCACCTGGATCTAAAGCAGGCTTTAGTAGCATTGGAAGCAGTCAGTCTTTTATAAACTATCAGGACCAACACAATGTGATCCATATTACTTCAATCTTGACACAAATTCTATTCAGGCACAGGCTCCGCCTATAAGGTAGTGAGGACATTCTGATGCTGTGAACGTCTTTTCAATGCCTAAAAGGAATGATTGCGATTTTTGCTTACCGTATAAATTGGTAAAATGATGCCGTATGCCGGAAGACTTTTTTTTTTTTCTTCAGTCTCGGCACTGCAGAGAAACTCTGTTGTGAAACACTGCCACTGGTGGTCATTCAGTATAATCTGCAGATGGAAAAGTCCACTGTTAGCACATTTACTATAAGAAATACAAAAATCGGGTTTATTTTAGGGTAAATAGATCAATACTGTGGAGTCTGTAGAATTGTGAAAATCAACAGCTCATTAGAAAATCAAATCTCAATTTGTGTTATTAACCTCCTATACTTCTCGGAATCCTATGCCTCATGTGCTAACACTCTCTAAACAACTGTAGCACATACATTAGGACATAGATAAATAGATATTTTTCCAGCCAAGTGGCAGTGTGCCCTTCTCACTGCATTTGTTTTACGATAGGGTACACCAGTAGCAATTAAGCCAGCTGATCAGTTGAGAGAGGAAGGGTTATGCTACAGTTAATGGGAATAATAAAAACTATGAATAGCATAATTACCATCTTCATTTTAGCCAATTCCTACCAGTTCAGCAATAGTGATGTTGTGACTTTTTATGCTTAAAACTTACCATCATACACAATTGGAAAGCTCAAAAAATGCCCTAATGTCTTTCATCTTACATCTTAGTTTTCAGTTTGGCATCCTGTCTACCCTGCTACTCATTTCATTACGAAGATAAATGTATACTACTGCTTGCTAGGTAACAGAGTGGCCCTCATGTCAGACAACATCTTGCTTTAGCTTTATGATGTCAGCTTGCTAGGCAACAGAGTGGCCCTCATGTCAGACAACATCTTGCATTAGCTTTATGATGTCAGGTCGCTGCTGGACCAATCGTCCTTGAGGAAGCTGAGCACACAGGAGGATGAGATATCAGAAGTTATGCATTAGGCTACTATCTGTATTCAGGACTGCAAGGCAAATAGGCGGGGGGATGGTAAAGGAATCTAAACCACTTCAAAGCACTGGGGCCTTTTTGAAAGTGGGATGGAGATATAAACAAAAACAGAGATGATCCTTAACAACAATCCAACTTGAGAATCAGAGTCCAACATACAGAGTGCAGGGGAAGAGGTTAAATAAGCTTCCTTCCGTGAGAATTTCACACTATCGTTCTAAAGTGAGGTAGTGCTTTTTAGCCTCAAAGGCAGCAATTTCCTCGAATGGAACATTGCAAGCACCTGGATCTAAAGCAGGCTTTAGTAGCATTGGAAGCAGTCAGTCTATTATAAACTATCAGGACCAACACAATGTGATCCATATTACTTCAATCTTGACACAAATTCTATTCAGGCACAGGCTCCGCCTATAAGGTAGTGAGGACATTCTGATGCTGTGAACGTCTTTTCAATGCCTAAAAGGAATGATTGCGATTTTTGCTTACCGTATAAATTTGTAAAATGATGCCGTATGCCGGAAGACTTTTTTTTTATTTTTCTTCAGTCTCGGCACTGCAGAGAAACTCTGTTGTGAAACACTGCCACTGGTGGTCATTCAGTATAATCTGCAGATGGAAAAGTCCACTGTTAGCACATTTACTATAAGAAATACAAAAATCGGGTTTATTTTAGGGTAAATAGATCAATACTGTGGAGTCTGTAGAATTGTGAAAATCAACAGCTCATTAGAAAATCAAATCTCAATTTGTGTTATTAACCTCCTAAACTTCTCGGAATCCTATGCCTCATGTGCTAACACTCTCTAAACAACTGTAGCACATACATTAGGACATAGATAAATAGATATTTTTCCAGCCAAGTGGCAGTGTGCCCTTCTCACTGCATTTGTTTTACGATAGGGTACACCAGTAGCAATTAAGCCAGCTGATCAGTTGAGAGAGGAAGGGTTATGCTACAGTTAATGGGAATAATAAAAACTATGAATAGCATAATTACCATCTTCATTTTAGCCAATTCCTACCAGTTCAGCAATAGTGATGTTGTGACTTTTTATGCTTAAAACTTACCATCATACACAATTGGAAAGCTCAAAAAATGCCCTAATGTCTTTCATCTTACATCTTAGTTTTCAGTTTGGCATCCTGTCTACCCTGCTACACATTTCATTACCAAGATAAATGTATACTACTGCTTGCTAGGTAACAGAGTGGCCCTCATGTCAAACAACATCTTGCTTTAGCTTTATGATGTCAGCTTGCTAGGCAACAGAGTGGCCCCCATGTCAGACAACATCGTGCTTTAGCTTTATGATGTCAGCTTGCTAGGCAACAGAGTAGCCCTCATGTCAGACAACATCTTGCATTAGCTTTATGATGTCAGGTCGCTGCTGGACCAATCGTCCTTGAGGAAGCTGAGCACACAGGAGGATGAGATATCAGAAGTTATGCATTAGGCTACTATCTGTATTCAGGACTGCAAGGCAAATAGGCGGGGGGATGGTAAAGGAATCTAAACCACTTCAAAGCACTGGGGCCTTTTTGAAAGTGGGATGGAGATATAAACAAAAACAGAGATGATCCTTAACAACAATCCAACTTGAGAGTCAGAGTCCAACATACAGAGTGCAGGGGAAGAGGTTAAATAAGCTTCCTTCCGTGAGAATTTCACACTATCGTTCTAAAGTGAGGTAGTGCTTTTTAGCCTCAAAGGCAGCAATTTCCTCGAATGGAACATTGCAAGCACCTGGATCTAAAGCAGGCTTTAGTAGCATTGGAAGCAGTCAGTCTTTTATAAACTATCAGGACCAACACAATGTGATCCATATTACTTCAATCTTGACACAAATTCTATTCAGGCACAGGCTCCGCCTATAAGGTAGTGAGGACATTCTGATGCTGTGAACGTCTTTTCAATGCCTAAAAGGAATGATTGCGATTTTTGCTTACCGTATAAATTGGTAAAATGATGCCGTATGCCGGAAGACTTTTTTTTTTTTCTTCAGTCTCGGCACTGCAGAGAAACTCTGTTGTGAAACACTGCCACTGGTGGTCATTCAGTATAATCTGCAGATGGAAAAGTCCACTGTTAGCACATTTACTATAAGAAATACAAAAATCGGGTTTATTTTAGGGTAAATAGATCAATACTGTGGAGTCTGTAGAATTGTGAAAATCAACAGCTCATTAGAAAATCAAATCTCAATTTGTGTTATTAACCTCCTATACTTCTCGGAATCCTATGCCTCATGTGCTAACACTCTCTAAACAACTGTAGCACATACATTAGGACATAGATAAATAGATATTTTTCCAGCCAAGTGGCAGTGTGCCCTTCTCACTGCATTTGTTTTACGATAGGGTACACCAGTAGCAATTAAGCCAGCTGATCAGTTGAGAGAGGAAGGGTTATGCTACAGTTAATGGGAATAATGAAAACTATGAATAGCATAATTACCATCTTCATTTTAGCCAATTCCTACCAGTTCAGCAATAGTGATGTTGTGACTTTTTATGCTTAAAACTTACCATCATACACAATTGGAAAGCTCAAAAAATGCCCTAATGTCTTTCATCTTACATCTTAGTTTTCAGTTTGGCATCCTGTCTACCCTGCTACTCATTTCATTACCAAGATAAATGTATACTACTGCTTGCTAGGTAACAGAGTGGCCCTCATGTCAGACAACATCTTGCTTTAGCTTTATGATGTCAGCTTGCTAGGCAACAGAGTGGCCCTCATGTCAGACAACATCTTGCATTAGCTTTATGATGTCAGGTCGCTGCTGGACCAATCGTCCTTGAGGAAGCTGAGCACACAGGAGGATGAGATATCAGAAGTTATGCATTAGGCTACTATCTGTATTCAGGACTGCAAGGCAAATAGGCGGGGGGATGGTAAAGGAATCTAAACCACTTCAAAGCACTGGGGCCTTTTTGAAAGTGGGATGGAGATATAAACAAAAACAGAGATGATCCTTAACAACAATCCAACTTGAGAATCAGAGTCCAACATACAGAGTGCAGGGGAAGAGGTTAAATAAGCTTCCTTCCGTGAGAATTTCACACTATCGTTCTAAAGTGAGGTAGTGCTTTTTAGCCTCAAAGGCAGCAATTTCCTCGAATGGAACATTGCAAGCACCTGGATCTAAAGCAGGCTTTAGTAGCATTGGAAGCAGTCAGTCTATTATAAACTATCAGGACCAACACAATGTGATCCATATTACTTCAATCTTGACACAAATTCTATTCAGGCACAGGCTCCGCCTATAAGGTAGTGAGGACATTCTGATGCTGTGAACGTCTTTTCAATGCCTAAAAGGAATGATTGCGATTTTTGCTTACCGTATAAATTGGTAAAATGATGCCGTATGCCGGAAGACTTTTTTTTTTTTTTCTTCAGTCTCGGCACTGCAGAGAAACTCTGTTGTGAAACACTGCCACTGGTGGTCATTCAGTATAATCTGCAGATGGAAAAGTCCACTGTTAGCACATTTACTATAAGAAATACAAAAATCGGGTTTATTTTAGGGTAAATAGATCAATACTGTGGAGTCTGTAGAATTGTGAAAATCAACAGCTCATTAGAAAATCAAATCTCAATTTGTGTTATTAACCTCCTATACTTCTCGGAATCCTATGCCTCATGTGCTAACACTCTCTAAACAACTGTAGCACATACATTAGGACATAGATAAATAGATATTTTTCCAGCCAAGTGGCAGTGTGCCCTTCTCACTGCATTTGTTTTACGATAGGGTACACCAGTAGCAATTAAGCCAGCTGATCAGTTGAGAGAGGAAGGGTTATGCTACAGTTAATGGGAATAATAAAAACTATGAATAGCATAATTACCATCTTCATTTTAGCCAATTCCTACCAGTTCAGCAATAGTGATGTTGTGACTTTTTATGCTTAAAACTTACCATCATACACAATTGGAAAGCTCAAAAAATGCCCTAATGTCTTTCATCTTACATCTTAGTTTTCAGTTTGGCATCCTGTCTACCCTGCTACTCATTTCATTACCAAGATAAATGTAGACTACTGCTTGCTAGGTAACAGAGTGGCCCTCATGTCAGACAACATCTTGCTTTAGCTTTATGATGTCAGCTTGCTAGGCAACAGAGTGGCCCCCATGTCAGACAACATTGTGCTTTAGCTTTATGATGTCAGCTTGCTAGGCAACAGAGTGGCCCTCATGTCAGACAACATCTTGCATTAGCTTTATGATGTCAGGTCTCTGCTGGACCAATCGTCCTTGAGGAAGCTGAGCACACAGGAGGATGAGATATCAGAAGTTATGCATTAGGCTACTATCTGTATTCAGGACTGCAAGGCAAATAGGCGGGGGGATGGTAAAGGACTCTAAACCACTTCAAAGCACTGGGGCCTTTTTGAAAGTGGGATGGAGATATAAACAAAAACAGAGATGATCCTTAACAACAATCCAACTTGAGAGTCAGAGTCCAACATACAGAGTGCAGGGGAAGAGGTTAAATAAGCTTCCTTCCGTGAGAATTTCACACTATCGTTCTAAAGTGAGGTAGTGCTTTTTAGCCTCAAAGGCAGCAATTTCCTCGAATGGAACATTGCAAGCACCTGGATCTAAAGCAGGCTTTAGTAGCATTGGAAGCAGTCAGTCTATTATAAACTATCAGGACCAACACAATGTGATCCATATTACTTCAATCTTGACACAAATTCTATTCAGGCACAGGCTCCGCCTATAAGGTAGTGAGGACATTCTGATGCTGTGAACGTCTTTTCAATGCCTAAAAGGAATGATTGCGATTTTTGCTTACCGTATAAATTGGTAAAATGATGCCGTATGCCGGAAGACTTTTTTTTTTTTTTTCTTCAGTCTCGGCACTGCAGAGAAACTCTGTTGTGAAACACTGCCACTGGTGGTCATTCAGTATAATCTGCAGATGGAAAAGTCCACTGTTAGCACATTTACTATAAGAAATACAAAAATCGGGTTTATTTTAGGGTAAATAGATCAATACTGTGGAGTCTGTAGAATTGTGAAAATCAACAGCTCATTAGAAAATCAAATCTCAATTTGTGTTATTAACCTCCTATACTTCTCGGAATCCTATGCCTCATGTGCCAACACTCTCTAAACAACTGTAGCACATACATTAGGACATAGATAAATAGATATTTTTCCAGCCAAGTGGCAGTGTGCCCTTCTCACTGCATTTGTTTTACGATAGGGTACACCAGTAGCAATTAAGCCAGCTGATCAGTTGAGAGAGGAAGGGTTATGCTACAGTTAATGGGAATAATAAAAACTATGAATAGCATAATTACCATCTTCATTTTAGCCAATTCCTACCAGTTCAGCAATAGTGATGTTGTGACTTTTTATGCTTAAAACTTACCATCATACACAATTGGAAAGCTCAAAAAATGCCCTAATGTCTTTCATCTTACATCTTAGTTTTCAGTTTGGCATCCTGTCTACCCTGCTACTCATTTCATTACCAAGATAAATGTAGACTACTGCTTGCTAGGTAACAGAGTGGCCCTCATGTCAGACAACATCTTGCTTTAGCTTTATGATGTCAGCTTGCTAGGCAACAGAGTGGCCCTCATGTCAGACAACATCTTGCATTAGCTTTATGATGTCAGGTCGCTGCTGGACCAATCGTCCTTGAGGAAGCTGAGCACACAGGAGGATGAGATATCAGAAGTTATGCATTAGGCTACTATCTGTATTCAGGACTGCAAGGCAAATAGGCGGGGGGATGGTAAAGGAATCTAAACCACTTCAAAGCACTGGGGCCTTTTTGAAAGTGGGATGGAGATATAAACAAAAACAGAGATGATCCTTAACAACAATCCAACTTGAGAGTCAGAGTCCAACATACAGAGTGCAGGGGAAGAGGTTAAATAAGCTTCCTTCCGTGAGAATTTCACACTATCGTTCTAAAGTGAGGTAGTGCTTTTTAGCCTCAAAGGCAGCAATTTCCTCGAATGGAACATTGCAAGCACCTGGATCTAAAGCAGGCTTTAGTAGCATTGGAAGCAGTCAGTCTATTATAAACTATCAGGACCAACACAATGTGATCCATATTACTTCAATCTTGACACAAATTCTATTCAGGCACAGGCTCCGCCTATAAGGTAGTGAGGACATTCTGATGCTGTGAACGTCTTTTCAATGCCTAAAAGGAATGATTGCGATTTTTGCTTACCGTATAAATTGGTAAAATGATGCCGTATGCCGGAAGACTTTTTTTTTTTTCTTCAGTCTCGGCACTGCAGAGAAACTCTGTTGTGAAACACTGCCACTGGAAGTCATTCAGTATAATCTGCAGATGGAAAAGTCCACTGTTAGCACATTTACTATAAGAAATACAAAAATCTGGTTTATTTTAGGGTAAATAGATCAATACTGTGGAGTCTGTAGAATTGTGAAAATCAACAGCTCATTAGAAAATCAAATCTCAATTTGTGTTATTAACCTCCTATACTTCTCGGAATCCTATGCCTCATGTGCCAACACTCTCTAAACAACTGTAGCACATACATTAGGACATAGATAAATAGATATTTTTCCAGCCAAGTGGCAGTGTGCCCTTCTCACTGCATTTGTTTTACAATAGGGTACACCAGTAGCAATTAAGCCAGCTGATCAGTTGAGAGAGGAAGGGTTATGCTACAGTTAATGGGAATAATAAAAACTAAGAATAGCATAATTACCATCTTCATTTTAGCCAATTCCTACCAGTTCAGCAATAGTGATGTTGTAACTTTTTATGCTTAAAACTTACCATCATACACAATTAGAAAGCTCAAAAAATGCCCTAATGTCTTTCATCTTACATCTTAGTTTTCAGTTTGGCATCCTGTCTACCCTGCTACTCATTTCATTACCAAGATAAATGTAGACTACTGCTTGCTAGGTAACAGAGTGGCCCTCATGTCAGACAACATCTTGCTTTAGCTTTATGATGTCAGCTTGCTAGGCAACAGAGTGGCCCCCATGTCAGACAACATTGTGCTTTAGCTTTATGATGTCAGCTTGCTAGGCAACAGAGTGGCCCTCATGTCAGACAACATCTTGCATTAGCTTTATGATGTCAGGTCGCTGCTGGACCAATCGTCCTTGAGGAAGCTGAGCACACAGGAGGATGAGATATCAGAAGTTATGCATTAGGCTACTATCTGTATTCAGGACTGCAAGGCAAATAGGCGCGGGGATGGTAAAGGACTCTAAACCACTTCAAAGCACTGGGGCCTTTTTGAAAGTGGGATGGAGATATAAACAAAAACAGAGATGATCCTTAACAACAATCCAACTTGAGAGTCAGAGTCCAACATACAGAGTGCAGGGGAAGAGGTTAAATAAGCTTCCTTCCGTGAGAATTTCACACTATCGTTCTAAAGTGAGGTAGTGCTTTTTAGCCTCAAAGGCAGCAATTTCCTCGAATGGAACATTGCAAGCACCTGGATCTAAAGCAGGCTTTAGTAGCATTGGAAGCAGTCAGTCTATTATAAACTATCAGGACCAACACAATGTGATCCATATTACTTCAATCTTGACACAAATTCTATTCAGGCACAGGCTCCGCCTATAAGGTAGTGAGGACATTCTGATGCTGTGAACGTCTTTTCAATGCCTAAAAGGAATGATTGCGATTTTTGCTTACCGTATAAATTGGTAAAATGATGCCGTATGCCGGAAGACTTTTTTTTTTTTTTTCTTCAGTCTCGGCACTGCAGAGAAACTCTGTTGTGAAACACTGCCACTGGTGGTCATTCAGTATAATCTGCAGATGGAAAAGTCCACTGTTAGCACATTTACTATAAGAAATACAAAAATCGGGTTTATTTTAGGGTAAATAGATCAATACTGTGGAGTCTGTAGAATTGTGAAAATCAACAGCTCATTAGAAAATCAAATCTCAATTTGTGTTATTAACCTCCTATACTTCTCGGAATCCTATGCCTCATGTGCCAACACTCTCTAAACAACTGTAGCACATACATTAGGACATAGATAAATAGATATTTTTCCAGCCAAGTGGCAGTGTGCCCTTCTCACTGCATTTGTTTTACGATAGGGTACACCAGTAGCAATTAAGCCAGCTGATCAGTTGAGAGAGGAAGGGTTATGCTACAGTTAATGGGAATAATAAAAACTATGAATAGCATAATTACCATCTTCATTTTAGCCAATTCCTACCAGTTCAGCAATAGTGATGTTGTGACTTTTTATGCTTAAAACTTACCATCATACACAATTGGAAAGCTCAAAAAATGCCCTAATGTCTTTCATCTTACATCTTAGTTTTCAGTTTGGCATCCTGTCTACCCTGCTACTCATTTCATTACCAAGATAAATGTAGACTACTGCTTGCTAGGTAACAGAGTGGCCCTCATGTCAGACAACATCTTGCTTTAGCTTTATGATGTCAGCTTGCTAGGCAACAGAGTGGCCCTCATGTCAGACAACATCTTGCATTAGCTTTATGATGTCAGGTCGCTGCTGGACCAATCGTCCTTGAGGAAGCTGAGCACACAGGAGGATGAGATATCAGAAGTTATGCATTAGGCTACTATCTGTATTCAGGACTGCAAGGCAAATAGGCGGGGGGATGGTAAAGGAATCTAAACCACTTCAAAGCACTGGGGCCTTTTTGAAAGTGGGATGGAGATATAAACAAAAACAGAGATGATCCTTAACAACAATCCAACTTGAGAGTCAGAGTCCAACATACAGAGTGCAGGGGAAGAGGTTAAATAAGCTTCCTTCCGTGAGAATTTCACACTATCGTTCTAAAGTGAGGTAGTGCTTTTTAGCCTCAAAGGCAGCAATTTCCTCGAATGGAACATTGCAAGCACCTGGATCTAAAGCAGGCTTTAGTAGCATTGGAAGCAGTCAGTCTATTATAAACTATCAGGACCAACACAATGTGATCCATATTACTTCAATCTTGACACAAATTCTATTCAGGCACAGGCTCCGCCTATAAGGTAGTGAGGACATTCTGATGCTGTGAACGTCTTTTCAATGCCTAAAAGGAATGATTGCGATTTTTGCTTACCGTATAAATTGGTAAAATGATGCCGTATGCCGGAAGACTTTTTTTTTTTTCTTCAGTCTCGGCACTGCAGAGAAACTCTGTTGTGAAACACTGCCACTGGAAGTCATTCAGTATAATCTGCAGATGGAAAAGTCCACTGTTAGCACATTTACTATAAGAAATACAAAAATCTGGTTTATTTTAGGGTAAATAGATCAATACTGTGGAGTCTGTAGAATTGTGAAAATCAACAGCTCATTAGAAAATCAAATCTCAATTTGTGTTATTAACCTCCTATACTTCTCGGAATCCTATGCCTCATGTGCCAACACTCTCTAAACAACTGTAGCACATACATTAGGACATAGATAAATAGATATTTTTCCAGCCAAGTGGCAGTGTGCCCTTCTCACTGCATTTGTTTTACAATAGGGTACACCAGTAGCAATTAAGCCAGCTGATCAGTTGAGAGAGGAAGGGTTATGCTACAGTTAATGGGAATAATAAAAACTAAGAATAGCATAATTACCATCTTCATTTTAGCCAATTCCTACCAGTTCAGCAATAGTGATGTTGTAACTTTTTATGCTTAAAACTTACCATCATACACAATTAGAAAGCTCAAAAAATGCCCTAATGTCTTTCATCTTACATCTTAGTTTTCAGTTTGGCATCCTGTCTACCCTGCTACTCATTTCATTACCAAGATAAATGTAGACTACTGCTTGCTAGGTAACAGAGTGGCCCTCATGTCAGACAACATCTTGCTTTAGCTTTATGATGTCAGCTTGCTAGGCAACAGAGTGGCCCCCATGTCAGACAACATTGTGCTTTAGCTTTATGATGTCAGCTTGCTAGGCAACAGAGTGGCCCTCATGTCAGACAACATCTTGCATTAGCTTTATGATGTCAGGTCGCTGCTGGACCAATCGTCCTTGAGGAAGCTGAGCACACAGGAGGATGAGATATCAGAAGTTATGCATTAGGCTACTATCTGTATTCAGGACTGCAAGGCAAATAGGCGCGGGGATGGTAAAGGACTCTAAACCACTTCAAAGCACTGGGGCCTTTTTGAAAGTGGGATGGAGATATAAACAAAAACAGAGATGATCCTTAACAACAATCCAACTTGAGAGTCAGAGTCCAACATACAGAGTGCAGGGGAAGAGGTTAAATAAGCTTCCTTCCGTGAGAATTTCACACTATCGTTCTAAAGTGAGGTAGTGCTTTTTAGCCTCAAAGGCAGCAATTTCCTCGAATGGAACATTGCAAGCACCTGGATCTAAAGCAGGCTTTAGTAGCATTGGAAGCAGTCAGTCTATTATAAACTATCAGGACCAACACAATGTGATCCATATTACTTCAATCTTGACACAAATTCTATTCAGGCACAGGCTCCGCCTATAAGGTAGTGAGGACATTCTGATGCTGTGAACGTCTTTTCAATGCCTAAAAGGAATGATTGCGATTTTTGCTTACCGTATAAATTGGTAAAATGATGCCGTATGCCGGAAGACTTTTTTTTTTTTTTTCTTCAGTCTCGGCACTGCAGAGAAACTCTGTTGTGAAACACTGCCACTGGTGGTCATTCAGTATAATCTGCAGATGGAAAAGTCCACTGTTAGCACATTTACTATAAGAAATACAAAAATCGGGTTTATTTTAGGGTAAATAGATCAATACTGTGGAGTCTGTAGAATTGTGAAAATCAACAGCTCATTAGAAAATCAAATCTCAATTTGTGTTATTAACCTCCTATACTTCTCGGAATCCTATGCCTCATGTGCCAACACTCTCTAAACAACTGTAGCACATACATTAGGACATAGATAAATAGATATTTTTCCAGCCAAGTGGCAGTGTGCCCTTCTCACTGCATTTGTTTTACGATAGGGTACACCAGTAGCAATTAAGCCAGCTGATCAGTTGAGAGAGGAAGGGTTATGCTACAGTTAATGGGAATAATAAAAACTATGAATAGCATAATTACCATCTTCATTTTAGCCAATTCCTACCAGTTCAGCAATAGTGATGTTGTGACTTTTTATGCTTAAAACTTACCATCATACACAATTGGAAAGCTCAAAAAATGCCCTAATGTCTTTCATCTTACATCTTAGTTTTCAGTTTGGCATCCTGTCTACCCTGCTACTCATTTCATTACCAAGATAAATGTAGACTACTGCTTGCTAGGTAACAGAGTGGCCCTCATGTCAGACAACATCTTGCTTTAGCTTTATGATGTCAGCTTGCTAGGCAACAGAGTGGCCCTCATGTCAGACAACATCTTGCATTAGCTTTATGATGTCAGGTCGCTGCTGGACCAATCGTCCTTGAGGAAGCTGAGCACACAGGAGGATGAGATATCAGAAGTTATGCATTAGGCTACTATCTGTATTCAGGACTGCAAGGCAAATAGGCGGGGGGATGGTAAAGGAATCTAAACCACTTCAAAGCACTGGGGCCTTTTTGAAAGTGGGATGGAGATATAAACAAAAACAGAGATGATCCTTAACAACAATCCAACTTGAGAGTCAGAGTCCAACATACAGAGTGCAGGGGAAGAGGTTAAATAAGCTTCCTTCCGTGAGAATTTCACACTATCGTTCTAAAGTGAGGTAGTGCTTTTTAGCCTCAAAGGCAGCAATTTCCTCGAATGGAACATTGCAAGCACCTGGATCTAAAGCAGGCTTTAGTAGCATTGGAAGCAGTCAGTCTATTATAAACTATCAGGACCAACACAATGTGATCCATATTACTTCAATCTTGACACAAATTCTATTCAGGCACAGGCTCCGCCTATAAGGTAGTGAGGACATTCTGATGCTGTGAACGTCTTTTCAATGCCTAAAAGGAATGATTGCGATTTTTGCTTACCGTATAAATTGGTAAAATGATGCCGTATGCCGGAAGACTTTTTTTTTTTTCTTCAGTCTCGGCACTGCAGAGAAACTCTGTTGTGAAACACTGCCACTGGAAGTCATTCAGTATAATCTGCAGATGGAAAAGTCCACTGTTAGCACATTTACTATAAGAAATACAAAAATCTGGTTTATTTTAGGGTAAATAGATCAATACTGTGGAGTCTGTAGAATTGTGAAAATCAACAGCTCATTAGAAAATCAAATCTCAATTTGTGTTATTAACCTCCTATACTTCTCGGAATCCTATGCCTCATGTGCCAACACTCTCTAAACAACTGTAGCACATACATTAGGACATAGATAAATAGATATTTTTCCAGCCAAGTGGCAGTGTGCCCTTCTCACTGCATTTGTTTTACAATAGGGTACACCAGTAGCAATTAAGCCAGCTGATCAGTTGAGAGAGGAAGGGTTATGCTACAGTTAATGGGAATAATAAAAACTAAGAATAGCATAATTACCATCTTCATTTTAGCCAATTCCTACCAGTTCAGCAATAGTGATGTTGTAACTTTTTATGCTTAAAACTTACCATCATACACAATTAGAAAGCTCAAAAAATGCCCTAATGTCTTTCATCTTACATCTTAGTTTTCAGTTTGGCATCCTGTCTACCCTGCTACTCATTTCATTACCAAGATAAATGTAGACTACTGCTTGCTAGGTAACAGAGTGGCCCTCATGTCAGACAACATCTTGCTTTAGCTTTATGATGTCAGCTTGCTAGGCAACAGAGTGGCCCCCATGTCAGACAACATTGTGCTTTAGCTTTATGATGTCAGCTTGCTAGGCAACAGAGTGGCCCTCATGTCAGACAACATCTTGCATTAGCTTTATGATGTCAGGTCGCTGCTGGACCAATCGTCCTTGAGGAAGCTGAGCACACAGGAGGATGAGATATCAGAAGTTATGCATTAGGCTACTATCTGTATTCAGGACTGCAAGGCAAATAGGCGCGGGGATGGTAAAGGACTCTAAACCACTTCAAAGCACTGGGGCCTTTTTGAAAGTGGGATGGAGATATAAACAAAAACAGAGATGATCCTTAACAACAATCCAACTTGAGAGTCAGAGTCCAACATACAGAGTGCAGGGGAAGAGGTTAAATAAGCTTCCTTCCGTGAGAATTTCACACTATCGTTCTAAAGTGAGGTAGTGCTTTTTAGCCTCAAAGGCAGCAATTTCCTCGAATGGAACATTGCAAGCACCTGGATCTAAAGCAGGCTTTAGTAGCATTGGAAGCAGTCAGTCTATTATAAACTATCAGGACCAACACAATGTGATCCATATTACTTCAATCTTGACACAAATTCTATTCAGGCACAGGCTCCGCCTATAAGGTAGTGAGGACATTCTGATGCTGTGAACGTCTTTTCAATGCCTAAAAGGAATGATTGCGATTTTTGCTTACCGTATAAATTGGTAAAATGATGCCGTATGCCGGAAGACTTTTTTTTTTTTTTTCTTCAGTCTCGGCACTGCAGAGAAACTCTGTTGTGAAACACTGCCACTGGTGGTCATTCAGTATAATCTGCAGATGGAAAAGTCCACTGTTAGCACATTTACTATAAGAAATACAAAAATCGGGTTTATTTTAGGGTAAATAGATCAATACTGTGGAGTCTGTAGAATTGTGAAAATCAACAGCTCATTAGAAAATCAAATCTCAATTTGTGTTATTAACCTCCTATACTTCTCGGAATCCTATGCCTCATGTGCCAACACTCTCTAAACAACTGTAGCACATACATTAGGACATAGATAAATAGATATTTTTCCAGCCAAGTGGCAGTGTGCCCTTCTCACTGCATTTGTTTTACGATAGGGTACACCAGTAGCAATTAAGCCAGCTGATCAGTTGAGAGAGGAAGGGTTATGCTACAGTTAATGGGAATAATAAAAACTATGAATAGCATAATTACCATCTTCATTTTAGCCAATTCCTACCAGTTCAGCAATAGTGATGTTGTGACTTTTTATGCTTAAAACTTACCATCATACACAATTGGAAAGCTCAAAAAATGCCCTAATGTCTTTCATCTTACATCTTAGTTTTCAGTTTGGCATCCTGTCTACCCTGCTACTCATTTCATTACCAAGATAAATGTAGACTACTGCTTGCTAGGTAACAGAGTGGCCCTCATGTCAGACAACATCTTGCTTTAGCTTTATGATGTCAGCTTGCTAGGCAACAGAGTGGCCCTCATGTCAGACAACATCTTGCATTAGCTTTATGATGTCAGGTCGCTGCTGGACCAATCGTCCTTGAGGAAGCTGAGCACACAGGAGGATGAGATATCAGAAGTTATGCATTAGGCTACTATCTGTATTCAGGACTGCAAGGCAAATAGGCGGGGGGATGGTAAAGGAATCTAAACCACTTCAAAGCACTGGGGCCTTTTTGAAAGTGGGATGGAGATATAAACAAAAACAGAGATGATCCTTAACAACAATCCAACTTGAGAGTCAGAGTCCAACATACAGAGTGCAGGGGAAGAGGTTAAATAAGCTTCCTTCCGTGAGAATTTCACACTATCGTTCTAAAGTGAGGTAGTGCTTTTTAGCCTCAAAGGCAGCAATTTCCTCGAATGGAACATTGCAAGCACCTGGATCTAAAGCAGGCTTTAGTAGCATTGGAAGCAGTCAGTCTATTATAAACTATCAGGACCAACACAATGTGATCCATATTACTTCAATCTTGACACAAATTCTATTCAGGCACAGGCTCCGCCTATAAGGTAGTGAGGACATTCTGATGCTGTGAACGTCTTTTCAATGCCTAAAAGGAATGATTGCGATTTTTGCTTACCGTATAAATTGGTAAAATGATGCCGTATGCCGGAAGACTTTTTTTTTTTTCTTCAGTCTCGGCACTGCAGAGAAACTCTGTTGTGAAACACTGCCACTGGAAGTCATTCAGTATAATCTGCAGATGGAAAAGTCCACTGTTAGCACATTTACTATAAGAAATACAAAAATCGGGTTTATTTTAGGGTAAATAGATCAATACTGTGGAGTCTGTAGAATTGTGAAAATCAACAGCTCATTAGAAAATCAAATCTCAATTTGTGTTATTAACCTCCTATACTTCTCGGAATCCTATGCCTCATGTGCCAACACTCTCTAAACAACTGTAGCACATACATTAGGACATAGATAAATAGATATTTTTCCAGCCAAGTGGCAGTGTGCCCTTCTCACTGCATTTGTTTTACGATAGGGTACACCAGTAACAATTAAGCCAGCTGATCAGTTGAGAGAGGAAGGGTTATGCTACAGTTAATGGGAATAATAAAAACTATGAATAGCATAATTACCATCTTCATTTTAGCCAATTCCTACCAGTTCAGCAATAGTGATGTTGTAACTTTTTATGCTTAAAACTTACCATCATACACAATTGGAAAGCTCAAAAAATGCCCTAATGTCTTTCATCTTACATCTTAGTTTTCAGTTTGGCATCCTGTCTACCCTGCTACTCATTTCATTACCAAGATAAATGTAGACTACTGCTTGCTAGGTAACAGAGTGGCCCTCATGTCAGACAACATCTTGCTTTAGCTTTATGATGTCAGCTTGCTAGGCAACAGAGTGGCCCTCATGTCAGACAACATCTTGCATTAGCTTTATGATGTCAGGTCGCTGCTGGACCAATCGTCCTTGAGGAAGCTGAGCACACAGGAGGATGAGATATCAGAAGTTATGCATTAGGCTACTATCTGTATTCAGGACTGCAAGGCAAATAGGCGGGGGGATGGTAAAGGACTCTAAACCAATTCAAAGCACTGGGGCCTTTTTGAAAGTGGGATGGAGATATAAACAAAAACAGAGATGATCCTTAACAACAATCCAACTTGAGAGTCAGAGTCCAACATACAGAGTGCAGGGGAAGAGGTTAAATAAGCTTCCTTCCGTGAGAATTTCACACTATCGTTCTAAAGTGAGGTAGTGCTTTTTAGCCTCAAAGGCAGCAATTTCCTCGAATGGAACATTGCAAGCACCTGGATCTAAAGCAGGCTTTAGTAGCATTGGAAGCAGTCAGTCTATTATAAACTATCAGGACCAACACAATGTGATCCATATTACTTCAATCTTGACACAAATTCTATTCAGGCACAGGCTCCGCCTATAAGGTAGTGAGGACATTCTGATGCTGTGAACGTCTTTTCAATGCCTAAAAGGAATGATTGCGATTTTTGCTTACCGTATAAATTGGTAAAATGATGCCGTATGCCGGAAGACTTTTTTTTTTTTTTTCTTCAGTCTCGGCACTGCAGAGAAACTCTGTTGTGAAACACTGCCACTGGTGGTCATTCAGTATAATCTGCAGATGGAAAAGTCCACTGTTAGCACATTTACTATAAGAAATACAAAAATCGGGTTTATTTTAGGGTAAATAGATCAATACTGTGGAGTCTGTAGAACTGTGAAAATCAACAGCTCATTAGAAAATCAAATCTCAATTTGTGTTATTAACCTCCTATACTTCTCGGAATCCTATGCCTCATGTGCCAACACTCTCTAAACAACTGTAGCACATACATTAGGACATAGATAAATAGATATTTTTCCAGCCAAGTGGCAGTGTGCCCTTCTCACTGCATTTGTTTTACGATAGGGTACACCAGTAGCAATTAAGCCAGCTGATCAGTTGAGAGAGGAAGGGTTATGCTACAGTTAATGGGAATAATAAAAACTATGAATAGCATAATTACCATCTTCATTTTAGCCAATTCCTACCAGTTCAGCAATAGTGATGTTGTGACTTTTTATGCTTAAAACTTACCATCATACACAATTGGAAAGCTCAAAAAATGCCCTAATGTCTTTCATCTTACATCTTAGTTTTCAGTTTGGCATCCTGTCTACCCTGCTACTCATTTCATTACCAAGATAAATGTAGACTACTGCTTGCTAGGTAACAGAGTGGCCCTCATGTCAGACAACATCTTGCTTTAGCTTTATGATGTCAGCTTGCTAGGCAACAGAGTGGCCCTCATGTCAGACAACATCTTGCATTAGCTTTATGATGTCAGGTCGCTGCTGGACCAATCGTCCTTGAGGAAGCTGAGCACACAGGAGGATGAGATATCAGAAGTTATGCATTAGGCTACTATCTGTATTCAGGACTGCAAGGCAAATAGGCGGGGGGATGGTAAAGGAATCTAAACCACTTCAAAGCACTGGGGCCTTTTTGAAAGTGGGATGGAGATATAAACAAAAACAGAGATGATCCTTAACAACAATCCAACTTGAGAGTCAGAGTCCAACATACAGAGTGCAGGGGAAGAGGTTAAATAAGCTTCCTTCCGTGAGAATTTCACACTATCGTTCTAAAGTGAGGTAGTGCTTTTTAGCCTCAAAGGCAGCAATTTCCTCGAATGGAACATTGCAAGCACCTGGATCTAAAGCAGGCTTTAGTAGCATTGGAAGCAGTCAGTCTATTATAAACTATCAGGACCAACACAATGTGATCCATATTACTTCAATCTTGACACAAATTCTATTCAGGCACAGGCTCCGCCTATAAGGTAGTGAGGACATTCTGATGCTGTGAACGTCTTTTCAATGCCTAAAAGGAATGATTGCGATTTTTGCTTACCGTATAAATTGGTAAAATGATGCCGTATGCCGGAAGACTTTTTTTTTTTTCTTCAGTCTCGGCACTGCAGAGAAACTCTGTTGTGAAACACTGCCACTGGAAGTCATTCAGTATAATCTGCAGATGGAAAAGTCCACTGTTAGCACATTTACTATAAGAAATACAAAAATCGGGTTTATTTTAGGGTAAATAGATCAATACTGTGGAGTCTGTAGAATTGTGAAAATCAACAGCTCATTAGAAAATCAAATCTCAATTTGTGTTATTAACCTCCTATACTTCTCTGAATCCTATGCCTCATGTGCCAACACTCTCTAAACAACTGTAGCACATACATTAGGACATAGATAAATAGATATTTTTCCAGCCAAGTGGCAGTGTGCCCTTCTCACTGCATTTGTTTTACAATAGGGTACACCAGTAGCAATTAAGCCAGCTGATCAGTTGAGAGAGGAAGGGTTATGCTACAGTTAATGGGAATAATAAAAACTATGAATAGCATAATTACCATCTTCATTTTAGCCAATTCCTACCAGTTCAGCAATAGTGATGTTGTGACTTTTTATGCTTAAAACTTACCATCATACACAATTAGAAAGCTCAAAAAATGCCCTAATGTCTTTCATCTTACATCTTAGTTTTCAGTTTGGCATCCTGTCTACCCTGCTACTCATTTCATTACCAAGATAAATGTAGACTACTGCTTGCTAGGTAACAGAGTGGCCCTCATGTCAGACAACATCTTGCTTTAGCTTTATGATGTCAGCTTGCTAGGCAACAGAGTGGCCCCCATGTCAGACAACATTGTGCTTTAGCTTTATGATGTCAGCTTGCTAGGCAACAGAGTGGCCCTCATGTCAGACAACATCTTGCATTAGCTTTATGATGTCAGGTCGCTGCTGGACCAATCGTCCTTGAGGAAGCTGAGCACACAGGAGGATGAGATATCAGAAGTTATGCATTAGGCTACTATCTGTATTCAGGACTGCAAGGCAAATAGGCGCGGGGATGGTAAAGGACTCTAAACCACTTCAAAGCACTGGGGCCTTTTTGAAAGTGTGATGGAGATTTTAACAAAAACAGAGATGATCCTTAACAACAATCCAACTTGAGAGTCAGAGTCCAACATACAGAGTGCAGGGGAAGAGGTTAAATAAGCTTCCTTCCGTGAGAATTTCACACTATCGTTCTAAAGTGAGGTAGTGCTTTTTAGCCTCAAAGGCAGCAATTTCCTCGAATGGAACATTGCAAGCACCAGGATCTAAAGCAGGCTTTAGTAGCATTGGAAGCAGTCAGTCTATTATAAACTATCAGGACCAACACAATGTGATCCATATTACTTCAATCTTGACACAAATTCTATTCAGGCACAGGCTCCGCCTATAAGGTAGTGAGGACATTCTGATGCTGTGAACGTCTTTTCAATGCCTAAAAGGAATGATTGCGATTTTTGCTTACCGTATAAATTGGTAAAATGATGCCGTATGCCGGAAGACTTTTTTTTTTTTTTCTTCAGTCTCGGCACTGCAGAGAAACTCTGTTGTGAAACACTGCCACTGGTGGTCATTCAGTATAATCTGCAGATGGAAAAGTCCACTGTTAGCACATTTACTATAAGAAATACAAAAATCTGGTTTATTTTAGGGTAAATAGATCAATACTGTGGAGTCTGTAGAATTGTGAAAATCAACAGCTCATTAGAAAATCAAATCTCAATTTGTGTTATTAACCTCCTATACTTCTCGGAATCCTATGCCTCATGTGCTAACACTCTCTAAACAACTGTAGCACATACATTAGGACATAGATAAATAGATATTTTTCCAGCCAAGTGGCAGTGTGCCCTTCTCACTGCATTTGTTTTACGATAGGGTACACCAGTAGCAATTAAGCCAGCTGATCAGTTGAGAGAGGAAGGGTTATGCTACAGTTAATGGGAATAATAAAAACTATGAATAGCATAATTACATCTTCATTTTAGCCAATTCCTCCCAGTTCAGCAATAGTGATGATGTAACTTTTTATGCTTAAAACTTACCATCATACACAATTAGAAAGCTCAAAAAATGCCCTAATGTCTTTCATCTTAGTTTTCAGTTTGGCATCCTGTCTACCCTGCTACTCATTTCATTACCAAGATAAATGTATACTACTGCTTGCTAGGTAACAGAGTGGCCCTCATGTCAGACAACATCTTGCTTTAGCTTTATGATGTCAGCTTGCTAGGCAACAGAGTGGCCCTCATGTCAGACAACATCTTGCATTAGCTTTATGATGTCAGGTCGCTGCTGGACCAATCGTCCTTGAGGAAGCTGAGCACACAGGAGGATGAGATATCAGAAGTTATGCATTAGGCTACTATCTGTATTCAGGACTGCAAGGCAAATAGGCGGGGGGATGGTAAAGGACTCTAAACCACTTCAAAGCACTGGGGCCTTTTTGAAAGTGGGATGGAGATATAAACAAAAACAGAGATGATCCTTAACAACAATCCAACTTGAGAGTCAGAGTCCAACATACAGAGTGCAGGGGAAGAGGTTAAATAAGCTTCCTTCCGTGAGAATTTCACACTATCGTTCTAAAGTGAGGTAGTGCTTTTTAGCCTCAAAGGCAGCAATTTCCTCGAATGGAACATTGCAAGCACCTGGATCTAAAGCAGGCTTTAGTAGCATTGGAAGCAGTCAGTCTATTATAAACTATCAGGACCAACACAATGTGATCCATATTACTTCAATCTTGACACAAATTCTATTCAGGCACAGGCTCCGCCTATAAGGTAGTGAGGACATTCTGATGCTGTGAACGTCTTTTCAATGCCTAAAAGGAATGATTGCGATTTTTGCTTACCGTATAAATTGGTAAAATGATGCCGTATGCCGGAAGACTTTTTTTTTTTTCTTCAGTCTCGGCACTGCAGAGAAACTCTGTTGTGAAACACTGCCACTGGAAGTCATTCAGTATAATCTGCAGATGGAAAAGTCCACTGTTAGCACATTTACTATAAGAAATACAAAAATCGGGTTTATTTTAGGGTAAATAGATCAATACTGTGGAGTCTGTAGAATTGTGAAAATCAACAGCTCATTAGAAAATCAAATCTCAATTTGTGTTATTAACCTCCTATACTTCTCGGAATCCTATGCCTCATGTGCCAACACTCTCTAAACAACTGTAGCACATACATTAGGACATAGATAAATAGATATTTTTCCAGCCAAGTGGCAGTGTGCCCTTCTCACTGCATTTGTTTTACGATAGGGTACACCAGTAACAATTAAGCCAGCTGATCAGTTGAGAGAGGAAGGGTTATGCTACAGTTAATGGGAATAATAAAAACTATGAATAGCATAATTACCATCTTCATTTTAGCCAATTCCTACCAGTTCAGCAATAGTGATGTTGTAACTTTTTATGCTTAAAACTTACCATCATACACAATTGGAAAGCTCAAAAAATGCCCTAATGTCTTTCATCTTACATCTTAGTTTTCAGTTTGGCATCCTGTCTACCCTGCTACTCATTTCATTACCAAGATAAATGTAGACTACTGCTTGCTAGGTAACAGAGTGGCCCTCATGTCAGACAACATCTTGCTTTAGCTTTATGATGTCAGCTTGCTAGGCAACAGAGTGGCCCTCATGTCAGACAACATCTTGCATTAGCTTTATGATGTCAGGTCGCTGCTGGACCAATCGTCCTTGAGGAAGCTGAGCACACAGGAGGATGAGATATCAGAAGTTATGCATTAGGCTACTATCTGTATTCAGGACTGCAAGGCAAATAGGCGGGGGGATGGTAAAGGACTCTAAACCAATTCAAAGCACTGGGGCCTTTTTGAAAGTGGGATGGAGATATAAACAAAAACAGAGATGATCCTTAACAACAATCCAACTTGAGAGTCAGAGTCCAACATACAGAGTGCAGGGGAAGAGGTTAAATAAGCTTCCTTCCGTGAGAATTTCACACTATCGTTCTAAAGTGAGGTAGTGCTTTTTAGCCTCAAAGGCAGCAATTTCCTCGAATGGAACATTGCAAGCACCTGGATCTAAAGCAGGCTTTAGTAGCATTGGAAGCAGTCAGTCTATTATAAACTATCAGGACCAACACAATGTGATCCATATTACTTCAATCTTGACACAAATTCTATTCAGGCACAGGCTCCGCCTATAAGGTAGTGAGGACATTCTGATGCTGTGAACGTCTTTTCAATGCCTAAAAGGAATGATTGCGATTTTTGCTTACCGTATAAATTGGTAAAATGATGCCGTATGCCGGAAGACTTTTTTTTTTTTTTTCTTCAGTCTCGGCACTGCAGAGAAACTCTGTTGTGAAACACTGCCACTGGTGGTCATTCAGTATAATCTGCAGATGGAAAAGTCCACTGTTAGCACATTTACTATAAGAAATACAAAAATCGGGTTTATTTTAGGGTAAATAGATCAATACTGTGGAGTCTGTAGAACTGTGAAAATCAACAGCTCATTAGAAAATCAAATCTCAATTTGTGTTATTAACCTCCTATACTTCTCGGAATCCTATGCCTCATGTGCCAACACTCTCTAAACAACTGTAGCACATACATTAGGACATAGATAAATAGATATTTTTCCAGCCAAGTGGCAGTGTGCCCTTCTCACTGCATTTGTTTTACGATAGGGTACACCAGTAGCAATTAAGCCAGCTGATCAGTTGAGAGAGGAAGGGTTATGCTACAGTTAATGGGAATAATAAAAACTATGAATAGCATAATTACCATCTTCATTTTAGCCAATTCCTACCAGTTCAGCAATAGTGATGTTGTGACTTTTTATGCTTAAAACTTACCATCATACACAATTGGAAAGCTCAAAAAATGCCCTAATGTCTTTCATCTTACATCTTAGTTTTCAGTTTGGCATCCTGTCTACCCTGCTACTCATTTCATTACCAAGATAAATGTAGACTACTGCTTGCTAGGTAACAGAGTGGCCCTCATGTCAGACAACATCTTGCTTTAGCTTTATGATGTCAGCTTGCTAGGCAACAGAGTGGCCCTCATGTCAGACAACATCTTGCATTAGCTTTATGATGTCAGGTCGCTGCTGGACCAATCGTCCTTGAGGAAGCTGAGCACACAGGAGGATGAGATATCAGAAGTTATGCATTAGGCTACTATCTGTATTCAGGACTGCAAGGCAAATAGGCGGGGGGATGGTAAAGGAATCTAAACCACTTCAAAGCACTGGGGCCTTTTTGAAAGTGGGATGGAGATATAAACAAAAACAGAGATGATCCTTAACAACAATCCAACTTGAGAGTCAGAGTCCAACATACAGAGTGCAGGGGAAGAGGTTAAATAAGCTTCCTTCCGTGAGAATTTCACACTATCGTTCTAAAGTGAGGTAGTGCTTTTTAGCCTCAAAGGCAGCAATTTCCTCGAATGGAACATTGCAAGCACCTGGATCTAAAGCAGGCTTTAGTAGCATTGGAAGCAGTCAGTCTATTATAAACTATCAGGACCAACACAATGTGATCCATATTACTTCAATCTTGACACAAATTCTATTCAGGCACAGGCTCCGCCTATAAGGTAGTGAGGACATTCTGATGCTGTGAACGTCTTTTCAATGCCTAAAAGGAATGATTGCGATTTTTGCTTACCGTATAAATTGGTAAAATGATGCCGTATGCCGGAAGACTTTTTTTTTTTTCTTCAGTCTCGGCACTGCAGAGAAACTCTGTTGTGAAACACTGCCACTGGAAGTCATTCAGTATAATCTGCAGATGGAAAAGTCCACTGTTAGCACATTTACTATAAGAAATACAAAAATCGGGTTTATTTTAGGGTAAATAGATCAATACTGTGGAGTCTGTAGAATTGTGAAAATCAACAGCTCATTAGAAAATCAAATCTCAATTTGTGTTATTAACCTCCTATACTTCTCTGAATCCTATGCCTCATGTGCCAACACTCTCTAAACAACTGTAGCACATACATTAGGACATAGATAAATAGATATTTTTCCAGCCAAGTGGCAGTGTGCCCTTCTCACTGCATTTGTTTTACAATAGGGTACACCAGTAGCAATTAAGCCAGCTGATCAGTTGAGAGAGGAAGGGTTATGCTACAGTTAATGGGAATAATAAAAACTATGAATAGCATAATTACCATCTTCATTTTAGCCAATTCCTACCAGTTCAGCAATAGTGATGTTGTGACTTTTTATGCTTAAAACTTACCATCATACACAATTAGAAAGCTCAAAAAATGCCCTAATGTCTTTCATCTTACATCTTAGTTTTCAGTTTGGCATCCTGTCTACCCTGCTACTCATTTCATTACCAAGATAAATGTAGACTACTGCTTGCTAGGTAACAGAGTGGCCCTCATGTCAGACAACATCTTGCTTTAGCTTTATGATGTCAGCTTGCTAGGCAACAGAGTGGCCCCCATGTCAGACAACATTGTGCTTTAGCTTTATGATGTCAGCTTGCTAGGCAACAGAGTGGCCCTCATGTCAGACAACATCTTGCATTAGCTTTATGATGTCAGGTCGCTGCTGGACCAATCGTCCTTGAGGAAGCTGAGCACACAGGAGGATGAGATATCAGAAGTTATGCATTAGGCTACTATCTGTATTCAGGACTGCAAGGCAAATAGGCGCGGGGATGGTAAAGGACTCTAAACCACTTCAAAGCACTGGGGCCTTTTTGAAAGTGTGATGGAGATTTTAACAAAAACAGAGATGATCCTTAACAACAATCCAACTTGAGAGTCAGAGTCCAACATACAGAGTGCAGGGGAAGAGGTTAAATAAGCTTCCTTCCGTGAGAATTTCACACTATCGTTCTAAAGTGAGGTAGTGCTTTTTAGCCTCAAAGGCAGCAATTTCCTCGAATGGAACATTGCAAGCACCAGGATCTAAAGCAGGCTTTAGTAGCATTGGAAGCAGTCAGTCTATTATAAACTATCAGGACCAACACAATGTGATCCATATTACTTCAATCTTGACACAAATTCTATTCAGGCACAGGCTCCGCCTATAAGGTAGTGAGGACATTCTGATGCTGTGAACGTCTTTTCAATGCCTAAAAGGAATGATTGCGATTTTTGCTTACCGTATAAATTGGTAAAATGATGCCGTATGCCGGAAGACTTTTTTTTTTTTTTCTTCAGTCTCGGCACTGCAGAGAAACTCTGTTGTGAAACACTGCCACTGGTGGTCATTCAGTATAATCTGCAGATGGAAAAGTCCACTGTTAGCACATTTACTATAAGAAATACAAAAATCTGGTTTATTTTAGGGTAAATAGATCAATACTGTGGAGTCTGTAGAATTGTGAAAATCAACAGCTCATTAGAAAATCAAATCTCAATTTGTGTTATTAACCTCCTATACTTCTCGGAATCCTATGCCTCATGTGCTAACACTCTCTAAACAACTGTAGCACATACATTAGGACATAGATAAATAGATATTTTTCCAGCCAAGTGGCAGTGTGCCCTTCTCACTGCATTTGTTTTACGATAGGGTACACCAGTAGCAATTAAGCCAGCTGATCAGTTGAGAGAGGAAGGGTTATGCTACAGTTAATGGGAATAATAAAAACTATGAATAGCATAATTACATCTTCATTTTAGCCAATTCCTCCCAGTTCAGCAATAGTGATGATGTAACTTTTTATGCTTAAAACTTACCATCATACACAATTAGAAAGCTCAAAAAATGCCCTAATGTCTTTCATCTTAGTTTTCAGTTTGGCATCCTGTCTACCCTGCTACTCATTTCATTACCAAGATAAATGTATACTACTGCTTGCTAGGTAACAGAGTGGCCCTCATGTCAGACAACATCTTGCTTTAGCTTTATGATGTCAGCTTGCTAGGCAACAGAGTGGCCCTCATGTCAGACAACATCTTGCATTAGCTTTATGATGTCAGGTCGCTGCTGGACCAATCGTCCTTGAGGAAGCTGAGCACACAGGAGGATGAGATATCAGAAGTTATGCATTAGGCTACTATCTGTATTCAGGACTGCAAGGCAAATAGGCGGGGGGATGGTAAAGGACTCTAAACCACTTCAAAGCACTGGGGCCTTTTTGAAAGTGGGATGGAGATATAAACAAAAACAGAGATGATCCTTAACAACAATCCAACTTGAGAGTCAGAGTCCAACATACAGAGTGCAGGGGAAGAGGTTAAATAAGCTTCCTTCCGTGAGAATTTCACACTATCGTTCTAAAGTGAGGTAGTGCTTTTTAGCCTCAAAGGCAGCAATTTCCTCGAATGGAACATTGCAAGCACCAGGATCTAAAGCAGGCTTTAGTAGCATTGGAAGCAGTCAGTCTATTATAAACTATCAGGACCAACACAATGTGATCCATATTACTTCAATCTTGACACAAATTCTATTCAGGCACAGGCTCCGCCTATAAGGTAGTGAGGACATTCTGATGCTGTGAACGTCTTTTCAATGCCTAAAAGGAATGATTGCGATTTTTGCTTACCGTATAAATTGGTAAAATGATGCCGTATGCCGGAAGACTTTTTTTTTTTTTTCTTCAGTCTCGGCACTGCAGAGAAACTCTGTTGTGAAACACTGCCACTGGTGGTCATTCAGTATAATCTGCAGATGGAAAAGTCCACTGTTAGCACATTTACTATAAGAAATACAAAAATCTGGTTTATTTTAGGGTAAATAGATCAATACTGTGGAGTCTGTAGAATTGTGAAAATCAACAGCTCATTAGAAAATCAAATCTCAATTTGTGTTATTAACCTCCTATACTTCTCGGAATCCTATGCCTCATGTGCTAACACTCTCTAAACAACTGTAGCACATACATTAGGACATAGATAAACAGATATTTTTCCAGCCAAGTGGCAGTGTGCCCTTCTCACTGCATTTGTTTTACGATAGGGTACACCAGTAGCAATTAAGCCAGCTGATCAGTTGAGAGAGGAAGGGTTATGCTACAGTTAATGGGAATAATAAAAACTATGAATAGCATAATTACCATCTTCATTTTAGCCAATTTCTACCAGTTCAGCAATAGTGATGTTGTAACTTTTTATGCTTAAAACTTACCATCATACACAATTAGAAAGCTCAAAAAATGCCCTAATGTCTTTCATCTTACATCTTAGTTTTCAGTTTGGCATCCTGTCTACCCTGCTACTCATTTCATTACCAAGATAAATGTAGACTACTGCTTGCTAGGTAACAGAGTGGCCCTCATGTCAGACAACATCTTGCTTTAGCTTTATGATGTCAGCTTGCTAGGCAACAGAGTGGCCCCCATGTCAGACAACATCGTGCTTTAGCTTTATGATGTCAGCTTGCTAGGCAACAGAGTAGCCCTCATGTCAGACAACATCTTGCATTAGCTTTATGATGTCAGGTCGCTGCTGGACCAATCGTCCTTGAGGAAGCTGAGCACACAGGAGGATGAGATATCAGAAGTTATGCATTAGGCTACTATCTGTATTCAGGACTGCAAGGCAAATAGGCGGGGGGATGGTAAAGGAATCTAAACCACTTCAAAGCACTGGGGCCTTTTTGAAAGTGGGATGGAGATATAAACAAAAACAGAGATGATCCTTAACAACAATCCAACTTGAGAGTCAGAGTCCAACATACAGAGTGCAGGGGAAGAGGTTAAATAAGCTTCCTTCCGTGAGAATTTCACACTATCGTTCTAAAGTGAGGTAGTGCTTTTTAGCCTCAAAGGCAGCAATTTCCTCGAATGGAACATTGCAAGCACCAGGATCTAAAGCAGGCTTTAGTAGCATTGGAAGCAGTCAGTCTATTATAAACTATCAGGACCAACACAATGTGATCCATATTACTTCAATCTTGACACAAATTCTATTCAGGCACAGGCTCCGCCTATAAGGTAGTGAGGACATTCTGATGCTGTGAACGTCTTTTCAATGCCTAAAAGGAATGATTGCGATTTTTGCTTACCGTATAAATTGGTAAAATGATGCCGTATGCCGGAAGACTTTTTTTTTTTTTTCTTCAGTCTCGGCACTGCAGAGAAACTCTGTTGTGAAACACTGCCACTGGTGGTCATTCAGTATAATCTGCAGATGGAAAAGTCCACTGTTAGCACATTTACTATAAGAAATACAAAAATCTGGTTTATTTTAGGGTAAATAGATCAATACTGTGGAGTCTGTAGAATTGTGAAAATCAACAGCTCATTAGAAAATCAAATCTCAATTTGTGTTATTAACCTCCTATACTTCTCGGAATCCTATGCCTCATGTGCTAACACTCTCTAAACAACTGTAGCACATACATTAGGACATAGATAAATAGATATTTTTCCAGCCAAGTGGCAGTGTGCCCTTCTCACTGCATTTGTTTTACGATAGGGTACACCAGTAGCAATTAAGCCAGCTGATCAGTTGAGAGAGGAAGGGTTATGCTACAGTTAATGGGAATAATAAAAACTATGAATAGCATAATTACATCTTCATTTTAGCCAATTCCTACCAGTTCAGCAATAGTGATGTTGTAACTTTTTATGCTTAAAACTTACCATCATACACAATTAGAAAGCTCAAAAAATGCCCTAATGTCTTTCATCTTAGTTTTCAGTTTGGCATCCTGTCTACCCTGCTACTCATTTCATTACCAAGATAAATGTATACTACTGCTTGCTAGGTAACAGAGTGGCCCTCATGTCAGACAACATCTTGCTTTAGCTTTATGATGTCAGCTTTCTAGGCAACAGAGTGGCCCTCATGTCAGACAACATCTTGCATTAGCTTTATGATGTCAGGTCGCTGCTGGACCAATCGTCCTTGAGGAAGCTGAGCACACAGGAGGATGAGATATCAGAAGTTATGCATTAGGCTACTATCTGTATTCAGGACTGCAAGGCAAATAGGCGGGGGGATGGTAAAGGACTCTAAACCACTTCAAAGCACTGGGGCCTTTTTGAAAGTGGGATGGAGATATAAACAAAAACAGAGATGATCCTTAACAACAATCCAACTTGAGAGTCAGAGTCCAACATACAGAGTGCAGGGGAAGAGGTTAAATAAGCATCCTTCCGTGAGAATTTCACACTATCGTTCTAAAGTGAGGTAGTGCTTTTTAGCCTCAAAGGCAGCAATTTCCTCGAATGGAACATTGCAAGCACCAGGATCTAAAGCAGGCTTTAGTAGCATTGGAAGCAGTCAGTCTATTATAAACTATCAGGACCAACACAATGTGATCCATATTACTTCAATCTTGACACAAATTCTATTCAGGCACAGGCTCCGCCTATAAGGTAGTGAGGACATTCTGATGCTGTGAACGTCTTTTCAATGCCTAAAAGGAATGATTGCGATTTTTGCTTACCGTATAAATTGGTAAAATGATGCCGTATGCCGGAAGACTTTTTTTTTTTTTTTCCGGTGTCTCGGCACTGCAGAGAAACTCTGTTGTGAAACACTGCCACTGGTGGTCATTCAGTATAATCTGCAGATGGAAAAGTCCACTGTTAGCACATTTACTATAAGAAATACAAAAATCTGGTTTATTTTAGGGTAAATAGATCAATACTGTGGAGTCTGTAGAATTGTGAAAATCAACAGCTCATTAGAAAATCAAATCTCAATTTGTGTTATTAACCTCCTATACTTCTCGGAATCCTATGCCTCATGTGCTAACACTCTCTAAACAACTGTAGCACATACATTAGGACATAGATAAATAGATATTTTTCCAGCCAAGTGGCAGTGTGCCCTTCTCACTGCATTTGTTTTACGATAGGGTACACCAGTAGCAATTAAGCCAGCTGATCAGTTGAGAGAGGAAGGGTTATGCTACAGTTAATGGGAATAATAAAAACTATGAATAGCATAATTACATCTTCATTTTAGCCAATTCCTACCAGTTCAGCAATAGTGATGTTGTAACTTTTTATGCTTAAAACTTACCATCATACACAATTAGAAAGCTCAAAAAATGCCCTAATGTCTTTCATCTTAGTTTTCAGTTTGGCATCCTGTCTACCCTGCTACTCATTTCATTACCAAGATAAATGTATACTACTGCTTGCTAGGTAACAGAGTGGCCCTCATGTCAGACAACATCTTGCTTTAGCTTTATGATGTCAGCTTTCTAGGCAACAGAGTGGCCCTCATGTCAGACAACATCTTGCATTAGCTTTATGATGTCAGGTCGCTGCTGGACCAATCGTCCTTGAGGAAGCTGAGCACACAGGAGGATGAGATATCAGAAGTTATGCATTAGGCTACTATCTGTATTCAGGACTGCAAGGCAAATAGGCGGGGGGATGGTAAAGGACTCTAAACCACTTCAAAGCACTGGGGCCTTTTTGAAAGTGGGATGGAGATATAAACAAAAACAGAGATGATCCTTAACAACAATCCAACTTGAGAGTCAGAGTCCAACATACAGAGTGCAGGGGAAGAGGTTAAATAAGCTTCCTTCCGTGAGAATTTCACACTATCGTTCTAAAGTGAGGTAGTGCTTTTTAGCCTCAAAGGCAGCAATTTCCTCGAATGGAACATTGCAAGCACCAGGATCTAAAGCAGGCTTTAGTAGCATTGGAAGCAGTCAGTCTATTATAAACTATCAGGACCAACACAATGTGATCCATATTACTTCAATCTTGACACAAATTCTATTCAGGCACAGGCTCCGCCTATAAGGTAGTGAGGACATTCTGATGCTGTGAACGTCTTTTCAATGCCTAAAAGGAATGATTGCGATTTTTGCTTACCGTATAAATTGGTAAAATGATGCCGTATGCCGGAAGACTTTTTTTTTTTTTTCTTCAGTCTCGGCACTGCAGAGAAACTCTGTTGTGAAACACTGCCACTGGTGGTCATTCAGTATAATCTGCAGATGGAAAAGTCCACTGTTAGCACATTTACTATAAGAAATACAAAAATCTGGTTTATTTTAGGGTAAATAGATCAATACTGTGGAGTCTGTAGAATTGTGAAAATCAACAGCTCATTAGAAAATCAAATCTCAATTTGTGTTATTAACCTCCTATACTTCTCGGAATCCTATGCCTCATGTGCTAACACTCTCTAAACAACTGTAGCACATACATTAGGACATAGATAAATAGATATTTTTCCAGCCAAGTGGCAGTGTGCCCTTCTCACTGCATTTGTTTTACGATAGGGTACACCAGTAGCAATTAAGCCAGCTGATCAGTTGAGAGAGGAAGGGTTATGCTACAGTTAATGGGAATAATAAAAACTATGAATAGCATAATTACCATCTTCATTTTAGCCAATTCCTACCAGTTCAGCAATAGTGATGTTGTGACTTTTTATGCTTAAAACTTACCATCATACACAATTGGAAAGCTCAAAAAATGCCCTAATGTCTTTCATCTTACATCTTAGTTTTCAGTTTGGCATCCTGTCTACCCTGCTACTCATTTCATTACCAAGATAAATGTAGACTACTGCTTGCTAGGTAACAGAGTGGCCCTCATGTCAGACAACATCTTGCTTTAGCTTTATGATGTCAGCTTGCTAGGCAACAGAGTGGCCCCCATGTCAGACAACATTGTGCTTTAGCTTTATGATGTCAGCTTGCTAGGCAACAGAGTGGCCCTCATGTCAGACAACATCTTGCATTAGCTTTATGATGTCAGGTCGCTGCTGGACCAATCGTCCTTGAGGAAGCTGAGCACACAGGAGGATGAGATATCAGAAGTTATGCATTAGGCTACTATCTGTATTCAGGACTGCAAGGCAAATAGGCGGGGGGGATGGTAAAGGACTCTAAACCACTTCAAAGCACTGGGGCCTTTTTGAAAGTGGGATGGAGATATAAACAAAAACAGAGATGATCCTTAACAACAATCCAACTTGAGAGTCAGAGTCCAACATACAGAGTGCAGGGGAAGAGGTTAAATAAGCTTCCTTCCGTGAGAATTTCACACTATCGTTCTAAAGTGAGGTAGTGCTTTTTAGCCTCAAAGGCAGCAATTTCCTCGAATGGAACATTGCAAGCACCTGGATCTAAAGCAGGCTTTAGTAGCATTGGAAGCAGTCAGTCTATTATAAACTATCAGGACCAACACAATGTGATCCATATTACTTCAATCTTGACACAAATTCTATTCAGGCACAGGCTCCGCCTATAAGGTAGTGAGGACATTCTGATGCTGTGAACGTCTTTTCAATGCCTAAAAGGAATGATTGCGATTTTTGCTTACCGTATAAATTTGTAAAATGATGCCGTATGCCGGAAGACTTTTTTTTTTTTTTTCTTCAGTCTCGGCACTGCAGAGAAACTCTGTTGTGAAACACTGCCACTGGTGGTCATTCAGTATAATCTGCAGATGGAAAAGTCCACTGTTAGCACATTTACTATAAGAAATACAAAAATCGGATTTATTTTAGGGTAAATAGATCAATACTGTGGAGTCTGTAGAATTGTGAAAATCAACAGCTCATTAGAAAATCAAATCTCAATTTGTGTTATTAACCTCCTATACTTCTCGGAATCCTATGCCTCATGTGCTAACACTCTCTAAACAACTGTAGCACATACATTAGGACATAGATAAATAGATATTTTTCCAGCCAAGTGGCAGTGTGCCCTTCTCACTGCATTTGTTTTACGATAGGGTACACCAGTAGCAATTAAGCCAGCTGATCAGTTGAGAGAGGAAGGGTTATGCTACAGTTAATGGGAATAATAAAAACTATGAATAGCATAATTACCATCTTCATTTTAGCCAATTCCTACCAGTTCAGCAATAGTGATGTTGTAACTTTTTATGCTTAAAACTTACCATCATACACAATTAGAAAGCTCAAAAAATGCCCTAATGTCTTTCATCTTACATCTTAGTTTTCAGTTTGGCATCCTGTCTACCCTGCTACTCATTTCATTACCAAGATAAATGTAGACTACTGCTTGCTAGGTAACAGAGTGGCCCTCATGTCAGACAACATCTTGCTTTAGCTTTATGATGTCAGCTTGCTAGGCAACAGAGTGGCCCCCATGTCAGACAACATCGTGCTTTAGCTTTATGATGTCAGCTTGCTAGGCAACAGAGTAGCCCTCATGTCAGACAACATCTTGCATTAGCTTTATGATGTCAGGTCGCTGCTGGACCAATCGTCCTTGAGGAAGCTGAGCACACAGGAGGATGAGATATCAGAAGTTATGCATTAGGCTACTATCTGTATTCAGGACTGCAAGGCAAATAGGCGGGGGGATGGTAAAGGAATCTAAACCACTTCAAAGCACTGGGGCCTTTTTGAAAGTGGGATGGAGATATAAACAAAAACAGAGATGATCCTTAACAACAATCCAACTTGAGAGTCAGAGTCCAACATACAGAGTGCAGGGGAAGAGGTTAAATAAGCTTCCTTCCGTGAGAATTTCACACTATCGTTCTAAAGTGAGGTAGTGCTTTTTAGCCTCAAAGGCAGCAATTTCCTCGAATGGAACATTGCAAGCACCAGGATCTAAAGCAGGCTTTAGTAGCATTGGAAGCAGTCAGTCTATTATAAACTATCAGGACCAACACAATGTGATCCATATTACTTCAATCTTGACACAAATTCTATTCAGGCACAGGCTCCGCCTATAAGGTAGTGAGGACATTCTGATGCTGTGAACGTCTTTTCAATGCCTAAAAGGAATGATTGCGATTTTTGCTTACCGTATAAATTGGTAAAATGATGCCGTATGCCGGAAGACTTTTTTTTTTTTTTCTTCAGTCTCGGCACTGCAGAGAAACTCTGTTGTGAAACACTGCCACTGGTGGTCATTCAGTATAATCTGCAGATGGAAAAGTCCACTGTTAGCACATTTACTATAAGAAATACAAAAATCTGGTTTATTTTAGGGTAAATAGATCAATACTGTGGAGTCTGTAGAATTGTGAAAATCAACAGCTCATTAGAAAATCAAATCTCAATTTGTGTTATTAACCTCCTATACTTCTCGGAATCCTATGCCTCATGTGCTAACACTCTCTAAACAACTGTAGCACATACATTAGGACATAGATAAATAGATATTTTTCCAGCCAAGTGGCAGTGTGCCCTTCTCACTGCATTTGTTTTACGATAGGGTACACCAGTAGCAATTAAGCCAGCTGATCAGTTGAGAGAGGAAGGGTTATGCTACAGTTAATGGGAATAATAAAAACTATGAATAGCATAATTACCATCTTCATTTTAGCCAATTCCTACCAGTTCAGCAATAGTGATGTTGTAACTTTTTATGCTTAAAACTTACCATCATACACAATTAGAAAGCTCAACAAATGCCCTAATGTCTTTCATCTTAGTTTTCAGTTTGGCATCCTGTCTACCCTGCTACTCATTTCATTACCAAGATAAATGTATACTACTGCTTGCTAGGTAACAGAGTGGCCCTCATGTCAGACAACATCTTGCTTTAGCTTTATGATGTCAGCTTGCTAGGCAACAGAGTGGCCCCCATGTCAGACAACATCGTGCTTTAGCTTTATGATGTCAGCTTGCTAGGCAACAGAGTAGCCCTCATGTCAGACAACATCTTGCATTAGCTTTATGATGTCAGGTCGCTGCTGGACCAATCGTCCTTGAGGAAGCTGAGCACACAGGAGGATGAGATATCAGAAGTTATGCATTAGGCTACTATCTGTATTCAGGACTGCAAGGCAAATAGGCGGGGGGATGGTAAAGGAATCTAAACCACTTCAAAGCACTGGGGCCTTTTTGAAAGTGGGATGGAGATATAAACAAAAACAGAGATGATCCTTAACAACAATCCAACTTGAGAGTCAGAGTCCAACATACAGAGTGCAGGGGAAGAGGTTAAATAAGCTTCCTTCCGTGAGAATTTCACACTATCGTTCTAAAGTGAGGTAGTGCTTTTTAGCCTCAAAGGCAGCAATTTCCTCGAATGGAACATTGCAAGCACCTGGATCTAAAGCAGGCTTTAGTAGCATTGGAAGCAGTCAGTCTTTTATAAACTATCAGGACCAACACAATGTGATCCATATTACTTCAATCTTGACACAAATTCTATTCAGGCACAGGCTCCGCCTATAAGGTAGTGAGGACATTCTGATGCTGTGAACGTCTTTTCAATGCCTAAAAGGAATGATTGCGATTTTTGCTTACCGTATAAATTGGTAAAATGATGCCGTATGCCGGAAGACTTTTTTTTTTTTCTTCAGTCTCGGCACTGCAGAGAAACTCTGTTGTGAAACACTGCCACTGGTGGTCATTCAGTATAATCTGCAGATGGAAAAGTCCACTGTTAGCACATTTACTATAAGAAATACAAAAATCTGGTTTATTTTAGGGTAAATAGATCAATACTGTGGAGTCTGTAGAATTGTGAAAATCAACAGCTCATTAGAAAATCAAATCTCAATTTGTGTTATTAACCTCCTATACTTCTCGGAATCCTATGCCTCATGTGCTAACACTCTCTAAACAACTGTAGCACATACATTAGGACATAGATAAATAGATATTTTTCCAGCCAAGTGGCATTGTGCCCTTCTCACTGCATTTGTTTTACGATAGGGTACACCAGTAGCAATTAAGCCAGCTGATCAGTTGAGAGGAAGGGTTATGCTACAGTTAATGGGAATAATAAAAACTATGAATAGCATAATTACATCTTCATTTTAGCCAATTCCTACCAGTTCAGCAATAGTGATGTTGTAACTTTTTATGCTTAAAACTTACCATCATACACAATTAGAAAGCTCAAAAAATGCCCTAATGTCTTTCATCTTAGTTTTCAGTTTGGCATCCTGTCTACCCTGCTACTCATTTCATTACCAAGATAAATGTATACTACTGCTTGCTAGGTAACAGAGTGGCCCTCATGTCAGACAACATCTTGCTTTAGCTTTATGATGTCAGTTTGCTAGGCAACAGAGTGGCCCCCATGTCAGACAACATCGTGCTTTAGCTTTATGATGTCAGCTTGCTAGGCAACAGAGTAGCCCTCATGTCAGACAACATCTTGCATTAGCTTTATGATGTCAGGTCGCTGCTGGACCAATCGTCCTTGAGGAAGCTGAGCACACAGGAGGATGAGATATCAGAAGTTATGCATTAGGCTACTATCTGTATTCAGGACTGCAAGGCAAATAGGCGGGGGGATGGTAAAGGAATCTAAACCACTTCAAAGCACTGGGGCCTTTTTGAAAGTGGGATGGAGATATAAACAAAAACAGAGATGATCCTTAACAACAATCCAACTTGAGAGTCAGAGTCCAACATACAGAGTGCAGGGGAAGAGGTTAAATAAGCTTCCTTCCGTGAGAATTTCACACTATCGTTCTAAAGTGAGGTAGTGCTTTTTAGCCTCAAAGGCAGCAATTTCCTCGAATGGAACATTGCAAGCACCTGGATCTAAAGCAGGCTTTAGTAGCATTGGAAGCAGTCAGTCTTTTATAAACTATCAGGACCAACACAATGTGATCCATATTACTTCAATCTTGACACAAATTCTATTCAGGCACAGGCTCCGCCTATAAGGTAGTGAGGACATTCTGATGCTGTGAACGTCTTTTCAATGCCTAAAAGGAATGATTGCGATTTTTGCTTACCGTATAAATTGGTAAAATGATGCCGTATGCCGGAAGACTTTTTTTTTTTTCTTCAGTCTCGGCACTGCAGAGAAACTCTGTTGTGAAACACTGCCACTGGTGGTCATTCAGTATAATCTGCAGATGGAAAAGTCCACTGTTAGCACATTTACTATAAGAAATACAAAAATCGGGTTTATTTTAGGGTAAATAGATCAATACTGTGGAGTCTGTAGAATTGTGAAAATCAACAGCTCATTAGAAAATCAAATCTCAATTTGTGTTATTAACCTCCTATACTTCTCGGAATCCTATGCCTCATGTGCTAACACTCTCTAAACAACTGTAGCACATACATTAGGACATAGATAAATAGATATTTTTCCAGCCAAGTGGCAGTGTGCCCTTCTCACTGCATTTGTTTTACGATAGGGTACACCAGTAGCAATTAAGCCAGCTGATCAGTTGAGAGAGGAAGGGTTATGCTACAGTTAATGGGAATAATAAAAACTATGAATAGCATAATTACCATCTTCATTTTAGCCAATTCCTACCAGTTCAGCAATAGTGATGTTGTGACTTTTTATGCTTAAAACTTACCATCATACACAATTGGAAAGCTCAAAAAATGCCCTAATGTCTTTCATCTTACATCTTAGTTTTCAGTTTGGCATCCTGTCTACCCTGCTACTCATTTCATTACGAAGATAAATGTATACTACTGCTTGCTAGGTAACAGAGTGGCCCTCATGTCAGACAACATCTTGCTTTAGCTTTATGATGTCAGCTTGCTAGGCAACAGAGTGGCCCTCATGTCAGACAACATCTTGCATTAGCTTTATGATGTCAGGTCGCTGCTGGACCAATCGTCCTTGAGGAAGCTGAGCACACAGGAGGATGAGATATCAGAAGTTATGCATTAGGCTACTATCTGTATTCAGGACTGCAAGGCAAATAGGCGGGGGGATGGTAAAGGAATCTAAACCACTTCAAAGCACTGGGGCCTTTTTGAAAGTGGGATGGAGATATAAACAAAAACAGAGATGATCCTTAACAACAATCCAACTTGAGAATCAGAGTCCAACATACAGAGTGCAGGGGAAGAGGTTAAATAAGCTTCCTTCCGTGAGAATTTCACACTATCGTTCTAAAGTGAGGTAGTGCTTTTTAGCCTCAAAGGCAGCAATTTCCTCGAATGGAACATTGCAAGCACCTGGATCTAAAGCAGGCTTTAGTAGCATTGGAAGCAGTCAGTCTATTATAAACTATCAGGACCAACACAATGTGATCCATATTACTTCAATCTTGACACAAATTCTATTCAGGCACAGGCTCCGCCTATAAGGTAGTGAGGACATTCTGATGCTGTGAACGTCTTTTCAATGCCTAAAAGGAATGATTGCGATTTTTGCTTACCGTATAAATTTGTAAAATGATGCCGTATGCCGGAAGACTTTTTTTTTATTTTTCTTCAGTCTCGGCACTGCAGAGAAACTCTGTTGTGAAACACTGCCACTGGTGGTCATTCAGTATAATCTGCAGATGGAAAAGTCCACTGTTAGCACATTTACTATAAGAAATACAAAAATCGGGTTTATTTTAGGGTAAATAGATCAATACTGTGGAGTCTGTAGAATTGTGAAAATCAACAGCTCATTAGAAAATCAAATCTCAATTTGTGTTATTAACCTCCTATACTTCTCGGAATCCTATGCCTCATGTGCTAACACTCTCTAAACAACTGTAGCACATACATTAGGACATAGATAAATAGATATTTTTCCAGCCAAGTGGCAGTGTGCCCTTCTCACTGCATTTGTTTTACGATAGGGTACACCAGTAGCAATTAAGCCAGCTGATCAGTTGAGAGAGGAAGGGTTATGCTACAGTTAATGGGAATAATAAAAACTATGAATAGCATAATTACCATCTTCATTTTAGCCAATTCCTACCAGTTCAGCAATAGTGATGTTGTGACTTTTTATGCTTAAAACTTACCATCATACACAATTGGAAAGCTCAAAAAATGCCCTAATGTCTTTCATCTTACATCTTAGTTTTCAGTTTGGCATCCTGTCTACCCTGCTACTCATTTCATTACCAAGATAAATGTATACTACTGCTTGCTAGGTAACAGAGTGGCCCTCATGTCAAACAACATCTTGCTTTAGCTTTATGATGTCAGCTTGCTAGGCAACAGAGTGGCCCCCATGTCAGACAACATCGTGCTTTAGCTTTATGATGTCAGCTTGCTAGGCAACAGAGTAGCCCTCATGTCAGACAACATCTTGCATTAGCTTTATGATGTCAGGTCGCTGCTGGACCAATCGTCCTTGAGGAAGCTGAGCACACAGGAGGATGAGATATCAGAAGTTATGCATTAGGCTACTATCTGTATTCAGGACTGCAAGGCAAATAGGCGGGGGGATGGTAAAGGAATCTAAACCACTTCAAAGCACTGGGGCCTTTTTGAAAGTGGGATGGAGATATAAACAAAAACAGAGATGATCCTTAACAACAATCCAACTTGAGAGTCAGAGTCCAACATACAGAGTGCAGGGGAAGAGGTTAAATAAGCTTCCTTCCGTGAGAATTTCACACTATCGTTCTAAAGTGAGGTAGTGCTTTTTAGCCTCAAAGGCAGCAATTTCCTCGAATGGAACATTGCAAGCACCTGGATCTAAAGCAGGCTTTAGTAGCATTGGAAGCAGTCAGTCTTTTATAAACTATCAGGACCAACACAATGTGATCCATATTACTTCAATCTTGACACAAATTCTATTCAGGCACAGGCTCCGCCTATAAGGTAGTGAGGACATTCTGATGCTGTGAACGTCTTTTCAATGCCTAAAAGGAATGATTGCGATTTTTGCTTACCGTATAAATTGGTAAAATGATGCCGTATGCCGGAAGACTTTTTTTTTTTTCTTCAGTCTCGGCACTGCAGAGAAACTCTGTTGTGAAACACTGCCACTGGTGGTCATTCAGTATAATCTGCAGATGGAAAAGTCCACTGTTAGCACATTTACTATAAGAAATACAAAAATCGGGTTTATTTTAGGGTAAATAGATCAATACTGTGGAGTCTGTAGAATTGTGAAAATCAACAGCTCATTAGAAAATCAAATCTCAATTTGTGTTATTAACCTCCTATACTTCTCGGAATCCTATGCCTCATGTGCTAACACTCTCTAAACAACTGTAGCACATACATTAGGACATAGATAAATAGATATTTTTCCAGCCAAGTGGCAGTGTGCCCTTCTCACTGCATTTGTTTTACGATAGGGTACACCAGTAGCAATTAAGCCAGCTGATCAGTTGAGAGAGGAAGGGTTATGCTACAGTTAATGGGAATAATAAAAACTATGAATAGCATAATTACCATCTTCATTTTAGCCAATTCCTACCAGTTCAGCAATAGTGATGTTGTGACTTTTTATGCTTAAAACTTACCATCATACACAATTGGAAAGCTCAAAAAATGCCCTAATGTCTTTCATCTTACATCTTAGTTTTCAGTTTGGCATCCTGTCTACCCTGCTACTCATTTCATTACCAAGATAAATGTATACTACTGCTTGCTAGGTAACAGAGTGGCCCTCATGTCAGACAACATCTTGCTTTAGCTTTATGATGTCAGCTTGCTAGGCAACAGAGTGGCCCTCATGTCAGACAACATCTTGCATTAGCTTTATGATGTCAGGTCGCTGCTGGACCAATCGTCCTTGAGGAAGCTGAGCACACAGGAGGATGAGATATCAGAAGTTATGCATTAGGCTACTATCTGTATTCAGGACTGCAAGGCAAATAGGCGGGGGGATGGTAAAGGAATCTAAACCACTTCAAAGCACTGGGGCCTTTTTGAAAGTGGGATGGAGATATAAACAAAAACAGAGATGATCCTTAACAACAATCCAACTTGAGAATCAGAGTCCAACATACAGAGTGCAGGGGAAGAGGTTAAATAAGCTTCCTTCCGTGAGAATTTCACACTATCGTTCTAAAGTGAGGTAGTGCTTTTTAGCCTCAAAGGCAGCAATTTCCTCGAATGGAACATTGCAAGCACCTGGATCTAAAGCAGGCTTTAGTAGCATTGGAAGCAGTCAGTCTATTATAAACTATCAGGACCAACACAATGTGATCCATATTACTTCAATCTTGACACAAATTCTATTCAGGCACAGGCTCCGCCTATAAGGTAGTGAGGACATTCTGATGCTGTGAACGTCTTTTCAATGCCTAAAAGGAATGATTGCGATTTTTGCTTACCGTATAAATTGGTAAAATGATGCCGTATGCCGGAAGACTTTTTTTTTTTTTTCTTCAGTCTCGGCACTGCAGAGAAACTCTGTTGTGAAACACTGCCACTGGTGGTCATTCAGTATAATCTGCAGATGGAAAAGTCCACTGTTAGCACATTTACTATAAGAAATACAAAAATCTGGTTTATTTTAGGGTAAATAGATCAATACTGTGGAGTCTGTAGAATTGTGAAAATCAACAGCTCATTAGAAAATCAAATCTCAATTTGTGTTATTAACCTCCTATACTTCTCGGAATCCTATGCCTCATGTGCTAACACTCTCTAAACAACTGTAGCACATACATTAGGACATAGATAAATAGATATTTTTCCAGCCAAGTGGCAGTGTGCCCTTCTCACTGCATTTGTTTTACGATAGGGTACACCAGTAGCAATTAAGCCAGCTGATCAGTTGAGAGAGGAAGGGTTATGCTACAGTTAATGGGAATAATAAAAACTATGAATAGCATAATTACCATCTTCATTTTAGCCAATTCCTACCAGTTCAGCAATAGTGATGTTGTAACTTTTTATGCTTAAAACTTACCATCATACACAATTAGAAAGCTCAAAAAATGCCCTAATGTCTTTCATCTTACATCTTAGTTTTCAGTTTGGCATCCTGTCTACCCTGCTACTCATTTCATTACCAAGATAAATGTAGACTACTGCTTGCTAGGTAACAGAGTGGCCCTCATGTCAGACAACATCTTGCTTTAGCTTTATGATGTCAGCTTGCTAGGCAACAGAGTGGCCCCCATGTCAGACAACATCGTGCTTTAGCTTTATGATGTCAGCTTGCTAGGCAACAGAGTAGCCCTCATGTCAGACAACATCTTGCATTAGCTTTATGATGTCAGGTCGCTGCTGGACCAATCGTCCTTGAGGAAGCTGAGCACACAGGAGGATGAGATATCAGAAGTTATGCATTAGGCTACTATCTGTATTCAGGACTGCAAGGCAAATAGGCGGGGGGATGGTAAAGGAATCTAAACCACTTCAAAGCACTGGGGCCTTTTTGAAAGTGGGATGGAGATATAAACAAAAACAGAGATGATCCTTAACAACAATCCAACTTGAGAGTCAGAGTCCAACATACAGAGTGCAGGGGAAGAGGTTAAATAAGCTTCCTTCCGTGAGAATTTCACACTATCGTTCTAAAGTGAGGTAGTGCTTTTTAGCCTCAAAGGCAGCAATTTCCTCGAATGGAACATTGCAAGCACCAGGATCTAAAGCAGGCTTTAGTAGCATTGGAAGCAGTCAGTCTATTATAAACTATCAGGACCAACACAATGTGATCCATATTACTTCAATCTTGACACAAATTCTATTCAGGCACAGGCTCCGCCTATAAGGTAGTGAGGACATTCTGATGCTGTGAACGTCTTTTCAATGCCTAAAAGGAATGATTGCGATTTTTGCTTACCGTATAAATTGGTAAAATGATGCCGTATGCCGGAAGACTTTTTTTTTTTTTTCTTCAGTCTCGGCACTGCAGAGAAACTCTGTTGTGAAACACTGCCACTGGTGGTCATTCAGTATAATCTGCAGATGGAAAAGTCCACTGTTAGCACATTTACTATAAGAAATACAAAAATCTGGTTTATTTTAGGGTAAATAGATCAATACTGTGGAGTCTGTAGAATTGTGAAAATCAACAGCTCATTAGAAAATCAAATCTCAATTTGTGTTATTAACCTCCTATACTTCTCGGAATCCTATGCCTCATGTGCTAACACTCTCTAAACAACTGTAGCACATACATTAGGACATAGATAAATAGATATTTTTCCAGCCAAGTGGCAGTGTGCCCTTCTCACTGCATTTGTTTTACGATAGGGTACACCAGTAGCAATTAAGCCAGCTGATCAGTTGAGAGAGGAAGGGTTATGCTACAGTTAATGGGAATAATAAAAACTATGAATAGCATAATTACCATCTTCATTTTAGCCAATTCCTACCAGTTCAGCAATAGTGATGTTGTAACTTTTTATGCTTAAAACTTACCATCATACACAATTAGAAAGCTCAAAAAATGCCCTAATGTCTTTCATCTTAGTTTTCAGTTTGGCATCCTGTCTACCCTGCTACTCATTTCATTACCAAGATAAATGTATACTACTGCTTGCTAGGTAACAGAGTGGCCCTCATGTCAGACAACATCTTGCTTTAGCTTTATGATGTCAGCTTGCTAGGCAACAGAGTGGCCCCCATGTCAGACAACATCGTGCTTTAGCTTTATGATGTCAGCTTGCTAGGCAACAGAGTAGCCCTCATGTCAGACAACATCTTGCATTAGCTTTATGATGTCAGGTCGCTGCTGGACCAATCGTCCTTGAGGAAGCTGAGCACACAGGAGGATGAGATATCAGAAGTTATGCATTAGGCTACTATCTGTATTCAGGACTGCAAGGCAAATAGGCGGGGGGATGGTAAAGGAATCTAAACCACTTCAAAGCACTGGGGCCTTTTTGAAAGTGGGATGGAGATATAAACAAAAACAGAGATGATCCTTAACAACAATCCAACTTGAGAGTCAGTGTCCAACATACAGAGTGCAGGGGAAGAGGTTAAATAAGCTTCCTTCCGTGAGAATTTCACACTATCGTTCTAAAGTGAGGTAGTGCTTTTTAGCCTCAAAGGCAGCAATTTCCTCGAATGGAACATTGCAAGCACCTGGATCTAAAGCAGGCTTTAGTAGCATTGGAAGCAGTCAGTCTTTTATAAACTATCAGGACCAACACAATGTGATCCATATTACTTCAATCTTGACACAAATTCTATTCAGGCACAGGCTCCGCCTATAAGGTAGTGAGGACATTCTGATGCTGTGAACGTCTTTTCAATGCCTAAAAGGAATGATTGCGATTTTTGCTTACCGTATAAATTGGTAAAATGATGCCGTATGCCGGAACACTTTTTTTTTTTTCTTCAGTCTCGGCACTGCAGAGAAACTCTGTTGTGAAACACTGCCACTGGTGGTCATTCAGTATAATCTGCAGATGGAAAAGTCCACTGTTAGCACATTTACTATAAGAAATACAAAAATCGGGTTTATTTTAGGGTAAATAGATCAATACTGTGGAGTCTGTAGAATTGTGAAAATCAACAGCTCATTAGAAAATCAAATCTCAATTTGTGTTATTAACCTCCTATACTTCTCGGAATCCTATGCCTCATGTGCTAACACTCTCTAAACAACTGTAGCACATACATTAGGACATAGATAAATAGATATTTTTCCAGCCAAGTGGCAGTGTGCCCTTCTCACTGCATTTGTTTTACGATAGGGTACACCAGTAGCAATTAAGCCAGCTGATCAGTTGAGAGGAAGGGTTATGCTACAGTTAATGGGAATAATAAAAACTATGAATAGCATAATTACATCTTCATTTTAGCCAATTCCTACCAGTTCAGCAATAGTGATGTTGTAACTTTTTATGCTTAAAACTTACCATCATACACAATTAGAAAGCTCAAAAAATGCCCTAATGTCTTTCATCTTAGTTTTCAGTTTGGCATCCTGTCTACCCTGCTACTCATTTCATTACCAAGATAAATGTATACTACTGCTTGCTAGGTAACAGAGTGGCCCTCATGTCAGACAACATCTTGCTTTAGCTTTATGATGTCAGCTTGCTAGGCAACAGAGTGGCCCTCATGTCAGACAACATCTTGCATTAGCTTTATGATGTCAGGTCGCTGCTGGACCAATCGTCCTTGAGGAAGCTGAGCACACAGGAGGATGAGATATCAGAAGTTATGCATTAGGCTACTATCTGTATTCAGGACTGCAAGGCAAATAGGCGGGGGGATGGTAAAGGAATCTAAACCACTTCAAAGCACTGGGGCCTTTTTGAAAGTGGGATGGAGATATAAACAAAAACAGAGATGATCCTTAACAACAATCCAACTTGAGAATCAGAGTCCAACATACAGAGTGCAGGGGAAGAGGTTAAATAAGCTTCCTTCCGTGAGAATTTCACACTATCGTTCTAAAGTGAGGTAGTGCTTTTTAGCCTCAAAGGCAGCAATTTCCTCGAATGGAACATTGCAAGCACCTGGATCTAAAGCAGGCTTTAGTAGCATTGGAAGCAGTCAGTCTATTATAAACTATCAGGACCAACACAATGTGATCCATATTACTTCAATCTTGACACAAATTCTATTCAGGCACAGGCTCCGCCTATAAGGTAGTGAGGACATTCTGATGCTGTGAACGTCTTTTCAATGCCTAAAAGGAATGATTGCGATTTTTGCTTACCGTATAAATTTGTAAAATGATGCCGTATGCCGGAAGACTTTTTTTTTTTTTTTCTTCAGTCTCGGCACTGCAGAGAAACTCTGTTGTGAAACACTGCCACTGGTGGTCATTCAGTATAATCTGCAGATGGAAAAGTCCACTGTTAGCACATTTACTATAAGAAATACAAAAATCGGGTTTATTTTAGGGTAAATAGATCAATACTGTGGAGTCTGTAGAATTGTGAAAATCAACAGCTCATTAGAAAATCAAATCTCAATTTGTGTTATTAACCTCCTATACTTCTCGGAATCCTATGCCTCATGTGCTAACACTCTCTAAACAACTGTAGCACATACATTAGGACATAGATAAATAGATATTTTTCCAGCCAAGTGGCAGTGTGCCCTTCTCACTGCATTTGTTTTACGATAGGGTACACCAGTAGCAATTAAGCCAGCTGATCAGTTGAGAGAGGAAGGGTTATGCTACAGTTAATGGGAATAATAAAAACTATGAATAGCATAATTACCATCTTCATTTTAGCCAATTCCTACCAGTTCAGCAATAGTGATGTTGTGACTTTTTATGCTTAAAACTTACCATCATACACAATTGGAAAGCTCAAAAAATGCCCTAATGTCTTTCATCTTACATCTTAGTTTTCAGTTTGGCATCCTGTCTACCCTGCTACTCATTTCATTACCAAGATAAATGTATACTACTGCTTGCTAGGTAACAGAGTGGCCCTCATGTCAAACAACATCTTGCTTTAGCTTTATGATGTCAGCTTGCTAGGCAACAGAGTGGCCCCCATGTCAGACAACATCGTGCTTTAGCTTTATGATGTCAGCTTGCTAGGCAACAGAGTAGCCCTCATGTCAGACAACATCTTGCATTAGCTTTATGATGTCAGGTCGCTGCTGGACCAATCGTCCTTGAGGAAGCTGAGCACACAGGAGGATGAGATATCAGAAGTTATGCATTAGGCTACTATCTGTATTCAGGACTGCAAGGCAAATAGGCGGGGGGATGGTAAAGGAATCTAAACCACTTCAAAGCACTGGGGCCTTTTTGAAAGTGGGATGGAGATATAAACAAAAACAGAGATGATCCTTAACAACAATCCAACTTGAGAGTCAGAGTCCAACATACAGAGTGCAGGGGAAGAGGTTAAATAAGCTTCCTTCCGTGAGAATTTCACACTATCGTTCTAAAGTGAGGTAGTGCTTTTTAGCCTCAAAGGCAGCAATTTCCTCGAATGGAACATTGCAAGCACCTGGATCTAAAGCAGGCTTTAGTAGCATTGGAAGCAGTCAGTCTTTTATAAACTATCAGGACCAACACAATGTGATCCATATTACTTCAATCTTGACACAAATTCTATTCAGGCACAGGCTCCGCCTATAAGGTAGTGAGGACATTCTGATGCTGTGAACGTCTTTTCAATGCCTAAAAGGAATGATTGCGATTTTTGCTTACCGTATAAATTGGTAAAATGATGCCGTATGCCGGAAGACTTTTTTTTTTTTCTTCAGTCTCGGCACTGCAGAGAAACTCTGTTGTGAAACACTGCCACTGGTGGTCATTCAGTATAATCTGCAGATGGAAAAGTCCACTGTTAGCACATTTACTATAAGAAATACAAAAATCGGGTTTATTTTAGGGTAAATAGATCAATACTGTGGAGTCTGTAGAATTGTGAAAATCAACAGCTCATTAGAAAATCAAATCTCAATTTGTGTTATTAACCTCCTATACTTCTCGGAATCCTATGCCTCATGTGCTAACACTCTCTAAACAACTGTAGCACATACATTAGGACATAGATAAATAGATATTTTTCCAGCCAAGTGGCAGTGTGCCCTTCTCACTGCATTTGTTTTACGATAGGGTACACCAGTAGCAATTAAGCCAGCTGATCAGTTGAGAGAGGAAGGGTTATGCTACAGTTAATGGGAATAATAAAAACTATGAATAGCATAATTACCATCTTCATTTTAGCCAATTCCTACCAGTTCAGCAATAGTGATGTTGTGACTTTTTATGCTTAAAACTTACCATCATACACAATTGGAAAGCTCAAAAAATGCCCTAATGTCTTTCATCTTACATCTTAGTTTTCAGTTTGGCATCCTGTCTACCCTGCTACTCATTTCATTACCAAGATAAATGTATACTACTGCTTGCTAGGTAACAGAGTGGCCCTCATGTCAGACAACATCTTGCTTTAGCTTTATGATGTCAGCTTGCTAGGCAACAGAGTGGCCCTCATGTCAGACAACATCTTGCATTAGCTTTATGATGTCAGGTCGCTGCTGGACCAATCGTCCTTGAGGAAGCTGAGCACACAGGAGGATGAGATATCAGAAGTTATGCATTAGGCTACTATCTGTATTCAGGACTGCAAGGCAAATAGGCGGGGGGATGGTAAAGGAATCTAAACCACTTCAAAGCACTGGGGCCTTTTTGAAAGTGGGATGGAGATATAAACAAAAACAGAGATGATCCTTAACAACAATCCAACTTGAGAATCAGAGTCCAACATACAGAGTGCAGGGGAAGAGGTTAAATAAGCTTCCTTCCGTGAGAATTTCACACTATCGTTCTAAAGTGAGGTAGTGCTTTTTAGCCTCAAAGGCAGCAATTTCCTCGAATGGAACATTGCAAGCACCTGGATCTAAAGCAGGCTTTAGTAGCATTGGAAGCAGTCAGTCTATTATAAACTATCAGGACCAACACAATGTGATCCATATTACTTCAATCTTGACACAAATTCTATTCAGGCACAGGCTCCGCCTATAAGGTAGTGAGGACATTCTGATGCTGTGAACGTCTTTTCAATGCCTAAAAGGAATGATTGCGATTTTTGCTTACCGTATAAATTGGTAAAATGATGCCGTATGCCGGAAGACTTTTTTTTTTTTTTCTTCAGTCTCGGCACTGCAGAGAAACTCTGTTGTGAAACACTGCCACTGGTGGTCATTCAGTATAATCTGCAGATGGAAAAGTCCACTGTTAGCACATTTACTATAAGAAATACAAAAATCTGGTTTATTTTAGGGTAAATAGATCAATACTGTGGAGTCTGTAGAATTGTGAAAATCAACAGCTCATTAGAAAATCAAATCTCAATTTGTGTTATTAACCTCCTATACTTCTCGGAATCCTATGCCTCATGTGCTAACACTCTCTAAACAACTGTAGCACATACATTAGGACATAGATAAATAGATATTTTTCCAGCCAAGTGGCAGTGTGCCCTTCTCACTGCATTTGTTTTACGATAGGGTACACCAGTAGCAATTAAGCCAGCTGATCAGTTGAGAGAGGAAGGGTTATGCTACAGTTAATGGGAATAATAAAAACTATGAATAGCATAATTACCATCTTCATTTTAGCCAATTCCTACCAGTTCAGCAATAGTGATGTTGTAACTTTTTATGCTTAAAACTTACCATCATACACAATTAGAAAGCTCAAAAAATGCCCTAATGTCTTTCATCTTACATCTTAGTTTTCAGTTTGGCATCCTGTCTACCCTGCTACTCATTTCATTACCAAGATAAATGTAGACTACTGCTTGCTAGGTAACAGAGTGGCCCTCATGTCAGACAACATCTTGCTTTAGCTTTATGATGTCAGCTTGCTAGGCAACAGAGTGGCCCCCATGTCAGACAACATCGTGCTTTAGCTTTATGATGTCAGCTTGCTAGGCAACAGAGTAGCCCTCATGTCAGACAACATCTTGCATTAGCTTTATGATGTCAGGTCGCTGCTGGACCAATCGTCCTTGAGGAAGCTGAGCACACAGGAGGATGAGATATCAGAAGTTATGCATTAGGCTACTATCTGTATTCAGGACTGCAAGGCAAATAGGCGGGGGGATGGTAAAGGAATCTAAACCACTTCAAAGCACTGGGGCCTTTTTGAAAGTGGGATGGAGATATAAACAAAAACAGAGATGATCCTTAACAACAATCCAACTTGAGAGTCAGAGTCCAACATACAGAGTGCAGGGGAAGAGGTTAAATAAGCTTCCTTCCGTGAGAATTTCACACTATCGTTCTAAAGTGAGGTAGTGCTTTTTAGCCTCAAAGGCAGCAATTTCCTCGAATGGAACATTGCAAGCACCAGGATCTAAAGCAGGCTTTAGTAGCATTGGAAGCAGTCAGTCTATTATAAACTATCAGGACCAACACAATGTGATCCATATTACTTCAATCTTGACACAAATTCTATTCAGGCACAGGCTCCGCCTATAAGGTAGTGAGGACATTCTGATGCTGTGAACGTCTTTTCAATGCCTAAAAGGAATGATTGCGATTTTTGCTTACCGTATAAATTGGTAAAATGATGCCGTATGCCGGAAGACTTTTTTTTTTTTTTCTTCAGTCTCGGCACTGCAGAGAAACTCTGTTGTGAAACACTGCCACTGGTGGTCATTCAGTATAATCTGCAGATGGAAAAGTCCACTGTTAGCACATTTACTATAAGAAATACAAAAATCTGGTTTATTTTAGGGTAAATAGATCAATACTGTGGAGTCTGTAGAATTGTGAAAATCAACAGCTCATTAGAAAATCAAATCTCAATTTGTGTTATTAACCTCCTATACTTCTCGGAATCCTATGCCTCATGTGCTAACACTCTCTAAACAACTGTAGCACATACATTAGGACATAGATAAATAGATATTTTTCCAGCCAAGTGGCAGTGTGCCCTTCTCACTGCATTTGTTTTACGATAGGGTACACCAGTAGCAATTAAGCCAGCTGATCAGTTGAGAGAGGAAGGGTTATGCTACAGTTAATGGGAATAATAAAAACTATGAATAGCATAATTACCATCTTCATTTTAGCCAATTCCTACCAGTTCAGCAATAGTGATGTTGTAACTTTTTATGCTTAAAACTTACCATCATACACAATTAGAAAGCTCAAAAAATGCCCTAATGTCTTTCATCTTAGTTTTCAGTTTGGCATCCTGTCTACCCTGCTACTCATTTCATTACCAAGATAAATGTATACTACTGCTTGCTAGGTAACAGAGTGGCCCTCATGTCAGACAACATCTTGCTTTAGCTTTATGATGTCAGCTTGCTAGGCAACAGAGTGGCCCCCATGTCAGACAACATCGTGCTTTAGCTTTATGATGTCAGCTTGCTAGGCAACAGAGTAGCCCTCATGTCAGACAACATCTTGCATTAGCTTTATGATGTCAGGTCGCTGCTGGACCAATCGTCCTTGAGGAAGCTGAGCACACAGGAGGATGAGATATCAGAAGTTATGCATTAGGCTACTATCTGTATTCAGGACTGCAAGGCAAATAGGCGGGGGGATGGTAAAGGAATCTAAACCACTTCAAAGCACTGGGGCCTTTTTGAAAGTGGGATGGAGATATAAACAAAAACAGAGATGATCCTTAACAACAATCCAACTTGAGAGTCAGTGTCCAACATACAGAGTGCAGGGGAAGAGGTTAAATAAGCTTCCTTCCGTGAGAATTTCACACTATCGTTCTAAAGTGAGGTAGTGCTTTTTAGCCTCAAAGGCAGCAATTTCCTCGAATGGAACATTGCAAGCACCTGGATCTAAAGCAGGCTTTAGTAGCATTGGAAGCAGTCAGTCTTTTATAAACTATCAGGACCAACACAATGTGATCCATATTACTTCAATCTTGACACAAATTCTATTCAGGCACAGGCTCCGCCTATAAGGTAGTGAGGACATTCTGATGCTGTGAACGTCTTTTCAATGCCTAAAAGGAATGATTGCGATTTTTGCTTACCGTATAAATTGGTAAAATGATGCCGTATGCCGGAACACTTTTTTTTTTTTCTTCAGTCTCGGCACTGCAGAGAAACTCTGTTGTGAAACACTGCCACTGGTGGTCATTCAGTATAATCTGCAGATGGAAAAGTCCACTGTTAGCACATTTACTATAAGAAATACAAAAATCGGGTTTATTTTAGGGTAAATAGATCAATACTGTGGAGTCTGTAGAATTGTGAAAATCAACAGCTCATTAGAAAATCAAATCTCAATTTGTGTTATTAACCTCCTATACTTCTCGGAATCCTATGCCTCATGTGCTAACACTCTCTAAACAACTGTAGCACATACATTAGGACATAGATAAATAGATATTTTTCCAGCCAAGTGGCAGTGTGCCCTTCTCACTGCATTTGTTTTACGATAGGGTACACCAGTAGCAATTAAGCCAGCTGATCAGTTGAGAGGAAGGGTTATGCTACAGTTAATGGGAATAATAAAAACTATGAATAGCATAATTACATCTTCATTTTAGCCAATTCCTACCAGTTCAGCAATAGTGATGTTGTAACTTTTTATGCTTAAAACTTACCATCATACACAATTAGAAAGCTCAAAAAATGCCCTAATGTCTTTCATCTTAGTTTTCAGTTTGGCATCCTGTCTACCCTGCTACTCATTTCATTACCAAGATAAATGTATACTACTGCTTGCTAGGTAACAGAGTGGCCCTCATGTCAGACAACATCTTGCTTTAGCTTTATGATGTCAGCTTGCTAGGCAACAGAGTGGCCCTCATGTCAGACAACATCTTGCATTAGCTTTATGATGTCAGGTCGCTGCTGGACCAATCGTCCTTGAGGAAGCTGAGCACACAGGAGGATGAGATATCAGAAGTTATGCATTAGGCTACTATCTGTATTCAGGGCTGCAAGGCAAATAGGCGGGGGGATGGTAAAGGAATCTAAACCACTTCAAAGCACTGGGGCCTTTTTGAAAGTGGGATGGAGATATAAACAAAAACAGAGATGATCCTTAACAACAATCCAACTTGAGAATCAGAGTCCAACATACAGAGTGCAGGGGAAGAGGTTAAATAAGCTTCCTTCCGTGAGAATTTCACACTATCGTTCTAAAGTGAGGTAGTGCTTTTTAGCCTCAAAGGCAGCAATTTCCTCGAATGGAACATTGCAAGCACCTGGATCTAAAGCAGGCTTTAGTAGCATTGGAAGCAGTCAGTCTATTATAAACTATCAGGACCAACACAATGTGATCCATATTACTTCAATCTTGACACAAATTCTATTCAGGCACAGGCTCCGCCTATAAGGTAGTGAGGACATTCTGATGCTGTGAACGTCTTTTCAATGCCTAAAAGGAATGATTGCGATTTTTGCTTACCGTATAAATTTGTAAAATGATGCCGTATGCCGGAAGACTTTTTTTTTTTTTTTCTTCAGTCTCGGCACTGCAGAGAAACTCTGTTGTGAAACACTGCCACTGGTGGTCATTCAGTATAATCTGCAGATGGAAAAGTCCACTGTTAGCACATTTACTATAAGAAATACAAAAATCGGGTTTATTTTAGGGTAAATAGATCAATACTGTGGAGTCTGTAGAATTGTGAAAATCAACAGCTCATTAGAAAATCAAATCTCAATTTGTGTTATTAACCTCCTATACTTCTCGGAATCCTATGCCTCATGTGCTAACACTCTCTAAACAACTGTAGCACATACATTAGGACATAGATAAATAGATATTTTTCCAGCCAAGTGGCAGTGTGCCCTTCTCACTGCATTTGTTTTACGATAGGGTACACCAGTAGCAATTAAGCCAGCTGATCAGTTGAGAGAGGAAGGGTTATGCTACAGTTAAAGGGAATAATAAAAACTATGAATAGCATAATTACCATCTTCATTTTAGCCAATTCCTACCAGTTCAGCAATAGTGATGTTGTGACTTTTTATGCTTAAAACTTACCATCATACACAATTGGAAAGCTCAAAAAATGCCCTAATGTCTTTCATCTTACATCTTAGTTTTCAGTTTGGCATCCTGTCTACCCTGCTACTCATTTCATTACCAAGATAAATGTATACTACTGCTTGCTAGGTAACAGAGTGGCCCTCATGTCAGACAACATCTTGCTTTAGCTTTATGATGTCAGCTTGCTAGGCAACAGAGTGGCCCTCATGTCAGACAACATCTTGCATTAGCTTTATGATGTCAGGTCGCTGCTGGACCAATCGTCCTTGAGGAAGCTGAGCACACAGGAGGATGAGATATCAGAAGTTATGCATTAGGCTACTATCTGTATTCAGGACTGCAAGGCAAATAGGCGGGGGGATGGTAAAGGACTCTAAACCACTTCAAAGCACTGGGGCCTTTTTGAAAGTGGGATGGAGATATAAACAAAAACAGAGATGATCCTTAACAACAATCCAACTTGAGAGTCAGAGTCCAACATACAGAGTGCAGGGGAAGAGGTTAAATAAGCTTCCTTCCGTGAGAATTTCACACTATCGTTCTAAAGTGAGGTAGTGCTTTTTAGCCTCAAAGGCAGCAATTTCCTCGAATGGAACATTGCAAGCACCAGGATCTAAAGCAGGCTTTAGTAGCATTGGAAGCAGTCAGTCTATTATAAACTATCAGGACCAACACAATGTGATCCATATTACTTCAATCTTGACACAAATTCTATTCAGGCACAGGCTCCGCCTATAAGGTAGTGAGGACATTCTGATGCTGTGAACGTCTTTTCAATGCCTAAAAGGAATGATTGCGATTTTTGCTTACCGTATAAATTTGTAAAATGATGCCGTATGCCGGAAGACTTTTTTTTTTTTTTTTCTTCAGTCTCGGCACTGCAGAGAAACTCTGTTGTGAAACACTGCCACTGGTGGTCATTCAGTATAATCTGCAGATGGAAAAGTCCACTGTTAGCACATTTACTATAAGAAATACAAAAATCGGGTTTATTTTAGGGTAAATAGATCAATACTGTGGAGTCTGTAGAATTGTGAAAATCAACAGCTCATTAGAAAATCAAATCTCAATTTGTGTTATTAACCTCCTATACTTCTCGGAATCCTATGCCTCATGTGCTAACACTCTCTAAACAACTGTAGCACATACATTAGGACATAGATAAATAGATATTTTTCCAGCCAAGTGGCAGTGTGCCCTTCTCACTGCATTTGTTTTACGATAGGGTACACCAGTAGCAATTAAGCCAGCTGATCAGTTGAGAGAGGAAGGGTTATGCTACAGTTAATGGGAATAATAAAAACTATGAATAGCATAATTACCATCTTCATTTTAGCCAATTCCTACCAGTTCAGCAATAGTGATGTTGTGACTTTTTATGCTTAAAACTTACCATCATACACAATTGGAAAGCTCAAAAAATGCCCTAATGTCTTTCATCTTACATCTTAGTTTTCAGTTTGGCATCCTGTCTACCCTGCTACTCATTTCATTACCAAGATAAATGTATACTACTGCTTGCTAGGTAACAGAGTGGCCCTCATGTCAGACAACATCTTGCTTTAGCTTTATGATGTCAGCTTGCTAGGCAACAGAGTGGCCCTCATGTCAGACAACATCTTGCATTAGCTTTATGATGTCAGGTCGCTGCTGGACCAATCGTCCTTGAGGAAGCTGAGCACACAGGAGGATGAGATATCAGAAGTTATGCATTAGGCTACTATCTGTATTCAGGACTGCAAGGCAAATAGGCGGGGGGATGGTAAAGGACTCTAAACCACTTCAAAGCACTGGGGCCTTTTTGAAAGTGGGATGGAGATATAAACAAAAACAGAGATGATCCTTAACAACAATCCAACTTGAGAGTCAGAGTCCAACATACAGAGTGCAGGGGAAGAGGTTAAATAAGCTTCCTTCCGTGAGAATTTCACACTATCGTTCTAAAGTGAGGTAGTGCTTTTTAGCCTCAAAGGCAGCAATTTCCTCGAATGGAACATTGCAAGCACCAGGATCTAAAGCAGGCTTTAGTAGCATTGGAAGCAGTCAGTCTATTATAAACTATCAGGACCAACACAATGTGATCCATATTACTTCAATCTTGACACAAATTCTATTCAGGCACAGGCTCCGCCTATAAGGTAGTGAGGACATTCTGATGCTGTGAACGTCTTTTCAATGCCTAAAAGGAATGATTGCGATTTTTGCTTACCGTATAAATTGGTAAAGTGATGCCGTATGCCGGAAGACTTTTTTTTTTTTTCTTCAGTCTCGGCACTGCAGAGAAACTCTGTTGTGAAACACTGCCACTGGTGGTCATTCAGTATAATCTGCAGATGGAAAAGTCCACTGTTAGCACATTTACTATAAGAAATACAAAAATCTGGTTTATTTTAGGGTAAATAGATCAATACTGTGGAGTCTGTAGAATTGTGAAAATCAACAGCTCATTAGAAAATCAAATCTCAATTTGTGTTATTAACCTCCTATACTTCTCGGAATCCTATGCCTCATGTGCTAACACTCTCTAAACAACTGTAGCACATACATTAGGACATAGATAAATAGATATTTTTCCAGCCAAGTGGCAGTGTGCCCTTCTCACTGCATTTGTTTTACGATAGGGTACACCAGTAGCAATTAAGCCAGCTGATCAGTTGAGAGAGGAAGGGTTATGCTACAGTTAATGGGAATAATAAAAATTATGAATAGCATAATTACCATCTTCATTTTAGCCAATTCCTACCAGTTCAGCAATAGTGATGTTGTGACTTTTTATGCTTAAAACTTACCATCATACACAATTGGAAAGCTCAAAAAATGCCCTAATGTCTTTCATCTTACATCTTAGTTTTCAGTTTGGCATCCTGTCTACCCTGCTACTCATTTCATTACCAAGATAAATGTAGACTACTGCTTGCTAGGTAACAGAGTGGCCCTCATGTCAGACAACATCTTGCTTTAGCTTTATGATGTCAGCTTGCTAGGCAACAGAGTGGCCCTCATGTCAGACAACATCTTGCATTAGCTTTATGATGTCAGGTCGCTGCTGGACCAATCGTCCTTGAGGAAGCTGAGCACACAGGAGGATGAGATATCAGAAGTTATGCATTAGGCTACTATCTGTATTCAGGACTGCAAGGCAAATAGGCGGGGGGATGGTAAAGGACTCTAAACCACTTCAAAGCACTGGGGCCTTTTTGAAAGTGGGATGGAGATATAAACAAAAACAGAGATGATCCTTAACAACAATCCAACTTGAGAGTCAGAGTCCAACATACAGAGTGCAGGGGAAGAGGTTAAATAAGCTTCCTTCCGTGAGAATTTCACACTATCGTTCTAAAGTGAGGTAGTGCTTTTTAGCCTCAAAGGCAGCAATTTCCTCGAATGGAACATTGCAAGCACCAGGATCTAAAGCAGGCTTCAGGCACAGGCTCCGCCTATAAGGTAGTGAGGACATTCTGATGCTGTGAACGTCTTTTCAATGCCTAAAAGGAATGATTGCGATTTTTGCTTACCGTATAAATTTGTAAAATGATGCCGTATGCCGGAAGACTTTTTTTTTTTTTTTCTTCAGTCTCGGCACTGCAGAGAAACTCTGTTGTGAAACACTGCCACTGGTGGTCATTCAGTATAATCTGCAGATGGAAAAGTCCACTGTTAGCACATTTACTATAAGAAATACAAAAATCTGGTTTATTTTAGGGTAAATAGATCAATACTGTGGAGTCTGTAGAATTGTGAAAATCAACAGCTCATTAGAAAATCAAATCTCAATTTGTGTTATTAACCTCCTATACTTCTCGGAATCCTATGCCTCATGTGCTAACACTCTCTAAACAACTGTAGCACATACATTAGGACATAGATAAATAGATATTTTTCCAGCCAAGTGGCAGTGTGCCCTTCTCACTGCATTTGTTTTACGATAGGGTACACCAGTAGCAATTAAGCCAGCTGATCAGTTGAGAGAGGAAGGGTTATGCTACAGTTAATGGGAATAATAAAAACTATGAATAGCATAATTACCATCTTCATTTTAGCCAATTCCTACCAGTTCAGCAATAGTGATGTTGTAACTTTTTATGCTTAAAACTTACCATCATACACAATTAGAAAGCTCAAAAAATGCCCTAATGTCTTTCATCTTACATCTTAGTTTTCAGTTTGGCATCCTGTCTACCCTGCTACTCATTTCATTACCAAGATAAATGTAGACTACTGCTTGCTAGGTAACAGAGTGGCCCTCATGTCAGACAACATCTTGCTTTAGCTTTATGATGTCAGCTTGCTAGGCAACAGAGTGGCCCCCATGTCAGACAACATCGTGCTTTAGCTTTATGATGTCAGCTTGCTAGGCAACAGAGTAGCCCTCATGTCAGACAACATCTTGCATTAGCTTTATGATGTCAGGTCGCTGCTGGACCAATCGTCCTTGAGGAAGCTGAGCACACAGGAGGATGAGATATCAGAAGTTATGCATTAGGCTACTATCTGTATTCAGGACTGCAAGGCAAATAGGCGGGGGGATGGTAAAGGAATCTAAACCACTTCAAAGCACTGGGGCCTTTTTGAAAGTGGGATGGAGATATAAACAAAAACAGAGATGATCCTTAACAACAATCCAACTTGAGAGTCAGAGTCCAACATACAGAGTGCAGGGGAAGAGGTTAAATAAGCTTCCTTCCGTGAGAATTTCACACTATCGTTCTAAAGTGAGGTAGTGCTTTTTAGCCTCAAAGGCAGCAATTTCCTCGAATGGAACATTGCAAGCACCAGGATCTAAAGCAGGCTTTAGTAGCATTGGAAGCAGTCAGTCTATTATAAACTATCAGGACCAACACAATGTGATCCATATTACTTCAATCTTGACACAAATTCTATTCAGGCACAGGCTCCGCCTATAAGGTAGTGAGGACATTCTGATGCTGTGAACGTCTTTTCAATGCCTAAAAGGAATGATTGCGATTTTTGCTTACCGTATAAATTGGTAAAATGATGCCGTATGCCGGAAGACTTTTTTTTTTTTTTCTTCAGTCTCGGCACTGCAGAGAAACTCTGTTGTGAAACACTGCCACTGGTGGTCATTCAGTATAATCTGCAGATGGAAAAGTCCACTGTTAGCACATTTACTATAAGAAATACAAAAATCTGGTTTATTTTAGGGTAAATAGATCAATACTGTGGAGTCTGTAGAATTGTGAAAATCAACAGCTCATTAGAAAATCAAATCTCAATTTGTGTTATTAACCTCCTATACTTCTCGGAATCCTATGCCTCATGTGCTAACACTCTCTAAACAACTGTAGCACATACATTAGGACATAGATAAATAGATATTTTTCCAGCCAAGTGGCAGTGTGCCCTTCTCACTGCATTTGTTTTACGATAGGGTACACCAGTAGCAATTAAGCCAGCTGATCAGTTGAGAGAGGAAGGGTTATGCTACAGTTAATGGGAATAATAAAAACTATGAATAGCATAATTACCATCTTCATTTTAGCCAATTCCTACCAGTTCAGCAATAGTGATGTTGTAACTTTTTATGCTTAAAACTTACCATCATACACAATTAGAAAGCTCAAAAAATGCCCTAATGTCTTTCATCTTAGTTTTCAGTTTGGCATCCTGTCTACCCTGCTACTCATTTCATTACCAAGATAAATGTATACTACTGCTTGCTAGGTAACAGAGTGGCCCTCATGTCAGACAACATCTTGCTTTAGCTTTATGATGTCAGCTTGCTAGGCAACAGAGTGGCCCCCATGTCAGACAACATCGTGCTTTAGCTTTATGATGTCAGCTTGCTAGGCAACAGAGTAGCCCTCATGTCAGACAACATCTTGCATTAGCTTTATGATGTCAGGTCGCTGCTGGACCAATCGTCCTTGAGGAAGCTGAGCACACAGGAGGATGAGATATCAGAAGTTATGCATTAGGCTACTATCTGTATTCAGGACTGCAAGGCAAATAGGCGGGGGGATGGTAAAGGAATCTAAACCACTTCAAAGCACTGGGGCCTTTTTGAAAGTGGGATGGAGATATAAACAAAAACAGAGATGATCCTTAACAACAATCCAACTTGAGAGTCAGAGTCCAACATACAGAGTGCAGGGGAAGAGGTTAAATAAGCTTCCTTCCGTGAGAATTTCACACTATCGTTCTAAAGTGAGGTAGTGCTTTTTAGCCTCAAAGGCAGCAATTTCCTCGAATGGAACATTGCAAGCACCTGGATCTAAAGCAGGCTTTAGTAGCATTGGAAGCAGTCAGTCTTTTATAAACTATCAGGACCAACACAATGTGATCCATATTACTTCAATCTTGACACAAATTCTATTCAGGCACAGGCTCCGCCTATAAGGTAGTGAGGACATTCTGATGCTGTGAACGTCTTTTCAATGCCTAAAAGGAATGATTGCGATTTTTGCTTACCGTATAAATTGGTAAAATGATGCCGTATGCCGGAACACTTTTTTTTTTTTCTTCAGTCTCGGCACTGCAGAGAAACTCTGTTGTGAAACACTGCCACTGGTGGTCATTCAGTATAATCTGCAGATGGAAAAGTCCACTGTTAGCACATTTACTATAAGAAATACAAAAATCGGGTTTATTTTAGGGTAAATAGATCAATACTGTGGAGTCTGTAGAATTGTGAAAATCAACAGCTCATTAGAAAATCAAATCTCAATTTGTGTTATTAACCTCCTATACTTCTCGGAATCCTATGCCTCATGTGCTAACACTCTCTAAACAACTGTAGCACATACATTAGGGCATAGATAAATAGATATTTTTCCAGCCAAGTGGCAGTGTGCCCTTCTCACTGCATTTGTTTTACGATAGGGTACACCAGTAGCAATTAAGCCAGCTGATCAGTTGAGAGAGGAAGGGTTATGCTACAGTTAATGGGAATAATAAAAACTATGAATAGCATAATTACCATCTTCATTTTAGCCAATTCCTACCAGTTCAGCAATAGTGATGTTGTGACTTTTTATGCTTAAAACTTACCATCATACACAATTGGAAAGCTCAAAAAATGCCCTAATGTCTTTCATCTTACATCTTAGTTTTCAGTTTGGCATCCTGTCTACCCTGCTACTCATTTCATTACCAAGATAAATGTAGACTACTGCTTGCTAGGTAACAGAGTGGCCCTCATGTCAGACAACATCTTGCTTTAGCTTTATGATGTCAGCTTGCTAGGCAACAGAGTGGCCCTCATGTCAGACAACATCTTGCATTAGCTTTATGATGTCAGGTCGCTGCTGGACCAATCGTCCTTGAGGAAGCTGAGCACACAGGAGGATGAGATATCAGAAGTTATGCATTAGGCTACTATCTGTATTCAGGACTGCAAGGCAAATAGGCGGGGGGATGGTAAAGGAATCTAAACCACTTCAAAGCACTGGGGCCTTTTTGAAAGTGGGATGGAGATATAAACAAAAACAGAGATGATCCTTAACAACAATCCAACTTGAGAGTCAGAGTCCAACATACAGAGTGCAGGGGAAGAGGTTAAATAAGCTTCCTTCCGTGAGAATTTCACACTATCGTTCTAAAGTGAGGCAGTGCTTTTTAGCCTCAAAGGCAGCAATTTCCTCGAATGGAACATTGCAAGCACCAGGATCTAAAGCAGGCTTTAGTAGCATTGGAAGCAGTCAGTCTATTATAAACTATCAGGACCAACACAATGTGATCCATATTACTTCAATCTTGACACAAATTCTATTCAGGCACAGGCTCCGCCTATAAGGTAGTGAGGACATTCTGATGCTGTGAACGTCTTTTCAATGCCTAAAAGGAATGATTGCGATTTTTGCTTACCGTATAAATTGGTAAAATGATGCCGTATGCCGGAAGACTTTTTTTTTTTTCTTCAGTCTCGGCACTGCAGAGAAACTCTGTTGTGAAACACTGCCACTGGTGGTCATTCAGTATAATCTGCAGATGGAAAAGTCCACTGTTAGCACATTTACTATAAGAAATACAAAAATCTGGTTTATTTTAGGGTAAATAGATCAATACTGTGGAGTCTGTAGAATTGTGAAAATCAACAGCTCATTAGAAAATCAAATCTCAATTTGTGTTATTAACCTCCTATACTTCTCGGAATCCTATGCCTCATGTGCTAACACTCTCTAAACAACTGTAGCACATACATTAGGACATAGATAAATAGATATTTTTCCAGCCAAGTGGCAGTGTGCCCTTCTCACTGCATTTGTTTTACGATAGGGTACACCAGTAGCAATTAAGCCAGCTGATCAGTTGAGAGAGGAAGGGTTATGCTACAGTTAATGGGAATAATAAAAACTATGAATAGCATAATTACCATCTTCATTTTAGCCAATTCCTACCAGTTCAGCAATAGTGATGTTGTAACTTTTTATGCTTAAAACTTACCATCATACACAATTAGAAAGCTCAAAAAATGCCCTAATGTCTTTCATCTTACATCTTAGTTTTCAGTTTGGCATCCTGTCTACCCTGCTACTCATTTCATTACCAAGATAAATGTAGACTACTGCTTGCTAGGTAACAGAGTGGCCCTCATGTCAGACAACATCTTGCTTTAGCTTTATGATGTCAGCTTGCTAGGCAACAGAGTGGCCCCCATGTCAGACAACATCGTGCTTTAGCTTTATGATGTCAGCTTGCTAGGCAACAGAGTAGCCCTCATGTCAGACAACATCTTGCATTAGCTTTATGATGTCAGGTCGCTGCTGGACCAATCGTCCTTGAGGAAGCTGAGCACACAGGAGGATGAGATATCAGAAGTTATGCATTAGGCTACTATCTGTATTCAGGACTGCAAGGCAAATAGGCGGGGGATGGTAAAGGAATCTAAACCACTTCAAAGCACTGGGGCCTTTTTGAAAGTGGGATGGAGATATAAACAAAAACAGAGATGATCCTTAACAACAATCCAACTTGAGAGTCAGAGTCCAACATACAGAGTGCAGGGGAAGAGGTTAAATAAGCTTCCTTCCGTGAGAATTTCACACTATCGTTCTAAAGTGAGGTAGTGCTTTTTAGCCTCAAAGGCAGCAATTTCCTCGAATGGAACATTGCAAGCACCAGGATCTAAAGCAGGCTTTAGTAGCATTGGAAGCAGTCAGTCTATTATAAACTATCAGGACCAACACAATGTGATCCATATTACTTCAATCTTGACACAAATTTCTATTCAGGCACAGGCTCCGCCTATAAGGTAGTGAGGACATTCTGATGCTGTGAACGTCTTTTCAATGCCTAAAAGGAATGATTGCGATTTTTGCTTACCGTATAAATTGGTAAAATGATGCCGTATGCCGGAAGACTTTTTTTTTTTTTTCTTCAGTCTCGGCACTGCAGAGAAACTCTGTTGTGAAACACTGCCACTGGTGGTCATTCAGTATAATCTGCAGATGGAAAAGTCCACTGTTAGCACATTTACTATAAGAAATACAAAAATCTGGTTTATTTTAGGGTAAATAGATCAATACTGTGGAGTCTGTAGAATTGTGAAAATCAACAGCTCATTAGAAAATCAAATCTCAATTTGTGTTATTAACCTCCTATACTTCTCGGAATCCTATGCCTCATGTGCTAACACTCTCTAAACAACTGTAGCACATACATTAGGACATAGATAAATAGATATTTTTCCAGCCAAGTGGCAGTGTGCCCTTCTCACTGCATTTGTTTTACGATAGGGTACACCAGTAGCAATTAAGCCAGCTGATCAGTTGAGAGAGGAAGGGTTATGCTACAGTTAATGGGAATAATAAAAACTATGAATAGCATAATTACCATCTTCATTTTAGCCAATTCCTACCAGTTCAGCAATAGTGATGTTGTAACTTTTTATGCTTAAAACTTACCATCATACACAATTAGAAAGCTCAAAAAATGCCCTAATGTCTTTCATCTTAGTTTTCAGTTTGGCATCCTGTCTACCCTGCTACTCATTTCATTACCAAGATAAATGTATACTACTGCTTGCTAGGTAACAGAGTGGCCCTCATGTCAGACAACATCTTGCTTTAGCTTTATGATGTCAGCTTGCTAGGCAACAGAGTGGCCCCCATGTCAGACAACATCGTGCTTTAGCTTTATGATGTCAGCTTGCTAGGCAACAGAGTAGCCCTCATGTCAGACAACATCTTGCATTAGCTTTATGATGTCAGGTCGCTGCTGGACCAATCGTCCTTGAGGAAGCTGAGCACACAGGAGGATGAGATATCAGAAGTTATGCATTAGGCTACTATCTGTATTCAGGACTGCAAGGCAAATAGGCGGGGGGATGGTAAAGGAATCTAAACCACTTCAAAGCACTGGGGCCTTTTTGAAAGTGGGATGGAGATATAAACAAAAACAGAGATGATCCTTAACAACAATCCAACTTGAGAGTCAGAGTCCAACATACAGAGTGCAGGGGAAGAGGTTAAATAAGCTTCCTTCCGTGAGAATTTCACACTATCGTTCTAAAGTGAGGTAGTGCTTTTTAGCCTCAAAGGCAGCAATTTCCTCGAATGGAACATTGCAAGCACCTGGATCTAAAGCAGGCTTTAGTAGCATTGGAAGCAGTCAGTCTTTTATAAACTATCAGGACCAACACAATGTGATCCATATTACTTCAATCTTGACACAAATTCTATTCAGGCACAGGCTCCGCCTATAAGGTAGTGAGGACATTCTGATGCTGTGAACGTCTTTTCAATGCCTAAAAGGAATGATTGCGATTTTTGCTTACCGTATAAATTGGTAAAATGATGCCGTATGCCGGAAGACTTTTTTTGTTTTCTTCAGTCTCGGCACTGCAGAGAAACTCTGTTGTGAAACACTGCCACTGGTGGTCATTCAGTATAATCTGCAGATGGAAAAGTCCACTGTTAGCACATTTACTATAAGAAATACAAAAATCGGGTTTATTTTAGGGTAAATAGATCAATACTGTGGAGTCTGTAGAATTGTGAAAATCAACAGCTCATTAGAAAATCAAATCTCAATTTGTGTTATTAACCTCCTATACTTCTCGGAATCCTATGCCTCATGTGCTAACACTCTCTAAACAACTGTAGCACATACATTAGGACATAGATAAATAGATATTTTTCCAGCCAAGTGGCAGTGTGCCCTTCTCACTGCATTTGTTTTACGATAGGGTACACCAGTAGCAATTAAGCCAGCTGATCAGTTGAGAGAGGAAGGGTTATGCTACAGTTAATGGGAATAATAAAAACTATGAATAGCATAATTACCATCTTCATTTTAGCCAATTCCTACCAGTTCAGCAATAGTGATGTTGTGACTTTTTATGCTTAAAACTTACCATCATACACAATTGGAAAGCTCAAAAAATGCCCTAATGTCTTTCATCTTACATCTTAGTTTTCAGTTTGGCATCCTGTCTACCCTGCTACTCATTTCATTACCAAGATAAATGTATACTACTGCTTGCTAGGTAACAGAGTGGCCCTCATGTCAGACAACATCTTGCTTTAGCTTTATGATGTCAGCTTGCTAGGCAACAGAGTGGCCCTCATGTCAGACAACATCTTGCATTAGCTTTATGATGTCAGGTCGCTGCTGGACCAATCGTCCTTGAGGAAGCTGAGCACACAGGAGGATGAGATATCAGAAGTTATGCATTAGGCTACTATCTGTATTCAGGGCTGCAAGGCAAATAGGCGGGGGGATGGTAAAGGAATCTAAACCACTTCAAAGCACTGGGGCCTTTTTGAAAGTGGGATGGAGATATAAACAAAAACAGAGATGATCCTTAACAACAATCCAACTTGAGAATCAGAGTCCAACATACAGAGTGCAGGGGAAGAGGTTAAATAAGCTTCCTTCCGTGAGAATTTCACACTATCGTTCTAAAGTGAGGTAGTGCTTTTTAGCCTCAAAGGCAGCAATTTCCTCGAATGGAACATTGCAAGCACCTGGATCTAAAGCAGGCTTTAGTAGCATTGGAAGCAGTCAGTCTATTATAAACTATCAGGACCAACACAATGTGATCCATATTACTTCAATCTTGACACAAATTCTATTCAGGCACAGGCTCCGCCTATAAGGTAGTGAGGACATTCTGATGCTGTGAACGTCTTTTCAATGCCTAAAAGGAATGATTGCGATTTTTGCTTACCGTATAAATTTGTAAAATGATGCCGTATGCCGGAAGACTTTTTTTTTTTTTTTCTTCAGTCTCGGCACTGCAGAGAAACTCTGTTGTGAAACACTGCCACTGGTGGTCATTCAGTATAATCTGCAGATGGAAAAGTCCACTGTTAGCACATTTACTATAAGAAATACAAAAATCTGGTTTATTTTAGGGTAAATAGATCAATACTGTGGAGTCTGTAGAATTGTGAAAATCAACAGCTCATTAGAAAATCAAATCTCAATTTGTGTTATTAACCTCCTATACTTCTCGGAATCCTATGCCTCATGTGCTAACACTCTCTAAACAACTGTAGCACATACATTAGGACATAGATAAATAGATATTTTTCCAGCCAAGTGGCAGTGTGCCCTTCTCACTGCATTTGTTTTACGATAGGGTACACCAGTAGCAATTAAGCCAGCTGATCAGTTGAGAGAGGAAGGGTTATGCTACAGTTAATGGGAATAATAAAAACTATGAATAGCATAATTACCATCTTCATTTTAGCCAATTCCTACCAGTTCAGCAATAGTGATGTTGTGACTTTTTATGCTTAAAACTTACCATCATACACAATTGGAAAGCTCAAAAAATGCCCTAATGTCTTTCATCTTACATCTTAGTTTTCAGTTTGGCATCCTGTCTACCCTGCTACTCATTTCATTACCAAGATAAATGTATACTACTGCTTGCTAGGTAACAGAGTGGCCCTCATGTCAGACAACATCTTGCTTTAGCTTTATGATGTCAGCTTGCTAGGCAACAGAGTGGCCCTCATGTCAGACAACATCTTGCATTAGCTTTATGATGTCAGGTCGCTGCTGGACCAATCGTCCTTGAGGAAGCTGAGCACACAGGAGGATGAGATATCAGAAGTTATGCATTAGGCTACTATCTGTATTCAGGACTGCAAGGCAAATAGGCGGGGGGATGGTAAAGGACTCTAAACCACTTCAAAGCACTGGGGCCTTTTTGAAAGTGGGATGGAGATATAAACAAAAACAGAGATGATCCTTAACAACAATCCAACTTGAGAGTCAGAGTCCAACATACAGAGTGCAGGGGAAGAGGTTAAATAAGCTTCCTTCCGTGAGAATTTCACACTATCGTTCTAAAGTGAGGTAGTGCTTTTTAGCCTCAAAGGCAGCAATTTCCTCGAATGGAACATTGCAAGCACCAGGATCTAAAGCAGGCTTTAGTAGCATTGGAAGCAGTCAGTCTATTATAAACTATCAGGACCAACACAATGTGATCCATATTACTTCAATCTTGACACAAATTCTATTCAGGCACAGGCTCCGCCTATAAGGTAGTGAGGACATTCTGATGCTGTGAACGTCTTTTCAATGCCTAAAAGGAATGATTGCGATTTTTGCTTACCGTATAAATTTGTAAAATGATGCCGTATGCCGGAAGACTTTTTTTTTTTTTTTTCTTCAGTCTCGGCACTGCAGAGAAACTCTGTTGTGAAACACTGCCACTGGTGGTCATTCAGTATAATCTGCAGATGGAAAAGTCCACTGTTAGCACATTTACTATAAGAAATACAAAAATCGGGTTTATTTTAGGGTAAATAGATCAATACTGTGGAGTCTGTAGAATTGTGAAAATCAACAGCTCATTAGAAAATCAAATCTCAATTTGTGTTATTAACCTCCTATACTTCTCGGAATCCTATGCCTCATGTGCTAACACTCTCTAAACAACTGTAGCACATACATTAGGACATAGATAAATAGATATTTTTCCAGCCAAGTGGCAGTGTGCCCTTCTCACTGCATTTGTTTTACGATAGGGTACACCAGTAGCAATTAAGCCAGCTGATCAGTTGAGAGAGGAAGGGTTATGCTACAGTTAATGGGAATAATAAAAACTATGAATAGCATAATTACCATCTTCATTTTAGCCAATTCCTACCAGTTCAGCAATAGTGATGTTGTGACTTTTTATGCTTAAAACTTACCATCATACACAATTGGAAAGCTCAAAAAATGCCCTAATGTCTTTCATCTTACATCTTAGTTTTCAGTTTGGCATCCTGTCTACCCTGCTACTCATTTCATTACCAAGATAAATGTATACTACTGCTTGCTAGGTAACAGAGTGGCCCTCATGTCAGACAACATCTTGCTTTAGCTTTATGATGTCAGCTTGCTAGGCAACAGAGTGGCCCTCATGTCAGACAACATCTTGCATTAGCTTTATGATGTCAGGTCGCTGCTGGACCAATCGTCCTTGAGGAAGCTGAGCACACAGGAGGATGAGATATCAGAAGTTATGCATTAGGCTACTATCTGTATTCAGGACTGCAAGGCAAATAGGCGGGGGGATGGTAAAGGACTCTAAACCACTTCAAAGCACTGGGGCCTTTTTGAAAGTGGGATGGAGATATAAACAAAAACAGAGATGATCCTTAACAACAATCCAACTTGAGAGTCAGAGTCCAACATACAGAGTGCAGGGGAAGAGGTTAAATAAGCTTCCTTCCGTGAGAATTTCACACTATCGTTCTAAAGTGAGGTAGTGCTTTTTAGCCTCAAAGGCAGCAATTTCCTCGAATGGAACATTGCAAGCACCAGGATCTAAAGCAGGCTTTAGTAGCATTGGAAGCAGTCAGTCTATTATAAACTATCAGGACCAACACAATGTGATCCATATTACTTCAATCTTGACACAAATTCTATTCAGGCACAGGCTCCGCCTATAAGGTAGTGAGGACATTCTGATGCTGTGAACGTCTTTTCAATGCCTAAAAGGAATGATTGCGATTTTTGCTTACCGTATAAATTGGTAAAATGATGCCGTATGCCGGAAGACTTTTTTTTTTTTTCTTCAGTCTCGGCACTGCAGAGAAACTCTGTTGTGAAACACTGCCACTGGTGGTCATTCAGTATAATCTGCAGATGGAAAAGTCCACTGTTAGCACATTTACTATAAGAAATACAAAAATCTGGTTTATTTTAGGGTAAATAGATCAATACTGTGGAGTCTGTAGAATTGTGAAAATCAACAGCTCATTAGAAAATCAAATCTCAATTTGTGTTATTAACCTCCTATACTTCTCGGAATCCTATGCCTCATGTGCTAACACTCTCTAAACAACTGTAGCACATACATTAGGACATAGATAAATAGATATTTTTCCAGCCAAGTGGCAGTGTGCCCTTCTCACTGCATTTGTTTTACGATAGGGTACACCAGTAGCAATTAAGCCAGCTGATCAGTTGAGAGAGGAAGGGTTATGCTACAGTTAATGGGAATAATAAAAACTATGAATAGCATAATTACCATCTTCATTTTAGCCAATTCCTACCAGTTCAGCAATAGTGATGTTGTGACTTTTTATGCTTAAAACTTACCATCATACACAATTGGAAAGCTCAAAAAATGCCCTAATGTCTTTCATCTTACATCTTAGTTTTCAGTTTGGCATCCTGTCTACCCTGCTACTCATTTCATTACCAAGATAAATGTAGACTACTGCTTGCTAGGTAACAGAGTGGCCCTCATGTCAGACAACATCTTGCTTTAGCTTTATGATGTCAGCTTGCTAGGCAACAGAGTGGCCCTCATGTCAGACAACATCTTGCATTAGCTTTATGATGTCAGGTCGCTGCTGGACCAATCGTCCTTGAGGAAGCTGAGCACACAGGAGGATGAGATATCAGAAGTTATGCATTAGGCTACTATCTGTATTCAGGACTGCAAGGCAAATAGGCGGGGGGATGGTAAAGGACTCTAAACCACTTCAAAGCACTGGGGCCTTTTTGAAAGTGGGATGGAGATATAAACAAAAACAGAGATGATCCTTAACAACAATCCAACTTGAGAGTCAGAGTCCAACATACAGAGTGCAGGGGAAGAGGTTAAATAAGCTTCCTTCCGTGAGAATTTCACACTATCGTTCTAAAGTGAGGTAGTGCTTTTTAGCCTCAAAGGCAGCAATTTCCTCGAATGGAACATTGCAAGCACCAGGATCTAAAGCAGGCTTCAGGCACAGGCTCCGCCTATAAGGTAGTGAGGACATTCTGATGCTGTGAACGTCTTTTCAATGCCTAAAAGGAATGATTGCGATTTTTGCTTACCGTATAAATTTGTAAAATGATGCCGTATGCCGGAAGACTTTTTTTTTTTTTTTCTTCAGTCTCGGCACTGCAGAGAAACTCTGTTGTGAAACACTGCCACTGGTGGTCATTCAGTATAATCTGCAGATGGAAAAGTCCACTGTTAGCACATTTACTATAAGAAATACAAAAATCTGGTTTATTTTAGGGTAAATAGATCAATACTGTGGAGTCTGTAGAATTGTGAAAATCAACAGCTCATTAGAAAATCAAATCTCAATTTGTGTTATTAACCTCCTATACTTCTCGGAATCCTATGCCTCATGTGCTAACACTCTCTAAACAACTGTAGCACATACATTAGGACATAGATAAATAGATATTTTTCCAGCCAAGTGGCAGTGTGCCCTTCTCACTGCATTTGTTTTACGATAGGGTACACCAGTAGCAATTAAGCCAGCTGATCAGTTGAGAGAGGAAGGGTTATGCTACAGTTAATGGGAATAATAAAAACTATGAATAGCATAATTACCATCTTCATTTTAGCCAATTCCTACCAGTTCAGCAATAGTGATGTTGTAACTTTTTATGCTTAAAACTTACCATCATACACAATTAGAAAGCTCAAAAAATGCCCTAATGTCTTTCATCTTACATCTTAGTTTTCAGTTTGGCATCCTGTCTACCCTGCTACTCATTTCATTACCAAGATAAATGTAGACTACTGCTTGCTAGGTAACAGAGTGGCCCTCATGTCAGACAACATCTTGCTTTAGCTTTATGATGTCAGCTTGCTAGGCAACAGAGTGGCCCCCATGTCAGACAACATCGTGCTTTAGCTTTATGATGTCAGCTTGCTAGGCAACAGAGTAGCCCTCATGTCAGACAACATCTTGCATTAGCTTTATGATGTCAGGTCGCTGCTGGACCAATCGTCCTTGAGGAAGCTGAGCACACAGGAGGATGAGATATCAGAAGTTATGCATTAGGCTACTATCTGTATTCAGGACTGCAAGGCAAATAGGCGGGGGGATGGTAAAGGAATCTAAACCACTTCAAAGCACTGGGGCCTTTTTGAAAGTGGGATGGAGATATAAACAAAAACAGAGATGATCCTTAACAACAATCCAACTTGAGAGTCAGAGTCCAACATACAGAGTGCAGGGGAAGAGGTTAAATAAGCTTCCTTCCGTGAGAATTTCACACTATCGTTCTAAAGTGAGGTAGTGCTTTTTAGCCTCAAAGGCAGCAATTTCCTCGAATGGAACATTGCAAGCACCAGGATCTAAAGCAGGCTTTAGTAGCATTGGAAGCAGTCAGTCTATTATAAACTATCAGGACCAACACAATGTGATCCATATTACTTCAATCTTGACACAAATTCTATTCAGGCACAGGCTCCGCCTATAAGGTAGTGAGGACATTCTGATGCTGTGAACGTCTTTTCAATGCCTAAAAGGAATGATTGCGATTTTTGCTTACCGTATAAATTGGTAAAATGATGCCGTATGCCGGAAGACTTTTTTTTTTTTTCTTCAGTCTCGGCACTGCAGAGAAACTCTGTTGTGAAACACTGCCACTGGTGGTCATTCAGTATAATCTGCAGATGGAAAAGTCCACTGTTAGCACATTTACTATAAGAAATACAAAAATCGGGTTTATTTTAGGGTAAATAGATCAATACTGTGGAGTCTGTAGAATTGTGAAAATCAACAGCTCATTAGAAAATCAAATCTCAATTTGTGTTATTAACCTCCTATACTTCTCGGAATCCTATGCCTCATGTGCTAACACTCTCTAAACAACTGTAGCACATACATTAGGACATAGATAAATAGATATTTTTCCAGCCAAGTGGCAGTGTGCCCTTCTCACTGCATTTGTTTTACGATAGGGTACACCAGTAGCAATTAAGCCAGCTGATCAGTTGAGAGAGGAAGGGTTATGCTACAGTTAATGGGAATAATAAAAACTATGAATAGCATAATTACCATCTTCATTTTAGCCAATTCCTACCAGTTCAGCAATAGTGATGTTGTGACTTTTTATGCTTAAAACTTACCATCATACACAATTGGAAAGCTCAAAAAATGCCCTAATGTCTTTCATCTTACATCTTAGTTTTCAGTTTGGCATCCTGTCTACCCTGCTACTCATTTCATTACCAAGATAAATGTATACTACTGCTTGCTAGGTAACAGAGTGGCCCTCATGTCAGACAACATCTTGCTTTAGCTTTATGATGTCAGCTTGCTAGGCAACAGAGTGGCCCCCATGTCAGACAACATCGTGCTTTAGCTTTATGATGTCAGCTTGCTAGGCAACAGAGTAGCCCTCATGTCAGACAACATCTTGCATTAGCTTTATGATGTCAGGTCGCTGCTGGACCAATCGTCCTTGAGGAAGCTGAGCACACAGGAGGATGAGATATCAGAAGTTATGCATTAGGCTACTATCTGTATTCAGGACTGCAAGGCAAATAGGCGGGGGATGGTAAAGGAATCTAAACCACTTCAAAGCACTGGGGCCTTTTTGAAAGTGGGATGGAGATATAAACAAAAACAGAGATGATCCTTAACAACAATCCAACTTGAGAGTCAGAGTCCAACATACAGAGTGCAGGGGAAGAGGTTAAATAAGCTTCCTTCCGTGAGAATTTCACACTATCGTTCTAAAGTGAGGTAGTGCTTTTTAGCCTCAAAGGCAGCAATTTCCTCGAATGGAACATTGCAAGCACCAGGATCTAAAGCAGGCTTTAGTAGCATTGGAAGCAGTCAGTCTATTATAAACTATCAGGACCAACACAATGTGATCCATATTACTTCAATCTTGACACAAATTTCTATTCAGGCACAGGCTCCGCCTATAAGGTAGTGAGGACATTCTGATGCTGTGAACGTCTTTTCAATGCCTAAAAGGAATGATTGCGATTTTTGCTTACCGTATAAATTGGTAAAATGATGCCGTATGCCGGAAGACTTTTTTTTTTTTTCTTCAGTCTCGGCACTGCAGAGAAACTCTGTTGTGAAACACTGCCACTGGTGGTCATTCAGTATAATCTGCAGATGGAAAAGTCCACTGTTAGCACATTTACTATAAGAAATACAAAAATCTGGTTTATTTTAGGGTAAATAGATCAATACTGTGGAGTCTGTAGAATTGTGAAAATCAACAGCTCATTAGAAAATCAAATCTCAATTTGTGTTATTAACCTCCTATACTTCTCGGAATCCTATGCCTCATGTGCTAACACTCTCTAAACAACTGTAGCACATACATTAGGACATAGATAAATAGATATTTTTCCAGCCAAGTGGCAGTGTGCCCTTCTCACTGCATTTGTTTTACGATAGGGTACACCAGTAGCAATTAAGCCAGCTGATCAGTTGAGAGAGGAAGGGTTATGCTACAGTTAATGGGAATAATAAAAACTATGAATAGCATAATTACCATCTTCATTTTAGCCAATTCCTACCAGTTCAGCAATAGTGATGTTGTGACTTTTTATGCTTAAAACTTACCATCATACACAATTGGAAAGCTCAAAAAATGCCCTAATGTCTTTCATCTTACATCTTAGTTTTCAGTTTGGCATCCTGTCTACCCTGCTACTCATTTCATTACCAAGATAAATGTATACTACTGCTTGCTAGGTAACAGAGTGGCCCTCATGTCAGACAACATCTTGCTTTAGCTTTATGATGTCAGCTTGCTAGGCAACAGAGTGGCCCTCATGTCAGACAACATCTTGCATTAGCTTTATGATGTCAGGTCGCTGCTGGACCAATCGTCCTTGAGGAAGCTGAGCACACAGGAGGATGAGATATCAGAAGTTATGCATTAGGCTACTATCTGTATTCAGGACTGCAAGGCAAATAGGCGGGGGGATGGTAAAGGACTCTAAACCACTTCAAAGCACTGGGGCCTTTTTGAAAGTGGGATGGAGATATAAACAAAAACAGAGATGATCCTTAACAACAATCCAACTTGAGAGTCAGAGTCCAACATACAGAGTGCAGGGGAAGAGGTTAAATAAGCTTCCTTCCGTGAGAATTTCACACTATCGTTCTAAAGTGAGGTAGTGCTTTTTAGCCTCAAAGGCAGCAATTTCCTCGAATGGAACATTGCAAGCACCAGGATCTAAAGCAGGCTTTAGTAGCATTGGAAGCAGTCAGTCTATTATAAACTATCAGGACCAACACAATGTGATCCATATTACTTCAATCTTGACACAAATTCTATTCAGGCACAGGCTCCGCCTATAAGGTAGTGAGGACATTCTGATGCTGTGAACGTCTTTTCAATGCCTAAAAGGAATGATTGCGATTTTTGCTTACCGTATAAATTGGTAAAATGATGCCGTATGCCGGAAGACTTTTTTTTTTTTTCTTCAGTCTCGGCACTGCAGAGAAACTCTGTTGTGAAACACTGCCACTGGTGGTCATTCAGTATAATCTGCAGATGGAAAAGTCCACTGTTAGCACATTTACTATAAGAAATACAAAAATCTGGTTTATTTTAGGGTAAATAGATCAATACTGTGGAGTCTGTAGAATTGTGAAAATCAACAGCTCATTAGAAAATCAAATCTCAATTTGTGTTATTAACCTCCTATACTTCTCGGAATCCTATGCCTCATGTGCTAACACTCTCTAAACAACTGTAGCACATACATTAGGACATAGATAAATAGATATTTTTCCAGCCAAGTGGCAGTGTGCCCTTCTCACTGCATTTGTTTTACGATAGGGTACACCAGTAGCAATTAAGCCAGCTGATCAGTTGAGAGAGGAAGGGTTATGCTACAGTTAATGGGAATAATAAAAACTATGAATAGCATAATTACCATCTTCATTTTAGCCAATTCCTACCAGTTCAGCAATAGTGATGTTGTGACTTTTTATGCTTAAAACTTACCATCATACACAATTGGAAAGCTCAAAAAATGCCCTAATGTCTTTCATCTTACATCTTAGTTTTCAGTTTGGCATCCTGTCTACCCTGCTACTCATTTCATTACCAAGATAAATGTAGACTACTGCTTGCTAGGTAACAGAGTGGCCCTCATGTCAGACAACATCTTGCTTTAGCTTTATGATGTCAGCTTGCTAGGCAACAGAGTGGCCCTCATGTCAGACAACATCTTGCATTAGCTTTATGATGTCAGGTCGCTGCTGGACCAATCGTCCTTGAGGAAGCTGAGCACACAGGAGGATGAGATATCAGAAGTTATGCATTAGGCTACTATCTGTATTCAGGACTGCAAGGCAAATAGGCGGGGGGATGGTAAAGGACTCTAAACCACTTCAAAGCACTGGGGCCTTTTTGAAAGTGGGATGGAGATATAAACAAAAACAGAGATGATCCTTAACAACAATCCAACTTGAGAGTCAGAGTCCAACATACAGAGTGCAGGGGAAGAGGTTAAATAAGCTTCCTTCCGTGAGAATTTCACACTATCGTTCTAAAGTGAGGTAGTGCTTTTTAGCCTCAAAGGCAGCAATTTCCTCGAATGGAACATTGCAAGCACCAGGATCTAAAGCAGGCTTCAGGCACAGGCTCCGCCTATAAGGTAGTGAGGACATTCTGATGCTGTGAACGTCTTTTCAATGCCTAAAAGGAATGATTGCGATTTTTGCTTACCGTATAAATTTGTAAAATGATGCCGTATGCCGGAAGACTTTTTTTTTTTTTTTCTTCAGTCTCGGCACTGCAGAGAAACTCTGTTGTGAAACACTGCCACTGGTGGTCATTCAGTATAATCTGCAGATGGAAAAGTCCACTGTTAGCACATTTACTATAAGAAATACAAAAATCTGGTTTATTTTAGGGTAAATAGATCAATACTGTGGAGTCTGTAGAATTGTGAAAATCAACAGCTCATTAGAAAATCAAATCTCAATTTGTGTTATTAACCTCCTATACTTCTCGGAATCCTATGCCTCATGTGCTAACACTCTCTAAACAACTGTAGCACATACATTAGGACATAGATAAATAGATATTTTTCCAGCCAAGTGGCAGTGTGCCCTTCTCACTGCATTTGTTTTACGATAGGGTACACCAGTAGCAATTAAGCCAGCTGATCAGTTGAGAGAGGAAGGGTTATGCTACAGTTAATGGGAATAATAAAAACTATGAATAGCATAATTACCATCTTCATTTTAGCCAATTCCTACCAGTTCAGCAATAGTGATGTTGTAACTTTTTATGCTTAAAACTTACCATCATACACAATTAGAAAGCTCAAAAAATGCCCTAATGTCTTTCATCTTACATCTTAGTTTTCAGTTTGGCATCCTGTCTACCCTGCTACTCATTTCATTACCAAGATAAATGTAGACTACTGCTTGCTAGGTAACAGAGTGGCCCTCATGTCAGACAACATCTTGCTTTAGCTTTATGATGTCAGCTTGCTAGGCAACAGAGTGGCCCCCATGTCAGACAACATCGTGCTTTAGCTTTATGATGTCAGCTTGCTAGGCAACAGAGTAGCCCTCATGTCAGACAACATCTTGCATTAGCTTTATGATGTCAGGTCGCTGCTGGACCAATCGTCCTTGAGGAAGCTGAGCACACAGGAGGATGAGATATCAGAAGTTATGCATTAGGCTACTATCTGTATTCAGGACTGCAAGGCAAATAGGCGGGGGGATGGTAAAGGAATCTAAACCACTTCAAAGCACTGGGGCCTTTTTGAAAGTGGGATGGAGATATAAACAAAAACAGAGATGATCCTTAACAACAATCCAACTTGAGAGTCAGAGTCCAACATACAGAGTGCAGGGGAAGAGGTTAAATAAGCTTCCTTCCGTGAGAATTTCACACTATCGTTCTAAAGTGAGGTAGTGCTTTTTAGCCTCAAAGGCAGCAATTTCCTCGAATGGAACATTGCAAGCACCAGGATCTAAAGCAGGCTTTAGTAGCATTGGAAGCAGTCAGTCTATTATAAACTATCAGGACCAACACAATGTGATCCATATTACTTCAATCTTGACACAAATTCTATTCAGGCACAGGCTCCGCCTATAAGGTAGTGAGGACATTCTGATGCTGTGAACGTCTTTTCAATGCCTAAAAGGAATGATTGCGATTTTTGCTTACCGTATAAATTGGTAAAATGATGCCGTATGCCGGAAGACTTTTTTTTTTTTTTCTTCAGTCTCGGCACTGCAGAGAAACTCTGTTGTGAAACACTGCCACTGGTGGTCATTCAGTATAATCTGCAGATGGAAAAGTCCACTGTTAGCACATTTACTATAAGAAATACAAAAATCGGGTTTATTTTAGGGTAAATAGATCAATACTGTGGAGTCTGTAGAATTGTGAAAATCAACAGCTCATTAGAAAATCAAATCTCAATTTGTGTTATTAACCTCCTATACTTCTCGGAATCCTATGCCTCATGTGCTAACACTCTCTAAACAACTGTAGCACATACATTAGGACATAGATAAATAGATATTTTTCCAGCCAAGTGGCAGTGTGCCCTTCTCACTGCATTTGTTTTACGATAGGGTACACCAGTAGCAATTAAGCCAGCTGATCAGTTGAGAGAGGAAGGGTTATGCTACAGTTAATGGGAATAATAAAAACTATGAATAGCATAATTACCATCTTCATTTTAGCCAATTCCTACCAGTTCAGCAATAGTGATGTTGTGACTTTTTATGCTTAAAACTTACCATCATACACAATTGGAAAGCTCAAAAAATGCCCTAATGTCTTTCATCTTACATCTTAGTTTTCAGTTTGGCATCCTGTCTACCCTGCTACTCATTTCATTACCAAGATAAATGTATACTACTGCTTGCTAGGTAACAGAGTGGCCCTCATGTCAGACAACATCTTGCTTTAGCTTTATGATGTCAGCTTGCTAGGCAACAGAGTGGCCCCCATGTCAGACAACATCGTGCTTTAGCTTTATGATGTCAGCTTGCTAGGCAACAGAGTAGCCCTCATGTCAGACAACATCTTGCATTAGCTTTATGATGTCAGGTCGCTGCTGGACCAATCGTCCTTGAGGAAGCTGAGCACACAGGAGGATGAGATATCAGAAGTTATGCATTAGGCTACTATCTGTATTCAGGACTGCAAGGCAAATAGGCGGGGGATGGTAAAGGAATCTAAACCACTTCAAAGCACTGGGGCCTTTTTGAAAGTGGGATGGAGATATAAACAAAAACAGAGATGATCCTTAACAACAATCCAACTTGAGAGTCAGAGTCCAACATACAGAGTGCAGGGGAAGAGGTTAAATAAGCTTCCTTCCGTGAGAATTTCACACTATCGTTCTAAAGTGAGGTAGTGCTTTTTAGCCTCAAAGGCAGCAATTTCCTCGAATGGAACATTGCAAGCACCAGGATCTAAAGCAGGCTTTAGTAGCATTGGAAGCAGTCAGTCTATTATAAACTATCAGGACCAACACAATGTGATCCATATTACTTCAATCTTGACACAAATTTCTATTCAGGCACAGGCTCCGCCTATAAGGTAGTGAGGACATTCTGATGCTGTGAACGTCTTTTCAATGCCTAAAAGGAATGATTGCGATTTTTGCTTACCGTATAAATTGGTAAAATGATGCCGTATGCCGGAAGACTTTTTTTTTTTTTCTTCAGTCTCGGCACTGCAGAGAAACTCTGTTGTGAAACACTGCCACTGGTGGTCATTCAGTATAATCTGCAGATGGAAAAGTCCACTGTTAGCACATTTACTATAAGAAATACAAAAATCTGGTTTATTTTAGGGTAAATAGATCAATACTGTGGAGTCTGTAGAATTGTGAAAATCAACAGCTCATTAGAAAATCAAATCTCAATTTGTGTTATTAACCTCCTATACTTCTCGGAATCCTATGCCTCATGTGCTAACACTCTCTAAACAACTGTAGCACATACATTAGGACATAGATAAATAGATATTTTTCCAGCCAAGTGGCAGTGTGCCCTTCTCACTGCATTTGTTTTACGATAGGGTACACCAGTAGCAATTAAGCCAGCTGATCAGTTGAGAGAGGAAGGGTTATGCTACAGTTAATGGGAATAATAAAAACTATGAATAGCATAATTACCATCTTCATTTTAGCCAATTCCTACCAGTTCAGCAATAGTGATGTTGTAACTTTTTATGCTTAAAACTTACCATCATACACAATTAGAAAGCTCAAAAAATGCCCTAATGTCTTTCATCTTAGTTTTCAGTTTGGCATCCTGTCTACCCTGCTACTCATTTCATTACCAAGATAAATGTATACTACTGCTTGCTAGGTAACAGAGTGGCCCTCATGTCAGACAACATCTTGCTTTAGCTTTATGATGTCAGCTTGCTAGGCAACAGAGTGGCCCCCATGTCAGACAACATCGTGCTTTAGCTTTATGATGTCAGCTTGCTAGGCAACAGAGTAGCCCTCATGTCAGACAACATCTTGCATTAGCTTTATGATGTCAGGTCGCTGCTGGACCAATCGTCCTTGAGGAAGCTGAGCACACAGGAGGATGAGATATCAGAAGTTATGCATTAGGCTACTATCTGTATTCAGGACTGCAAGGCAAATAGGCGGGGGGATGGTAAAGGAATCTAAACCACTTCAAAGCACTGGGGCCTTTTTGAAAGTGGGATGGAGATATAAACAAAAACAGAGATGATCCTTAACAACAATCCAACTTGAGAGTCAGAGTCCAACATACAGAGTGCAGGGGAAGAGGTTAAATAAGCTTCCTTCCGTGAGAATTTCACACTATCGTTCTAAAGTGAGGTAGTGCTTTTTAGCCTCAAAGGCAGCAATTTCCTCGAATGGAACATTGCAAGCACCTGGATCTAAAGCAGGCTTTAGTAGCATTGGAAGCAGTCAGTCTTTTATAAACTATCAGGACCAACACAATGTGATCCATATTACTTCAATCTTGACACAAATTCTATTCAGGCACAGGCTCCGCCTATAAGGTAGTGAGGACATTCTGATGCTGTGAACGTCTTTTCAATGCCTAAAAGGAATGATTGCGATTTTTGCTTACCGTATAAATTGGTAAAATGATGCCGTATGCCGGAAGACTTTTTTTGTTTTCTTCAGTCTCGGCACTGCAGAGAAACTCTGTTGTGAAACACTGCCACTGGTGGTCATTCAGTATAATCTGCAGATGGAAAAGTCCACTGTTAGCACATTTACTATAAGAAATACAAAAATCGGGTTTATTTTAGGGTAAATAGATCAATACTGTGGAGTCTGTAGAATTGTGAAAATCAACAGCTCATTAGAAAATCAAATCTCAATTTGTGTTATTAACCTCCTATACTTCTCGGAATCCTATGCCTCATGTGCTAACACTCTCTAAACAACTGTAGCACATACATTAGGACATAGATAAATAGATATTTTTCCAGCCAAGTGGCAGTGTGCCCTTCTCACTGCATTTGTTTTACGATAGGGTACACCAGTAGCAATTAAGCCAGCTGATCAGTTGAGAGAGGAAGGGTTATGCTACAGTTAATGGGAATAATAAAAACTATGAATAGCATAATTACCATCTTCATTTTAGCCAATTCCTACCAGTTCAGCAATAGTGATGTTGTGACTTTTTATGCTTAAAACTTACCATCATACACAATTGGAAAGCTCAAAAAATGCCCTAATGTCTTTCATCTTACATCTTAGTTTTCAGTTTGGCATCCTGTCTACCCTGCTACTCATTTCATTACCAAGATAAATGTATACTACTGCTTGCTAGGTAACAGAGTGGCCCTCATGTCAGACAACATCTTGCTTTAGCTTTATGATGTCAGCTTGCTAGGCAACAGAGTGGCCCTCATGTCAGACAACATCTTGCATTAGCTTTATGATGTCAGGTCGCTGCTGGACCAATCGTCCTTGAGGAAGCTGAGCACACAGGAGGATGAGATATCAGAAGTTATGCATTAGGCTACTATCTGTATTCAGGACTGCAAGGCAAATAGGCGGGGGGATGGTAAAGGACTCTAAACCACTTCAAAGCACTGGGGCCTTTTTGAAAGTGGGATGGAGATATAAACAAAAACAGAGATGATCCTTAACAACAATCCAACTTGAGAATCAGAGTCCAACATACAGAGTGCAGGGGAAGAGGTTAAATAAGCTTCCTTCCGTGAGAATTTCACACTATCGTTCTAAAGTGAGGTAGTGCTTTTTAGCCTCAAAGGCAGCAATTTCCTCGAATGGAACATTGCAAGCACCTGGATCTAAAGCAGGCTTTAGTAGCATTGGAAGCAGTCAGTCTATTATAAACTATCAGGACCAACACAATGTGATCCATATTACTTCAATCTTGACACAAATTCTATTCAGGCACAGGCTCCGCCTATAAGGTAGTGAGGACATTCTGATGCTGTGAACGTCTTTTCAATGCCTAAAAGGAATGATTGCGATTTTTGCTTACCGTATAAATTGGTAAAATGATGCCGTATGCCGGAAGACTTTTTTTTTTTTTTCTTCAGTCTCGGCACTGCAGAGAAACTCTGTTGTGAAACACTGCCACTGGTGGTCATTCAGTATAATCTGCAGATGGAAAAGTCCACCGTTAGCACATTTACTATAAGAAATACAAAAATCGGGTTTATTTTAGGGTAAATAGATCAATACTGTGGAGTCTGTAGAATTGTGAAAATCAACAGCTCATTAGAAAATCAAATCTCAATTTGTGTTATTAACCTCCTATACTTCTCGGAATCCTATGCCTCATGTGCTAACACTCTCTAAACAACTGTAGCACATACATTAGGACATAGATAAATAGATATTTTTCCAGCCAAGTGGCAGTGTGCCCTTCTCACTGCATTTGTTTTACGATAGGGTACACCAGTAGCAATTAAGCCAGCTGATCAGTTGAGAGAGGAAGGGTTATGCTACAGTTAATGGGAATAATAAAAACTATGAATAGCATAATTACCATCTTCATTTTAGCCAATTCCTACCAGTTCAGCAATAGTGATGTTGTAACTTTTTATGCTTAAAACTTACCATCATACACAATTAGAAAGCTCAAAAAATGCCCTAATGTCTTTCATCTTACATCTTAGTTTTCAGTTTGGCATCCTGTCTACCCTGCTACTCATTTCATTACCAAGATAAATGTATACTACTGCTTGCTAGGTAACAGAGTGGCCCTCATGTCAGACAACATCTTGCTTTAGCTTTATGATGTCAGCTTGCTAGGCAACAGAGTGGCCCTCATGTCAGACAACATCTTGCATTAGCTTTATGATGTCAGGTCGCTGCTGGACCAATCGTCCTTGAGGAAGCTGAGCACACAGGAGGATGAGATATCAGAAGTTATGCATTAGGCTACTATCTGTATTCAGGACTGCAAGGCAAATAGGCGGGGGGATGGTAAAGGAATCTAAACCACTTCAAAGCACTGGGGCCTTTTTGAAAGTGGGATGGAGATATAAACAAAAACAGAGATGATCCTTAACAACAATCCAACTTGAGAGTCAGAGTCCAACATACAGAGTGCAGGGGAAGAGGTTAAATAAGCTTCCTTCCGTGAGAATTTCACACTATCGTTCTAAAGTGAGGTAGTGCTTTTTAGCCTCAAAGGCAGCAATTTCCTCGAATGGAACATTGCAAGCACCAGGATCTAAAGCAGGCTTTAGTAGCATTGGAAGCAGTCAGTCTATTATAAACTATCAGGACCAACACAATGTGATCCATATTACTTCAATCTTGACACAAATTCTATTCAGGCACAGGCTCCGCCTATAAGGTAGTGAGGACATTCTGATGCTGTGAACGTCTTTTCAATGCCTAAAAGGAATGATTGCGATTTTTGCTTACCGTATAAATTGGTAAAATGATGCCGTATGCCGGAAGACTTTTTTTTTTTTTTTCTTCAGTCTCGGCACTGCAGAGAAACTCTGTTGTGAAACACTGCCACTGGTGGTCATTCAGTATAATCTGCAGATGGAAAAGTCCACTGTTAGCACATTTACTATAAGAAATACAAAAATCTGGTTTATTTTAGGGTAAATAGATCAATACTGTGGAGTCTGTAGAATTGTGAAAATCAACAGCTCATTAGAAAATCAAATCTCAATTTGTGTTATTAACCTCCTATACTTCTCGGAATCCTATGCCTCATGTGCTAACACTCTCTAAACAACTGTAGCACATACATTAGGACATAGATAAATAGATATTTTTCCAGCCAAGTGGCAGTGTGCCCTTCTCACTGCATTTGTTTTACGATAGGGTACACCAGTAGCAATTAAGCCAGCTGATCAGTTGAGAGAGGAAGGGTTATGCTACAGTTAATGGGAATAATAAAAACTATGAATAGCATAATTACCATCTTCATTTTAGCCAATTCCTACCAGTTCAGCAATAGTGATGTTGTGACTTTTTATGCTTAAAACTTACCATCATACACAATTGGAAAGCTCAAAAAATGCCCTAATGTCTTTCATCTTACATCTTAGTTTTCAGTTTGGCATCCTGTCTACCCTGCTACTCATTTCATTACCAAGATAAATGTATACTACTGCTTGCTAGGTAACAGAGTGGCCCTCATGTCAGACAACATCTTGCTTTAGCTTTATGATGTCAGCTTGCTAGGCAACAGAGTGGCCCTCATGTCAGACAACATCTTGCATTAGCTTTATGATGTCAGGTCGCTGCTGGACCAATCGTCCTTGAGGAAGCTGAGCACACAGGAGGATGAGATATCAGAAGTTATGCATTAGGCTACTATCTGTATTCAGGACTGCAAGGCAAATAGGCGGGGGGATGGTAAAGGACTCTAAACCACTTCAAAGCACTGGGGCCTTTTTGAAAGTGGGATGGAGATATAAACAAAAACAGAGATGATCCTTAACAACAATCCAACTTGAGAGTCAGAGTCCAACATACAGAGTGCAGGGGAAGAGGTTAAATAAGCTTCCTTCCGTGAGAATTTCACACTATCGTTCTAAAGTGAGGTAGTGCTTTTTAGCCTCAAAGGCAGCAATTTCCTCGAATGGAACATTGCAAGCACCAGGATCTAAAGCAGGCTTTAGTAGCATTGGAAGCAGTCAGTCTATTATAAACTATCAGGACCAACACAATGTGATCCATATTACTTCAATCTTGACACAAATTCTATTCAGGCACAGGCTCCGCCTATAAGGTAGTGAGGACATTCTGATGCTGTGAACGTCTTTTCAATGCCTAAAAGGAATGATTGCGATTTTTGCTTACCGTATAAATTGGTAAAATGATGCCGTATGCCGGAAGACTTTTTTTTTTTTTTCTTCAGTCTCGGCACTGCAGAGAAACTCTGTTGTGAAACACTGCCACTGGTGGTCATTCAGTATAATCTGCAGATGGAAAAGTCCACTGTTAGCACATTTACTATAAGAAATACAAAAATCTGGTTTATTTTAGGGTAAATAGATCAATACTGTGGAGTCTGTAGAATTGTGAAAATCAACAGCTCATTAGAAAATCAAATCTCAATTTGTGTTATTAACCTCCTATACTTCTCGGAATCCTATGCCTCATGTGCTAACACTCTCTAAACAACTGTAGCACATACATTAGGACATAGATAAATAGATATTTTTCCAGCCAAGTGGCAGTGTGCCCTTCTCACTGCATTTGTTTTACGATAGGGTACACCAGTAGCAATTAAGCCAGCTGATCAGTTGAGAGAGGAAGGGTTATGCTACAGTTAATGGGAATAATAAAAACTATGAATAGCATAATTACCATCTTCATTTTAGCCAATTCCTACCAGTTCAGCAATAGTGATGTTGTGACTTTTTATGCTTAAAACTTACCATCATACACAATTGGAAAGCTCAAAAAATGCCCTAATGTCTTTCATCTTACATCTTAGTTTTCAGTTTGGCATCCTGTCTACCCTGCTACTCATTTCATTACCAAGATAAATGTATACTACTGCTTGCTAGGTAACAGAGTGGCCCTCATGTCAGACAACATCTTGCTTTAGCTTTATGATGTCAGCTTGCTAGGCAACAGAGTGGCCCTCATGTCAGACAACATCTTGCATTAGCTTTATGATGTCAGGTCGCTGCTGGACCAATCGTCCTTGAGGAAGCTGAGCACACAGGAGGATGAGATATCAGAAGTTATGCATTAGGCTACTATCTGTATTCAGGACTGCAAGGCAAATAGGCGGGGGGATGGTAAAGGACTCTAAACCACTTCAAAGCACTGGGGCCTTTTTGAAAGTGGGATGGAGATATAAACAAAAACAGAGATGATCCTTAACAACAATCCAACTTGAGAGTCAGAGTCCAACATACAGAGTGCAGGGGAAGAGGTTAAATAAGCTTCCTTCCGTGAGAATTTCACACTATCGTTCTAAAGTGAGGTAGTGCTTTTTAGCCTCAAAGGCAGCAATTTCCTCGAATGGAACATTGCAAGCACCAGGATCTAAAGCAGGCTTTAGTAGCATTGGAAGCAGTCAGTCTATTATAAACTATCAGGACCAACACAATGTGATCCATATTACTTCAATCTTGACACAAATTCTATTCAGGCACAGGCTCCGCCTATAAGGTAGTGAGGACATTCTGATGCTGTGAACGTCTTTTCAATGCCTAAAAGGAATGATTGCGATTTTTGCTTACCGTATAAATTGGTAAAATGATGCCGTATGCCGGAAGACTTTTTTTTTTTTTTCTTCAGTCTCGGCACTGCAGAGAAACTCTGTTGTGAAACACTGCCACTGGTGGTCATTCAGTATAATCTGCAGATGGAAAAGTCCACTGTTAGCACATTTACTATAAGAAATACAAAAATCTGGTTTATTTTAGGGTAAATAGATCAATACTGTGGAGTCTGTAGAATTGTGAAAATCAACAGCTCATTAGAAAATCAAATCTCAATTTGTGTTATTAACCTCCTATACTTCTCGGAATCCTATGCCTCATGTGCTAACACTCTCTAAACAACTGTAGCACATACATTAGGACATAGATAAATAGATATTTTTCCAGCCAAGTGGCAGTGTGCCCTTCTCACTGCATTTGTTTTACGATAGGGTACACCAGTAGCAATTAAGCCAGCTGATCAGTTGAGAGAGGAAGGGTTATGCTACAGTTAATGGGAATAATAAAAACTATGAATAGCATAATTACCATCTTCATTTTAGCCAATTCCTACCAGTTCAGCAATAGTGATGTTGTGACTTTTTATGCTTAAAACTTACCATCATACACAATTGGAAAGCTCAAAAAATGCCCTAATGTCTTTCATCTTACATCTTAGTTTTCAGTTTGGCATCCTGTCTACCCTGCTACTCATTTCATTACCAAGATAAATGTATACTACTGCTTGCTAGGTAACAGAGTGGCCCTCATGTCAGACAACATCTTGCTTTAGCTTTATGATGTCAGCTTGCTAGGCAACAGAGTGGCCCCCATGTCAGACAACATCGTGCTTTAGCTTTATGATGTCAGCTTGCTAGGCAACAGAGTAGCCCTCATGTCAGACAACATCTTGCATTAGCTTTATGATGTCAGGTCGCTGCTGGACCAATCGTCCTTGAGGAAGCTGAGCACACAGGAGGATGAGATATCAGAAGTTATGCATTAGGCTACTATCTGTATTCAGGACTGCAAGGCAAATAGGCGGGGGGATGGTAAAGGAATCTAAACCACTTCAAAGCACTGGGGCCTTTTTGAAAGTGGGATGGAGATATAAACAAAAACAGAGATGATCCTTAACAACAATCCAACTTGAGAGTCAGAGTCCAACATACAGAGTGCAGGGGAAGAGGTTAAATAAGCTTCCTTCCGTGAGAATTTCACACTATCGTTCTAAAGTGAGGTAGTGCTTTTTAGCCTCAAAGGCAGCAATTTCCTCGAATGGAACATTGCAAGCACCAGGATCTAAAGCAGGCTTTAGTAGCATTGGAAGCAGTCAGTCTATTATAAACTATCAGGACCAACACAATGTGATCCATATTACTTCAATCTTGACACAAATTCTATTCAGGCACAGGCTCCGCCTATAAGGTAGTGAGGACATTCTGATGCTGTGAACGTCTTTTCAATGCCTAAAAGGAATGATTGCGATTTTTGCTTACCGTATAAATTGGTAAAATGATGCCGTATGCCGGAAGACTTTTTTTTTTTTTTCTTCAGTCTCGGCACTGCAGAGAAACTCTGTTGTGAAACACTGCCACTGGTGGTCATTCAGTATAATCTGCAGATGGAAAAGTCCACTGTTAGCACATTTACTATAAGAAATACAAAAATCTGGTTTATTTTAGGGTAAATAGATCAATACTGTGGAGTCTGTAGAATTGTGAAAATCAACAGCTCATTAGAAAATCAAATCTCAATTTGTGTTATTAACCTCCTATACTTCTCGGAATCCTATGCCTCATGTGCTAACACTCTCTAAACAACTGTAGCACATACATTAGGACATAGATAAATAGATATTTTTCCAGCCAAGTGGCAGTGTGCCCTTCTCACTGCATTTGTTTTACGATAGGGTACACCAGTAGCAATTAAGCCAGCTGATCAGTTGAGAGAGGAAGGGTTATGCTACAGTTAATGGGAATAATAAAAACTATGAATAGCATAATTACCATCTTCATTTTAGCCAATTCCTACCAGTTCAGCAATAGTGATGTTGTAACTTTTTATGCTTAAAACTTACCATCATACACAATTGGAAAGCTCAAAAAATGCCCTAATGTCTTCATCTTACATCTTAGTTTTCAGTTTGGCATCCTGTCTACCCTGCTACTCATTTCATTACCAAGATAAATGTAGACTACTGCTTGCTAGGTAACAGAGTGGCCCTCATGTCAGACAACATCTTGCTTTAGCTTTATGATGTCAGCTTGCTAGGCAACAGAGTGGCCCCCATGTCAGACAACATTGTGCTTTAGCTTTATGATGTCAGCTTGCTAGGCAACAGAGTGGCCCTCATGTCAGACAACATCTTGCATTAGCTTTATGATGTCAGGTCGCTGCTGGACCAATCGTCCTTGAGGAAGCTGAGCACACAGGAGGATGAGATATCAGAAGTTATGCATTAGGCTACTATCTGTATTCAGGACTGCAAGGCAAATAGGCGGGGGGATGGTAAAGGACTCTAAACCACTTCAAAGCACTGGGGCCTTTTTGAAAGTGGGATGGAGATATAAACAAAAACAGAGATGATCCTTAACAACAATCCAACTTGAGAGTCAGAGTCCAACATACAGAGTGCAGGGGAAGAGGTTAAATAAGCTTCCTTCCGTGAGAATTTCACACTATCGTTCTAAAGTGAGGTAGTGCTTTTTAGCCTCAAAGGCAGCAATTTCCTCGAATGGAACATTGCAAGCACCTGGATCTAAAGCAGGCTTTAGTAGCATTGGAAGTAGTCAGTCTATTATAAACTATCAGGACCAACACAATGTGATCCATATTACTTCAATCTTGACACAAATTCTATTCAGGCACAGGCTCCGCCTATAAGGTAGTGAGGACATTCTGATGCTGTGAACGTCTTTTCAATGCCTAAAAGGAATGATTGCGATTTTTGCTTACCGTATAAATTTGTAAAATGATGCCGTATGCCGGAAGACTTTTTTTTTTTTTTTCTTCAGTCTCGGCACTGCAGAGAAACTCTGTTGTGAAACACTGCCACTGGTGGTCATTCAGTATAATCTGCAGATGGAAAAGTCCACTGTTAGCACATTTACTATAAGAAATACAAAAATCGGATTTATTTTAGGGTAAATAGATCAATACTGTGGAGTCTGTAGAATTGTGAAAATCAACAGCTCATTAGAAAATCAAATCTCAATTTGTGTTATTAACCTCCTATACTTCTCGGAATCCTATGCCTCATGTGCTAACACTCTCTAAACAACTGTAGCACATACATTAGGACATAGATAAATAGATATTTTTCCAGCCAAGTGGCAGTGTGCCCTTCTCACTGCATTTGTTTTACGATAGGGTACACCAGTAGCAATTAAGCCAGCTGATCAGTTGAGAGAGGAAGGGTTATGCTACAGTTAATGGGAATAATAAAAACTATGAATAGCATAATTACCATCTTCATTTTAGCCAATTCCTACCAGTTCAGCAATAGTGATGTTGTGACTTTTTATGCTTAAAACTTACCATCATACACAATTGGAAAGCTCAAAAAATGCCCTAATGTCTTTCATCTTACATCTTAGTTTTCAGTTTGGCATCCTGTCTACCCTGCTACTCATTTCATTACCAAGATAAATGTATACTACTGCTTGCTAGGTAACAGAGTGGCCCTCATGTCAGACAACATCTTGCTTTAGCTTTATGATGTCAGCTTGCTAGGCAACAGAGTGGCCCTCATGTCAGACAACATCTTGCATTAGCTTTATGATGTCAGGTCGCTGCTGGACCAATCGTCCTTGAGGAAGCTGAGCACACAGGAGGATGAGATATCAGAAGTTATGCATTAGGCTACTATCTGTATTCAGGACTGCAAGGCAAATAGGCGGGGGGATGGTAAAGGACTCTAAACCACTTCAAAGCACTGGGGCCTTTTTGAAAGTGGGATGGAGATATAAACAAAAACAGAGATGATCCTTAACAACAATCCAACTTGAGAGTCAGAGTCCAACATACAGAGTGCAGGGGAAGAGGTTAAATAAGCTTCCTTCCGTGAGAATTTCACACTATCGTTCTAAAGTGAGGTAGTGCTTTTTAGCCTCAAAGGCAGCAATTTCCTCGAATGGAACATTGCAAGCACCAGGATCTAAAGCAGGCTTTAGTAGCATTGGAAGCAGTCAGTCTATTATAAACTATCAGGACCAACACAATGTGATCCATATTACTTCAATCTTGACACAAATTCTATTCAGGCACAGGCTCCGCCTATAAGGTAGTGAGGACATTCTGATGCTGTGAACGTCTTTTCAATGCCTAAAAGGAATGATTGCGATTTTTGCTTACCGTATAAATTGGTAAAATGATGCCGTATGCCGGAAGACTTTTTTTTTTTTTTCTTCAGTCTCGGCACTGCAGAGAAACTCTGTTGTGAAACACTGCCACTGGTGGTCATTCAGTATAATCTGCAGATGGAAAAGTCCACTGTTAGCACATTTACTATAAGAAATACAAAAATCTGGTTTATTTTAGGGTAAATAGATCAATACTGTGGAGTCTGTAGAATTGTGAAAATCAACAGCTCATTAGAAAATCAAATCTCAATTTGTGTTATTAACCTCCTATACTTCTCGGAATCCTATGCCTCATGTGCTAACACTCTCTAAACAACTGTAGCACATACATTAGGACATAGATAAATAGATATTTTTCCAGCCAAGTGGCAGTGTGCCCTTCTCACTGCATTTGTTTTACGATAGGGTACACCAGTAGCAATTAAGCCAGCTGATCAGTTGAGAGAGGAAGGGTTATGCTACAGTTAATGGGAATAATAAAAACTATGAATAGCATAATTACCATCTTCATTTTAGCCAATTCCTACCAGTTCAGCAATAGTGATGTTGTGACTTTTTATGCTTAAAACTTACCATCATACACAATTGGAAAGCTCAAAAAATGCCCTAATGTCTTTCATCTTACATCTTAGTTTTCAGTTTGGCATCCTGTCTACCCTGCTACTCATTTCATTACCAAGATAAATGTATACTACTGCTTGCTAGGTAACAGAGTGGCCCTCATGTCAGACAACATCTTGCTTTAGCTTTATGATGTCAGCTTGCTAGGCAACAGAGTGGCCCTCATGTCAGACAACATCTTGCACTAGCTTTATGATGTCAGGTCGCTGCTGGACCAATCGTCCTTGAGGAAGCTGAGCACACAGGAGGATGAGATATCAGAAGTTATGCATTAGGCTACTATCTGTATTCAGGACTGCAAGGCAAATAGGCGGGGGGATGGTAAAGGACTCTAAACCACTTCAAAGCACTGGGGCCTTTTTGAAAGTGGGATGGAGATATAAACAAAAACAGAGATGATCCTTAACAACAATCCAACTTGAGAGTCAGAGTCCAACATACAGAGTGCAGGGGAAGAGGTTAAATAAGCTTCCTTCCGTGAGAATTTCACACTATCGTTCTAAAGTGAGGTAGTGCTTTTTAGCCTCAAAGGCAGCAATTTCCTCGAATGGAACATTGCAAGCACCAGGATCTAAAGCAGGCTTTAGTAGCATTGGAAGCAGTCAGTCTATTATAAACTATCAGGACCAACACAATGTGATCCATATTACTTCAATCTTGACACAAATTCTATTCAGGCACAGGCTCCGCCTATAAGGTAGTGAGGACATTCTGATGCTGTGAACGTCTTTTCAATGCCTAAAAGGAATGATTGCGATTTTTGCTTACCGTATAAATTGGTAAAATGATGCCGTATGCCGGAAGACTTTTTTTTTTTTTTCTTCAGTCTCTGCACTGCAGAGAAACTCTGTTGTGAAACACTGCCACTGGTGGTCATTCAGTATAATCTGCAGATGGAAAAGTCCACTGTTAGCACATTTACTATAAGAAATACAAAAATCTGGTTTATTTTAGGGTAAATAGATCAATACTGTGGAGTCTGTAGAATTGTGAAAATCAACAGCTCATTAGAAAATCAAATCTCAATTTGTGTTATTAACCTCCTATACTTCTCGGAATCCTATGCCTCATGTGCTAACACTCTCTAAACAACTGTAGCACATACATTAGGACATAGATAAATAGATATTTTTCCAGCCAAGTGGCAGTGTGCCCTTCTCACTGCATTTGTTTTACGATAAGGTACACCAGTAGCAATTAAGCCAGCTGATCAGTTGAGAGAGGAAGGGTTATGCTACAGTTAATGGGAATAATAAAAACTATGAATAGCATAATTACCATCTTCATTTTAGCCAATTCCTACCAGTTCAGCAATAGTGATGTTGTAACTTTTTATGCTTAAAACTTACCATCATACACAATTAGAAAGCTCAAAAAATGCCCTAATGTCTTTCATCTTACATCTTAGTTTTCAGTTTGGCATCCTGTCTACCCTGCTACTCATTTCATTACCAAGATAAATGTATACTACTGCTTGCTAGGTAACAGAGTGGCCCTCATGTCAGACAACATCGTGCTTTAGCTTTATGATGTCAGCTTGCTAGGCAACAGAGTAGCCCTCATGTCAGACAACATCTTGCATTAGCTTTATGATGTCAGGTCGCTGCTGGACCAATCGTCCTTGAGGAAGCTGAGCACACAGGAGGATGAGATATCAGAAGTTATGCATTAGGCTACTATCTGTATTCAGGACTGCAAGGCAAATAGGCGGGGGGATGGTAAAGGAATCTAAACCACTTCAAAGCACTGGGGCCTTTTTGAAAGTGGGATGGAGATATAAACAAAAACAGAGATGATCCTTAACAACAATCCAACTTGAGAGTCAGAGTCCAACATACAGAGTGCAGGGGAAGAGGTTAAATAAGCTTCCTTCCGTGAGAATTTCACACTATCGTTCTAAAGTGAGGTAGTGCTTTTTAGCCTCAAAGGCAGCAATTTCCTCGAATGGAACATTGCAAGCACCAGGATCTAAAGCAGGCTTTAGTAGCATTGGAAGCAGTCAGTCTATTATAAACTATCAGGACCAACACAATGTGATCCATATTACTTCAATCTTGACACAAATTCTATTCAGGCACAGGCTCCGCCTATAAGGTAGTGAGGACATTCTGATGCTGTGAACGTCTTTTCAATGCCTAAAAGGAATGATTGCGATTTTTGCTTACCGTATAAATTGGTAAAATGATGCCGTATGCCGGAAGACTTTTTTTTTTTTTTCTTCAGTCTCGGCACTGCAGAGAAACTCTGTTGTGAAACACTGCCACTGGTGGTCATTCAGTATAATCTGCAGATGGAAAAGTCCACTGTTAGCACATTTACTATAAGAAATACAAAAATCTGGTTTATTTTAGGGTAAATAGATCAATACTGTGGAGTCTGTAGAATTGTGAAAATCAACAGCTCATTAGAAAATCAAATCTCAATTTGTGTTATTAACCTCCTATACTTCTCGGAATCCTATGCCTCATGTGCTAACACTCTCTAAACAACTGTAGCACATACATTAGGACATAGATAAATAGATATTTTTCCAGCCAAGTGGCAGTGTGCCCTTCTCACTGCATTTGTTTTACGATAGGGTACACCAGTAGCAATTAAGCCAGCTGATCAGTTGAGAGAGGAAGGGTTATGCTACAGTTAATGGGAATAATAAAAACTATGAATAGCATAATTACCATCTTCATTTTAGCCAATTCCTACCAGTTCAGCAATAGTGATGTTGTAACTTTTTATGCTTAAAACTTACCATCATACACAATTAGAAAGCTCAAAAAATGCCCTAATGTCTTTCATCTTACATCTTAGTTTTCAGTTTGGCATCCTGTCTACCCTGCTACTCATTTCATTACCAAGATAAATGTATACTACTGCTTGCTAGGTAACAGAGTGGCCCTCATGTCAGACAACATCTTGCTTTAGCTTTATGATGTCAGCTTGCTAGGCAACAGAGTGGCCCCCATGTCAGACAACATCGTGCTTTAGCTTTATGATGTCAGCTTGCTAGGCAACAGAGTAGCCCTCATGTCAGACAACATCTTGCATTAGCTTTATGATGTCAGGTCGCTGCTGGACCAATCGTCCTTGAGGAAGCTGAGCACACAGGAGGATGAGATTTCAGAAGTTATGCATTAGGCTACTATCTGTATTCAGGACTGCAAGGCAAATAGGCGGGGGGATGGTAAAGGACTCTAAACCACTTCAAAGCACTGGGGCCTTTTTGAAAGTGGGATGGAGATATAAACAAAAACAGAGATGATCCTTAACAACAATCCAACTTGAGAGTCAGAGTCCAACATACAGAGTGCAGGGGAAGAGGTTAAATAAGCTTCCTTCCGTGAGAATTTCACACTATCGTTCTAAAGTGAGGTAGTGCTTTTTAGCCTCAAAGGCAGCAATTTCCTCGAATGGAACATTGCAAGCACCTGGATCTAAAGCAGGCTTTAGTAGCATTGGAAGCAGTCAGTCTATTATAAACTATCAGGACCAACACAATGTGATCCATATTACTTCAATCTTGACACAAATTCTATTCAGGCACAGGCTCCGCCTATAAGGTAGTGAGGACATTCTGATGCTGTGAACGTCTTTTCAATGCCTAAAAGGAATGATTGCGATTTTTGCTTACCGTATAAATTTGTAAAATGATGCCGTATGCCGGAAGACTTTTTTTTTTTTTTTCTTCAGTCTCGGCACTGCAGAGAAACTCTGTTGTGAAACACTGCCACTGGTGGTCATTCAGTATAATCTGCAGATGGAAAAGTCCACTGTTAGCACATTTACTATAAGAAATACAAAAATCTGGTTTATTTTAGGGTAAATAGATCAATACTGTGGAGTCTGTAGAATTGTGAAAATCAACAGCTCATTAGAAAATCAAATCTCAATTTGTGTTATTAACCTCCTATACTTCTCGGAATCCTATGCCTCATGTGCTAACACTCTCTAAACAACTGTAGCACATACATTAGGACATAGATAAATAGATATTTTTCCAGCCAAGTGGCAGTGTGCCCTTCTCACTGCATTTGTTTTACGATAGGGTACACCAGTAGCAATTAAGCCAGCTGATCAGTTGAGAGAGGAAGGGTTATGCTACAGTTAATGGGAATAATAAAAACTATGAATAGCATAATTACCATCTTCATTTTAGCCAATTCCTACCAGTTCAGCAATAGTGATGTTGTAACTTTTTATGCTTAAAACTTACCATCATACACAATTAGAAAGCTCAAAAAATGCCCTAATGTCTTTCATCTTACATCTTAGTTTTCAGTTTGGCATCCTGTCTACCCTGCTACTCATTTCATTACCAAGATAAATGTATACTACTGCTTGCTAGGTAACAGAGTGGCCCTCATGTCAGACAACATCGTGCTTTAGCTTTATGATGTCAGCTTGCTAGGCAACAGAGTAGCCCTCATGTCAGACAACATCTTGCATTAGCTTTATGATGTCAGGTCGCTGCTGGACCAATCGTCCTTGAGGAAGCTGAGCACACAGGAGGATGAGATATCAGAAGTTATGCATTAGGCTACTATCTGTATTCAGGACTGCAAGGCAAATAGGCGGGGGGATGGTAAAGGAATCTAAACCACTTCAAAGCACTGGGGCCTTTTTGAAAGTGGGATGGAGATATAAACAAAAACAGAGATGATCCTTAACAACAATCCAACTTGAGAGTCAGAGTCCAACATACAGAGTGCAGGGGAAGAGGTTAAATAAGCTTCCTTCCGTGAGAATTTCACACTATCGTTCTAAAGTGAGGTAGTGCTTTTTAGCCTCAAAGGCAGCAATTTCCTCGAATGGAACATTGCAAGCACCTGGATCTAAAGCAGGCTTTAGTAGCATTGGAAGCAGTCAGTCTTTTATAAACTATCAGGACCAACACAATGTGATCCATATTACTTCAATCTTGACACAAATTCTATTCAGGCACAGGCTCCGCCTATAAGGTAGTGAGGACATTCTGATGCTGTGAACGTCTTTTCAATGCCTAAAAGGAATGATTGCGATTTTTGCTTACCGTATAAATTGGTAAAATGATGCCGTATGCCGGAAGACTTTTTTTTTTTTTTTCTTCAGTCTCGGCACTGCAGAGAAACTCTGTTGTGAAACACTGCCACTGGTGGTCATTCAGTATAATCTGCAGATGGAAAAGTCCACTGTTAGCACATTTACTATAAGAAATACAAAAATCTGGTTTATTTTAGGGTAAATAGATCAATACTGTGGAGTCTGTAGAATTGTGAAAATCAACAGCTCATTAGAAAATCAAATCTCAATTTGTGTTATTAACCTCCTATACTTCTCGGAATCCTATGCCTCATGTGCTAACACTCTCTAAACAACTGTAGCACATACATTAGGACATAGATAAATAGATATTTTTCCAGCCAAGTGGCAGTGTGCCCTTCTCACTGCATTTGTTTTACGATAGGGTACACCAGTAGCAATTAAGCCAGCTGATCAGTTGAGAGAGGAAGGGTTATGCTACAGTTAATGGGAATAATAAAAACTATGAATAGCATAATTACCATCTTCATTTTAGCCAATTCCTACCAGTTCAGCAATAGTGATGTTGTGACTTTTTATGCTTAAAACTTACCATCATACACAATTAGAAAGCTCAAAAAATGCCCTAATGTCTTTCATCTTACATCTTAGTTTTCAGTTTGGCATCCTGTCTACCCTGCTACTCATTTCATTACCAAGATAAATGTATACTACTGCTTGCTAGGTAACAGAGTGGCCCTCATGTCAGACAACATCTTGCTTTAGCTTTATGATGTCAGCTTGCTAGGCAACAGAGTGGCCCCCATGTCAGACAACATCGTGCTTTAGCTTTATGATGTCAGCTTGCTAGGCAACAGAGTAGCCCTCATGTCAGACAACATCTTGCATTAGCTTTATGATGTCAGGTCGCTGCTGGACCAATCGTCCTTGAGGAAGCTGAGCACACAGGAGGATGAGATATCAGAAGTTATGCATTAGGCTACTATCTGTATTCAGGACTGCAAGGCAAATAGGCGGGGGGATGGTAAAGGAATCTAAACCACTTCAAAGCACTGGGGCCTTTTTGAAAGTGGGATGGAGATATAAACAAAAACAGAGATGATCCTTAACAACAATCCAACTTGAGAGTCAGAGTCCAACATACAGAGTGCAGGGGAAGAGGTTAAATAAGCTTCCTTCCGTGAGAATTTCACACTATCGTTCTAAAGTGAGGTAGTGCTTTTTAGCCTCAAAGGCAGCAATTTCCTCGAATGGAACATTGCAAGCACCAGGATCTAAAGCAGGCTTTAGTAGCATTGGAAGCAGTCAGTCTATTATAAACTATCAGGACCAACACAATGTGATCCATATTACTTCAATCTTGACACAAATTCTATTCAGGCACAGGCTCCGCCTATAAGGTAGTGAGGACATTCTGATGCTGTGAACGTCTTTTCAATGCCTAAAAGGAATGATTGCGATTTTTGCTTACCGTATAAATTGGTAAAATGATGCCGTATGCCGGAAGACTTTTTTTTTTTTTTCTTCAGTCTCGGCACTGCAGAGAAACTCTGTTGTGAAACACTGCCACTGGTGGTCATTCAGTATAATCTGCAGATGGAAAAGTCCACTGTTAGCACATTTACTATAAGAAATACAAAAATCTGGTTTATTTTAGGGTAAATAGATCAATACTGTGGAGTCTGTAGAATTGTGAAAATCAACAGCTCATTAGAAAATCAAATCTCAATTTGTGTTATTAACCTCCTATACTTCTCGGAATCCTATGCCTCATGTGCTAACACTCTCTAAACAACTGTAGCACATACATTAGGACATAGATAAATAGATATTTTTCCAGCCAAGTGGCAGTGTGCCCTTCTCACTGCATTTGTTTTACGATAGGGTACACCAGTAGCAATTAAGCCAGCTGATCAGTTGAGAGAGGAAGGGTTATGCTACAGTTAATGGGAATAATAAAAACTATGAATAGCATAATTACCATCTTCATTTTAGCCAATTCCTACCAGTTCAGCAATAGTGATGTTGTAACTTTTTATGCTTAAAACTTACCATCATACACAATTAGAAAGCTCAAAAAATGCCCTAATGTCTTTCATCTTACATCTTAGTTTTCAGTTTGGCATCCTGTCTACCCTGCTACTCATTTCATTACCAAGATAAATGTATACTACTGCTTGCTAGGTAACAGAGTGGCCCTCATGTCAGACAACATCTTGCTTTAGCTTTATGATGTCAGCTTGCTAGGCAACAGAGTGGCCCCCATGTCAGACAACATCGTGCTTTAGCTTTATGATGTCAGCTTGCTAGGCAACAGAGTAGCCCTCATGTCAGACAACATCTTGCATTAGCTTTATGATGTCAGGTCGCTGCTGGACCAATCGTCCTTGAGGAAGCTGAGCACACAGGAGGATGAGATATCAGAAGTTATGCATTAGGCTACTATCTGTATTCAGGACTGCAAGGCAAATAGGCGGGGGGATGGTAAAGGACTCTAAACCACTTCAAAGCACTGGGGCCTTTTTGAAAGTGGGATGGAGATATAAACAAAAACAGAGATGATCCTTAACAACAATCCAACTTGAGAGTCAGAGTCCAACATACAGAGTGCAGGGGAAGAGGTTAAATAAGCTTCCTTCCGTGAGAATTTCACACTATCGTTCTAAAGTGAGGTAGTGCTTTTTAGCCTCAAAGGCAGCAATTTCCTCGAATGGAACATTGCAAGCACCTGGATCTAAAGCAGGCTTTAGTAGCATTGGAAGCAGTCAGTCTATTATAAACTATCAGGACCAACACAATGTGATCCATATTACTTCAATCTTGACACAAATTCTATTCAGGCACAGGCTCCGCCTATAAGGTAGTGAGGACATTCTGATGCTGTGAACGTCTTTTCAATGCCTAAAAGGAATGATTGCGATTTTTGCTTACCGTATAAATTTGTAAAATGATGCCGTATGCCGGAAGACTTTTTTTTTTTTTTTCTTCAGTCTCGGCACTGCAGAGAAACTCTGTTGTGAAACACTGCCACTGGTGGTCATTCAGTATAATCTGCAGATGGAAAAGTCCACTGTTAGCACATTTACTATAAGAAATACAAAAATCTGGTTTATTTTAGGGTAAATAGATCAATACTGTGGAGTCTGTAGAATTGTGAAAATCAACAGCTCATTAGAAAATCAAATCTCAATTTGTGTTATTAACCTCCTATACTTCTCGGAATCCTATGCCTCATGTGCTAACACTCTCTAAACAACTGTAGCACATACATTAGGACATAGATAAATAGATATTTTTCCAGCCAAGTGGCAGTGTGCCCTTCTCACTGCATTTGTTTTACGATAGGGTACACCAGTAGCAATTAAGCCAGCTGATCAGTTGAGAGAGGAAGGGTTATGCTACAGTTAATGGGAATAATAAAAACTATGAATAGCATAATTACCATCTTCATTTTAGCCAATTCCTACCAGTTCAGCAATAGTGATGTTGTGACTTTTTATGCTTAAAACTTACCATCATACACAATTGGAAAGCTCAAAAAATGCCCTAATGTCTTTCATCTTACATCTTAGTTTTCAGTTTGGCATCCTGTCTACCCTGCTACTCATTTCATTACCAAGATAAATGTATACTACTGCTTGCTAGGTAACAGAGTGGCCCTCATGTCAGACAACATCTTGCTTTAGCTTTATGATGTCAGCTTGCTAGGCAACAGAGTGGCCCTCATGTCAGACAACATCTTGCATTAGCTTTATGATGTCAGGTCGCTGCTGGACCAATCGTCCTTGAGGAAGCTGAGCACACAGGAGGATGAGATATCAGAAGTTATGCATTAGGCTACTATCTGTATTCAGGACTGCAAGGCAAATAGGCGGGGGGATGGTAAAGGAATCTAAACCACTTCAAAGCACTGGGGCCTTTTTGAAAGTGGGATGGAGATATAAACAAAAACAGAGATGATCCTTAACAACAATCCAACTTGAGAATCAGAGTCCAACATACAGAGTGCAGGGGAAGAGGTTAAATAAGCTTCCTTCCGTGAGAATTTCACACTATCGTTCTAAAGTGAGGTAGTGCTTTTTAGCCTCAAAGGCAGCAATTTCCTCGAATGGAACATTGCAAGCACCTGGATCTAAAGCAGGCTTTAGTAGCATTGGAAGCAGTCAGTCTATTATAAACTATCAGGACCAACACAATGTGATCCATATTACTTCAATCTTGACACAAATTCTATTCAGGCACAGGCTCCGCCTATAAGGTAGTGAGGACATTCTGATGCTGTGAACGTCTTTTCAATGCCTAAAAGGAATGATTGCGATTTTTGCTTACCGTATAAATTGGTAAAATGATGCCGTATGCCGGAAGACTTTTTTTTTTTTTTTCTTCAGTCTCGGCACTGCAGAGAAACTCTGTTGTGAAACACTGCCACTGGTGGTCATTCAGTATAATCTGCAGATGGAAAAGTCCACTGTTAGCACATTTACTATAAGAAATACAAAAATCTGGTTTATTTTAGGGTAAATAGATCAATACTGTGGAGTCTGTAGAATTGTGAAAATCAACAGCTCATTAGAAAATCAAATCTCAATTTGTGTTATTAACCTCCTATACTTCTCGGAATCCTATGCCTCATGTGCTAACACTCTCTAAACAACTGTAGCACATACATTAGGACATAGATAAATAGATATTTTTCCAGCCAAGTGGCAGTGTGCCCTTCTCACTGCATTTGTTTTACGATAGGGTACACCAGTAGCAATTAAGCCAGCTGATCAGTTGAGAGAGGAAGGGTTATGCTACAGTTAATGGGAATAATAAAAACTATGAATAGCATAATTACCATCTTCATTTTAGCCAATTCCTACCAGTTCAGCAATAGTGATGTTGTAACTTTTTATGCTTAAAACTTACCATCATACACAATTAGAAAGCTCAAAAAATGCCCTAATGTCTTTCATCTTACATCTTAGTTTTCAGTTTGGCATCCTGTCTACCCTGCTACTCATTTCATTACCAAGATAAATGTATACTACTGCTTGCTAGGTAACAGAGTGGCCCTCATGTCAGACAACATCGTGCTTTAGCTTTATGATGTCAGCTTGCTAGGCAACAGAGTAGCCCTCATGTCAGACAACATCTTGCATTAGCTTTATGATGTCAGGTCGCTGCTGGACCAATCGTCCTTGAGGAAGCTGAGCACACAGGAGGATGAGATATCAGAAGTTATGCATTAGGCTACTATCTGTATTCAGGACTGCAAGGCAAATAGGCGGGGGGATGGTAAAGGAATCTAAACCACTTCAAAGCACTGGGGCCTTTTTGAAAGTGGGATGGAGATATAAACAAAAACAGAGATGATCCTTAACAACAATCCAACTTGAGAGTCAGAGTCCAACATACAGAGTGCAGGGGAAGAGGTTAAATAAGCTTCCTTCCGTGAGAATTTCACACTATCGTTCTAAAGTGAGGTAGTGCTTTTTAGCCTCAAAGGCAGCAATTTCCTCGAATGGAACATTGCAAGCACCTGGATCTAAAGCAGGCTTTAGTAGCATTGGAAGCAGTCAGTCTTTTATAAACTATCAGGACCAACACAATGTGATCCATATTACTTCAATCTTGACACAAATTCTATTCAGGCACAGGCTCCGCCTATAAGGTAGTGAGGACATTCTGATGCTGTGAACGTCTTTTCAATGCCTAAAAGGAATGATTGCGATTTTTGCTTACCGTATAAATTGGTAAAATGATGCCGTATGCCGGAAGACTTTTTTTTTTTTTTTCTTCAGTCTCGGCACTGCAGAGAAACTCTGTTGTGAAACACTGCCACTGGTGGTCATTCAGTATAATCTGCAGATGGAAAAGTCCACTGTTAGCACATTTACTATAAGAAATACAAAAATCTGGTTTATTTTAGGGTAAATAGATCAATACTGTGGAGTCTGTAGAATTGTGAAAATCAACAGCTCATTAGAAAATCAAATCTCAATTTGTGTTATTAACCTCCTATACTTCTCGGAATCCTATGCCTCATGTGCTAACACTCTCTAAACAACTGTAGCACATACATTAGGACATAGATAAATAGATATTTTTCCAGCCAAGTGGCAGTGTGCCCTTCTCACTGCATTTGTTTTACGATAGGGTACACCAGTAGCAATTAAGCCAGCTGATCAGTTGAGAGAGGAAGGGTTATGCTACAGTTAATGGGAATAATAAAAACTATGAATAGCATAATTACCATCTTCATTTTAGCCAATTCCTACCAGTTCAGCAATAGTGATGTTGTGACTTTTTATGCTTAAAACTTACCATCATACACAATTAGAAAGCTCAAAAAATGCCCTAATGTCTTTCATCTTACATCTTAGTTTTCAGTTTGGCATCCTGTCTACCCTGCTACTCATTTCATTACCAAGATAAATGTATACTACTGCTTGCTAGGTAACAGAGTGGCCCTCATGTCAGACAACATCTTGCTTTAGCTTTATGATGTCAGCTTGCTAGGCAACAGAGTGGCCCCCATGTCAGACAACATCGTGCTTTAGCTTTATGATGTCAGCTTGCTAGGCAACAGAGTAGCCCTCATGTCAGACAACATCTTGCATTAGCTTTATGATGTCAGGTCGCTGCTGGACCAATCGTCCTTGAGGAAGCTGAGCACACAGGAGGATGAGATATCAGAAGTTATGCATTAGGCTACTATCTGTATTCAGGACTGCAAGGCAAATAGGCGGGGGGATGGTAAAGGACTCTAAACCACTTCAAAGCACTGGGGCCTTTTTGAAAGTGGGATGGAGATATAAACAAAAACAGAGATGATCCTTAACAACAATCCAACTTGAGAGTCAGAGTCCAACATACAGAGTGCAGGGGAAGAGGTTAAATAAGCTTCCTTCCGTGAGAATTTCACACTATCGTTCTAAAGTGAGGTAGTGCTTTTTAGCCTCAAAGGCAGCAATTTCCTCGAATGGAACATTGCAAGCACCTGGATCTAAAGCAGGCTTTAGTAGCATTGGAAGCAGTCAGTCTATTATAAACTATCAGGACCAACACAATGTGATCCATATTACTTCAATCTTGACACAAATTCTATTCAGGCACAGGCTCCGCCTATAAGGTAGTGAGGACATTCTGATGCTGTGAACGTCTTTTCAATGCCTAAAAGGAATGATTGCGATTTTTGCTTACCGTATAAATTTGTAAAATGATGCCGTATGCCGGAAGACTTTTTTTTTTTTTTTCTTCAGTCTCGGCACTGCAGAGAAACTCTGTTGTGAAACACTGCCACTGGTGGTCATTCAGTATAATCTGCAGATGGAAAAGTCCACTGTTAGCACATTTACTATAAGAAATACAAAAATCTGGTTTATTTTAGGGTAAATAGATCAATACTGTGGAGTCTGTAGAATTGTGAAAATCAACAGCTCATTAGAAAATCAAATCTCAATTTGTGTTATTAACCTCCTATACTTCTCGGAATCCTATGCCTCATGTGCTAACACTCTCTAAACAACTGTAGCACATACATTAGGACATAGATAAATAGATATTTTTCCAGCCAAGTGGCAGTGTGCCCTTCTCACTGCATTTGTTTTACGATAGGGTACACCAGTAGCAATTAAGCCAGCTGATCAGTTGAGAGAGGAAGGGTTATGCTACAGTTAATGGGAATAATAAAAACTATGAATAGCATAATTACCATCTTCATTTTAGCCAATTCCTACCAGTTCAGCAATAGTGATGTTGTGACTTTTTATGCTTAAAACTTACCATCATACACAATTGGAAAGCTCAAAAAATGCCCTAATGTCTTTCATCTTACATCTTAGTTTTCAGTTTGGCATCCTGTCTACCCTGCTACTCATTTCATTACCAAGATAAATGTATACTACTGCTTGCTAGGTAACAGAGTGGCCCTCATGTCAGACAACATCTTGCTTTAGCTTTATGATGTCAGCTTGCTAGGCAACAGAGTGGCCCTCATGTCAGACAACATCTTGCATTAGCTTTATGATGTCAGGTCGCTGCTGGACCAATCGTCCTTGAGGAAGCTGAGCACACAGGAGGATGAGATATCAGAAGTTATGCATTAGGCTACTATCTGTATTCAGGACTGCAAGGCAAATAGGCGGGGGGATGGTAAAGGAATCTAAACCACTTCAAAGCACTGGGGCCTTTTTGAAAGTGGGATGGAGATATAAACAAAAACAGAGATGATCCTTAACAACAATCCAACTTGAGAATCAGAGTCCAACATACAGAGTGCAGGGGAAGAGGTTAAATAAGCTTCCTTCCGTGAGAATTTCACACTATCGTTCTAAAGTGAGGTAGTGCTTTTTAGCCTCAAAGGCAGCAATTTCCTCGAATGGAACATTGCAAGCACCTGGATCTAAAGCAGGCTTTAGTAGCATTGGAAGCAGTCAGTCTATTATAAACTATCAGGACCAACACAATGTGATCCATATTACTTCAATCTTGACACAAATTCTATTCAGGCACAGGCTCCGCCTATAAGGTAGTGAGGACATTCTGATGCTGTGAACGTCTTTTCAATGCCTAAAAGGAATGATTGCGATTTTTGCTTACCGTATAAATTGGTAAAATGATGCCGTATGCCGGAAGACTTTTTTTTTTTTTTTCTTCAGTCTCGGCACTGCAGAGAAACTCTGTTGTGAAACACTGCCACTGGTGGTCATTCAGTATAATCTGCAGATGGAAAAGTCCACTGTTAGCACATTTACTATAAGAAATACAAAAATCTGGTTTATTTTAGGGTAAATAGATCAATACTGTGGAGTCTGTAGAATTGTGAAAATCAACAGCTCATTAGAAAATCAAATCTCAATTTGTGTTATTAACCTCCTATACTTCTCGGAATCCTATGCCTCATGTGCTAACACTCTCTAAACAACTGTAGCACATACATTAGGACATAGATAAATAGATATTTTTCCAGCCAAGTGGCAGTGTGCCCTTCTCACTGCATTTGTTTTACGATAGGGTACACCAGTAGCAATTAAGCCAGCTGATCAGTTGAGAGAGGAAGGGTTATGCTACAGTTAATGGGAATAATAAAAACTATGAATAGCATAATTACCATCTTCATTTTAGCCAATTCCTACCAGTTCAGCAATAGTGATGTTGTGACTTTTTATGCTTAAAACTTACCATCATACACAATTAGAAAGCTCAAAAAATGCCCTAATGTCTTTCATCTTACATCTTAGTTTTCAGTTTGGCATCCTGTCTACCCTGCTACTCATTTCATTACCAAGATAAATGTATACTACTGCTTGCTAGGTAACAGAGTGGCCCTCATGTCAGACAACATCTTGCTTTAGCTTTATGATGTCAGCTTGCTAGGCAACAGAGTGGCCCCCATGTCAGACAACATCGTGCTTTAGCTTTATGATGTCAGCTTGCTAGGCAACAGAGTAGCCCTCATGTCAGACAACATCTTGCATTAGCTTTATGATGTCAGGTCGCTGCTGGACCAATCGTCCTTGAGGAAGCTGAGCACACAGGAGGATGAGATATCAGAAGTTATGCATTAGGCTACTATCTGTATTCAGGACTGCAAGGCAAATAGGCGGGGGGATGGTAAAGGAATCTAAACCACTTCAAAGCACTGTGGCCTTTTTGAAAGTGGGATGGAGATATAAACAAAAACAGAGATGATCCTTAACAACAATCCAACTTGAGAGTCAGAGTCCAACATACAGAGTGCAGGGGAAGAGGTTAAATAAGCTTCCTTCCGTGAGAATTTCACACTATCGTTCTAAAGTGAGGTAGTGCTTTTTAGCCTCAAAGGCAGCAATTTCCTCGAATGGAACATTGCAAGCACCAGGATCTAAAGCAGGCTTTAGTAGCATTGGAAGCAGTCAGTCTATTATAAACTATCAGGACCAACACAATGTGATCCATATTACTTCAATCTTGACACAAATTCTATTCAGGCACAGGCTCCGCCTATAAGGTAGTGAGGACATTCTGATGCTGTGAACGTCTTTTCAATGCCTAAAAGGAATGATTGCGATTTTTGCTTACCGTATAAATTGGTAAAATGATGCCGTATGCCGGAAGACTTTTTTTTTTTTTTCTTCAGTCTCGGCACTGCAGAGAAACTCTGTTGTGAAACACTGCCACTGGTGGTCATTCAGTATAATCTGCAGATGGAAAAGTCCACTGTTAGCACATTTACTATAAGAAATACAAAAATCTGGTTTATTTTAGGGTAAATAGATCAATACTGTGGAGTCTGTAGAATTGTGAAAATCAACAGCTCATTAGAAAATCAAATCTCAATTTGTGTTATTAACCTCCTATACTTCTCGGAATCCTATGCCTCATGTGCTAACACTCTCTAAACAACTGTAGCACATACATTAGGACATAGATAAATAGATATTTTTCCAGCCAAGTGGCAGTGTGCCCTTCTCACTGCATTTGTTTTACGATAGGGTACACCAGTAGCAATTAAGCCAGCTGATCAGTTGAGAGAGGAAGGGTTATGCTACAGTTAATGGGAATAATAAAAACTATGAATAGCATAATTACCATCTTCATTTTAGCCAATTCCTACCAGTTCAGCAATAGTGATGTTGTGACTTTTTATGCTTAAAACTTACCATCATACACAATTAGAAAGCTCAAAAAATGCCCTAATGTCTTTCATCTTACATCTTAGTTTTCAGTTTGGCATCCTGTCTACCCTGCTACTCATTTCATTACCAAGATAAATGTATACTACTGCTTGCTAGGTAACAGAGTGGCCCTCATGTCAGACAACATCTTGCTTTAGCTTTATGATGTCAGCTTGCTAGGCAACAGAGTGGCCCCCATGTCAGACAACATCGTGCTTTAGCTTTATGATGTCAGCTTGCTAGGCAACAGAGTAGCCCTCATGTCAGACAACATCTTGCATTAGCTTTATGATGTCAGGTCGCTGCTGGACCAATCGTCCTTGAGGAAGCTGAGCACACAGGAGGATGAGATATCAGAAGTTATGCATTAGGCTACTATCTGTATTCAGGACTGCAAGGCAAATAGGCGGGGGGATGGTAAAGGAATCTAAACCACTTCAAAGCACTGGGGCCTTTTTGAAAGTGGGATGGAGATATAAACAAAAACAGAGATGATCCTTAACAACAATCCAACTTGAGAGTCAGAGTCCAACATACAGAGTGCAGGGGAAGAGGTTAAATAAGCTTCCTTCCGTGAGAATTTCACACTATCGTTCTAAAGTGAGGTAGTGCTTTTTAGCCTCAAAGGCAGCAATTTCCTCGAATGGAACATTGCAAGCACCAGGATCTAAAGCAGGCTTTAGTAGCATTGGAAGCAGTCAGTCTATTATAAACTATCAGGACCAACACAATGTGATCCATATTACTTCAATCTTGACACAAATTCTATTCAGGCACAGGCTCCGCCTATAAGGTAGTGAGGACATTCTGATGCTGTGAACGTCTTTTCAATGCCTAAAAGGAATGATTGCGATTTTTGCTTACCGTATAAATTGGTAAAATGATGCCGTATGCCGGAAGACTTTTTTTTTTTTTTCTTCAGTCTCGGCACTGCAGAGAAACTCTGTTGTGAAACACTGCCACTGGTGGTCATTCAGTATAATCTGCAGATGGAAAAGTCCACTGTTAGCACATTTACTATAAGAAATACAAAAATCTGGTTTATTTTAGGGTAAATAGATCAATACTGTGGAGTCTGTAGAATTGTGAAAATCAACAGCTCATTAGAAAATCAAATCTCAATTTGTGTTATTAACCTCCTATACTTCTCGGAATCCTATGCCTCATGTGCTAACACTCTCTAAACAACTGTAGCACATACATTAGGACATAGATAAATAGATATTTTTCCAGCCAAGTGGCAGTGTGCCCTTCTCACTGCATTTGTTTTACGATAGGGTACACCAGTAGCAATTAAGCCAGCTGATCAGTTGAGAGAGGAAGTGTTATGCTACAGTTAATGGGAATAATAAAAACTATGAATAGCATAATTACCATCTTCATTTTAGCCAATTCCTACCAGTTCAGCAATAGTGATGTTGTAACTTTTTATGCTTAAAACTTACCATCATACACAATTAGAAAGCTCAAAAAATGCCCTAATGTCTTTCATCTTAGTTTTCAGTTTGGCATCCTGTCTACCCTGCTACTCATTTCATTACCAAGATAAATGTATACTACTGCTTGCTAGGTAACAGAGTGGCCCTCATGTCAGACAACATCTTGCTTTAGCTTTATGATGTCAGCTTGCTAGGCAACAGAGTGGCCCCCATGTCAGACAACATCGTGCTTTAGCTTTATGATGTCAGCTTGCTAGGCAACAGAGTAGCCCTCATGTCAGACAACATCTTGCATTAGCTTTATGATGTCAGGTCGCTGCTGGACCAATCGTCCTTGAGGAAGCTGAGCACACAGGAGGATGAGATATCAGAAGTTATGCATTAGGCTACTATCTGTATTCAGGACTGCAAGGCAAATAGGCGGGGGGATGGTAAAAGAATCTAAACCACTTCAAAGCACTGGGGCCTTTTTGAAAGTGGGATGGAGATATAAACAAAAACAGAGATGATCCTTAACAACAATCCAACTTGAGAGTCAGAGTCCAACATACAGAGTGCAGGGGAAGAGGTTAAATAAGCTTCCTTCCGTGAGAATTTCACACTATCGTTCTAAAGTGAGGTAGTGCTTTTTAGCCTCAAAGGCAGCAATTTCCTCGAATGGAACATTGCAAGCACCTGGATCTAAAGCAGGCTTTAGTAGCATTGGAAGCAGTCAGTCTTTTATAAACTATCAGGACCAACACAATGTGATCCATATTACTTCAATCTTGACACAAATTCTATTCAGGCACAGGCTCCGCCTATAAGGTAGTGAGGACATTCTGATGCTGTGAACGTCTTTTCAATGCCTAAAAGGAATGATTGCGATTTTTGCTTACCGTATAAATTGGTAAAATGATGCCGTATGCCGGAAGACTTTTTTTTTTTTTCTTCAGTCTCGGCACTGCAGAGAAACTCTGTTGTGAAACACTGCCACTGGTGGTCATTCAGTATAATCTGCAGATGGAAAAGTCCACTGTTAGCACATTTACTATAAGAAATACAAAAATCGGGTTTATTTTAGGGTAAATAGATCAATACTGTGGAGTCTGTAGAATTGTGAAAATCAACAGCTCATTAGAAAATCAAATCTCAATTTGTGTTATTAACCTCCTATACTTCTCGGAATCCTATGCCTCATGTGCTAACACTCTCTAAACAACTGTAGCACATACATTAGGACATAGATAAATAGATATTTTTCCAGCCAAGTGGCAGTGTGCCCTTCTCACTGCATTTGTTTTACGATAGGGTACACCAGTAGCAATTAAGCCAGCTGATCAGTTGAGAGAGGAAGGGTTATGCTACAGTTAATGGGAATAATAAAAACTATGAATAGCATAATTACCATCTTCATTTTAGCCAATTCCTACCAGTTCAGCAATAGTGATGTTGTGACTTTTTATGCTTAAAACTTACCATCATACACAATTAGAAAGCTCAAAAAATGCCCTAATGTCTTTCATCTTACATCTTAGTTTTCAGTTTGGCATCCTGTCTACCCTGCTACTCATTTCATTACCAAGATAAATGTATACTACTGCTTGCTAGGTAACAGAGTGGCCCTCATGTCAGACAACATCTTGCTTTAGCTTTATGATGTCAGCTTGCTAGGCAACAGAGTGGCCCCCATGTCAGACAACATCGTGCTTTAGCTTTATGATGTCAGCTTGCTAGGCAACAGAGTAGCCCTCATGTCAGACAACATCTTGCATTAGCTTTATGATGTCAGGTCGCTGCTGGACCAATCGTCCTTGAGGAAGCTGAGCACACAGGAGGATGAGATATCAGAAGTTATGCATTAGGCTACTATCTGTATTCAGGACTGCAAGGCAAATAGGCGGGGGGATGGTAAAGGAATCTAAACCACTTCAAAGCACTGGGGCCTTTTTGAAAGTGGGATGGAGATATAAACAAAAACAGAGATGATCCTTAACAACAATCCAACTTGAGAGTCAGAGTCCAACATACAGAGTGCAGGGGAAGAGGTTAAATAAGCTTCCTTCCGTGAGAATTTCACACTATCGTTCTAAAGTGAGGTAGTGCTTTTTAGCCTCAAAGGCAGCAATTTCCTCGAATGGAACATTGCAAGCACCAGGATCTAAAGCAGGCTTTAGTAGCATTGGAAGCAGTCAGTCTATTATAAACTATCAGGACCAACACAATGTGATCCATATTACTTCAATCTTGACACAAATTCTATTCAGGCACAGGCTCCGCCTATAAGGTAGTGAGGACATTCTGATGCTGTGAACGTCTTTTCAATGCCTAAAAGGAATGATTGCGATTTTTGCTTACCGTATAAATTGGTAAAATGATGCCGTATGCCGGAAGACTTTTTTTTTTTTTTCTTCAGTCTCGGCACTGCAGAGAAACTCTGTTGTGAAACACTGCCACTGGTGGTCATTCAGTATAATCTGCAGATGGAAAAGTCCACTGTTAGCACATTTACTATAAGAAATACAAAAATCTGGTTTATTTTAGGGTAAATAGATCAATACTGTGGAGTCTGTAGAATTGTGAAAATCAACAGCTCATTAGAAAATCAAATCTCAATTTGTGTTATTAACCTCCTATACTTCTCGGAATCCTATGCCTCATGTGCTAACACTCTCTAAACAACTGTAGCACATACATTAGGACATAGATAAATAGATATTTTTCCAGCCAAGTGGCAGTGTGCCCTTCTCACTGCATTTGTTTTACGATAGGGTACACCAGTAGCAATTAAGCCAGCTGATCAGTTGAGAGAGGAAGGGTTATGCTACAGTTAATGGGAATAATAAAAACTATGAATAGCATAATTACCATCTTCATTTTAGCCAATTCCTACCAGTTCAGCAATAGTGATGTTGTAACTTTTTATGCTTAAAACTTACCATCATACACAATTAGAAAGCTCAAAAAATGCCCTAATGTCTTTCATCTTAGTTTTCAGTTTGGCATCCTGTCTACCCTGCTACTCATTTCATTACCAAGATAAATGTATACTACTGCTTGCTAGGTAACAGAGTGGCCCTCATGTCAGACAACATCTTGCTTTAGCTTTATGATGTCAGCTTGCTAGGCAACAGAGTGGCCCCCATGTCAGACAACATCGTGCTTTAGCTTTATGATGTCAGCTTGCTAGGCAACAGAGTAGCCCTCATGTCAGACAACATCTTGCATTAGCTTTATGATGTCAGGTCGCTGCTGGACCAATCGTCCTTGAGGAAGCTGAGCACACAGGAGGATGAGATATCAGAAGTTATGCATTAGGCTACTATCTGTATTCAGGACTGCAAGGCAAATAGGCGGGGGGATGGTAAAGGAATCTAAACCACTTCAAAGCACTGGGGCCTTTTTGAAAGTGGGATGGAGATATAAACAAAAACAGAGATGATCCTTAACAACAATCCAACTTGAGAGTCAGAGTCCAACATACAGAGTGCAGGGGAAGAGGTTAAATAAGCTTCCTTCCGTGAGAATTTCACACTATCGTTCTAAAGTGAGGTAGTGCTTTTTAGCCTCAAAGGCAGCAATTTCCTCGAATGGAACATTGCAAGCACCTGGATCTAAAGCAGGCTTTAGTAGCATTGGAAGCAGTCAGTCTTTTATAAACTATCAGGACCAACACAATGTGATCCATATTACTTCAATCTTGACACAAATTCTATTCAGGCACAGGCTCCGCCTATAAGGTAGTGAGGACATTCTGATGCTGTGAACGTCTTTTCAATGCCTAAAAGGAATGATTGCGATTTTTGCTTACCGTATAAATTGGTAAAATGATGCCGTATGCCGGAAGACTTTTTTTTTTTTTCTTCAGTCTCGGCACTGCAGAGAAACTCTGTTGTGAAACACTGCCACTGGTGGTCATTCAGTATAATCTGCAGATGGAAAAGTCCACTGTTAGCACATTTACTATAAGAAATACAAAAATCGGGTTTATTTTAGGGTAAATAGATCAATACTGTGGAGTCTGTAGAATTGTGAAAATCAACAGCTCATTAGAAAATCAAATCTCAATTTGTGTTATTAACCTCCTATACTTCTCGGAATCCTATGCCTCATGTGCTAACACTCTCTAAACAACTGTAGCACATACATTAGGACATAGATAAATAGATATTTTTCCAGCCAAGTGGCAGTGTGCCCTTCTCACTGCATTTGTTTTACGATAGGGTACACCAGTAGCAATTAAGCCAGCTGATCAGTTGAGAGAGGAAGGGTTATGCTACAGTTAATGGGAATAATAAAAACTATGAATAGCATAATTACCATCTTCATTTTAGCCAATTCCTACCAGTTCAGCAATAGTGATGTTGTGACTTTTTATGCTTAAAACTTACCATCATACACAATTAGAAAGCTCAAAAAATGCCCTAATGTCTTTCATCTTACATCTTAGTTTTCAGTTTGGCATCCTGTCTACCCTGCTACTCATTTCATTACCAAGATAAATGTATACTACTGCTTGCTAGGTAACAGAGTGGCCCTCATGTCAGACAACATCTTGCTTTAGCTTTATGATGTCAGCTTGCTAGGCAACAGAGTGGCCCCCATGTCAGACAACATCGTGCTTTAGCTTTATGATGTCAGCTTGCTAGGCAACAGAGTAGCCCTCATGTCAGACAACATCTTGCATTAGCTTTATGATGTCAGGTCGCTGCTGGACCAATCGTCCTTGAGGAAGCTGAGCACACAGGAGGATGAGATATCAGAAGTTATGCATTAGGCTACTATCTGTATTCAGGACTGCAAGGCAAATAGGCGGGGGGATGGTAAAGGAATCTAAACCACTTCAAAGCACTGTGGCCTTTTTGAAAGTGGGATGGAGATATAAACAAAAACAGAGATGATCCTTAACAACAATCCAACTTGAGAGTCAGAGTCCAACATACAGAGTGCAGGGGAAGAGGTTAAATAAGCTTCCTTCCGTGAGAATTTCACACTATCGTTCTAAAGTGAGGTAGTGCTTTTTAGCCTCAAAGGCAGCAATTTCCTCGAATGGAACATTGCAAGCACCAGGATCTAAAGCAGGCTTTAGTAGCATTGGAAGCAGTCAGTCTATTATAAACTATCAGGACCAACACAATGTGATCCATATTACTTCAATCTTGACACAAATTCTATTCAGGCACAGGCTCCGCCTATAAGGTAGTGAGGACATTCTGATGCTGTGAACGTCTTTTCAATGCCTAAAAGGAATGATTGCGATTTTTGCTTACCGTATAAATTGGTAAAATGATGCCGTATGCCGGAAGACTTTTTTTTTTTTTTCTTCAGTCTCGGCACTGCAGAGAAACTCTGTTGTGAAACACTGCCACTGGTGGTCATTCAGTATAATCTGCAGATGGAAAAGTCCACTGTTAGCACATTTACTATAAGAAATACAAAAATCTGGTTTATTTTAGGGTAAATAGATCAATACTGTGGAGTCTGTAGAATTGTGAAAATCAACAGCTCATTAGAAAATCAAATCTCAATTTGTGTTATTAACCTCCTATACTTCTCGGAATCCTATGCCTCATGTGCTAACACTCTCTAAACAACTGTAGCACATACATTAGGACATAGATAAATAGATATTTTTCCAGCCAAGTGGCAGTGTGCCCTTCTCACTGCATTTGTTTTACGATAGGGTACACCAGTAGCAATTAAGCCAGCTGATCAGTTGAGAGAGGAAGGGTTATGCTACAGTTAATGGGAATAATAAAAACTATGAATAGCATAATTACCATCTTCATTTTAGCCAATTCCTACCAGTTCAGCAATAGTGATGTTGTGACTTTTTATGCTTAAAACTTACCATCATACACAATTGGAAAGCTCAAAAAATGCCCTAATGTCTTTCATCTTACATCTTAGTTTTCAGTTTGGCATCCTGTCTACCCTGCTACTCATTTCATTACCAAGATAAATGTATACTACTGCTTGCTAGGTAACAGAGTGGCCCTCATGTCAGACAACATCTTGCTTTAGCTTTATGATGTCAGCTTGCTAGGCAACAGAGTGGCCCTCATGTCAGACAACATCTTGCATTAGCTTTATGATGTCAGGTCGCTGCTGGACCAATCGTCCTTGAGGAAGCTGAGCACACAGGAGGATGAGATATCAGAAGTTATGCATTAGGCTACTATCTGTATTCAGGACTGCAAGGCAAATAGGCGGGGGGATGGTAAAGGACTCTAAACCACTTCAAAGCACTGGGGCCTTTTTGAAAGTGGGATGGAGATATAAACAAAAACAGAGATGATCCTTAACAACAATCCAACTTGAGAGTCAGAGTCCAACATACAGAGTGCAGGGGAAGAGGTTAAATAAGCTTCCTTCCGTGAGAATTTCACACTATCGTTCTAAAGTGAGGTAGTGCTTTTTAGCCTCAAAGGCAGCAATTTCCTCGAATGGAACATTGCAAGCACCAGGATCTAAAGCAGGCTTTAGTAGCATTGGAAGCAGTCAGTCTATTATAAACTATCAGGACCAACACAATGTGATCCATATTACTTCAATCTTGACACAAATTCTATTCAGGCACAGGCTCCGCCTATAAGGTAGTGAGGACATTCTGATGCTGTGAACGTCTTTTCAATGCCTAAAAGGAATGATTGCGATTTTTGCTTACCGTATAAATTGGTAAATGATGCCGTATGCCGGAAGACTTTTTTTTTTTTTTCTTCAGTCTCGGCACTGCAGAGAAACTCTGTTGTGAAACACTGCCACTGGTGGTCATTCAGTATAATCTGCAGATGGAAAAGTCCACTGTTAGCACATTTACTATAAGAAATACAAAAATCTGGTTTATTTTAGGGTAAATAGATCAATACTGTGGAGTCTGTAGAATTGTGAAAATCAACAGCTCATTAGAAAATCAAATCTCAATTTGTGTTATTAACCTCCTATACTTCTCGGAATCCTATGCCTCATGTGCTAACACTCTCTAAACAACTGTAGCACATACATTAGGACATAGATAAATAGATATTTTTCCAGCCAAGTGGCAGTGTGCCCTTCTCACTGCATTTGTTTTACGATAAGGTACACCAGTAGCAATTAAGCCAGCTGATCAGTTGAGAGAGGAAGGGTTATGCTACAGTTAATGGGAATAATAAAAACTATGAATAGCATAATTACCATCTTCATTTTAGCCAATTCCTACCAGTTCAGCAATAGTGATGTTGTAACTTTTTATGCTTAAAACTTACCATCATACACAATTAGAAAGCTCAAAAAATGCCCTAATGTCTTTCATCTTACATCTTAGTTTTCAGTTTGGCATCCTGTCTACCCTGCTACTCATTTCATTACCAAGATAAATGTATACTACTGCTTGCTAGGTAACAGAGTGGCCCTCATGTCAGACAACATCGTGCTTTAGCTTTATGATGTCAGCTTGCTAGGCAACAGAGTAGCCCTCATGTCAGACAACATCTTGCATTAGCTTTATGATGTCAGGTCGCTGCTGGACCAATCGTCCTTGAGGAAGCTGAGCACACAGGAGGATGAGATATCAGAAGTTATGCATTAGGCTACTATCTGTATTCAGGACTGCAAGGCAAATAGGCGGGGGGATGGTAAAGGAATCTAAACCACTTCAAAGCACTGGGGCCTTTTTGAAAGTGGGATGGAGATATAAACAAAAACAGAGATGATCCTTAACAACAATCCAACTTGAGAGTCAGAGTCCAACATACAGAGTGCAGGGGAAGAGGTTAAATAAGCTTCCTTCCGTGAGAATTTCACACTATCGTTCTAAAGTGAGGTAGTGCTTTTTAGCCTCAAAGGCAGCAATTTCCTCGAATGGAACATTGCAAGCACCTGGATCTAAAGCAGGCTTTAGTAGCATTGGAAGCAGTCAGTCTTTTATAAACTATCAGGACCAACACAATGTGATCCATATTACTTCAATCTTGACACAAATTCTATTCAGGCACAGGCTCCGCCTATAAGGTAGTGAGGACATTCTGATGCTGTGAACGTCTTTTCAATGCCTAAAAGGAATGATCGCGATTTTTGCTTACCGTATAAATTGGTAAAATGATGCCGTATGCCGGAAGACTTTTTTTTTTTTTTCTTCAGTCTCGGCACTGCAGAGAAACTCTGTTGTGAAACACTGCCACTGGTGGTCATTCAGTATAATCTGCAGATGGAAAAGTCCACTGTTAGCACATTTACTATAAGAAATACAAAAATCTGGTTTATTTTAGGGTAAATAGATCAATACTGTGGAGTCTGTAGAATTGTGAAAATCAACAGCTCATTAGAAAATCAAATCTCAATTTGTGTTATTAACCTCCTATACTTCTCGGAATCCTATGCCTCATGTGCTAACACTCTCTAAACAACTGTAGCACATACATTAGGACATAGATAAATAGATATTTTTCCAGCCAAGTGGCAGTGTGCCCTTCTCACTGCATTTGTTTTACGATAGGGTACACCAGTAGCAATTAAGCCAGCTGATCAGTTGAGAGAGGAAGGGTTATGCTACAGTTAATGGGAATAATAAAAACTATGAATAGCATAATTACCATCTTCATTTTAGCCAATTCCTACCAGTTCAGCAATAGTGATGTTGTGACTTTTTATGCTTAAAACTTACCATCATACACAATTAGAAAGCTCAAAAAATGCCCTAATGTCTTTCATCTTACATCTTAGTTTTCAGTTTGGCATCCTGTCTACCCTGCTACTCATTTCATTACCAAGATAAATGTATACTACTGCTTGCTAGGTAACAGAGTGGCCCTCATGTCAGACAACATCTTGCTTTAGCTTTATGATGTCAGCTTGCTAGGCAACAGAGTGGCCCCCATGTCAGACAACATCGTGCTTTAGCTTTATGATGTCAGCTTGCTAGGCAACAGAGTAGCCCTCATGTCAGACAACATCTTGCATTAGCTTTATGATGTCAGGTCGCTGCTGGACCAATCGTCCTTGAGGAAGCTGAGCACACAGGAGGATGAGATATCAGAAGTTATGCATTAGGCTACTATCTGTATTCAGGACTGCAAGGCAAATAGGCGGGGGGATGGTAAAGGAATCTAAACCACTTCAAAGCACTGGGGCCTTTTTGAAAGTGGGATGGAGATATAAACAAAAACAGAGATGATCCTTAACAACAATCCAACTTGAGAGTCAGAGTCCAACATACAGAGTGCAGGGGAAGAGGTTAAATAAGCTTCCTTCCGTGAGAATTTCACACTATCGTTCTAAAGTGAGGTAGTGCTTTTTAGCCTCAAAGGCAGCAATTTCCTCGAATGGAACATTGCAAGCACCAGGATCTAAAGCAGGCTTTAGTAGCATTGGAAGCAGTCAGTCTATTATAAACTATCAGGACCAACACAATGTGATCCATATTACTTCAATCTTGACACAAATTCTATTCAGGCACAGGCTCCGCCTATAAGGTAGTGAGGACATTCTGATGCTGTGAACGTCTTTTCAATGCCTAAAAGGAATGATTGCGATTTTTGCTTACCGTATAAATTGGTAAAATGATGCCGTATGCCGGAAGACTTTTTTTTTTTTTTCTTCAGTCTCGGCACTGCAGAGAAACTCTGTTGTGAAACACTGCCACTGGTGGTCATTCAGTATAATCTGCAGATGGAAAAGTCCACTGTTAGCACATTTACTATAAGAAATACAAAAATCTGGTTTATTTTAGGGTAAATAGATCAATACTGTGGAGTCTGTAGAATTGTGAAAATCAACAGCTCATTAGAAAATCAAATCTCAATTTGTGTTATTAACCTCCTATACTTCTCGGAATCCTATGCCTCATGTGCTAACACTCTCTAAACAACTGTAGCACATACATTAGGACATAGATAAATAGATATTTTTCCAGCCAAGTGGCAGTGTGCCCTTCTCACTGCATTTGTTTTACGATAGGGTACACCAGTAGCAATTAAGCCAGCTGATCAGTTGAGAGAGGAAGGGTTATGCTACAGTTAATGGGAATAATAAAAACTATGAATAGCATAATTACCATCTTCATTTTAGCCAATTCCTACCAGTTCAGCAATAGTGATGTTGTAACTTTTTATGCTTAAAACTTACCATCATACACAATTAGAAAGCTCAAAAAATGCCCTAATGTCTTTCATCTTACATCTTAGTTTTCAGTTTGGCATCCTGTCTACCCTGCTACTCATTTCATTACCAAGATAAATGTATACTACTGCTTGCTAGGTAACAGAGTGGCCCTCATGTCAGACAACATCTTGCTTTAGCTTTATGATGTCAGCTTGCTAGGCAACAGAGTGGCCCCCATGTCAGACAACATCGTGCTTTAGCTTTATGATGTCAGCTTGCTAGGCAACAGAGTAGCCCTCATGTCAGACAACATCTTGCATTAGCTTTATGATGTCAGGTCGCTGCTGGACCAATCGTCCTTGAGGAAGCTGAGCACACAGGAGGATGAGATATCAGAAGTTATGCATTAGGCTACTATCTGTATTCAGGACTGCAAGGCAAATAGGCGGGGGGATGGTAAAGGACTCTAAACCACTTCAAAGCACTGGGGCCTTTTTGAAAGTGGGATGGAGATATAAACAAAAACAGAGATGATCCTTAACAACAATCCAACTTGAGAGTCAGAGTCCAACATACAGAGTGCAGGGGAAGAGGTTAAATAAGCTTCCTTCCGTGAGAATTTCACACTATCGTTCTAAAGTGAGGTAGTGCTTTTTAGCCTCAAAGGCAGCAATTTCCTCGAATGGAACATTGCAAGCACCTGGATCTAAAGCAGGCTTTAGTAGCATTGGAAGCAGTCAGTCTATTATAAACTATCAGGACCAACACAATGTGATCCATATTACTTCAATCTTGACACAAATTCTATTCAGGCACAGGCTCCGCCTATAAGGTAGTGAGGACATTCTGATGCTGTGAACGTCTTTTCAATGCCTAAAAGGAATGATTGCGATTTTTGCTTACCGTATAAATTTGTAAAATGATGCCGTATGCCGGAAGACTTTTTTTTTTTTTTTCTTCAGTCTCGGCACTGCAGAGAAACTCTGTTGTGAAACACTGCCACTGGTGGTCATTCAGTATAATCTGCAGATGGAAAAGTCCACTGTTAGCACATTTACTATAAGAAATACAAAAATCTGGTTTATTTTAGGGTAAATAGATCAATACTGTGGAGTCTGTAGAATTGTGAAAATCAACAGCTCATTAGAAAATCAAATCTCAATTTGTGTTATTAACCTCCTATACTTCTCGGAATCCTATGCCTCATGTGCTAACACTCTCTAAACAACTGTAGCACATACATTAGGACATAGATAAATAGATATTTTTCCAGCCAAGTGGCAGTGTGCCCTTCTCACTGCATTTGTTTTACGATAGGGTACACCAGAGGCAATTAAGCCAGCTGATCAGTTGAGAGAGGAAGGGTTATGCTACAGTTAATGGGAATAATAAAAACTATGAATAGCATAATTACCATCTTCATTTTAGCCAATTCCTACCAGTTCAGCAATAGTGATGTTGTAACTTTTTATGCTTAAAACTTACCATCATACACAATTAGAAAGCTCAAAAAATGCCCTAATGTCTTTCATCTTACATCTTAGTTTTCAGTTTGGCATCCTGTCTACCCTGCTACTCATTTCATTACCAAGATAAATGTATACTACTGCTTGCTAGGTAACAGAGTGGCCCTCATGTCAGACAACATCGTGCTTTAGCTTTATGATGTCAGCTTGCTAGGCAACAGAGTAGCCCTCATGTCAGACAACATCTTGCATTAGCTTTATGATGTCAGGTCGCTGCTGGACCAATCGTCCTTGAGGAAGCTGAGCACACAGGAGGATGAGATATCAGAAGTTATGCATTAGGCTACTATCTGTATTCAGGACTGCAAGGCAAATAGGCGGGGGGATGGTAAAGGAATCTAAACCACTTCAAAGCACTGGGGCCTTTTTGAAAGTGGGATGGAGATATAAACAAAAACAGAGATGATCCTTAACAACAATCCAACTTGAGAGTCAGAGTCCAACATACAGAGTGCAGGGGAAGAGGTTAAATAAGCTTCCTTCCGTGAGAATTTCACACTATCGTTCTAAAGTGAGGTAGTGCTTTTTAGCCTCAAAGGCAGCAATTTCCTCGAATGGAACATTGCAAGCACCTGGATCTAAAGCAGGCTTTAGTAGCATTGGAAGCAGTCAGTCTTTTATAAACTATCAGGACCAACACAATGTGATCCATATTACTTCAATCTTGACACAAATTCTATTCAGGCACAGGCTCCGCCTATAAGGTAGTGAGGACATTCTGATGCTGTGAACGTCTTTTCAATGCCTAAAAGGAATGATTGCGATTTTTGCTTACCGTATAAATTGGTAAAATGATGCCGTATGCCGGAAGACTTTTTTTTTTTTTTTCTTCAGTCTCGGCACTGCAGAGAAACTCTGTTGTGAAACACTGCCACTGGTGGTCATTCAGTATAATCTGCAGATGGAAAAGTCCACTGTTAGCACATTTACTATAAGAAATACAAAAATCTGGTTTATTTTAGGGTAAATAGATCAATACTGTGGAGTCTGTAGAATTGTGAAAATCAACAGCTCATTAGAAAATCAAATCTCAATTTGTGTTATTAACCTCCTATACTTCTCGGAATCCTATGCCTCATGTGCTAACACTCTCTAAACAACTGTAGCACATACATTAGGACATAGATAAATAGATATTTTTCCAGCCAAGTGGCAGTGTGCCCTTCTCACTGCATTTGTTTTACGATAGGGTACACCAGTAGCAATTAAGCCAGCTGATCAGTTGAGAGAGGAAGGGTTATGCTACAGTTAATGGGAATAATAAAAACTATGAATAGCATAATTACCATCTTCATTTTAGCCAATTCCTACCAGTTCAGCAATAGTGATGTTGTGACTTTTTATGCTTAAAACTTACCATCATACACAATTAGAAAGCTCAAAAAATGCCCTAATGTCTTTCATCTTACATCTTAGTTTTCAGTTTGGCATCCTGTCTACCCTGCTACTCATTTCATTACCAAGATAAATGTATACTACTGCTTGCTAGGTAACAGAGTGGCCCTCATGTCAGACAACATCTTGCTTTAGCTTTATGATGTCAGCTTGCTAGGCAACAGAGTGGCCCCCATGTCAGACAACATCGTGCTTTAGCTTTATGATGTCAGCTTGCTAGGCAACAGAGTAGCCCTCATGTCAGACAACATCTTGCATTAGCTTTATGATGTCAGGTCGCTGCTGGACCAATCGTCCTTGAGGAAGCTGAGCACACAGGAGGATGAGATATCAGAAGTTATGCATTAGGCTACTATCTGTATTCAGGACTGCAAGGCAAATAGGCGGGGGGATGGTAAAGGAATCTAAACCACTTCAAAGCACTGGGGCCTTTTTGAAAGTGGGATGGAGATATAAACAAAAACAGAGATGATCCTTAACAACAATCCAACTTGAGAGTCAGAGTCCAACATACAGAGTGCAGGGGAAGAGGTTAAATAAGCTTCCTTCCGTGAGAATTTCACACTATCGTTCTAAAGTGAGGTAGTGCTTTTTAGCCTCAAAGGCAGCAATTTCCTCGAATGGAACATTGCAAGCACCAGGATCTAAAGCAGGCTTTAGTAGCATTGGAAGCAGTCAGTCTATTATAAACTATCAGGACCAACACAATGTGATCCATATTACTTCAATCTTGACACAAATTCTATTCAGGCACAGGCTCCGCCTATAAGGTAGTGAGGACATTCTGATGCTGTGAACGTCTTTTCAATGCCTAAAAGGAATGATTGCGATTTTTGCTTACCGTATAAATTGGTAAAATGATGCCGTATGCCGGAAGACTTTTTTTTTTTTTTCTTCAGTCTCGGCACTGCAGAGAAACTCTGTTGTGAAACACTGCCACTGGTGGTCATTCAGTATAATCTGCAGATGGAAAAGTCCACTGTTAGCACATTTACTATAAGAAATACAAAAATCTGGTTTATTTTAGGGTAAATAGATCAATACTGTGGAGTCTGTAGAATTGTGAAAATCAACAGCTCATTAGAAAATCAAATCTCAATTTGTGTTATTAACCTCCTATACTTCTCGGAATCCTATGCCTCATGTGCTAACACTCTCTAAACAACTGTAGCACATACATTAGGACATAGATAAATAGATATTTTTCCAGCCAAGTGGCAGTGTGCCCTTCTCACTGCATTTGTTTTACGATAGGGTACACCAGTAGCAATTAAGCCAGCTGATCAGTTGAGAGAGGAAGGGTTATGCTACAGTTAATGGGAATAATAAAAACTATGAATAGCATAATTATTATCTTCATTTTAGCCAATTCCTACCAGTTCAGCAATAGTGATGTTGTAACTTTTTATGCTTAAAACTTACCATCATACACAATTAGAAAGCTCAAAAAATGCCCTAATGTCTTTCATCTTACATCTTAGTTTTCAGTTTGGCATCCTGTCTACCCTGCTACTCATTTCACTACCAAGATAAATGTATACTACTGCTTGCTAGGTAACAGAGTGGCCCTCATGTCAGACAACATCTTGCTTTAGCTTTATGATGTCAGCTTGCTAGGCAACAGAGTGGCCCCCATGTCAGACAACATCGTGCTTTAGCTTTATGATGTCAGCTTGCTAGGCAACAGAGTAGCCCTCATGTCAGACAACATCTTGCATTAGCTTTATGATGTCAGGTCGCTGCTGGACCAATCGTCCTTGAGGAAGCTGAGCACACAGGAGGATGAGATATCAGAAGTTATGCATTAGGCTACTATCTGTATTCAGGACTGCAAGGCAAATAGGCGGGGGGATGGTAAAGGACTCTAAACCACTTCAAAGCACTGGGGCCTTTTTGAAAGTGGGATGGAGATATAAACAAAAACAGAGATGATCCTTAACAACAATCCAACTTGAGAGTCAGAGTCCAACATACAGAGTGCAGGGGAAGAGGTTAAATAAGCTTCCTTCCGTGAGAATTTCACACTATCGTTCTAAAGTGAGGTAGTGCTTTTTAGCCTCAAAGGCAGCAATTTCCTCGAATGGAACATTGCAAGCACCTGGATCTAAAGCAGGCTTTAGTAGCATTGGAAGCAGTCAGTCTATTATAAACTATCAGGACCAACACAATGTGATCCATATTACTTCAATCTTGACACAAATTCTATTCAGGCACAGGCTCCGCCTATAAGGTAGTGAGGACATTCTGATGCTGTGAACGTCTTTTCAATGCCTAAAAGGAATGATTGCGATTTTTGCTTACCGTATAAATTTGTAAAATGATGCCGTATGCCGGAAGACTTTTTTTTTTTTTTTCTTCAGTCTCGGCACTGCAGAGAAACTCTGTTGTGAAACACTGCCACTGGTGGTCATTCAGTATAATCTGCAGATGGAAAAGTCCACTGTTAGCACATTTACTATAAGAAATACAAAAATCTGGTTTATTTTAGGGTAAATAGATCAATACTGTGGAGTCTGTAGAATTGTGAAAATCAACAGCTCATTAGAAAATCAAATCTCAATTTGTGTTATTAACCTCCTATACTTCTCGGAATCCTATGCCTCATGTGCTAACACTCTCTAAACAACTGTAGCACATACATTAGGACATAGATAAATAGATATTTTTCCAGCCAAGTGGCAGTGTGCCCTTCTCACTGCATTTGTTTTACGATAGGGTACACCAGTAGCAATTAAGCCAGCTGATCAGTTGAGAGAGGAAGGGTTATGCTACAGTTAATGGGAATAATAAAAACTATGAATAGCATAATTACCATCTTCATTTTAGCCAATTCCTACCAGTTCAGCAATAGTGATGTTGTGACTTTTTATGCTTAAAACTTACCATCATACACAATTGGAAAGCTCAAAAAATGCCCTAATGTCTTTCATCTTACATCTTAGTTTTCAGTTTGGCATCCTGTCTACCCTGCTACTCATTTCATTACCAAGATAAATGTATACTACTGCTTGCTAGGTAACAGAGTGGCCCTCATGTCAGACAACATCTTGCTTTAGCTTTATGATGTCAGCTTGCTAGGCAACAGAGTGGCCCTCATGTCAGACAACATCTTGCATTAGCTTTATGATGTCAGGTCGCTGCTGGACCAATCGTCCTTGAGGAAGCTGAGCACACAGGAGGATGAGATATCAGAAGTTATGCATTAGGCTACTATCTGTATTCAGGACTGCAAGGCAAATAGGCGGGGGGATGGTAAAGGAATCTAAACCACTTCAAAGCACTGGGGCCTTTTTGAAAGTGGGATGGAGATATAAACAAAAACAGAGATGATCCTTAACAACAATCCAACTTGAGAATCAGAGTCCAACATACAGAGTGCAGGGGAAGAGGTTAAATAAGCTTCCTTCCGTGAGAATTTCACACTATCGTTCTAAAGTGAGGTAGTGCTTTTTAGCCTCAAAGGCAGCAATTTCCTCGAATGGAACATTGCAAGCACCTGGATCTAAAGCAGGCTTTAGTAGCATTGGAAGCAGTCAGTCTATTATAAACTATCAGGACCAACACAATGTGATCCATATTACTTCAATCTTGACACAAATTCTATTCAGGCACAGGCTCCGCCTATAAGGTAGTGAGGACATTCTGATGCTGTGAACGTCTTTTCAATGCCTAAAAGGAATGATTGCGATTTTTGCTTACCGTATAAATTGGTAAAATGATGCCGTATGCCGGAAGACTTTTTTTTTTTTTTTCTTCAGTCTCGGCACTGCAGAGAAACTCTGTTGTGAAACACTGCCACTGGTGGTCATTCAGTATAATCTGCAGATGGAAAAGTCCACTGTTAGCACATTTACTATAAGAAATACAAAAATCTGGTTTATTTTAGGGTAAATAGATCAATACTGTGGAGTCTGTAGAATTGTGAAAATCAACAGCTCATTAGAAAATCAAATCTCAATTTGTGTTATTAACCTCCTATACTTCTCGGAATCCTATGCCTCATGTGCTAACACTCTCTAAACAACTGTAGCACATACATTAGGACATAGATAAATAGATATTTTTCCAGCCAAGTGGCAGTGTGCCCTTCTCACTGCATTTGTTTTACGATAGGGTACACCAGTAGCAATTAAGCCAGCTGATCAGTTGAGAGAGGAAGGGTTATGCTACAGTTAATGGGAATAATAAAAACTATGAATAGCATAATTACCATCTTCATTTTAGCCAATTCCTACCAGTTCAGCAATAGTGATGTTGTAACTTTTTATGCTTAAAACTTACCATCATACACAATTAGAAAGCTCAAAAAATGCCCTAATGTCTTTCATCTTACATCTTAGTTTTCAGTTTGGCATCCTGTCTACCCTGCTACTCATTTCATTACCAAGATAAATGTATACTACTGCTTGCTAGGTAACAGAGTGGCCCTCATGTCAGACAACATCGTGCTTTAGCTTTATGATGTCAGCTTGCTAGGCAACAGAGTAGCCCTCATGTCAGACAACATCTTGCATTAGCTTTATGATGTCAGGTCGCTGCTGGACCAATCGTCCTTGAGGAAGCTGAGCACACAGGAGGATGAGATATCAGAAGTTATGCATTAGGCTACTATCTGTATTCAGGACTGCAAGGCAAATAGGCGGGGGGATGGTAAAGGAATCTAAACCACTTCAAAGCACTGGGGCCTTTTTGAAAGTGGGATGGAGATATAAACAAAAACAGAGATGATCCTTAACAACAATCCAACTTGAGAGTCAGAGTCCAACATACAGAGTGCAGGGGAAGAGGTTAAATAAGCTTCCTTCCGTGAGAATTTCACACTATCGTTCTAAAGTGAGGTAGTGCTTTTTAGCCTCAAAGGCAGCAATTTCCTCGAATGGAACATTGCAAGCACCTGGATCTAAAGCAGGCTTTAGTAGCATTGGAAGCAGTCAGTCTTTTATAAACTATCAGGACCAACACAATGTGATCCATATTACTTCAATCTTGACACAAATTCTATTCAGGCACAGGCTCCGCCTATAAGGTAGTGAGGACATTCTGATGCTGTGAACGTCTTTTCAATGCCTAAAAGGAATGATTGCGATTTTTGCTTACCGTATAAATTGGTAAAATGATGCCGTATGCCGGAAGACTTTTTTTTTTTTTTTCTTCAGTCTCGGCACTGCAGAGAAACTCTGTTGTGAAACACTGCCACTGGTGGTCATTCAGTATAATCTGCAGATGGAAAAGTCCACTGTTAGCACATTTACTATAAGAAATACAAAAATCTGGTTTATTTTAGGGTAAATAGATCAATACTGTGGAGTCTGTAGAATTGTGAAAATCAACAGCTCATTAGAAAATCAAATCTCAATTTGTGTTATTAACCTCCTATACTTCTCGGAATCCTATGCCTCATGTGCTAACACTCTCTAAACAACTGTAGCACATACATTAGGACATAGATAAATAGATATTTTTCCAGCCAAGTGGCAGTGTGCCCTTCTCACTGCATTTGTTTTACGATAGGGTACACCAGTAGCAATTAAGCCAGCTGATCAGTTGAGAGAGGAAGGGTTATGCTACAGTTAATGGGAATAATAAAAACTATGAATAGCATAATTACCATCTTCATTTTAGCCAATTCCTACCAGTTCAGCAATAGTGATGTTGTGACTTTTTATGCTTAAAACTTACCATCATACACAATTAGAAAGCTCAAAAAATGCCCTAATGTCTTTCATCTTACATCTTAGTTTTCAGTTTGGCATCCTGTCTACCCTGCTACTCATTTCATTACCAAGATAAATGTATACTACTGCTTGCTAGGTAACAGAGTGGCCCTCATGTCAGACAACATCTTGCTTTAGCTTTATGATGTCAGCTTGCTAGGCAACAGAGTGGCCCCCATGTCAGACAACATCGTGCTTTAGCTTTATGATGTCAGCTTGCTAGGCAACAGAGTAGCCCTCATGTCAGACAACATCTTGCATTAGCTTTATGATGTCAGGTCGCTGCTGGACCAATCGTCCTTGAGGAAGCTGAGCACACAGGAGGATGAGATATCAGAAGTTATGCATTAGGCTACTATCTGTATTCAGGACTGCAAGGCAAATAGGCGGGGGGATGGTAAAGGACTCTAAACCACTTCAAAGCACTGGGGCCTTTTTGAAAGTGGGATGGAGATATAAACAAAAACAGAGATGATCCTTAACAACAATCCAACTTGAGAGTCAGAGTCCAACATACAGAGTGCAGGGGAAGAGGTTAAATAAGCTTCCTTCCGTGAGAATTTCACACTATCGTTCTAAAGTGAGGTAGTGCTTTTTAGCCTCAAAGGCAGCAATTTCCTCGAATGGAACATTGCAAGCACCTGGATCTAAAGCAGGCTTTAGTAGCATTGGAAGCAGTCAGTCTATTATAAACTATCAGGACCAACACAATGTGATCCATATTACTTCAATCTTGACACAAATTCTATTCAGGCACAGGCTCCGCCTATAAGGTAGTGAGGACATTCTGATGCTGTGAACGTCTTTTCAATGCCTAAAAGGAATGATTGCGATTTTTGCTTACCGTATAAATTTGTAAAATGATGCCGTATGCCGGAAGACTTTTTTTTTTTTTTTCTTCAGTCTCGGCACTGCAGAGAAACTCTGTTGTGAAACACTGCCACTGGTGGTCATTCAGTATAATCTGCAGATGGAAAAGTCCACTGTTAGCACATTTACTATAAGAAATACAAAAATCTGGTTTATTTTAGGGTAAATAGATCAATACTGTGGAGTCTGTAGAATTGTGAAAATCAACAGCTCATTAGAAAATCAAATCTCAATTTGTGTTATTAACCTCCTATACTTCTCGGAATCCTATGCCTCATGTGCTAACACTCTCTAAACAACTGTAGCACATACATTAGGACATAGATAAATAGATATTTTTCCAGCCAAGTGGCAGTGTGCCCTTCTCACTGCATTTGTTTTACGATAGGGTACACCAGTAGCAATTAAGCCAGCTGATCAGTTGAGAGAGGAAGGGTTATGCTACAGTTAATGGGAATAATAAAAACTATGAATAGCATAATTACCATCTTCATTTTAGCCAATTCCTACCAGTTCAGCAATAGTGATGTTGTGACTTTTTATGCTTAAAACTTACCATCATACACAATTGGAAAGCTCAAAAAATGCCCTAATGTCTTTCATCTTACATCTTAGTTTTCAGTTTGGCATCCTGTCTACCCTGCTACTCATTTCATTACCAAGATAAATGTATACTACTGCTTGCTAGGTAACAGAGTGGCCCTCATGTCAGACAACATCTTGCTTTAGCTTTATGATGTCAGCTTGCTAGGCAACAGAGTGGCCCTCATGTCAGACAACATCTTGCATTAGCTTTATGATGTCAGGTCGCTGCTGGACCAATCGTCCTTGAGGAAGCTGAGCACACAGGAGGATGAGATATCAGAAGTTATGCATTAGGCTACTATCTGTATTCAGGACTGCAAGGCAAATAGGCGGGGGGATGGTTAAGGAATCTAAACCACTTCAAAGCACTGGGGCCTTTTTGAAAGTGGGATGGAGATATAAACAAAAACAGAGATGATCCTTAACAACAATCCAACTTGAGAATCAGAGTCCAACATACAGAGTGCAGGGGAAGAGGTTAAATAAGCTTCCTTCCGTGAGAATTTCACACTATCGTTCTAAAGTGAGGTAGTGCTTTTTAGCCTCAAAGGCAGCAATTTCCTCGAATGGAACATTGCAAGCACCTGGATCTAAAGCAGGCTTTAGTAGCATTGGAAGCAGTCAGTCTATTATAAACTATCAGGACCAACACAATGTGATCCATATTACTTCAATCTTGACACAAATTCTATTCAGGCACAGGCTCCGCCTATAAGGTAGTGAGGACATTCTGATGCTGTGAACGTCTTTTCAATGCCTAAAAGGAATGATTGCGATTTTTGCTTACCGTATAAATTGGTAAAATGATGCCGTATGCCGGAAGACTTTTTTTTTTTTTTTCTTCAGTCTCGGCACTGCAGAGAAACTCTGTTGTGAAACACTGCCACTGGTGGTCATTCAGTATAATCTGCAGATGGAAAAGTCCACTGTTAGCACATTTACTATAAGAAATACAAAAATCTGGTTTATTTTAGGGTAAATAGATCAATACTGTGGAGTCTGTAGAATTGTGAAAATCAACAGCTCATTAGAAAATCTAATCTCAATTTGTGTTATTAACCTCCTATACTTCTCGGAATCCTATGCCTCATGTGCTAACACTCTCTAAACAACTGTAGCACATACATTAGGACATAGATAAATAGATATTTTTCCAGCCAAGTGGCAGTGTGCCCTTCTCACTGCATTTGTTTTACGATAGGGTACACCAGTAGCAATTAAGCCAGCTGATCAGTTGAGAGAGGAAGGGTTATGCTACAGTTAATGGGAATAATAAAAACTATGAATAGCATAATTACCATCTTCATTTTAGCCAATTCCTACCAGTTCAGCAATAGTGATGTTGTGACTTTTTATGCTTAAAACTTACCATCATACACAATTAGAAAGCTCAAAAAATGCCCTAATGTCTTTCATCTTACATCTTAGTTTTCAGTTTGGCATCCTGTCTACCCTGCTACTCATTTCATTACCAAGATAAATGTATACTACTGCTTGCTAGGTAACAGAGTGGCCCTCATGTCAGACAACATCTTGCTTTAGCTTTATGATGTCAGCTTGCTAGGCAACAGAGTGGCCCCCATGTCAGACAACATCGTGCTTTAGCTTTATGATGTCAGCTTGCTAGGCAACAGAGTAGCCCTCATGTCAGACAACATCTTGCATTAGCTTTATGATGTCAGGTCGCTGCTGGACCAATCGTCCTTGAGGAAGCTGAGCACACAGGAGGATGAGATATCAGAAGTTATGCATTAGGCTACTATCTGTATTCAGGACTGCAAGGCAAATAGGCGGGGGGATGGTAAAGGAATCTAAACCACTTCAAAGCACTGTGGCCTTTTTGAAAGTGGGATGGAGATATAAACAAAAACAGAGATGATCCTTAACAACAATCCAACTTGAGAGTCAGAGTCCAACATACAGAGTGCAGGGGAAGAGGTTAAATAAGCTTCCTTCCGTGAGAATTTCACACTATCGTTCTAAAGTGAGGTAGTGCTTTTTAGCCTCAAAGGCAGCAATTTCCTCGAATGGAACATTGCAAGCACCAGGATCTAAAGCAGGCTTTAGTAGCATTGGAAGCAGTCAGTCTATTATAAACTATCAGGACCAACACAATGTGATCCATATTACTTCAATCTTGACACAAATTCTATTCAGGCACAGGCTCCGCCTATAAGGTAGTGAGGACATTCTGATGCTGTGAACGTCTTTTCAATGCCTAAAAGGAATGATTGCGATTTTTGCTTACCGTATAAATTGGTAAAATGATGCCGTATGCCGGAAGACTTTTTTTTTTTTTTTCTTCAGTCTCGGCACTGCAGAGAAACTCTGTTGTGAAACACTGCCACTGGTGGTCATTCAGTATAATCTGCAGATGGAAAAGTCCACTGTTAGCACATTTACTATAAGAAATACAAAAATCTGGTTTATTTTAGGGTAAATAGATCAATACTGTGGAGTCTGTAGAATTGTGAAAATCAACAGCTCATTAGAAAATCAAATCTCAATTTGTGTTATTAACCTCCTATACTTCTCGGAATCCTATGCCTCATGTGCTAACACTCTCTAAACAACTGTAGCACATACATTAGGACATAGATAAATAGATATTTTTCCAGCCAAGTGGCAGTGTGCCCTTCTCACTGCATTTGTTTTACGATAGGGTACACCAGTAGCAATTAAGCCAGCTGATCAGTTGAGAGAGGAAGGGTTATGCTACAGTTAATGGGAATAATAAAAACTATGAATAGCATAATTACCATCTTCATTTTAGCCAATTCCTACCAGTTCAGCAATAGTGATGTTGTAACTTTTTATGCTTAAAACTTACCATCATACACAATTAGAAAGCTCAAAAAATGCCCTAATGTCTTTCATCTTACATCTTAGTTTTCAGTTTGGCATCCTGTCTACCCTGCTACTCATTTCATTACCAAGATAAATGTATACTACTGCTTGCTAGGTAACAGAGTGGCCCTCATGTCAGACAACATCGTGCTTTAGCTTTATGATGTCAGCTTGCTAGGCAACAGAGTAGCCCTCATGTCAGACAACATCTTGCATTAGCTTTATGATGTCAGGTCGCTGCTGGACCAATCGTCCTTGAGGAAGCTGAGCACACAGGAGGATGAGATATCAGAAGTTATGCATTAGGCTACTATCTGTATTCAGGACTGCAAGGCAAATAGGCGGGGGGATGGTAAAGGAATCTAAACCACTTCAAAGCACTGGGGCCTTTTTGAAAGTGGGATGGAGATATAAACAAAAACAGAGATGATCCTTAACAACAATCCAACTTGAGAGTCAGAGTCCAACATACAGAGTGCAGGGGAAGAGGTTAAATAAGCTTCCTTCCGTGAGAATTTCACACTATCGTTCTAAAGTGAGGTAGTGCTTTTTAGCCTCAAAGGCAGCAATTTCCTCGAATGGAACATTGCAAGCACCTGGATCTAAAGCAGGCTTTAGTAGCATTGGAAGCAGTCAGTCTTTTATAAACTATCAGGACCAACACAATGTGATCCATATTACTTCAATCTTGACACAAATTCTATTCAGGCACAGGCTCCGCCTATAAGGTAGTGAGGACATTCTGATGCTGTGAACGTCTTTTCAATGCCTAAAAGGAATGATTGCGATTTTTGCTTACCGTATAAATTGGTAAAATGATGCCGTATGCCGGAAGACTTTTTTTTTTTTTTTCTTCAGTCTCGGCACTGCAGAGAAACTCTGTTGTGAAACACTGCCACTGGTGGTCATTCAGTATAATCTGCAGATGGAAAAGTCCACTGTTAGCACATTTACTATAAGAAATACAAAAATCTGGTTTATTTTAGGGTAAATAGATCAATACTGTGGAGTCTGTAGAATTGTGAAAATCAACAGCTCATTAGAAAATCAAATCTCAATTTGTGTTATTAACCTCCTATACTTCTCGGAATCCTATGCCTCATGTGCTAACACTCTCTAAACAACTGTAGCACATACATTAGGACATAGATAAATAGATATTTTTCCAGCCAAGTGGCAGTGTGCCCTTCTCACTGCATTTGTTTTACGATAGGGTACACCAGTAGCAATTAAGCCAGCTGATCAGTTGAGAGAGGAAGGGTTATGCTACAGTTAATGGGAATAATAAAAACTATGAATAGCATAATTATTATCTTCATTTTAGCCAATTCCTACCAGTTCAGCAATAGTGATGTTGTAACTTTTTATGCTTAAAACTTACCATCATACACAATTAGAAAGCTCAAAAAATGCCCTAATGTCTTTCATCTTACATCTTAGTTTTCAGTTTGGCATCCTGTCTACCCTGCTACTCATTTCACTACCAAGATAAATGTATACTACTGCTTGCTAGGTAACAGAGTGGCCCTCATGTCAGACAACATCTTGCTTTAGCTTTATGATGTCAGCTTGCTAGGCAACAGAGTGGCCCCCATGTCAGACAACATCGTGCTTTAGCTTTATGATGTCAGCTTGCTAGGCAACAGAGTAGCCCTCATGTCAGACAACATCTTGCATTAGCTTTATGATGTCAGGTCGCTGCTGGACCAATCGTCCTTGAGGAAGCTGAGCACACAGGAGGATGAGATATCAGAAGTTATGCATTAGGCTACTATCTGTATTCAGGACTGCAAGGCAAATAGGCGGGGGGATGGTAAAGGACTCTAAACCACTTCAAAGCACTGGGGCCTTTTTGAAAGTGGGATGGAGATATAAACAAAAACAGAGATGATCCTTAACAACAATCCAACTTGAGAGTCAGAGTCCAACATACAGAGTGCAGGGGAAGAGGTTAAATAAGCTTCCTTCCGTGAGAATTTCACACTATCGTTCTAAAGTGAGGTAGTGCTTTTTAGCCTCAAAGGCAGCAATTTCCTCGAATGGAACATTGCAAGCACCTGGATCTAAAGCAGGCTTTAGTAGCATTGGAAGCAGTCAGTCTATTATAAACTATCAGGACCAACACAATGTGATCCATATTACTTCAATCTTGACACAAATTCTATTCAGGCACAGGCTCCGCCTATAAGGTAGTGAGGACATTCTGATGCTGTGAACGTCTTTTCAATGCCTAAAAGGAATGATTGCGATTTTTGCTTACCGTATAAATTTGTAAAATGATGCCGTATGCCGGAAGACTTTTTTTTTTTTTTTCTTCAGTCTCGGCACTGCAGAGAAACTCTGTTGTGAAACACTGCCACTGGTGGTCATTCAGTATAATCTGCAGATGGAAAAGTCCACTGTTAGCACATTTACTATAAGAAATACAAAAATCTGGTTTATTTTAGGGTAAATAGATCAATACTGTGGAGTCTGTAGAATTGTGAAAATCAACAGCTCATTAGAAAATCAAATCTCAATTTGTGTTATTAACCTCCTATACTTCTCGGAATCCTATGCCTCATGTGCTAACACTCTCTAAACAACTGTAGCACATACATTAGGACATAGATAAATAGATATTTTTCCAGCCAAGTGGCAGTGTGCCCTTCTCACTGCATTTGTTTTACGATAGGGTACACCAGTAGCAATTAAGCCAGCTGATCAGTTGAGAGAGGAAGGGTTATGCTACAGTTAATGGGAATAATAAAAACTATGAATAGCATAATTACCATCTTCATTTTAGCCAATTCCTACCAGTTCAGCAATAGTGATGTTGTGACTTTTTATGCTTAAAACTTACCATCATACACAATTGGAAAGCTCAAAAAATGCCCTAATGTCTTTCATCTTACATCTTAGTTTTCAGTTTGGCATCCTGTCTACCCTGCTACTCATTTCATTACCAAGATAAATGTATACTACTGCTTGCTAGGTAACAGAGTGGCCCTCATGTCAGACAACATCTTGCTTTAGCTTTATGATGTCAGCTTGCTAGGCAACAGAGTGGCCCTCATGTCAGACAACATCTTGCATTAGCTTTATGATGTCAGGTCGCTGCTGGACCAATCGTCCTTGAGGAAGCTGAGCACACAGGAGGATGAGATATCAGAAGTTATGCATTAGGCTACTATCTGTATTCAGGACTGCAAGGCAAATAGGCGGGGGGATGGTAAAGGAATCTAAACCACTTCAAAGCACTGGGGCCTTTTTGAAAGTGGGATGGAGATATAAACAAAAACAGAGATGATCCTTAACAACAATCCAACTTGAGAATCAGAGTCCAACATACAGAGTGCAGGGGAAGAGGTTAAATAAGCTTCCTTCCGTGAGAATTTCACACTATCGTTCTAAAGTGAGGTAGTGCTTTTTAGCCTCAAAGGCAGCAATTTCCTCGAATGGAACATTGCAAGCACCTGGATCTAAAGCAGGCTTTAGTAGCATTGGAAGCAGTCAGTCTATTATAAACTATCAGGACCAACACAATGTGATCCATATTACTTCAATCTTGACACAAATTCTATTCAGGCACAGGCTCCGCCTATAAGGTAGTGAGGACATTCTGATGCTGTGAACGTCTTTTCAATGCCTAAAAGGAATGATTGCGATTTTTGCTTACCGTATAAATTGGTAAAATGATGCCGTATGCCGGAAGACTTTTTTTTTTTTTTTCTTCAGTCTCGGCACTGCAGAGAAACTCTGTTGTGAAACACTGCCACTGGTGGTCATTCAGTATAATCTGCAGATGGAAAAGTCCACTGTTAGCACATTTACTATAAGAAATACAAAAATCTGGTTTATTTTAGGGTAAATAGATCAATACTGTGGAGTCTGTAGAATTGTGAAAATCAACAGCTCATTAGAAAATCAAATCTCAATTTGTGTTATTAACCTCCTATACTTCTCGGAATCCTATGCCTCATGTGCTAACACTCTCTAAACAACTGTAGCACATACATTAGGACATAGATAAATAGATATTTTTCCAGCCAAGTGGCAGTGTGCCCTTCTCACTGCATTTGTTTTACGATAGGGTACACCAGTAGCAATTAAGCCAGCTGATCAGTTGAGAGAGGAAGGGTTATGCTACAGTTAATGGGAATAATAAAAACTATGAATAGCATAATTACCATCTTCATTTTAGCCAATTCCTACCAGTTCAGCAATAGTGATGTTGTAACTTTTTATGCTTAAAACTTACCATCATACACAATTAGAAAGCTCAAAAAATGCCCTAATGTCTTTCATCTTACATCTTAGTTTTCAGTTTGGCATCCTGTCTACCCTGCTACTCATTTCATTACCAAGATAAATGTATACTACTGCTTGCTAGGTAACAGAGTGGCCCTCATGTCAGACAACATCGTGCTTTAGCTTTATGATGTCAGCTTGCTAGGCAACAGAGTAGCCCTCATGTCAGACAACATCTTGCATTAGCTTTATGATGTCAGGTCGCTGCTGGACCAATCGTCCTTGAGGAAGCTGAGCACACAGGAGGATGAGATATCAGAAGTTATGCATTAGGCTACTATCTGTATTCAGGACTGCAAGGCAAATAGGCGGGGGGATGGTAAAGGAATCTAAACCACTTCAAAGCACTGGGGCCTTTTTGAAAGTGGGATGGAGATATAAACAAAAACAGAGATGATCCTTAACAACAATCCAACTTGAGAGTCAGAGTCCAACATACAGAGTGCAGGGGAAGAGGTTAAATAAGCTTCCTTCCGTGAGAATTTCACACTATCGTTCTAAAGTGAGGTAGTGCTTTTTAGCCTCAAAGGCAGCAATTTCCTCGAATGGAACATTGCAAGCACCTGGATCTAAAGCAGGCTTTAGTAGCATTGGAAGCAGTCAGTCTTTTATAAACTATCAGGACCAACACAATGTGATCCATATTACTTCAATCTTGACACAAATTCTATTCAGGCACAGGCTCCGCCTATAAGGTAGTGAGGACATTCTGATGCTGTGAACGTCTTTTCAATGCCTAAAAGGAATGATTGCGATTTTTGCTTACCGTATAAATTGGTAAAATGATGCCGTATGCCGGAAGACTTTTTTTTTTTTTTTCTTCAGTCTCGGCACTGCAGAGAAACTCTGTTGTGAAACACTGCCACTGGTGGTCATTCAGTATAATCTGCAGATGGAAAAGTCCACTGTTAGCACATTTACTATAAGAAATACAAAAATCTGGTTTATTTTAGGGTAAATAGATCAATACTGTGGAGTCTGTAGAATTGTGAAAATCAACAGCTCATTAGAAAATCAAATCTCAATTTGTGTTATTAACCTCCTATACTTCTCGGAATCCTATGCCTCATGTGCTAACACTCTCTAAACAACTGTAGCACATACATTAGGACATAGATAAATAGATATTTTTCCAGCCAAGTGGCAGTGTGCCCTTCTCACTGCATTTGTTTTACGATAGGGTACACCAGTAGCAATTAAGCCAGCTGATCAGTTGAGAGAGGAAGGGTTATGCTACAGTTAATGGGAATAATAAAAACTATGAATAGCATAATTACCATCTTCATTTTAGCCAATTCCTACCAGTTCAGCAATAGTGATGTTGTGACTTTTTATGCTTAAAACTTACCATCATACACAATTAGAAAGCTCAAAAAATGCCCTAATGTCTTTCATCTTACATCTTAGTTTTCAGTTTGGCATCCTGTCTACCCTGCTACTCATTTCATTACCAAGATAAATGTATACTACTGCTTGCTAGGTAACAGAGTGGCCCTCATGTCAGACAACATCTTGCTTTAGCTTTATGATGTCAGCTTGCTAGGCAACAGAGTGGCCCCCATGTCAGACAACATCGTGCTTTAGCTTTATGATGTCAGCTTGCTAGGCAACAGAGTAGCCCTCATGTCAGACAACATCTTGCATTAGCTTTATGATGTCAGGTCGCTGCTGGACCAATCGTCCTTGAGGAAGCTGAGCACACAGGAGGATGAGATATCAGAAGTTATGCATTAGGCTACTATCTGTATTCAGGACTGCAAGGCAAATAGGCGGGGGGATGGTAAAGGACTCTAAACCACTTCAAAGCACTGGGGCCTTTTTGAAAGTGGGATGGAGATATAAACAAAAACAGAGATGATCCTTAACAACAATCCAACTTGAGAGTCAGAGTCCAACATACAGAGTGCAGGGGAAGAGGTTAAATAAGCTTCCTTCCGTGAGAATTTCACACTATCGTTCTAAAGTGAGGTAGTGCTTTTTAGCCTCAAAGGCAGCAATTTCCTCGAATGGAACATTGCAAGCACCTGGATCTAAAGCAGGCTTTAGTAGCATTGGAAGCAGTCAGTCTATTATAAACTATCAGGACCAACACAATGTGATCCATATTACTTCAATCTTGACACAAATTCTATTCAGGCACAGGCTCCGCCTATAAGGTAGTGAGGACATTCTGATGCTGTGAACGTCTTTTCAATGCCTAAAAGGAATGATTGCGATTTTTGCTTACCGTATAAATTTGTAAAATGATGCCGTATGCCGGAAGACTTTTTTTTTTTTTTTCTTCAGTCTCGGCACTGCAGAGAAACTCTGTTGTGAAACACTGCCACTGGTGGTCATTCAGTATAATCTGCAGATGGAAAAGTCCACTGTTAGCACATTTACTATAAGAAATACAAAAATCTGGTTTATTTTAGGGTAAATAGATCAATACTGTGGAGTCTGTAGAATTGTGAAAATCAACAGCTCATTAGAAAATCAAATCTCAATTTGTGTTATTAACCTCCTATACTTCTCGGAATCCTATGCCTCATGTGCTAACACTCTCTAAACAACTGTAGCACATACATTAGGACATAGATAAATAGATATTTTTCCAGCCAAGTGGCAGTGTGCCCTTCTCACTGCATTTGTTTTACGATAGGGTACACCAGTAGCAATTAAGCCAGCTGATCAGTTGAGAGAGGAAGGGTTATGCTACAGTTAATGGGAATAATAAAAACTATGAATAGCATAATTACCATCTTCATTTTAGCCAATTCCTACCAGTTCAGCAATAGTGATGTTGTGACTTTTTATGCTTAAAACTTACCATCATACACAATTGGAAAGCTCAAAAAATGCCCTAATGTCTTTCATCTTACATCTTAGTTTTCAGTTTGGCATCCTGTCTACCCTGCTACTCATTTCATTACCAAGATAAATGTATACTACTGCTTGCTAGGTAACAGAGTGGCCCTCATGTCAGACAACATCTTGCTTTAGCTTTATGATGTCAGCTTGCTAGGCAACAGAGTGGCCCTCATGTCAGACAACATCTTGCATTAGCTTTATGATGTCAGGTCGCTGCTGGACCAATCGTCCTTGAGGAAGCTGAGCACACAGGAGGATGAGATATCAGAAGTTATGCATTAGGCTACTATCTGTATTCAGGACTGCAAGGCAAATAGGCGGGGGGATGGTTAAGGAATCTAAACCACTTCAAAGCACTGGGGCCTTTTTGAAAGTGGGATGGAGATATAAACAAAAACAGAGATGATCCTTAACAACAATCCAACTTGAGAATCAGAGTCCAACATACAGAGTGCAGGGGAAGAGGTTAAATAAGCTTCCTTCCGTGAGAATTTCACACTATCGTTCTAAAGTGAGGTAGTGCTTTTTAGCCTCAAAGGCAGCAATTTCCTCGAATGGAACATTGCAAGCACCTGGATCTAAAGCAGGCTTTAGTAGCATTGGAAGCAGTCAGTCTATTATAAACTATCAGGACCAACACAATGTGATCCATATTACTTCAATCTTGACACAAATTCTATTCAGGCACAGGCTCCGCCTATAAGGTAGTGAGGACATTCTGATGCTGTGAACGTCTTTTCAATGCCTAAAAGGAATGATTGCGATTTTTGCTTACCGTATAAATTGGTAAAATGATGCCGTATGCCGGAAGACTTTTTTTTTTTTTTTCTTCAGTCTCGGCACTGCAGAGAAACTCTGTTGTGAAACACTGCCACTGGTGGTCATTCAGTATAATCTGCAGATGGAAAAGTCCACTGTTAGCACATTTACTATAAGAAATACAAAAATCTGGTTTATTTTAGGGTAAATAGATCAATACTGTGGAGTCTGTAGAATTGTGAAAATCAACAGCTCATTAGAAAATCTAATCTCAATTTGTGTTATTAACCTCCTATACTTCTCGGAATCCTATGCCTCATGTGCTAACACTCTCTAAACAACTGTAGCACATACATTAGGACATAGATAAATAGATATTTTTCCAGCCAAGTGGCAGTGTGCCCTTCTCACTGCATTTGTTTTACGATAGGGTACACCAGTAGCAATTAAGCCAGCTGATCAGTTGAGAGAGGAAGGGTTATGCTACAGTTAATGGGAATAATAAAAACTATGAATAGCATAATTACCATCTTCATTTTAGCCAATTCCTACCAGTTCAGCAATAGTGATGTTGTGACTTTTTATGCTTAAAACTTACCATCATACACAATTAGAAAGCTCAAAAAATGCCCTAATGTCTTTCATCTTACATCTTAGTTTTCAGTTTGGCATCCTGTCTACCCTGCTACTCATTTCATTACCAAGATAAATGTATACTACTGCTTGCTAGGTAACAGAGTGGCCCTCATGTCAGACAACATCTTGCTTTAGCTTTATGATGTCAGCTTGCTAGGCAACAGAGTGGCCCCCATGTCAGACAACATCGTGCTTTAGCTTTATGATGTCAGCTTGCTAGGCAACAGAGTAGCCCTCATGTCAGACAACATCTTGCATTAGCTTTATGATGTCAGGTCGCTGCTGGACCAATCGTCCTTGAGGAAGCTGAGCACACAGGAGGATGAGATATCAGAAGTTATGCATTAGGCTACTATCTGTATTCAGGACTGCAAGGCAAATAGGCGGGGGGATGGTAAAGGAATCTAAACCACTTCAAAGCACTGTGGCCTTTTTGAAAGTGGGATGGAGATATAAACAAAAACAGAGATGATCCTTAACAACAATCCAACTTGAGAGTCAGAGTCCAACATACAGAGTGCAGGGGAAGAGGTTAAATAAGCTTCCTTCCGTGAGAATTTCACACTATCGTTCTAAAGTGAGGTAGTGCTTTTTAGCCTCAAAGGCAGCAATTTCCTCGAATGGAACATTGCAAGCACCAGGATCTAAAGCAGGCTTTAGTAGCATTGGAAGCAGTCAGTCTATTATAAACTATCAGGACCAACACAATGTGATCCATATTACTTCAATCTTGACACAAATTCTATTCAGGCACAGGCTCCGCCTATAAGGTAGTGAGGACATTCTGATGCTGTGAACGTCTTTTCAATGCCTAAAAGGAATGATTGCGATTTTTGCTTACCGTATAAATTGGTAAAATGATGCCGTATGCCGGAAGACTTTTTTTTTTTTTTTCTTCAGTCTCGGCACTGCAGAGAAACTCTGTTGTGAAACACTGCCACTGGTGGTCATTCAGTATAATCTGCAGATGGAAAAGTCCACTGTTAGCACATTTACTATAAGAAATACAAAAATCTGGTTTATTTTAGGGTAAATAGATCAATACTGTGGAGTCTGTAGAATTGTGAAAATCAACAGCTCATTAGAAAATCAAATCTCAATTTGTGTTATTAACCTCCTATACTTCTCGGAATCCTATGCCTCATGTGCTAACACTCTCTAAACAACTGTAGCACATACATTAGGACATAGATAAATAGATATTTTTCCAGCCAAGTGGCAGTGTGCCCTTCTCACTGCATTTGTTTTACGATAGGGTACACCAGTAGCAATTAAGCCAGCTGATCAGTTGAGAGAGGAAGGGTTATGCTACAGTTAATGGGAATAATAAAAACTATGAATAGCATAATTACCATCTTCATTTTAGCCAATTCCTACCAGTTCAGCAATAGTGATGTTGTAACTTTTTATGCTTAAAACTTACCATCATACACAATTAGAAAGCTCAAAAAATGCCCTAATGTCTTTCATCTTACATCTTAGTTTTCAGTTTGGCATCCTGTCTACCCTGCTACTCATTTCATTACCAAGATAAATGTATACTACTGCTTGCTAGGTAACAGAGTGGCCCTCATGTCAGACAACATCGTGCTTTAGCTTTATGATGTCAGCTTGCTAGGCAACAGAGTAGCCCTCATGTCAGACAACATCTTGCATTAGCTTTATGATGTCAGGTCGCTGCTGGACCAATCGTCCTTGAGGAAGCTGAGCACACAGGAGGATGAGATATCAGAAGTTATGCATTAGGCTACTATCTGTATTCAGGACTGCAAGGCAAATAGGCGGGGGGATGGTAAAGGAATCTAAACCACTTCAAAGCACTGGGGCCTTTTTGAAAGTGGGATGGAGATATAAACAAAAACAGAGATGATCCTTAACAACAATCCAACTTGAGAGTCAGAGTCCAACATACAGAGTGCAGGGGAAGAGGTTAAATAAGCTTCCTTCCGTGAGAATTTCACACTATCGTTCTAAAGTGAGGTAGTGCTTTTTAGCCTCAAAGGCAGCAATTTCCTCGAATGGAACATTGCAAGCACCTGGATCTAAAGCAGGCTTTAGTAGCATTGGAAGCAGTCAGTCTTTTATAAACTATCAGGACCAACACAATGTGATCCATATTACTTCAATCTTGACACAAATTCTATTCAGGCACAGGCTCCGCCTATAAGGTAGTGAGGACATTCTGATGCTGTGAACGTCTTTTCAATGCCTAAAAGGAATGATTGCGATTTTTGCTTACCGTATAAATTGGTAAAATGATGCCGTATGCCGGAAGACTTTTTTTTTTTTTTTCTTCAGTCTCGGCACTGCAGAGAAACTCTGTTGTGAAACACTGCCACTGGTGGTCATTCAGTATAATCTGCAGATGGAAAAGTCCACTGTTAGCACATTTACTATAAGAAATACAAAAATCTGGTTTATTTTAGGGTAAATAGATCAATACTGTGGAGTCTGTAGAATTGTGAAAATCAACAGCTCATTAGAAAATCAAATCTCAATTTGTGTTATTAACCTCCTATACTTCTCGGAATCCTATGCCTCATGTGCTAACACTCTCTAAACAACTGTAGCACATACATTAGGACATAGATAAATAGATATTTTTCCAGCCAAGTGGCAGTGTGCCCTTCTCACTGCATTTGTTTTACGATAGGGTACACCAGTAGCAATTAAGCCAGCTGATCAGTTGAGAGAGGAAGGGTTATGCTACAGTTAATGGGAATAATAAAAACTATGAATAGCATAATTACCATCTTCATTTTAGCCAATTCCTACCAGTTCAGCAATAGTGATGTTGTGACTTTTTATGCTTAAAACTTACCATCATACACAATTAGAAAGCTCAAAAAATGCCCTAATGTCTTTCATCTTACATCTTAGTTTTCAGTTTGGCATCCTGTCTACCCTGCTACTCATTTCATTACCAAGATAAATGTATACTACTGCTTGCTAGGTAACAGAGTGGCCCTCATGTCAGACAACATCTTGCTTTAGCTTTATGATGTCAGCTTGCTAGGCAACAGAGTGGCCCCCATGTCAGACAACATCGTGCTTTAGCTTTATGATGTCAGCTTGCTAGGCAACAGAGTAGCCCTCATGTCAGACAACATCTTGCATTAGCTTTATGATGTCAGGTCGCTGCTGGACCAATCGTCCTTGAGGAAGCTGAGCACACAGGAGGATGAGATATCAGAAGTTATGCATTAGGCTACTATCTGTATTCAGGACTGCAAGGCAAATAGGCGGGGGGATGGTAAAGGACTCTAAACCACTTCAAAGCACTGGGGCCTTTTTGAAAGTGGGATGGAGATATAAACAAAAACAGAGATGATCCTTAACAACAATCCAACTTGAGAGTCAGAGTCCAACATACAGAGTGCAGGGGAAGAGGTTAAATAAGCTTCCTTCCGTGAGAATTTCACACTATCGTTCTAAAGTGAGGTAGTGCTTTTTAGCCTCAAAGGCAGCAATTTCCTCGAATGGAACATTGCAAGCACCTGGATCTAAAGCAGGCTTTAGTAGCATTGGAAGCAGTCAGTCTATTATAAACTATCAGGACCAACACAATGTGATCCATATTACTTCAATCTTGACACAAATTCTATTCAGGCACAGGCTCCGCCTATAAGGTAGTGAGGACATTCTGATGCTGTGAACGTCTTTTCAATGCCTAAAAGGAATGATTGCGATTTTTGCTTACCGTATAAATTTGTAAAATGATGCCGTATGCCGGAAGACTTTTTTTTTTTTTTTCTTCAGTCTCGGCACTGCAGAGAAACTCTGTTGTGAAACACTGCCACTGGTGGTCATTCAGTATAATCTGCAGATGGAAAAGTCCACTGTTAGCACATTTACTATAAGAAATACAAAAATCTGGTTTATTTTAGGGTAAATAGATCAATACTGTGGAGTCTGTAGAATTGTGAAAATCAACAGCTCATTAGAAAATCAAATCTCAATTTGTGTTATTAACCTCCTATACTTCTCGGAATCCTATGCCTCATGTGCTAACACTCTCTAAACAACTGTAGCACATACATTAGGACATAGATAAATAGATATTTTTCCAGCCAAGTGGCAGTGTGCCCTTCTCACTGCATTTGTTTTACGATAGGGTACACCAGTAGCAATTAAGCCAGCTGATCAGTTGAGAGAGGAAGGGTTATGCTACAGTTAATGGGAATAATAAAAACTATGAATAGCATAATTACCATCTTCATTTTAGCCAATTCCTACCAGTTCAGCAATAGTGATGTTGTGACTTTTTATGCTTAAAACTTACCATCATACACAATTGGAAAGCTCAAAAAATGCCCTAATGTCTTTCATCTTACATCTTAGTTTTCAGTTTGGCATCCTGTCTACCCTGCTACTCATTTCATTACCAAGATAAATGTATACTACTGCTTGCTAGGTAACAGAGTGGCCCTCATGTCAGACAACATCTTGCTTTAGCTTTATGATGTCAGCTTGCTAGGCAACAGAGTGGCCCTCATGTCAGACAACATCTTGCATTAGCTTTATGATGTCAGGTCGCTGCTGGACCAATCGTCCTTGAGGAAGCTGAGCACACAGGAGGATGAGATATCAGAAGTTATGCATTAGGCTACTATCTGTATTCAGGACTGCAAGGCAAATAGGCGGGGGGATGGTTAAGGAATCTAAACCACTTCAAAGCACTGGGGCCTTTTTGAAAGTGGGATGGAGATATAAACAAAAACAGAGATGATCCTTAACAACAATCCAACTTGAGAATCAGAGTCCAACATACAGAGTGCAGGGGAAGAGGTTAAATAAGCTTCCTTCCGTGAGAATTTCACACTATCGTTCTAAAGTGAGGTAGTGCTTTTTAGCCTCAAAGGCAGCAATTTCCTCGAATGGAACATTGCAAGCACCTGGATCTAAAGCAGGCTTTAGTAGCATTGGAAGCAGTCAGTCTATTATAAACTATCAGGACCAACACAATGTGATCCATATTACTTCAATCTTGACACAAATTCTATTCAGGCACAGGCTCCGCCTATAAGGTAGTGAGGACATTCTGATGCTGTGAACGTCTTTTCAATGCCTAAAAGGAATGATTGCGATTTTTGCTTACCGTATAAATTGGTAAAATGATGCCGTATGCCGGAAGACTTTTTTTTTTTTTTTCTTCAGTCTCGGCACTGCAGAGAAACTCTGTTGTGAAACACTGCCACTGGTGGTCATTCAGTATAATCTGCAGATGGAAAAGTCCACTGTTAGCACATTTACTATAAGAAATACAAAAATCTGGTTTATTTTAGGGTAAATAGATCAATACTGTGGAGTCTGTAGAATTGTGAAAATCAACAGCTCATTAGAAAATCTAATCTCAATTTGTGTTATTAACCTCCTATACTTCTCGGAATCCTATGCCTCATGTGCTAACACTCTCTAAACAACTGTAGCACATACATTAGGACATAGATAAATAGATATTTTTCCAGCCAAGTGGCAGTGTGCCCTTCTCACTGCATTTGTTTTACGATAGGGTACACCAGTAGCAATTAAGCCAGCTGATCAGTTGAGAGAGGAAGGGTTATGCTACAGTTAATGGGAATAATAAAAACTATGAATAGCATAATTACCATCTTCATTTTAGCCAATTCCTACCAGTTCAGCAATAGTGATGTTGTGACTTTTTATGCTTAAAACTTACCATCATACACAATTAGAAAGCTCAAAAAATGCCCTAATGTCTTTCATCTTACATCTTAGTTTTCAGTTTGGCATCCTGTCTACCCTGCTACTCATTTCATTACCAAGATAAATGTATACTACTGCTTGCTAGGTAACAGAGTGGCCCTCATGTCAGACAACATCTTGCTTTAGCTTTATGATGTCAGCTTGCTAGGCAACAGAGTGGCCCCCATGTCAGACAACATCGTGCTTTAGCTTTATGATGTCAGCTTGCTAGGCAACAGAGTAGCCCTCATGTCAGACAACATCTTGCATTAGCTTTATGATGTCAGGTCGCTGCTGGACCAATCGTCCTTGAGGAAGCTGAGCACACAGGAGGATGAGATATCAGAAGTTATGCATTAGGCTACTATCTGTATTCAGGACTGCAAGGCAAATAGGCGGGGGGATGGTAAAGGAATCTAAACCACTTCAAAGCACTGTGGCCTTTTTGAAAGTGGGATGGAGATATAAACAAAAACAGAGATGATCCTTAACAACAATCCAACTTGAGAGTCAGAGTCCAACATACAGAGTGCAGGGGAAGAGGTTAAATAAGCTTCCTTCCGTGAGAATTTCACACTATCGTTCTAAAGTGAGGTAGTGCTTTTTAGCCTCAAAGGCAGCAATTTCCTCGAATGGAACATTGCAAGCACCAGGATCTAAAGCAGGCTTTAGTAGCATTGGAAGCAGTCAGTCTATTATAAACTATCAGGACCAACACAATGTGATCCATATTACTTCAATCTTGACACAAATTCTATTCAGGCACAGGCTCCGCCTATAAGGTAGTGAGGACATTCTGATGCTGTGAACGTCTTTTCAATGCCTAAAAGGAATGATTGCGATTTTTGCTTACCGTATAAATTGGTAAAATGATGCCGTATGCCGGAAGACTTTTTTTTTTTTTTCTTCAGTCTCGGCACTGCAGAGAAACTCTGTTGTGAAACACTGCCACTGGTGGTCATTCAGTATAATCTGCAGATGGAAAAGTCCACTGTTAGCACATTTACTATAAGAAATACAAAAATCTGGTTTATTTTAGGGTAAATAGATCAATACTGTGGAGTCTGTAGAATTGTGAAAATCAACAGCTCATTAGAAAATCAAATCTCAATTTGTGTTATTAACCTCCTATACTTCTCGGAATCCTATGCCTCATGTGCTAACACTCTCTAAACAACTGTAGCACATACATTAGGACATAGATAAATAGATATTTTTCCAGCCAAGTGGCAGTGTGCCCTTCTCACTGCATTTGTTTTACGATAGGGTACACCAGTAGCAATTAAGCCAGCTGATCAGTTGAGAGAGGAAGGGTTATGCTACAGTTAATGGGAATAATAAAAACTATGAATAGCATAATTACCATCTTCATTTTAGCCAATTCCTACCAGTTCAGCAATAGTGATGTTGTGACTTTTTATGCTTAAAACTTACCATCATACACAATTAGAAAGCTCAAAAAATGCCCTAATGTCTTTCATCTTACATCTTAGTTTTCAGTTTGGCATCCTGTCTACCCTGCTACTCATTTCATTACCAAGATAAATGTATACTACTGCTTGCTAGGTAACAGAGTGGCCCTCATGTCAGACAACATCTTGCTTTAGCTTTATGATGTCAGCTTGCTAGGCAACAGAGTGGCCCCCATGTCAGACAACATCGTGCTTTAGCTTTATGATGTCAGCTTGCTAGGCAACAGAGTAGCCCTCATGTCAGACAACATCTTGCATTAGCTTTATGATGTCAGGTCGCTGCTGGACCAATCGTCCTTGAGGAAGCTGAGCACACAGGAGGATGAGATATCAGAAGTTATGCATTAGGCTACTATCTGTATTCAGGACTGCAAGGCAAATAGGCGGGGGGATGGTAAAGGAATCTAAACCACTTCAAAGCACTGGGGCCTTTTTGAAAGTGGGATGGAGATATAAACAAAAACAGAGATGATCCTTAACAACAATCCAACTTGAGAGTCAGAGTCCAACATACAGAGTGCAGGGGAAGAGGTTAAATAAGCTTCCTTCCGTGAGAATTTCACACTATCGTTCTAAAGTGAGGTAGTGCTTTTTAGCCTCAAAGGCAGCAATTTCCTCGAATGGAACATTGCAAGCACCAGGATCTAAAGCAGGCTTTAGTAGCATTGGAAGCAGTCAGTCTATTATAAACTATCAGGACCAACACAATGTGATCCATATTACTTCAATCTTGACACAAATTCTATTCAGGCACAGGCTCCGCCTATAAGGTAGTGAGGACATTCTGATGCTGTGAACGTCTTTTCAATGCCTAAAAGGAATGATTGCGATTTTTGCTTACCGTATAAATTGGTAAAATGATGCCGTATGCCGGAAGACTTTTTTTTTTTTTTCTTCAGTCTCGGCACTGCAGAGAAACTCTGTTGTGAAACACTGCCACTGGTGGTCATTCAGTATAATCTGCAGATGGAAAAGTCCACTGTTAGCACATTTACTATAAGAAATACAAAAATCTGGTTTATTTTAGGGTAAATAGATCAATACTGTGGAGTCTGTAGAATTGTGAAAATCAACAGCTCATTAGAAAATCAAATCTCAATTTGTGTTATTAACCTCCTATACTTCTCGGAATCCTATGCCTCATGTGCTAACACTCTCTAAACAACTGTAGCACATACATTAGGACATAGATAAATAGATATTTTTCCAGCCAAGTGGCAGTGTGCCCTTCTCACTGCATTTGTTTTACGATAGGGTACACCAGTAGCAATTAAGCCAGCTGATCAGTTGAGAGAGGAAGGGTTATGCTACAGTTAATGGGAATAATAAAAACTATGAATAGCATAATTACCATCTTCATTTTAGCCAATTCCTACCAGTTCAGCAATAGTGATGTTGTAACTTTTTATGCTTAAAACTTACCATCATACACAATTAGAAAGCTCAAAAAATGCCCTAATGTCTTTCATCTTAGTTTTCAGTTTGGCATCCTGTCTACCCTGCTACTCATTTCATTACCAAGATAAATGTATACTACTGCTTGCTAGGTAACAGAGTGGCCCTCATGTCAGACAACATCTTGCTTTAGCTTTATGATGTCAGCTTGCTAGGCAACAGAGTGGCCCCCATGTCAGACAACATCGTGCTTTAGCTTTATGATGTCAGCTTGCTAGGCAACAGAGTAGCCCTCATGTCAGACAACATCTTGCATTAGCTTTATGATGTCAGGTCGCTGCTGGACCAATCGTCCTTGAGGAAGCTGAGCACACAGGAGGATGAGATATCAGAAGTTATGCATTAGGCTACTATCTGTATTCAGGACTGCAAGGCAAATAGGCGGGGGGATGGTAAAAGAATCTAAACCACTTCAAAGCACTGGGGCCTTTTTGAAAGTGGGATGGAGATATAAACAAAAACAGAGATGATCCTTAACAACAATCCAACTTGAGAGTCAGAGTCCAACATACAGAGTGCAGGGGAAGAGGTTAAATAAGCTTCCTTCCGTGAGAATTTCACACTATCGTTCTAAAGTGAGGTAGTGCTTTTTAGCCTCAAAGGCAGCAATTTCCTCGAATGGAACATTGCAAGCACCTGGATCTAAAGCAGGCTTTAGTAGCATTGGAAGCAGTCAGTCTTTTATAAACTATCAGGACCAACACAATGTGATCCATATTACTTCAATCTTGACACAAATTCTATTCAGGCACAGGCTCCGCCTATAAGGTAGTGAGGACATTCTGATGCTGTGAACGTCTTTTCAATGCCTAAAAGGAATGATTGCGATTTTTGCTTACCGTATAAATTGGTAAAATGATGCCGTATGCCGGAAGACTTTTTTTTTTTTTCTTCAGTCTCGGCACTGCAGAGAAACTCTGTTGTGAAACACTGCCACTGGTGGTCATTCAGTATAATCTGCAGATGGAAAAGTCCACTGTTAGCACATTTACTATAAGAAATACAAAAATCGGGTTTATTTTAGGGTAAATAGATCAATACTGTGGAGTCTGTAGAATTGTGAAAATCAACAGCTCATTAGAAAATCAAATCTCAATTTGTGTTATTAACCTCCTATACTTCTCGGAATCCTATGCCTCATGTGCTAACACTCTCTAAACAACTGTAGCACATACATTAGGACATAGATAAATAGATATTTTTCCAGCCAAGTGGCAGTGTGCCCTTCTCACTGCATTTGTTTTACGATAGGGTACACCAGTAGCAATTAAGCCAGCTGATCAGTTGAGAGAGGAAGGGTTATGCTACAGTTAATGGGAATAATAAAAACTATGAATAGCATAATTACCATCTTCATTTTAGCCAATTCCTACCAGTTCAGCAATAGTGATGTTGTGACTTTTTATGCTTAAAACTTACCATCATACACAATTAGAAAGCTCAAAAAATGCCCTAATGTCTTTCATCTTACATCTTAGTTTTCAGTTTGGCATCCTGTCTACCCTGCTACTCATTTCATTACCAAGATAAATGTATACTACTGCTTGCTAGGTAACAGAGTGGCCCTCATGTCAGACAACATCTTGCTTTAGCTTTATGATGTCAGCTTGCTAGGCAACAGAGTGGCCCCCATGTCAGACAACATCGTGCTTTAGCTTTATGATGTCAGCTTGCTAGGCAACAGAGTAGCCCTCATGTCAGACAACATCTTGCATTAGCTTTATGATGTCAGGTCGCTGCTGGACCAATCGTCCTTGAGGAAGCTGAGCACACAGGAGGATGAGATATCAGAAGTTATGCATTAGGCTACTATCTGTATTCAGGACTGCAAGGCAAATAGGCGGGGGGATGGTAAAGGAATCTAAACCACTTCAAAGCACTGGGGCCTTTTTGAAAGTGGGATGGAGATATAAACAAAAACAGAGATGATCCTTAACAACAATCCAACTTGAGAGTCAGAGTCCAACATACAGAGTGCAGGGGAAGAGGTTAAATAAGCTTCCTTCCGTGAGAATTTCACACTATCGTTCTAAAGTGAGGTAGTGCTTTTTAGCCTCAAAGGCAGCAATTTCCTCGAATGGAACATTGCAAGCACCAGGATCTAAAGCAGGCTTTAGTAGCATTGGAAGCAGTCAGTCTATTATAAACTATCAGGACCAACACAATGTGATCCATATTACTTCAATCTTGACACAAATTCTATTCAGGCACAGGCTCCGCCTATAAGGTAGTGAGGACATTCTGATGCTGTGAACGTCTTTTCAATGCCTAAAAGGAATGATTGCGATTTTTGCTTACCGTATAAATTGGTAAAATGATGCCGTATGCCGGAAGACTTTTTTTTTTTTTTCTTCAGTCTCGGCACTGCAGAGAAACTCTGTTGTGAAACACTGCCACTGGTGGTCATTCAGTATAATCTGCAGATGGAAAAGTCCACTGTTAGCACATTTACTATAAGAAATACAAAAATCTGGTTTATTTTAGGGTAAATAGATCAATACTGTGGAGTCTGTAGAATTGTGAAAATCAACAGCTCATTAGAAAATCAAATCTCAATTTGTGTTATTAACCTCCTATACTTCTCGGAATCCTATGCCTCATGTGTTAACACTCTCTAAACAACTGTAGCACATACATTAGGACATAGATAAATAGATATTTTTCCAGCCAAGTGGCAGTGTGCCCTTCTCACTGCATTTGTTTTACGATAGGGTACACCAGTAGCAATTAAGCCAGCTGATCAGTTGAGAGAGGAAGGGTTATGCTACAGTTAATGGGAATAATAAAAACTATGAATAGCATAATTACCATCTTCATTTTAGCCAATTCCTACCAGTTCAGCAATAGTGATGTTGTAACTTTTTATGCTTAAAACTTACCATCATACACAATTAGAAAGCTCAAAAAATGCCCTAATGTCTTTCATCTTAGTTTTCAGTTTGGCATCCTGTCTACCCTGCTACTCATTTCATTACCAAGATAAATGTATACTACTGCTTGCTAGGTAACAGAGTGGCCCTCATGTCAGACAACATCTTGCTTTAGCTTTATGATGTCAGCTTGCTAGGCAACAGAGTGGCCCCCATGTCAGACAACATCGTGCTTTAGCTTTATGATGTCAGCTTGCTAGGCAACAGAGTAGCCCTCATGTCAGACAACATCTTGCATTAGCTTTATGATGTCAGGTCGCTGCTGGACCAATCGTCCTTGAGGAAGCTGAGCACACAGGAGGATGAGATAGCAGAAGTTATGCATTAGGCTACTATCTGTATTCAGGACTGCAAGGCAAATAGGCGGGGGGATGGTAAAGGAATCTAAACCACTTCAAAGCACTGGGGCCTTTTTGAAAGTGGGATGGAGATATAAACAAAAACAGAGATGATCCTTAACAACAATCCAACTTGAGAGTCAGAGTCCAACATACAGAGTGCAGGGGAAGAGGTTAAATAAGCTTCCTTCCGTGAGAATTTCACACTATCGTTCTAAAGTGAGGTAGTGCTTTTTAGCCTCAAAGGCAGCAATTTCCTCGAATGGAACATTGCAAGCACCTGGATCTAAAGCAGGCTTTAGTAGCATTGGAAGCAGTCAGTCTTTTATAAACTATCAGGACCAACACAATGTGATCCATATTACTTCAATCTTGACACAAATTCTATTCAGGCACAGGCTCCGCCTATAAGGTAGTGAGGACATTCTGATGCTGTGAACGTCTTTTCAATGCCTAAAAGGAATGATTGCGATTTTTGCTTACCGTATAAATTGGTAAAATGATGCCGTATGCCGGAAGACTTTTTTTTTTTTTCTTCAGTCTCGGCACTGCAGAGAAACTCTGTTGTGAAACACTGCCACTGGTGGTCATTCAGTATAATCTGCAGATGGAAAAGTCCACTGTTAGCACATTTACTATAAGAAATACAAAAATCGGGTTTATTTTAGGGTAAATAGATCAATACTGTGGAGTCTGTAGAATTGTGAAAATCAACAGCTCATTAGAAAATCAAATCTCAATTTGTGTTATTAACCTCCTATACTTCTCGGAATCCTATGCCTCATGTGCTAACACTCTCTAAACAACTGTAGCACATACATTAGGACATAGATAAATAGATATTTTTCCAGCCAAGTGGCAGTGTGCCCTTCTCACTGCATTTGTTTTACGATAGGGTACACCAGTAGCAATTAAGCCAGCTGATCAGTTGAGAGAGGAAGGGTTATGCTACAGTTAATGGGAATAATAAAAACTATGAATAGCATAATTACCATCTTCATTTTAGCCAATTCCTACCAGTTCAGCAATAGTGATGTTGTGACTTTTTATGCTTAAAACTTACCATCATACACAATTAGAAAGCTCAAAAAATGCCCTAATGTCTTTCATCTTACATCTTAGTTTTCAGTTTGGCATCCTGTCTACCCTGCTACTCATTTCATTACCAAGATAAATGTATACTACTGCTTGCTAGGTAACAGAGTGGCCCTCATGTCAGACAACATCTTGCTTTAGCTTTATGATGTCAGCTTGCTAGGCAACAGAGTGGCCCCCATGTCAGACAACATCGTGCTTTAGCTTTATGATGTCAGCTTGCTAGGCAACAGAGTAGCCCTCATGTCAGACAACATCTTGCATTAGCTTTATGATGTCAGGTCGCTGCTGGACCAATCGTCCTTGAGGAAGCTGAGCACACAGGAGGATGAGATATCAGAAGTTATGCATTAGGCTACTATCTGTATTCAGGACTGCAAGGCAAATAGGCGGGGGGATGGTAAAGGAATCTAAACCACTTCAAAGCACTGTGGCCTTTTTGAAAGTGGGATGGAGATATAAACAAAAACAGAGATGATCCTTAACAACAATCCAACTTGAGAGTCAGAGTCCAACATACAGAGTGCAGGGGAAGAGGTTAAATAAGCTTCCTTCCGTGAGAATTTCACACTATCGTTCTAAAGTGAGGTAGTGCTTTTTAGCCTCAAAGGCAGCAATTTCCTCGAATGGAACATTGCAAGCACCAGGATCTAAAGCAGGCTTTAGTAGCATTGGAAGCAGTCAGTCTATTATAAACTATCAGGACCAACACAATGTGATCCATATTACTTCAATCTTGACACAAATTCTATTCAGGCACAGGCTCCGCCTATAAGGTAGTGAGGACATTCTGATGCTGTGAACGTCTTTTCAATGCCTAAAAGGAATGATTGCGATTTTTGCTTACCGTATAAATTGGTAAAATGATGCCGTATGCCGGAAGACTTTTTTTTTTTTTTCTTCAGTCTCGGCACTGCAGAGAAACTCTGTTGTGAAACACTGCCACTGGTGGTCATTCAGTATAATCTGCAGATGGAAAAGTCCACTGTTAGCACATTTACTATAAGAAATACAAAAATCTGGTTTATTTTAGGGTAAATAGATCAATACTGTGGAGTCTGTAGAATTGTGAAAATCAACAGCTCATTAGAAAATCAAATCTCAATTTGTGTTATTAACCTCCTATACTTCTCGGAATCCTATGCCTCATGTGCTAACACTCTCTAAACAACTGTAGCACATACATTAAGACATAGATAAATAGATATTTTTCCAGCCAAGTGGCAGTGTGCCCTTCTCACTGCATTTGTTTTACGATAGGGTACACCAGTAGCAATTAAGCCAGCTGATCAGTTGAGAGAGGAAGGGTTATGCTACAGTTAATGGGAATAATAAAAACTATGAATAGCATAATTACCATCTTCATTTTAGCCAATTCCTACCAGTTCAGCAATAGTGATGTTGTGACTTTTTATGCTTAAAACTTACCATCATACACAATTAGAAAGCTCAAAAAATGCCCTAATGTCTTTCATCTTACATCTTAGTTTTCAGTTTGGCATCCTGTCTACCCTGCTACTCATTTCATTACCAAGATAAATGTATACTACTGCTTGCTAGGTAACAGAGTGGCCCTCATGTCAGACAACATCTTGCTTTAGCTTTATGATGTCAGCTTGCTAGGCAACAGAGTGGCCCCCATGTCAGACAACATCGTGCTTTAGCTTTATGATGTCAGCTTGCTAGGCAACAGAGTAGCCCTCATGTCAGACAACATCTTGCATTAGCTTTATGATGTCAGGTCGCTGCTGGACCAATCGTCCTTGAGGAAGCTGAGCACACAGGAGGATGAGATATCAGAAGTTATGCATTAGGCTACTATCTGTATTCAGGACTGCAAGGCAAATAGGCGGGGGGATGGTAAAGGAATCTAAACCACTTCAAAGCACTGGGGCCTTTTTGAAAGTGGGATGGAGATATAAACAAAAACAGAGATGATCCTTAACAACAATCCAACTTGAGAGTCAGAGTCCAACATACAGAGTGCAGGGGAAGAGGTTAAATAAGCTTCCTTCCGTGAGAATTTCACACTATCGTTCTAAAGTGAGGTAGTGCTTTTTAGCCTCAAAGGCAGCAATTTCCTCGAATGGAACATTGCAAGCACCAGGATCTAAAGCAGGCTTTAGTAGCATTGGAAGCAGTCAGTCTATTATAAACTATCAGGACCAACACAATGTGATCCATATTACTTCAATCTTGACACAAATTCTATTCAGGCACAGGCTCCGCCTATAAGGTAGTGAGGACATTCTGATGCTGTGAACGTCTTTTCAATGCCTAAAAGGAATGATTGCGATTTTTGCTTACCGTATAAATTGGTAAAATGATGCCGTATGCCGGAAGACTTTTTTTTTTCTTTCTTCAGTCTCGGCACTGCAGAGAAACTCTGTTGTGAAACACTGCCACTGGTGGTCATTCAGTATAATCTGCAGATGGAAAAGTCCACTGTTAGCACATTTACTATAAGAAATACAAAAATCTGGTTTATTTTAGGGTAAATAGATCAATACTGTGGAGTCTGTAGAATTGTGAAAATCAACAGCTCATTAGAAAATCAAATCTCAATCTGTGTTATTAACCTCCTATACTTCTCGGAATCCTATGCCTCATGTGCTAACACTCTCTAAACAACTGTAGCACATACATTAGGACATAGATAAATAGATATTTTTCCAGCCAAGTGGCAGTGTGCCCTTCTCACTGCATTTGTTTTACGATAGGGTACACCAGTAGCAATTAAGCCAGCTGATCAGTTGAGAGAGGAAGGGTTATGCTACAGTTAATGGGAATAATAAAAACTATGAATAGCATAATTACCATCTTCATTTTAGCCAATTCCTACCAGTTCAGCAATAGTGATGTTGTGACTTTTTATGCTTAAAACTTACCATCATACACAATTGGAAAGCTCAAAAAATGCCCTAATGTCTTTCATCTTACATCTTAGTTTTCAGTTTGGCATCCTGTCTACCCTGCTACTCATTTCATTACCAAGATAAATGTATACTACTGCTTGCTAGGTAACAGAGTGGCCCTCATGTCAGACAACATCTTGCTTTAGCTTTATGATGTCAGCTTGCTAGGCAACAGAGTGGCCCTCATGTCAGACAACATCTTGCATTAGCTTTATGATGTCAGGTCGCTGCTGGACCAATCGTCCTTGAGGAAGCTGAGCACACAGGAGGATGAGATATCAGAAGTTATGCATTAGGCTACTATCTGTATTCAGGACTGCAAGGCAAATAGGCGGGGGGATGGTAAAGGACTCTAAACCACTTCAAAGCACTGGGGCCTTTTTGAAAGTGGGATGGAGATATAAACAAAAACAGAGATGATCCTTAACAACAATCCAACTTGAGAGTCAGAGTCCAACATACAGAGTGCAGGGGAAGAGGTTAAATAAGCTTCCTTCCGTGAGAATTTCACACTATCGTTCTAAAGTGAGGTAGTGCTTTTTAGCCTCAAAGGCAGCAATTTCCTCGAATGGAACATTGCAAGCACCAGGATCTAAAGCAGGCTTTAGCAGCATTGGAAGCAGTCAGTCTATTATAAACTATCAGGACCAACACAATGTGATCCATATTACTTCAATCTTGACACAAATTCTATTCAGGCACAGGCTCCGCCTATAAGGTAGTGAGGACATTCTGATGCTGTGAACGTCTTTTCAATGCCTAAAAGGAATGATTGCGATTTTTGCTTACCGTATAAATTGGTAAAATGATGCCGTATGCCGGAAGACTTTTTTTTTTTTTTCTTCAGTCTCGGCACTGCAGAGAAACTCTGTTGTGAAACACTGCCACTGGTGGTCATTCAGTATAATCTGCAGATGGAAAAGTCCACTGTTAGCACATTTACTATAAGAAATACAAAAATCTGGTTTATTTTAGGGTAAATAGATCAATACTGTGGAGTCTGTAGAATTGTGAAAATCAACAGCTCATTAGAAAATCAAATCTCAATTTGTGTTATTAACCTCCTATACTTCTCGGAATCCTATGCCTCATGTGCTAACACTCTCTAAACAACTGTAGCACATACATTAGGACATAGATAAATAGATATTTTTCCAGCCAAGTGGCAGTGTGCCCTTCTCACTGCATTTGTTTTACGATAGGGTACACCAGTAGCAATTAAGCCAGCTGATCAGTTGAGAGAGGAAGGGTTATGCTACAGTTAATGGGAATAATAAAAACTATGAATAGCATAATTACCATCTTCATTTTAGCCAATTCCTACCAGTTCAGCAATAGTGATGTTGTAACTTTTTATGCTTAAAACTTACCATCATACACAATTAGAAAGCTCAAAAAATGCCCTAATGTCTTTCATCTTACATCTTAGTTTTCAGTTTGGCATCCTGTCTACCCTGCTACTCATTTCATTACCAAGATAAATGTATACTACTGCTTGCTAGGTAACAGAGTGGCCCTCATGTCAGACAACATCTTGCTTTAGCTTTATGATGTCAGCTTACTAGGCAACAGAGTGGCCCTCATGTCAGACAACATCTTGCATTAGCTTTATGATGTCAGGTCGCTGCTGGACCAATCGTCCTTGAGGAAGCTGAGCACACAGGAGGATGAGATATCAGAAGTTATGCATTAGGCTACTATCTGTATTCAGGACTGCAAGGCAAATAGGCGGGGGGATGGTAAAGGACTCTAAACCACTTCAAAGCACTGGGGCCTTTTTGAAAGTGGGATGGAGATATAAACAAAAACAGAGATGATCCTTAACAACAATCCAACTTGAGAGTCAGAGTCCAACATACAGAGTGCAGGGGAAGAGGTTAAATAAGCTTCCTTCCGTGAGAATTTCACACTATCGTTCTAAAGTGAGGTAGTGCTTTTTAGCCTCAAAGGCAGCAATTTCCTCGAATGGAACATTGCAAGCACCAGGATCTAAAGCAGGCTTTAGTAGCATTGGAAGCAGTCAGTCTATTATAAACTATCAGGACCAACACAATGTGATCCATATTACTTCAATCTTGACACAAATTCTATTCAGGCACAGGCTCCGCCTATAAGGTAGTGAGGACATTCTGATGCTGTGAACGTCTTTTCAATGCCTAAAAGGAATGATTGCGATTTTTGCTTACCGTATAAATTGGTAAAATGATGCCGTATGCCGGAAGACTTTTTTTTTTTTTTCTTCAGTCTCGGCACTGCAGAGAAACTCTGTTGTGAAACACTGCCACTGGTGGTCATTCAGTATAATCTGCAGATGGAAAAGTCCACTGTTAGCACATTTACTATAAGAAATACAAAAATCGGGTTTATTTTAGGGTAAATAGATCAATACTGTGGAGTCTGTAGAATTGTGAAAATCAACAGCTCATTAGAAAATCAAATCTCAATTTGTGTTATTAACCTCCTATACTTCTCGGAATCCTATGCCTCATGTGCTAACACTCTCTAAACAACTGTAGCACATACATTAGGACATAGATAAATAGATATTTTTCCAGCCAAGTGGCAGTGTGCCCTTCTCACTGCATTTGTTTTACGATAGGGTACACCAGTAGCAATTAAGCCAGCTGATCAGTTGAGAGAGGAAGGGTTATGCTACAGTTAATGGGAATAATAAAAACTATGAATAGCATAATTACCATCTTCATTTTAGCCAATTCCTACCAGTTCAGCAATAGTGATGTTGTGACTTTTTATGCTTAAAACTTACCATCATACACAATTGGAAAGCTCAAAAATGCCCTAATGTCTTTCATCTTACATCTTAGTTTTCAGTTTGGCATCCTGTCTACCCTGCTACTCATTTCATTACCAAGATAAATGTAGACTACTGCTTGCTAGGTAACAGAGTGGCCCTCATGTCAGACAACATCTTGCTTTAGCTTTATGATGTCAGCTTGCTAGGCAACAGAGTGGCCCTCATGTCAGACAACATCTTGCATTAGCTTTATGATGTCAGGTCGCTGCTGGACCAATCGTCCTTGAGGAAGCTGAGCACACAGGAGGATGAGATATCAGAAGTTATGCATTAGGCTACTATCTGTATTCAGGACTGCAAGGCAAATAGGCGGGGGGATGGTAAAGGACTCTAAACCACTTCAAAGCACTGGGGCCTTTTTGAAAGTGGGATGGAGATATAAACAAAAACAGAGATGATCCTTAACAACAATCCAACTTGAGAGTCAGAGTCCAACATACAGAGTGCAGGGGAAGAGGTTAAATAAGCTTCCTTCCGTGAGAATTTCACACTATCGTTCTAAAGTGAGGTAGTGCTTTTTAGCCTCAAAGGCAGCAATTTCCTCGAATGGAACATTGCAAGCACCAGGATCTAAAGCAGGCTTTAGTAGCATTGGAAGCAGTCAGTCTATTATAAACTATCAGGACCAACACAATGTGATCCATATTACTTCAATCTTGACACAAATTCTATTCAGGCACAGGCTCCGCCTATAAGGTAGTGAGGACATTCTGATGCTGTGAACGTCTTTTCAATGCCTAAAAGGAATGATTGCGATTTTTGCTTACCGTATAAATTGGTAAAATGATGCCGTATGCCGGAAGACTTTTTTTTTTTTTTCTTCAGTCTCGGCACTGCAGAGAAACTCTGTTGTGAAACACTGCCACTGGTGGTCATTCAGTATAATCTGCAGATGGAAAAGTCCACTGTTAGCACATTTACTATAAGAAATACAAAAATCTGGTTTATTTTAGGGTAAATAGATCAATACTGTGGAGTCTGTAGAATTGTGAAAATCAACAGCTCATTAGAAAATCAAATCTCAATTTGTGTTATTAACCTCCTATACTTCTCGGAATCCTATGCCTCATGTGCTAACACTCTCTAAACAACTGTAGCACATACATTAGGACATAGATAAATAGATATTTTTCCAGCCAAGTGGCAGTGTGCCCTTCTCACTGCATTTGTTTTACGATAGGGTACACCAGTAGCAATTAAGCCAGCTGATCAGTTGAGAGAGGAAGGGTTATGCTACAGTTAATGGGAATAATAAAAACTATGAATAGCATAATTACCATCTTCATTTTAGCCAATTCCTACCAGTTCAGCAATAGTGATGTTGTGACTTTTTATGCTTAAAACTTACCATCATACACAATTGGAAAGCTCAAAAAATGCCCTAATGTCTTTCATCTTACATCTTAGTTTTCAGTTTGGCATCCTGTCTACCCTGCTACTCATTTCATTACCAAGATAAATGTATACTACTGCTTGCTAGGTAACAGAGTGGCCCTCATGTCAGACAACATCTTGCATTAGCTTTATGATGTCAGGTCACTGCTGGACCAATCGTCCTTGAGGAAGCTGAGCACACAGGAGGATGAGATATCAGAAGTTATGCATTAGGCTACTATCTGTATTCAGGACTGCAAGGCAAATAGGCGGGGGGATGGTAAAGGAATCTAAACCACTTCAAAGCACTGGGGCCTTTTTGAAAGTGGGATGGAGATATAAACAAAAACAGAGATGATCCTTAACAACAATCCAACTTGAGAGTCAGAGTCCAACATACAGAGTGCAGGGGAAGAGGTTAAATAAGCTTCCTTCCGTGAGAATTTCACACTATCGTTCTAAAGTGAGGTAGTGCTTTTTAGCCTCAAAGGCAGCAATTTCCTCGAATGGAACATTGCAAGCACCTGGATCTAAAGCAGGCTTTAGTAGCATTGGAAGTAGTCAGTCTATTATAAACTATCAGGACCAACACAATGTGATCCATATTACTTCAATCTTGACACAAATTCTATTCAGGCACAGGCTCCGCCTATAAGGTAGTGAGGACATTCTGATGCTGTGAACGTCTTTTCAATGCCTAAAAGGAATGATTGCGATTTTTGCTTACCGTATAAATTTGTAAAATGATGCCGTATGCCGGAAGACTTTTTTTTTTTTTTTCTTCAGTCTCGGCACTGCAGAGAAACTCTGTTGTGAAACACTGCCACTGGTGGTCATTCAGTATAATCTGCAGATGGAAAAGTCCACTGTTAGCACATTTACTATAAGAAATACAAAAATCTGGTTTATTTTAGGGTAAATAGATCAATACTGTGGAGTCTGTAGAATTGTGAAAATCAACAGCTCATTAGAAAATCAAATCTCAATTTGTGTTATTAACCTCCTATACTTCTCGGAATCCTATGCCTCATGTGCTAACACTCTCTAAACAACTGTAGCACATACATTAGGACATAGATAAATAGATATTTTTCCAGCCAAGTGGCAGTGTGCCCTTCTCACTGCATTTGTTTTACGATAGGGTACACCAGTAGCAATTAAGCCAGCTGATCAGTTGAGAGAGGAAGGGTTATGCTACAGTTAATGGGAATAATAAAAACTATGAATAGCATAATTACCATCTTCATTTTAGCCAATTCCTACCAGTTCAGCAATAGTGATGTTGTGACTTTTTATGCTTAAAACTTACCATCATACACAATTGGAAAGCTCAAAAAATGCCCTAATGTCTTTCATCTTACATCTTAGTTTTCAGTTTGGCATCCTGTCTACCCTGCTACTCATTTCATTACCAAGATAAATGTATACTACTGCTTGCTAGGTAACAGAGTGGCCCTCATGTCAGACAACATCTTGCTTTAGCTTTATGATGTCAGCTTGCTAGGCAACAGAGTGGCCCTCATGTCAGACAACATCTTGCATTAGCTTTATGATGTCAGGTCGCTGCTGGACCAATCGTCCTTGAGGAAGCTGAGCACACAGGAGGATGAGATATCAGAAGTTATGCATTAGGCTACTATCTGTATTCAGGACTGCAAGGCAAATAGGCGGGGGGATGGTAAAGGAATCTAAACCACTTCAAAGCACTGGGGCCTTTTTGAAAGTGGGATGGAGATATAAACAAAAACAGAGATGATCCTTAACAACAATCCAACTTGAGAGTCAGAGTCCAACATACAGAGTGCAGGGGAAGAGGTTAAATAAGCTTCCTTCCGTGAGAATTTCACACTATCGTTCTAAAGTGAGGTAGTGCTTTTTAGCCTCAAAGGCAGCAATTTCCTCGAATGGAACATTGCAAGCACCTGGATCTAAAGCAGGCTTTAGTAGCATTGGAAGTAGTCAGTCTATTATAAACTATCAGGACCAACACAATGTGATCCATATTACTTCAATCTTGACACAAATTCTATTCAGGCACAGGCTCCGCCTATAAGGTAGTGAGGACATTCTGATGCTGTGAACGTCTTTTCAATGCCTAAAAGGAATGATTGCGATTTTTGCTTACCGTATAAATTGGTAAAATGATGCCGTATGACTTTTTTTTTTTTCTTCAGTCTCGGCACTGCAGAGAAACTCTGTTGTGAAACACTGCCACTGGTGGTCATTCAGTATAATCTGCAGATGGAAAAGTCCACTGTTAGCACATTTACTATAAGAAATACAAAAATCGGGTTTATTTTAGGGTAAATAGATCAATACTGTGGAGTCTGTAGAATTGTGAAAATCAACAGCTCATTAGAAAATCAAATCTCAATTTGTGTTATTAACCTCCTATACTTCTCGGAATCCTATGCCTCATGTGCTAACACTCTCTAAACAACTGTAGCACATACATTAGGACATAGATAAATAGATATTTTTCCAGCCAAGTGGCAGTGTGCCCTTCTCACTGCATTTGTTTTACGATAGGGTACACCAGTAGCAATTAAGCCAGCTGATCAGTTGAGAGAGGAAGGGTTATGCTACAGTTAATGGGAATAATAAAAACTATGAATAGCATAATTACCATCTTCATTTTAGCCAATTCCTACCAGTTCAGCAATAGTGATGTTGTGACTTTTTATGCTTAAAACTTACCATCATACACAATTGGAAAGCTCAAAAAATGCCCTAATGTCTTTCATCTTACATCTTAGTTTTCAGTTTGGCATCCTGTCTACCCTGCTACTCATTTCATTACCAAGATAAATGTATACTACTGCTTGCTAGGTAACAGAGTGGCCCTCATGTCAGACAACATCTTGCTTTAGCTTTATGATGTCAGGTCGCTGCTGGACCAATCGTCCTTGAGGAAGCTGAGCACACAGGAGGATGAGATATCAGAAGTTATGCATTAGGCTACTATCTGTATTCAGGACTGCAAGGCAAATAGGCGGGGGGATGGTAAAGGACTCTAAACCACTTCAAAGCACTGGGGCCTTTTTGAAAGTGGGATGGAGATATAAACAAAAACAGAGATGATCCTTAACAACAATCCAACTTGAGAGTCAGAGTCCAACATACAGAGTGCAGGGGAAGAGGTTAAATAAGCTTCCTTCCGTGAGAATTTCACACTATCGTTCTAAAGTGAGGTAGTGCTTTTTAGCCTCAAAGGCAGCAATTTCCTCGAATGGAACATTGCAAGCACCTGGATCTAAAGCAGGCTTTAGTAGCATTGGAAGCAGTCAGTCTTTTATAAACTATCAGGACCAACACAATGTGATCCATATTACTTCAATCTTGACACAAATTCTATTCAGGCACAGGCTCCGCCTATAAGGTAGTGAGGACATTCTGATGCTGTGAACGTCTTTTCAATGCCTAAAAGGAATGATTGCGATTTTTGCTTACCGTATAAATTGGTAAAATGATGCCGTATGCCGGAAGACTTTTTTTTTTTTTTCTTCAGTCTCGGCACTGCAGAGAAACTCTGTTGTGAAACACTGCCACTGGTGGTCATTCAGTATAATCTGCAGATGGAAAAGTCCACTGTTAGCACATTTACTATAAGAAATACAAAAATCTGGTTTATTTTAGGGTAAATAGATCAATACTGTGGAGTCTGTAGAATTGTGAAAATCAACAGCTCATTAGAAAATCAAATCTCAATTTGTGTTATTAACCTCCTATACTTCTCGGAATCCTATGCCTCATGTGCTAACACTCTCTAAACAACTGTAGCACATACATTAGGACATAGATAAATAGATATTTTTCCAGCCAAGTGGCAGTGTGCCCTTCTCACTGCATTTGTTTTACGATAGGGTACACCAGTAGCATTTAAGCCAGCTGATCAGTTGAGAGAGGAAGGGTTATGCTACAGTTAATGGGAATAATAAAAACTATGAATAGCATAATTACCATCTTCATTTTAGCCAATTCCTACCAGTTCAGCAATAGTGATGTTGTAACTTTTTATGCTTAAAACTTACCATCATACACAATTAGAAAGCTCAAAAAATGCCCTAATGTCTTTCATCTTACATCTTAGTTTTCAGTTTGGCATCCTGTCTACCCTGCTACTCATTTCATTACCAAGATAAATGTATACTACTGCTTGCTAGGTAACAGAGTGGCCCTCATGTCAGACAACATCTTGCTTTAGCTTTATGATGTCAGCTTGCTAGGCAACAGAGTGGCCCTCATGTCAGACAACATCTTGCATTAGCTTTATGATGTCAGGTCGCTGCTGGACCAATCGTCCTTGAGGAAGCTGAGCACACAGGAGGATGAGATATCAGAAGTTATGCATTAGGCTACTATCTGTATTCAGGACTGCAAGGCAAATAGGCGGGGGGATGGTAAAGGACTCTAAACCACTTCAAAGCACTGGGGCCTTTTTGAAAGTGAGATGGAGATATAAACAAAAACAGAGATGATCCTTAACAACAATCCAACTTGAGAGTCAGAGTCCAACATACAGAGTGCAGGGGAAGAGGTTAAATAAGCTTCCTTCCGTGAGAATTTCACACTATCGTTCTAAAGTGAGGTAGTGCTTTTTAGCCTCAAAGGCAGCAATTTCCTCGAATGGAACATTGCAAGCACCAGGATCTAAAGCAGGCTTTAGTAGCATTGGAAGCAGTCAGTCTATTATAAACTATCAGGACCAACACAATGTGATCCATATTACTTCAATCTTGACACAAATTCTATTCAGGCACAGGCTCCGCCTATAAGGTAGTGAGGACATTATGATGCTGTGAACGTCTTTTCAATCCCTAAAAGGAATGATTGCGATTTTTGCTTACCGTATAAATTGGTAAAATGATGCCGTATGCCGGAAGACTTTTTTTTTTTTTTCTTCAGTCTCGGCACTGCAGAGAAACTCTGTTGTGAAACACTGCCACTGGTGGTCATTCAGTATAATCTGCAGATGGAAAAGTCCACTGTTAGCACATTTACTATAAGAAATACAAAAATCTGGTTTATTTTAGGGTAAATAGATCAATACTGTGGAGTCTGTAGAATTGTGAAAATCAACAGCTCATTAGAAAATCAAATCTCAATTTGTGTTATTAACCTCCTATACTTCTCGGAATCCTATGCCTCATGTGCTAACACTCTCTAAACAACTGTAGCACATACATTAGGACATAGATAAATAGATATTTTTCCAGCCAAGTGGCAGTGTGCCCTTCTCACTGCATTTGTTTTACGATAGGGTACACCAGTAGCAATTAAGCCAGCTGATCAGTTGAGAGAGGAAGGGTTATGCTACAGTTAATGGGAATAATAAAAACTATGAATAGCATAATTACCATCTTCATTTTAGCCAATTCCTACCAGTTCAGCAATAGTGATGTTGTGACTTTTTATGCTTAAAACTTACCATCATACACAATTGGAAAGCTCAAAAAATGCCCTAATGTCTTTCATCTTACATCTTAGTTTTCAGTTTGGCATCCTGTCTACCCTGCTACTCATTTCATTACCAAGATAAATGTAGACTACTGCTTGCTAGGTAACAGAGTGGCCCTCATGTCAGACAACATCTTGCTTTAGCTTTATGATATCAGCTTGCTAGGCAACAGAGTGGCCCCCATGTCAGACAACATTGTGCTTTAGCTTTATGATGTCAGCTTGCTAGGCAACAGAGTGGCCCTCATGTCAGACAACATCTTGCATTAGCTTTATGATGTCAGGTCGCTGCTGGACCAATCGTCCTTGAGGAAGCTGAGCACACAGGAGGATGAGATATCAGAAGTTATGCATTAGGCTACTATCTGTATTCAGGACTGCAAGGCAAATAGGCGGGGGGATGGTAAAGGACTCTAAACCACTTCAAAGCACTGGGGCCTTTTTGAAAGTGGGATGGAGATATAAACAAAAACAGAGATGATCCTTAACAACAATCCAACTTGAGAGTCAGAGTCCAACATACAGAGTGCAGGGGAAGAGGTTAAATAAGCTTCCTTCCGTGAGAATTTCACACTATCGTTCTAAAGTGAGGTAGTGCTTTTTAGCCTCAAAGGCAGCAATTTCCTCGAATGGAACATTGCAAGCACCTGGATCTAAAGCAGGCTTTAGTAGCATTGGAAGTAGTCAGTCTATTATAAACTATCAGGACCAACACAATGTGATCCATATTACTTCAATCTTGACACAAATTCTATTCAGGCACAGGCTCCGCCTATAAGGTAGTGAGGACATTCTGATGCTGTGAACGTCTTTTCAATGCCTAAAAGGAATGATTGCGATTTTTGCTTACCGTATAAATTGGTAAAATGATGCCGTATGCCGGAAGACTTTTTTTTTTTTTTTCTTCAGTCTCGGCACTGCAGAGAAACTCTGTTGTGAAACACTGCCACTGGTGGTCATTCAGTATAATCTGCAGATGGAAAAGTCCACTGTTAGCACATTTACTATAAGAAATACAAAAATCTGGTTTATTTTAGGGTAAATAGATCAATACTGTGGAGTCTGTAGAATTGTGAAAATCAACAGCTCATTAGAAAATCAAATCTCAATTTGTGTTATTAACCTCCTATACTTCTCGGAATCCTATGCCTCATGTGCTAACACTCTCTAAACAACTGTAGCACATACATTAGGACATAGATAAATAGATATTTTTCCAGCCAAGTGGCAGTGTGCCCTTCTCACTGCATTTGTTTTACGATAGGGTACACCAGTAGCAATTAAGCCAGCTGATCAGTTGAGAGAGGAAGGGTTATGCTACAGTTAATGGGAATAATAAAAACTATGAATAGCATAATTACCATCTTCATTTTAGCCAATTCCTACCAGTTCAGCAATAGTGATGTTGTGACTTTTTATGCTTAAAACTTACCATCATACACAATTGGAAAGCTCAAAAAATGCCCTAATGTCTTTCATCTTACATCTTAGTTTTCAGTTTGGCATCCTGTCTACCCTGCTACTCATTTCATTACCAAGATAAATGTATACTACTGCTTGCTAGGTAACAGAGTGGCCCTCATGTCAGACAACATCTTGCTTTAGCTTTATGATGTCAGCTTGCTAGGCAACAGAGTGGCCCTCATGTCAGACAACATCTTGCATTAGCTTTATGATGTCAGGTCGCTGCTGGACCAATCGTCCTTGAGCAGGCTGAGCACACAGGAGGATGAGATATCAGAAGTTATGCATTAGGCTACTATCTGTATTCAGGACTGCAAGGCAAATAGGCGGGGGGATGGTAAAGGAATCTAAACCACTTCAAAGCACTGGGGCCTTTTTGAAAGTGGGATGGAGATATAAACAAAAACAGAGATGATCCTTAACAACAATCCAACTTGAGAGTCAGAGTCCAACATACAGAGTGCAGGGGAAGAGGTTAAATAAGCTTCCTTCCGTGAGAATTTCACACTATCGTTCTAAAGTGAGGTAGTGCTTTTTAGCCTCAAAGGCAGCAATTTCCTCGAATGGAACATTGCAAGCACCTGGATCTAAAGCAGGCTTTAGTAGCATTGGAAGTAGTCAGTCTATTATAAACTATCAGGACCAACACAATGTGATCCATATTACTTCAATCTTGACACAAATTCTATTCAGGCACAGGCTCCGCCTATAAGGTAGTGAGGACATTCTGATGCTGTGAACGTCTTTTCAATGCCTAAAAGGAATGATTGCGATTTTTGCTTACCGTATAAATTGGTAAAATGATGCCGTATGACTTTTTTTTTTTTCTTCAGTCTCGGCACTGCAGAGAAACTCTGTTGTGAAACACTGCCACTGGTGGTCATTCAGTATAATCTGCAGATGGAAAAGTCCACTGTTAGCACATTTACTATAAGAAATACAAAAATCGGGTTTATTTTAGGGTAAATAGATCAATACTGTGGAGTCTGTAGAATTGTGAAAATCAACAGCTCATTAGAAAATCAAATCTCAATTTGTGTTATTAACCTCCTATACTTCTCGGAATCCTATGCCTCATGTGCTAACACTCTCTAAACAACTGTAGCACATACATTAGGACATAGATAAATAGATATTTTTCCAGCCAAGTGGCAGTGTGCCCTTCTCACTGCATTTGTTTTACGATAGGGTACACCAGTAGCAATTAAGCCAGCTGATCAGTTGAGAGAGGAAGGGTTATGCTACAGTTAATGGGAATAATAAAAACTATGAATAGCATAATTACCATCTTCATTTTAGCCAATTCCTACCAGTTCAGCAATAGTGATGTTGTGACTTTTTATGCTTAAAACTTACCATCATACACAATTGGAAAGCTCAAAAAATGCCCTAATGTCTTTCATCTTACATCTTAGTTTTCAGTTTGGCATCCTGTCTACCCTGCTACTCATTTCATTACCAAGATAAATGTATACTACTGCTTGCTAGGTAACAGAGTGGCCCTCATGTCAGACAACATCTTGCTTTAGCTTTATGATGTCAGCTTGCTAGGCAACAGAGTGGCCCTCATGTCAGACAACATCTTGCATTAGCTTTATGATGTCAGGTCGCTGCTGGACCAATCGTCCTTGAGGAAGCTGAGCACACAGGAGGATGAGATATCAGAAGTTATGCATTAGGCTACTATCTGTATTCAGGACTGCAAGGCAAATAGGCGGGGGGATGGTAAAGGACTCTAAACCACTTCAAAGCACTGGGGCCTTTTTGAAAGTGGGATGGAGATATAAACAAAAACAGAGATGATCCTTAACAACAATCCAACTTGAGAGTCAGAGTCCAACATACAGAGTGCAGGGGAAGAGGTTAAATAAGCTTCCTTCCGTGAGAATTTCACACTATCGTTCTAAAGTGAGGTAGTGCTTTTTAGCCTCAAAGGCAGCAATTTCCTCGAATGGAACATTGCAAGCACCTGGATCTAAAGCAGGCTTTAGTAGCATTGGAAGCAGTCAGTCTTTTATAAACTATCAGGACCAACACAATGTGATCCATATTACTTCAATCTTGACACAAATTCTATTCAGGCACAGGCTCCGCCTATAAGGTAGTGAGGACATTCTGATGCTGTGAACGTCTTTTCAATGCCTAAAAGGAATGATTGCGATTTTTGCTTACCGTATAAATTGGTAAAATGATGCCGTATGCCGGAAGACTTTTTTTTTTTTTCTTCAGTCTCGGCACTGCAGAGAAACTCTGTTGTGAAACACTGCCACTGGTGGTCATTCAGTATAATCTGCAGATGGAAAAGTCCACTGTTAGCACATTTACTATAAGAAATACAAAAATCTGGTTTATTTTAGGGTAAATAGATCAATACTGTGGAGTCTGTAGAATTGTGAAAATCAACAGCTCATTAGAAAATCAAATCTCAATTTGTGTTATTAACCTCCTATACTTCTCGGAATCCTATGCCTCATGTGCTAACACTCTCTAAACAACTGTAGCACATACATTAGGACATAGATAAATAGATATTTTTCCAGCCAAGTGGCAGTGTGCCCTTCTCACTGCATTTGTTTTACGATAGGGTACACCAGTAGCATTTAAGCCAGCTGATCAGTTGAGAGAGGAAGGGTTATGCTACAGTTAATGGGAATAATAAAAACTATGAATAGCATAATTACCATCTTCATTTTAGCCAATTCCTACCAGTTCAGCAATAGTGATGTTGTGACTTTTTATGCTTAAAACTTACCATCATACACAATTGGAAAGCTCAAAAAATGCCCTAATGTCTTTCATCTTACATCTTAGTTTTCAGTTTGGCATCCTGTCTACCCTGCTACTCATTTCATTACCAAGATAAATGTAGACTACTGCTTGCTAGGTAACAGAGTGGCCCTCATGTCAGACAACATCTTGCTTTAGCTTTATGATATCAGCTTGCTAGGCAACAGAGTGGCCCCCATGTCAGACAACATTGTGCTTTAGCTTTATGATGTCAGCTTGCTAGGCAACAGAGTGGCCCTCATGTCAGACAACATCTTGCATTAGCTTTATGATGTCAGGTCGCTGCTGGACCAATCGTCCTTGAGGAAGCTGAGCACACAGGAGGATGAGATATCAGAAGTTATGCATTAGGCTACTATCTGTATTCAGGACTGCAAGGCAAATAGGCGGGGGGATGGTAAAGGACTCTAAACCACTTCAAAGCACTGGGGCCTTTTTGAAAGTGGGATGGAGATATAAACAAAAACAGAGATGATCCTTAACAACAATCCAACTTGAGAGTCAGAGTCCAACATACAGAGTGCAGGGGAAGAGGTTAAATAAGCTTCCTTCCGTGAGAATTTCACACTATCGTTCTAAAGTGAGGTAGTGCTTTTTAGCCTCAAAGGCAGCAATTTCCTCGAATGGAACATTGCAAGCACCTGGATCTAAAGCAGGCTTTAGTAGCATTGGAAGTAGTCAGTCTATTATAAACTATCAGGACCAACACAATGTGATCCATATTACTTCAATCTTGACACAAATTCTATTCAGGCACAGGCTCCGCCTATAAGGTAGTGAGGACATTCTGATGCTGTGAACGTCTTTTCAATGCCTAAAAGGAATGATTGCGATTTTTGCTTACCGTATAAATTGGTAAAATGATGCCGTATGCCGGAAGACTTTTTTTTTTTTTTCTTCAGTCTCGGCACTGCAGAGAAACTCTGTTGTGAAACACTGCCACTGGTGGTCATTCAGTATAATCTGCAGATGGAAAAGTCCACTGTTAGCACATTTACTATAAGAAATACAAAAATCGGGTTTATTTTAGGGTAAATAGATCAATACTGTGGAGTCTGTAGAATTGTGAAAATCAACAGCTCATTAGAAAATCAAATCTCAATTTGTGTTATTAACCTCCTATACTTCTCGGAATCCTATGCCTCATGTGCTAACACTCTCTAAACAACTGTAGCACATACATTAGGACATAGATAAATAGATATTTTTCCAGCCAAGTGGCAGTGTGCCCTTCTCACTGCATTTGTTTTACGATAGGGTACACCAGTAGCAATTAAGCCAGCTGATCAGTTGAGAGAGGAAGGGTTATGCTACAGTTAATGGGAATAATAAAAACTATGAATAGCATAATTACCATCTTCATTTTAGCCAATTCCTACCAGTTCAGCAATAGTGATGTTGTGACTTTTTATGCTTAAAACTTACCATCATACACAATTGGAAAGCTCAAAAAATGCCCTAATGTCTTTCATCTTACATCTTAGTTCTCAGTTTGGCATCCTGTCTACCCTGCTACTCATTTCATTACCAAGATAAATGTATACTACTGCTTGCTAGGTAACAGAGTGGCCCTCATGTCAGACAACATCTTGCTTTAGCTTTATGATGTCAGCTTGCTAGGCAACAGAGTGGCCCTCATGTCAGACAACATCTTGCATTAGCTTTATGATGTCAGGTCGCTGCTGGACCAATCGTCCTTGAGGAAGCTGAGCACACAGGAGGATGAGATATCAGAAGTTATGCATTAGGCTACTATCTGTATTCAGGACTGCAAGGCAAATAGGCGGGGGGATGGTAAAGGAATCTAAACCACTTCAAAGCACTGGGGCCTTTTTGAAAGTGGGATGGAGATATAAACAAAAACAGAGATGATCCTTAACAACAATCCAACTTGAGAGTCAGAGTCCAACATACAGAGTGCAGGGGAAGAGGTTAAATAAGCTTCCTTCCGTGAGAATTTCACACTATCGTTCTAAAGTGAGGTAGTGCTTTTTAGCCTCAAAGGCAGCAATTTCCTCGAATGGAACATTGCAAGCACCTGGATCTAAAGCAGGCTTTAGTAGCATTGGAAGTAGTCAGTCTATTATAAACTATCAGGACCAACACAATGTGATCCATATTACTTCAATCTTGACACAAATTCTATTCAGGCACAGGCTCCGCCTATAAGGTAGTGAGGACATTCTGATGCTGTGAAAGTCTTTTCAATGCCTAAAAGGAATGATTGCGATTTTTGCTTACCGTATAAATTGGTAAAATGATGCCGTATGCCGGAAGACTTTTTTTTTTTTTTCTTCAGTCTCGGCACTGCAGAGAAACTCTGTTGTGAAACACTGCCACTGGTGGTCATTCAGTATAATCTGCAGATGGAAAAGTCCACTGTTAGCACATTTACTATAAGAAATACAAAAATCGGGTTTATTTTAGGGTAAATAGATCAATACTGTGGAGTCTGTAGAATTGTGAAAATCAACAGCTCATTAGAAAATCAAATCTCAATTTGTGTTATTAACCTCCTATACTTCTCGGAATCCTATGCCTCATGTGCCAACACTCTCTAAACAACTGTAGCACATACATTAGGACATAGATAAATAGATATTTTTCCAGCCAAGTGGCAGTGTGCCCTTCTCACTGCATTTGTTTTACGATAGGGTACACCAGTAGCAATTAAGCCAGCTGATCAGTTGAGAGAGGAAGGGTTATGCTACAGTTAATGGGAATAATAAAAACTATGAATAGCATAATTACCATCTTCATTTTAGCCAATTCCTACCAGTTCAGCAATAGTGATGTTGTGACTTTTTATGCTTAAAACTTACCATCATACACAATTGGAAAGCTCAAAAAATGCCCTAATGTCTTTCATCTTACATCTTAGTTTTCAGTTTGGCATCCTGTCTACCCTGCTACTCATTTCATTACCAAGATAAATGTATACTACTGCTTGCTAGGTAACAGAGTGGCCCTCATGTCAGACAACATCTTGCTTTAGCTTTATGATGTCAGCTTGCTAGGCAACAGAGTGGCCCTCATGTCAGACAACATCTTGCATTAGCTTTATGATGTCAGGTCGCTGCTGGACCAATCGTCCTTGAGGAAGCTGAGCACACAGGAGGATGAGATATCAGAAGTTATGCATTAGGCTACTATCTGTATTCAGGACTGCAAGGCAAATAGGCGGGGGGATGGTAAAGGAATCTAAACCACTTCAAAGCACTGGGGCCTTTTTGAAAGTGGGATGGAGATATAAACAAAAACAGAGATGATCCTTAACAACAATCCAACTTGAGAGTCAGAGTCCAACATACAGAGTGCAGGGGAAGAGGTTAAATAAGCTTCCTTCCGTGAGAATTTCACACTATCGTTCTAAAGTGAGGTAGTGCTTTTTAGCCTCAAAGGCAGCAATTTCCTCGAATGGAACATTGCAAGCACCTGGATCTAAAGCAGGCTTTAGTAGCATTGGAAGCAGTCAGCCTATTATAAACTATCAGGACCAACACAATGTGATCCATATTACTTCAATCTTGACACAAATTCTATTCAGGCACAGGCTCCGCCTATAAGGTAGTGAGGACATTCTGATGCTGTGAACGTCTTTTCAATGCCTAAAAGGAATGATTGCGATTTTTGCTTACCGTATAAATTGGTAAAATGATGCCGTATGCCGGAAGACTTTTTTTTTTTTTCTTCAGTCTCGGCACTGCAGAGAAACTCTGTTGTGAAACACTGCCACTGGTGGTCATTCAGTATAATCTGCAGATGGAAAAGTCCACTGTTAGCACATTTACTATAAGAAATACAAAAATCGGGTTTATTTTAGGGTAAATAGATCAATACTGTGGAGTCTGTAGAATTGTGAAAATCAACAGCTCATTAGAAAATCAAATCTCAATTTGTGTTATTAACCTCCTATACTTCTCGGAATCCTATGCCTCATGTGCTAACACTCTCTAAACAACTGTAGCACATACATTAGGACATAGATAAATAGATATTTTTCCAGCCAAGTGGCAGTGTGCCCTTCTCACTGCATTTGTTTTACGATAGGGTACACCAGTAGCAATTAAGCCAGCTGATCAGTTGAGAGAGGAAGGGTTATGCTACAGTTAATGGGAATAATAAAAACTATGAATAGCATAATTACCATCTTCATTTTAGCCAATTCCTACCAGTTCAGCAATAGTGATGTTGTGACTTTTTATGCTTAAAACTTACCATCATACACAATTGGAAAGCTCAAAAAATGCCCTAATGTCTTTCATCTTACATCTTAGTTCTCAGTTTGGCATCCTGTCTACCCTGCTACTCATTTCATTACCAAGATAAATGTATACTACTGCTTGCTAGGTAACAGAGTGGCCCTCATGTCAGACAACATCTTGCTTTAGCTTTATGATGTCAGCTTGCTAGGCAACAGAGTGGCCCTCATGTCAGACAACATCTTGCATTAGCTTTATGATGTCAGGTCGCTGCTGGACCAATCGTCCTTGAGGAAGCTGAGCACACAGGAGGATGAGATATCAGAAGTTATGCATTAGGCTACTATCTGTATTCAGGACTGCAAGGCAAATAGGCGGGGGGATGGTAAAGGACTCTAAACCACTTCAAAGCACTGGGGCCTTTTTGAAAGTGGGATGGAGATATAAACAAAAACAGAGATGATCCTTAACAACAATCCAACTTGAGAGTCAGAGTCCAACATACAGAGTGCAGGGGAAGAGGTTAAATAAGCTTCCTTCCGTGAGAATTTCACACTATCGTTCTAAAGTGAGGTAGTGCTTTTTAGCCTCAAAGGCAGCAATTTCCTCGAATGGAACATTGCAAGCACCTGGATCTAAAGCAGGCTTTAGTAGCATTGGAAGCAGTCAGTCTTTTATAAACTATCAGGACCAACACAATGTGATCCATATTACTTCAATCTTGACACAAATTCTATTCAGGCACAGGCTCCGCCTAGAAGGTAGTGAGGACATTCTGATGCTGTGAACGTCTTTTCAATGCCTAAAAGGAATGATTGCGATTTTTGCTTACCGTATAAATTGGTAAAATGATGCCGTATGCCGGAAGACTTTTTTTTTTTTCTTCAGTCTCGGCACTGCAGAGAAACTCTGTTGTGAAACACTGCCACTGGTGGTCATTCAGTATAATCTGCAGATGGAAAAGTCCACTGTTAGCACATTTACTATAAGAAATACAAAAATCGGGTTTATTTTAGGGTAAATAGATCAATACTGTGGAGTCTGTAGAATTGTGAAAATCAACAGCTCATTAGAAAATCAAATCTCAATTTGTGTTATTAACCTCCTATACTTCTCGGAATCCTATGCCTCATGTGCTAACACTCTCTAAACAACTGTAGCACATACATTAGGACATAGATAAATAGATATTTTTCCAGCCAAGTGGCAGTGTGCCCTTCTCACTGCATTTGTTTTACGATAGGGTACACCAGTAGCAATTAAGCCAGCTGATCAGTTGAGAGAGGAAGGGTTATGCTACAGTTAATGGGAATAATAAAAACTATGAATAGCATAATTACCATCTTCATTTTAGCCAATTCCTACCAGTTCAGCAATAGTGATGTTGTGACTTTTTATGCTTAAAACTTACCATCATACACAATTGGAAAGCTCAAAAAAAAATGCCCTAATGTCTTTCATCTTACATCTTAGTTCTCAGTTTGGCATCCTGTCTACCCTGCTACTCATTTCATTACCAAGATAAATGTATACTACTGCTTGCTAGGTAACAGAGTGGCCCTCATGTCAGACAACATCTTGCTTTAGCTTTATGATGTCAGCTTGCTAGGCAACAGAGTGGCCCTCATGTCAGACAACATCTTGCATTAGCTTTATGATGTCAGGTCGCTGCTGGACCAATCGTCCTTGAGGAAGCTGAGCACACAGGAGGATGAGATATCAGAAGTTATGCATTAGGCTACTATCTGTATTCAGGACTGCAAGGCAAATAGGCGGGGGGATGGTAAAGGAATCTAAACCACTTCAAAGCACTGGGGCCTTTTTGAAAGTGGGATGGAGATATAAACAAAAACAGAGATGATCCTTAACAACAATCCAACTTGAGAGTCAGAGTCCAACATACAGAGTGCAGGGGAAGAGGTTAAATAAGCTTCCTTCCGTGAGAATTTCACACTATCGTTCTAAAGTGAGGTAGTGCTTTTTAGCCTCAAAGGCAGCAATTTCCTCGAATGGAACATTGCAAGCACCTGGATCTAAAGCAGGCTTTAGTAGCATTGGAAGCAGTCAGTCTTTTATAAACTATCAGGACCAACACAATGTGATCCATATTACTTCAATCTTGACACAAATTCTATTCAGGCACAGGCTCCGCCTAGAAGGTAGTGAGGACATTCTGATGCTGTGAACGTCTTTTCAATGCCTAAAAGGAATGATTGCGATTTTTGCTTACCGTATAAATTGGTAAAATGATGCCGTATGCCGGAAGACTTTTTTTTTTTTCTTCAGTCTCGGCACTGCAGAGAAACTCTGTTGTGAAACACTGCCACTGGTGGTCATTCAGTATAATCTGCAGATGGAAAAGTCCACTGTTAGCACATTTACTATAAGAAATACAAAAATCGGGTTTATTTTAGGGTAAATAGATCAATACTGTGGAGTCTGTAGAATTGTGAAAATCAACAGCTCATTAGAAAATCAAATCTCAATTTGTGTTATTAACCTCCTATACTTCTCGGAATCCTATGCCTCATGTGCTAACACTCTCTAAACAACTGTAGCACATACATTAGGACATAGATAAATAGATATTTTTCCAGCCAAGTGGCAGTGTGCCCTTCTCACTGCATTTGTTTTACGATAGGGTACACCAGTAGCAATTAAGCCAGCTGATCAGTTGAGAGAGGAAGGGTTATGCTACAGTTAATGGGAATAATAAAAACTATGAATAGCATAATTACCATCTTCATTTTAGCCAATTCCTACCAGTTCAGCAATAGTGATGTTGTGACTTTTTATGCTTAAAACTTACCATCATACACAATTGGAAAGCTCAAAAAATGCCCTAATGTCTTTCATCTTACATCTTAGTTCTCAGTTTGGCATCCTGTCTACCCTGCTACTCATTTCATTACCAAGATAAATGTATACTACTGCTTGCTAGGTAACAGAGTGGCCCTCATGTCAGACAACATCTTGCTTTAGCTTTATGATGTCAGCTTGCTAGGCAACAGAGTGGCCCTCATGTCAGACAACATCTTGCATTAGCTTTATGATGTCAGGTCGCTGCTGGACCAATCGTCCTTGAGGAAGCTGAGCACACAGGAGGATGAGATATCAGAAGTTATGCATTAGGCTACTATCTGTATTCAGGACTGCAAGGCAAATAGGCGGGGGGATGGTAAAGGAATCTAAACCACTTCAAAGCACTGGGGCCTTTTTGAAAGTGGGATGGAGATATAAACAAAAACAGAGATGATCCTTAACAACAATCCAACTTGAGAGTCAGAGTCCAACATACAGAGTGCAGGGGAAGAGGTTAAATAAGCTTCCTTCCGTGAGAATTTCACACTATCGTTCTAAAGTGAGGTAGTGCTTTTTAGCCTCAAAGGCAGCAATTTCCTCGAATGGAACATTGCAAGCACCTGGATCTAAAGCAGGCTTTAGTAGCATTGGAAGCAGTCAGTCTTTTATAAACTATCAGGACCAACACAATGTGATCCATATTACTTCAATCTTGACACAAATTCTATTCAGGCACAGGCTCCGCCTAGAAGGTAGTGAGGACATTCTGATGCTGTGAACGTCTTTTCAATGCCTAAAAGGAATGATTGCGATTTTTGCTTACCGTATAAATTGGTAAAATGATGCCGTATGCCGGAAGACTTTTTTTTTTTTCTTCAGTCTCGGCACTGCAGAGAAACTCTGTTGTGAAACACTGCCACTGGTGGTCATTCAGTATAATCTGCAGATGGAAAAGTCCACTGTTAGCACATTTACTATAAGAAATACAAAAATCGGGTTTATTTTAGGGTAAATAGATCAATACTGTGGAGTCTGTAGAATTGTGAAAATCAACAGCTCATTAGAAAATCAAATCTCAATTTGTGTTATTAACCTCCTATACTTCTCGGAATCCTATGCCTCATGTGCTAACACTCTCTAAACAACTGTAGCACATACATTAGGACATAGATAAATAGATATTTTTCCAGCCAAGTGGCAGTGTGCCCTTCTCACTGCATTTGTTTTACGATAGGGTACACCAGTAGCAATTAAGCCAGCTGATCAGTTGAGAGAGGAAGGGTTATGCTACAGTTAATGGGAATAATAAAAACTATGAATAGCATAATTACCATCTTCATTTTAGCCAATTCCTACCAGTTCAGCAATAGTGATGTTGTGACTTTTTATGCTTAAAACTTACCATCATACACAATTGGAAAGCTCAAAAAATGCCCTAATGTCTTTCATCTTACATCTTAGTTCTCAGTTTGGCATCCTGTCTACCCTGCTACTCATTTCATTACCAAGATAAATGTATACTACTGCTTGCTAGGTAACAGAGTGGCCCTCATGTCAGACAACATCTTGCTTTAGCTTTATGATGTCAGCTTGCTAGGCAACAGAGTGGCCCTCATGTCAGACAACATCTTGCATTAGCTTTATGATGTCAGGTCGCTGCTGGACCAATCGTCCTTGAGGAAGCTGAGCACACAGGAGGATGAGATATCAGAAGTTATGCATTAGGCTACTATCTGTATTCAGGACTGCAAGGCAAATAGGCGGGGGGATGGTAAAGGACTCTAAACCACTTCAAAGCACTGGGGCCTTTTTGAAAGTGGGATGGAGATATAAACAAAAACAGAGATGATCCTTAACAACAATCCAACTTGAGAGTCAGAGTCCAACATACAGAGTGCAGGGGAAGAGGTTAAATAAGCTTCCTTCCGTGAGAATTTCACACTATCGTTCTAAAGTGAGGTAGTGCTTTTTAGCCTCAAAGGCAGCAATTTCCTCGAATGGAACATTGCAAGCACCTGGATCTAAAGCAGGCTTTAGTAGCATTGGAAGCAGTCAGTCTTTTATAAACTATCAGGACCAACACAATGTGATCCATATTACTTCAATCTTGACACAAATTCTATTCAGGCACAGGCTCCGCCTAGAAGGTAGTGAGGACATTCTGATGCTGTGAACGTCTTTTCAATGCCTAAAAGGAATGATTGCGATTTTTGCTTACCGTATAAATTGGTAAAATGATGCCGTATGCCGGAAGACTTTTTTTTTTTTCTTCAGTCTCGGCACTGCAGAGAAACTCTGTTGTGAAACACTGCCACTGGTGGTCATTCAGTATAATCTGCAGATGGAAAAGTCCACTGTTAGCACATTTACTATAAGAAATACAAAAATCGGGTTTATTTTAGGGTAAATAGATCAATACTGTGGAGTCTGTAGAATTGTGAAAATCAACAGCTCATTAGAAAATCAAATCTCAATTTGTGTTATTAACCTCCTATACTTCTCGGAATCCTATGCCTCATGTGCTAACACTCTCTAAACAACTGTAGCACATACATTAGGACATAGATAAATAGATATTTTTCCAGCCAAGTGGCAGTGTGCCCTTCTCACTGCATTTGTTTTACGATAGGGTACACCAGTAGCAATTAAGCCAGCTGATCAGTTGAGAGAGGAAGGGTTATGCTACAGTTAATGGGAATAATAAAAACTATGAATAGCATAATTACCATCTTCATTTTAGCCAATTCCTACCAGTTCAGCAATAGTGATGTTGTGACTTTTTATGCTTAAAACTTACCATCATACACAATTGGAAAGCTCAAAAAATGCCCTAATGTCTTTCATCTTACATCTTAGTTCTCAGTTTGGCATCCTGTCTACCCTGCTACTCATTTCATTACCAAGATAAATGTATACTACTGCTTGCTAGGTAACAGAGTGGCCCTCATGTCAGACAACATCTTGCTTTAGCTTTATGATGTCAGCTTGCTAGGCAACAGAGTGGCCCTCATGTCAGACAACATCTTGCATTAGCTTTATGATGTCAGGTCGCTGCTGGACCAATCGTCCTTGAGGAAGCTGAGCACACAGGAGGATGAGATATCAGAAGTTATGCATTAGGCTACTATCTGTATTCAGGACTGCAAGGCAAATAGGCGGGGGGATGGTAAAGGACTCTAAACCACTTCAAAGCACTGGGGCCTTTTTGAAAGTGGGATGGAGATATAAACAAAAACAGAGATGATCCTTAACAACAATCCAACTTGAGAGTCAGAGTCCAACATACAGAGTGCAGGGGAAGAGGTTAAATAAGCTTCCTTCCGTGAGAATTTCACACTATCGTTCTAAAGTGAGGTAGTGCTTTTTAGCCTCAAAGGCAGCAATTTCCTCGAATGGAACATTGCAAGCACCTGGATCTAAAGCAGGCTTTAGTAGCATTGGAAGCAGTCAGTCTTTTATAAACTATCAGGACCAACACAATGTGATCCATATTACTTCAATCTTGACACAAATTCTATTCAGGCACAGGCTCCGCCTAGAAGGTAGTGAGGACATTCTGATGCTGTGAACGTCTTTTCAATGCCTAAAAGGAATGATTGCGATTTTTGCTTACCGTATAAATTGGTAAAATGATGCCGTATGCCGGAAGACTTTTTTTTTTTTCTTCAGTCTCGGCACTGCAGAGAAACTCTGTTGTGAAACACTGCCACTGGTGGTCATTCAGTATAATCTGCAGATGGAAAAGTCCACTGTTAGCACATTTACTATAAGAAATACAAAAATCGGGTTTATTTTAGGGTAAATAGATCAATACTGTGGAGTCTGTAGAATTGTGAAAATCAACAGCTCATTAGAAAATCAAATCTCAATTTGTGTTATTAACCTCCTATACTTCTCGGAATCCTATGCCTCATGTGCTAACACTCTCTAAACAACTGTAGCACATACATTAGGACATAGATAAATAGATATTTTTCCAGCCAAGTGGCAGTGTGCCCTTCTCACTGCATTTGTTTTACGATAGGGTACACCAGTAGCAATTAAGCCAGCTGATCAGTTGAGAGAGGAAGGGTTATGCTACAGTTAATGGGAATAATAAAAACTATGAATAGCATAATTACCATCTTCATTTTAGCCAATTCCTACCAGTTCAGCAATAGTGATGTTGTGACTTTTTATGCTTAAAACTTACCATCATACACAATTGGAAAGCTCAAAAAAAAATGCCCTAATGTCTTTCATCTTACATCTTAGTTCTCAGTTTGGCATCCTGTCTACCCTGCTACTCATTTCATTACCAAGATAAATGTATACTACTGCTTGCTAGGTAACAGAGTGGCCCTCATGTCAGACAACATCTTGCTTTAGCTTTATGATGTCAGCTTGCTAGGCAACAGAGTGGCCCTCATGTCAGACAACATCTTGCATTAGCTTTATGATGTCAGGTCGCTGCTGGACCAATCGTCCTTGAGGAAGCTGAGCACACAGGAGGATGAGATATCAGAAGTTATGCATTAGGCTACTATCTGTATTCAGGACTGCAAGGCAAATAGGCGGGGGGATGGTAAAGGAATCTAAACCACTTCAAAGCACTGGGGCCTTTTTGAAAGTGGGATGGAGATATAAACAAAAACAGAGATGATCCTTAACAACAATCCAACTTGAGAGTCAGAGTCCAACATACAGAGTGCAGGGGAAGAGGTTAAATAAGCTTCCTTCCGTGAGAATTTCACACTATCGTTCTAAAGTGAGGTAGTGCTTTTTAGCCTCAAAGGCAGCAATTTCCTCGAATGGAACATTGCAAGCACCTGGATCTAAAGCAGGCTTTAGTAGCATTGGAAGCAGTCAGTCTTTTATAAACTATCAGGACCAACACAATGTGATCCATATTACTTCAATCTTGACACAAATTCTATTCAGGCACAGGCTCCGCCTAGAAGGTAGTGAGGACATTCTGATGCTGTGAACGTCTTTTCAATGCCTAAAAGGAATGATTGCGATTTTTGCTTACCGTATAAATTGGTAAAATGATGCCGTATGCCGGAAGACTTTTTTTTTTTTCTTCAGTCTCGGCACTGCAGAGAAACTCTGTTGTGAAACACTGCCACTGGTGGTCATTCAGTATAATCTGCAGATGGAAAAGTCCACTGTTAGCACATTTACTATAAGAAATACAAAAATCGGGTTTATTTTAGGGTAAATAGATCAATACTGTGGAGTCTGTAGAATTGTGAAAATCAACAGCTCATTAGAAAATCAAATCTCAATTTGTGTTATTAACCTCCTATACTTCTCGGAATCCTATGCCTCATGTGCTAACACTCTCTAAACAACTGTAGCACATACATTAGGACATAGATAAATAGATATTTTTCCAGCCAAGTGGCAGTGTGCCCTTCTCACTGCATTTGTTTTACGATAGGGTACACCAGTAGCAATTAAGCCAGCTGATCAGTTGAGAGAGGAAGGGTTATGCTACAGTTAATGGGAATAATAAAAACTATGAATAGCATAATTACCATCTTCATTTTAGCCAATTCCTACCAGTTCAGCAATAGTGATGTTGTGACTTTTTATGCTTAAAACTTACCATCATACACAATTGGAAAGCTCAAAAAATGCCCTAATGTCTTTCATCTTACATCTTAGTTCTCAGTTTGGCATCCTGTCTACCCTGCTACTCATTTCATTACCAAGATAAATGTATACTACTGCTTGCTAGGTAACAGAGTGGCCCTCATGTCAGACAACATCTTGCTTTAGCTTTATGATGTCAGCTTGCTAGGCAACAGAGTGGCCCTCATGTCAGACAACATCTTGCATTAGCTTTATGATGTCAGGTCGCTGCTGGACCAATCGTCCTTGAGGAAGCTGAGCACACAGGAGGATGAGATATCAGAAGTTATGCATTAGGCTACTATCTGTATTCAGGACTGCAAGGCAAATAGGCGGGGGGATGGTAAAGGACTCTAAACCACTTCAAAGCACTGGGGCCTTTTTGAAAGTGGGATGGAGATATAAACAAAAACAGAGATGATCCTTAACAACAATCCAACTTGAGAGTCAGAGTCCAACATACAGAGTGCAGGGGAAGAGGTTAAATAAGCTTCCTTCCGTGAGAATTTCACACTATCGTTCTAAAGTGAGGTAGTGCTTTTTAGCCTCAAAGGCAGCAATTTCCTCGAATGGAACATTGCAAGCACCTGGATCTAAAGCAGGCTTTAGTAGCATTGGAAGCAGTCAGTCTTTTATAAACTATCAGGACCAACACAATGTGATCCATATTACTTCAATCTTGACACAAATTCTATTCAGGCACAGGCTCCGCCTAGAAGGTAGTGAGGACATTCTGATGCTGTGAACGTCTTTTCAATGCCTAAAAGGAATGATTGCGATTTTTGCTTACCGTATAAATTGGTAAAATGATGCCGTATGCCGGAAGACTTTTTTTTTTTTCTTCAGTCTCGGCACTGCAGAGAAACTCTGTTGTGAAACACTGCCACTGGTGTTCATTCAGTATAATCTGCAGATGGAAAAGTCCACTGTTAGCACATTTACTATAAGAAATACAAAAATCGGGTTTATTTTAGGGTAAATAGATCAATACTGTGGAGTCTGTAGAATTGTGAAAATCAACAGCTCATTAGAAAATCAAATCTCAATTTGTGTTATTAACCTCCTATACTTCTCGGAATCCTATGCCTCATGTGCTAACACTCTCTAAACAACTGTAGCACATACATTAGGACATAGATAAATAGATATTTTTCCAGCCAAGTGGCAGTGTGCCCTTCTCACTGCATTTGTTTTACGATAGGGTACACCAGTAGCAATTAAGCCAGCTGATCAGTTGAGAGAGGAAGGGTTATGCTACAGTTAATGGGAATAATAAAAACTATGAATAGCATAATTACCATCTTCATTTTAGCCAATTCCTACCAGTTCAGCAATAGTGATGTTGTGACTTTTTATGCTTAAAACTTACCATCATACACAATTGGAAAGCTCAAAAAATGCCCTAATGTCTTTCATCTTACATCTTATTTCTCAGTTTGGCATCCTGTCTACCCTGCTACTCATTTCATTACCAAGATAAATGTATACTACTGCTTGCTAGGTAACAGAGTGGCCCTCATGTCAGACAACATCTTGCTTTAGCTTTATGATGTCAGCTTGCTAGGCAACAGAGTGGCCCTCATGTCAGACAACATCTTGCATTAGCTTTATGATGTCAGGTCGCTGCTGGACCAATCGTCCTTGAGGAAGCTGAGCACACAGGAGGATGAGATATCAGAAAATATGCATTAGGCTACTATCTGTATTCAGGACTGCAAGGCAAATAGGCGGGGGGATGGTAAAGGACTCTAAACCACTTCAAAGCACTGGGGCCTTTTTGAAAGTGGGATGGAGATATAAACAAAAACAGAGATGATCCTTAACAACAATCCAACTTGAGAGTCAGAGTCCAACATACAGAGTGCAGGGGAAGAGGTTAAATAAGCTTCCTTCCGTGAGAATTTCACACTATCGTTCTAAAGTGAGGTAGTGCTTTTTAGCCTCAAAGGCAGCAATTTCCTCGAATGGAACATTGCAAGCACCTGGATCTAAAGCAGGCTTTAGTAGCATTGGAAGTAGTCAGTCTATTATAAACTATCAGGACCAACACAATGTGATCCATATTACTTCAATCTTGACACAAATTCTATTCAGGCACAGGCTCCGCCTATAAGGTAGTGAGGACATTCTGATGCTGTGAACGTCTTTTCAATGCCTAAAAGGAATGATTGCGATTTTTGCTTACCGTATAAATTGGTAAAATGATGCCGTATGCCGGAAGACTTTTTTTTTTTTTTCTTCAGTCTCGGCACTGCAGAGAAACTCTGTTGTGAAACACTGCCACTGGTGGTCATTCAGTATAATCTGCAGATGGAAAAGTCCACTGTTAGCACATTTACTATAAGAAATACAAAAATCGGGTTTATTTTAGGGTAAATAGATCAATACTGTGGAGTCTGTAGAATTGTGAAAATCAACAGCTCATTAGAAAATCAAATCTCAATTTGTGTTATTAACCTCCTATACTTCTCGGAATCCTATGCCTCATGTGCCAACACTCTCTAAACAACTGTAGCACATACATTAGGACATAGATAAATAGATATTTTTCCAGCCAAGTGGCAGTGTGCCCTTCTCACTGCATTTGTTTTACGATAGGGTACACCAGTAGCAATTAAGCCAGCTGATCAGTTGAGAGAGGAAGGGTTATGCTACAGTTAATGGGAATAATAAAAACTATGAATAGCATAATTACCATCTTCATTTTAGCCAATTCCTACCAGTTCAGCAATAGTGATGTTGTGACTTTTTATGCTTAAAACTTACCATCATACACAATTGGAAAGCTCAAAAAATGCCCTAATGTCTTTCATCTTACATCTTAGTTTTCAGTTTGGCATCCTGTCTACCCTGCTACTCATTTCATTACCAAGATAAATGTATACTACTGCTTGCTAGGTAACAGAGTGGCCCTCATGTCAGACAACATCTTGCTTTAGCTTTATGATGTCAGCTTGCTAGGCAACAGAGTGGCCCTCATGTCAGACAACATCTTGCATTAGCTTTATGATGTCAGGTCGCTGCTGGACCAATCGTCCTTGAGGAAGCTGAGCACACAGGAGGATGAGATATCAGAAGTTATGCATTAGGCTACTATCTGTATTCAGGACTGCAAGGCAAATAGGCGGGGGGATGGTAAAGGAATCTAAACCACTTCAAAGCACTGGGGCCTTTTTGAAAGTGGGATGGAGATATAAACAAAAACAGAGATGATCCTTAACAACAATCCAACTTGAGAGTCAAAGTCCAACATACAGAGTGCAGGGGAAGAGGTTAAATAAGCTTCCTTCCGTGAGAATTTCACACTATCGTTCTAAAGTGAGGTAGTGCTTTTTAGCCTCAAAGGCAGCAATTTCCTCGAATGGAACATTGCAAGCACCTGGATCTAAAGCAGGCTTTAGTAGCATTGGAAGCAGTCAGCCTATTATAAACTATCAGGACCAACACAATGTGATCCATATTACTTCAATCTTGACACAAATTCTATTCAGGCACAGGCTCCGCCTATAAGGTAGTGAGGACATTCTGATGCTGTGAACGTCTTTTCAATGCCTAAAAGGAATGATTGCGATTTTTGCTTACCGTATAAATTGGTAAAATGATGCCGTATGCCGGAAGACTTTTTTTTTTTTTTCTTCAGTCTCGGCACTGCAGAGAAACTCTGTTGTGAAACACTGCCACTGGTGGTCATTCAGTATAATCTGCAGATGGAAAAGTCCACTGTTAGCACATTTACTATAAGAAATACAAAAATCGGGTTTATTTTAGGGTAAATAGATCAATACTGTGGAGTCTGTAGAATTGTGAAAATCAACAGCTCATTAGAAAATCAAATCTCAATTTGTGTTATTAACCTCCTATACTTCTCGGAATCCTATGCCTCATGTGCTAACACTCTCTAAACAACTGTAGCACATACATTAGGACATAGATCAATAGATATTTTTCCAGCCAAGTGGCAGTGTGCCCTTCTCACTGCATTTGTTTTACGATAGGGTACACCAGTAGCAATTAAGCCAGCTGATCAGTTGAGAGAGGAAGGGTTATGCTACAGTTAATGGGAATAATAAAAACTATGAATAGCATAATTACCATCTTCATTTTAGCCAATTCCTACCAGTTCAGCAATAGTGATGTTGTGACTTTTTATGCTTAAAACTTACCATCATACACAATTGGAAAGCTCAAAAAATGCCCTAATGTCTTTCATCTTACATCTTAGTTTTCAGTTTGGCATCCTGTCTACCCTGCTACTCATTTCATTACCAAGATAAATGTATACTACTGCTTGCTAGGTAACAGAGTGGCCCTCATGTCAGACAACATCTTGCTTTAGCTTTATGATGTCAGCTTGCTAGGCAACAGAGTGGCCCTCATGTCAGACAACATCTTGCATTAGCTTTATGATGTCAGGTCGCTGCTGGACCAATCGTCCTTGAGGAAGCTGAGCACACAGGAGGATGAGATATCAGAAGTTATGCATTAGGCTACTATCTGTATTCAGGACTGCAAGGCAAATAGGCGGGGGGATGGTAAAGGACTCTAAACCACTTCAAAGCACTGGGGCCTTTTTGAAAGTGGGATGGAGATATAAACAAAAACAGAGATGATCCTTAACAACAATCCAACTTGAGAGTCAGAGTCCAACATACAGAGTGCAGGGGAAGAGGTTAAATAAGCTTCCTTCCGTGAGAATTTCACACTATCGTTCTAAAGTGAGGTAGTGCTTTTTAGCCTCAAAGGCAGCAATTTCCTCGAATGGAACATTGCAAGCACCTGGATCTAAAGCAGGCTTTAGTAGCATTGGAAGCAGTCAGTCTATTATAAATTATCAGGACCAACACAATGTGATCCATATTACTTCAATCTTGACACAAATTCTATTCAGGCACAGGCTCCGCCTATAAGGTAGTGAGGACATTCTGATGCTGTGAACGTCTTTTCAATGCCTAAAAGGAATGATTGCGATTTTTGCTTACCGTATAAATTAGTAAAATGATGCCGTATGCCGGAAGACTTTTTTTTTTTTCTTCAGTCTCGGCACTGCAGAGAAACTCTGTTGTGAAACACTGCCACTGGTGGTCATTCAGTATAATCTGCAGATGGAAAAGTCCACTGTTAGCACATTTACTATAAGAAATACAAAAATCGGGTTTATTTTAGGGTAAATAGATCAATACTGTGGAGTCTGTAGAATTGTGAAAATCAACAGCTCATTAGAAAATCAAATCTCAATTTGTGTTATTAACCTCCTATACTTCTCGGAATCCTATGCCTCATGTGCTAACACTCTCTAAACAACTGTAGCACATACATTAGGACATAGATAAATAGATATTTTTCCAGCCAAGTGGCAGTGTGCCCTTCTCACTGCATTTGTTTTCTGATAGGGTACACCAGTAGCAATTAAGCCAGCTGATCAGTTGAGAGAGGAAGGGTTATGCTACAGTTAATGGGAATAATAAAAACTATGAATAGCATAATTACCATCTTCATTTTAGCCAATTCCTACCAGTTCAGCAATAGTGATGTTGTGACTTTTTATGCTTAAAACTTACCATCATACACAATTGGAAAGCTCAAAAAATGCCCTAATGTCTTTCATCTTACATCTTAGTTTTCAGTTTGGCATCCTGTCTACCCTGCTACTCATTTCATTACCAAGATAAATGTATACTACTGCTTGCTAGGTAACAGAGTGGCCCTCATGTCAGACAACATCTTGCTTTAGCTTTATGATGTCAGCTTGCTAGGCAACAGAGTGGCCCTCATGTCAGACAACATCTTGCATTAGCTTTATGATGTCAGGTCGCTGCTGGACCAATCGTCCTTGAGGAAGCTGAGCACACAGGAGGATGAGATATCAGAAGTTATGCATTAGGCTACTATCTGTATTCAGGACTGCAAGGCAAATAGGCGGGGGGATGGTAAAGGAATCTAAACCACTTCAAAGCACTGGGGCCTTTTTGAAAGTGGGATGGAGATATAAACAAAAACAGAGATGATCCTTAACAACAATCCAACTTGAGAGTCAGAGTCCAACATACAGAGTGCAGGGGAAGAGGTTAAATAAGCTTCCTTCCGTGAGAATTTCACACTATCGTTCTAAAGTGAGGTAGTGCTTTTTAGCCTCAAAGGCAGCAATTTCCTCGAATGGAACATTGCAAGCACCTGGATCTAAAGCAGGCTTTAGTAGCATTGGAAGCAGTCAGTCTATTATAAACTATCAGGACCAACACAATGTGATCCATATTACTTCAATCTTGACACAAATTCTATTCAGGCACAGGCTCCGCCTATAAGGTAGTGAGGACATTCTTATGCTGTGAACGTCTTTTCAATGCCTAAAAGGAATGATTGCGATTTTTGCTTACCGTATAAATTGGTAAAATGATGCCGTATGCCGGAAGACTTTTTTTTTTTTTCTTCAGTCTCGGCACTGCAGAGAAACTCTGTTGTGAAACACTGCCACTGGTGGTCATTCAGTATAATCTGCAGATGGAAAAGTCCACTGTTAGCACATTTACTATAAGAAATACAAAAATCGGGTTTATTTTAGGGTAAATAGATCAATACTGTGGAGTCTGTAGAATTGTGAAAATCAACAGCTCATTAGAAAATCAAATCTCAATTTGTGTTATTAACCTCCTATACTTCTCGGAATCCTATGCCTCATGTGCCAACACTCTCTAAACAACTGTAGCACATACATTAGGACATAGATAAATAGATATTTTTCCAGCCAAGTGGCAGTGTGCCCTTCTCACTGCATTTGTTTTACGATAGGGTACACCAGTAGCAATTAAGCCAGCTGATCAGTTGAGAGAGGAAGGGTTATGCTACAGTTAATGGGAATAATAAAAACTATGAATAGCATAATTACCATCTTCATTTTAGCCAATTCCTACCAGTTCAGCAATAGTGATGTTGTGACTTTTTATGCTTAAAACTTACCATCATACACAATTGGAAAGCTCAAAAAATGCCCTAATGTCTTTCATCTTACATCTTAGTTTTCAGTTTGGCATCCTGTCTACCCTGCTACTCATTTCATTACCAAGATAAATGTATACTACTGCTTGCTAGGTAACAGAGTGGCCCTCATGTCAGACAACATCTTGCTTTAGCTTTATGATGTCAGCTTGCTAGGCAACAGAGTAGCCCTCATGTCAGACAACATCTTGCATTAGCTTTATGATGTCAGGTCGCTGCTGGACCAATCGTCCTTGAGGAAGCTGAGCACACAGGAGGATGAGATATCAGAAGTTATGCATTAGGCTACTATCTGTATTCAGGACTGCAAGGCAAATAGGCGGGGGGATGGTAAAGGACTCTAAACCACTTCAAAGCACTGGGGCCTTTTTGAAAGTGGGATGGAGATATAAACAAAAACAGAGATGATCCTTAACAACAATCCAACTTGAGAGTCAGAGTCCAACATACAGAGTGCAGGGGAAGAGGTTAAATAAGCTTCCTTCCGTGAGAATTTCACACTATCGTTCTAAAGTGAGGTAGTGCTTTTTAGCCTCAAAGGCAGCAATTTCCTCGAATGGAACATTGCAAGCACCTGGATCTAAAGCAGGCTTTAGTAGCATTGGAAGCAGTCAGTCTATTATAAACTATCAGGACCAACACAATGTGATCCATATTACTTCAATCTTGACACAAATTCTATTCAGGCACAGGCTCCGCCTATAAGGTAGTGAGGACATTCTGATGCTGTGAACGTCTTTTCAATGCCTAAAAGGAATGATTGCGATTTTTGCTTACCGTATAAATTTGTAAAATGATGCCGTATGCCGGAAGACTTTTTTTTTTTTTTCTTCAGTCTCGGCACTGCAGAGAAACTCTGTTGTGAAACACTGCCACTGGTGGTCATTCAGTATAATCTGCAGATGGAAAAGTCCACTGTTAGCACATTTACTATAAGAAATACAAAAATCGGGTTTATTTTAGGGTAAATAGATCAATACTGTGGAGTCTGTAGAATTGTGAAAATCAACAGCTCATTAGAAAATCAAATCTCAATTTGTGTTATTAACCTCCTATACTTCTCGGAATCCTATGCCTCATGTGCTAACACTCTCTAAACAACTGTAGCACATACATTAGGACATAGATAAATAGATATTTTTCCAGCCAAGTGGCAGTGTGCCCTTCTCACTGCATTTGTTTTACGATAGGGTACACCAGTAGCAATTAAGCCAGCTGATCAGTTGAGAGAGGAAGGGTTATGCTACAGTTAATGGGAATAATAAAAACTATGAATAGCATAATTACCATCTTCATTTTAGCCAATTCCTACCAGTTCAGCAATAGTGATGTTGTGACTTTTTATGCTTAAAACTTACCATCATACACAATTGGAAAGCTCAAAAAATGCCCTAATGTCTTTCATCTTACATCTTAGTTCTCAGTTTGGCATCCTGTCTACCCTGCTACTCATTTCATTACCAAGATAAATGTATACTACTGCTTGCTAGGTAACAGAGTGGCCCTCATGTCAGACAACATCTTGCTTTAGCTTTATGATGTCAGCTTGCTAGGCAACAGAGTGGCCCTCATGTCAGACAACATCTTGCATTAGCTTTATGATGTCAGGTCGCTGCTGGACCAATCGTCCTTGAGGAAGCTGAGCACACAGGAGGATGAGATATCAGAAGTTATGCATTAGGCTACTATCTGTATTCAGGACTGCAAGGCAAATAGGCGGGGGGATGGTAAAGGACTCTAAACCACTTCAAAGCACTGGGGCCTTTTTGAAAGTGGGATGGAGATATAAACAAAAACAGAGATGATCCTTAACAACAATCCAACTTGAGAGTCAGAGTCCAACATACAGAGTGCAGGGGAAGAGGTTAAATAAGCTTCCTTCCGTGAGAATTTCACACTATCGTTCTAAAGTGAGGTAGTGCTTTTTAGCCTCAAAGGCAGCAATTTCCTCGAATGGAACATTGCAAGCACCTGGATCTAAAGCAGGCTTTAGTAGCATTGGAAGCAGTCAGTCTATTATAAACTATCAGGACCAACACAATGTGATCCATATTACTTCAATCTTGACACAAATTCTATTCAGGCACAGGCTCCGCCTATAAGGTAGTGAGGACATTCTGATGCTGTGAACGTCTTTTCAATGCCTAAAAGGAATGATTGCGATTTTTGCTTACCGTATAAATTGGTAAAATGATGCCGTATGCCGGAAGACTTTTTTTTTTTTTTCTTCAGTCTCGGCACTGCAGAGAAACTCTGTTGTGAAACACTGCCACTGGTGGTCATTCAGTATAATCTGCAGATGGAAAAGTCCACTGTTAGCACATTTACTATAAGAAATACAAAAATCGGGTTTATTTTAGGGTAAATAGATCAATACTGTGGAGTCTGTAGAATTGTGAAAATCAACAGCTCATTAGAAAATCAAATCTCAATTTGTGTTATTAACCTCCTATACTTCTCGGAATCCTATGCCTCATGTGCCAACACTCTCTAAACAACTGTAGCACATACATTAGGACATAGATAAATAGATATTTTTCCAGCCAAGTGGCAGTGTGCCCTTCTCACTGCATTTGTTTTACGATAGGGTACACCAGTAGCAATTAAGCCAGCTGATCAGTTGAGAGAGGAAGGGTTATGCTACAGTTAATGGGAATAATAAAAACTATGAATAGCATAATTACCATCTTCATTTTAGCCAATTCCTACCAGTTCAGCAATAGTGATGTTGTGACTTTTTATGCTTAAAACTTACCATCATACACAATTGGAAAGCTCAAAAAATGCCCTAATGTCTTTCATCTTACATCTTAGTTTTCAGTTTGGCATCCTGTCTACCCTGCTACTCATTTCATTACCAAGATAAATGTATACTACTGCTTGCTAGGTAACAGAGTGGCCCTCATGTCAGACAACATCTTGCTTTAGCTTTATGATGTCAGCTTGCTAGGCAACAGAGTGGCCCTCATGTCAGACAACATCTTGCATTAGCTTTATGATGTCAGGTCGCTGCTGGACCAATCGTCCTTGAGGAAGCTGAGCACACAGGAGGATGAGATATCAGAAGTTATGCATTAGGCTACTATCTGTATTCAGGACTGCAAGGCAAATAGGCGGGGGGGATGGTAAAGGAATCTAAACCACTTCAAAGCACTGGGGCCTTTTTGAAAGTGGGATGGAGATATAAACAAAAACAGAGATGATCCTTAACAACAATCCAACTTGAGAGTCAGAGTCCAACATACAGAGTGCAGGGGAAGAGGTTAAATAAGCTTCCTTCCGTGAGAATTTCACACTATCGTTCTAAAGTGAGGTAGTACTTTTTAGCCTCAAAGGCAGCAATTTCCTCGAATGGAACATTGCAAGCACCTGGATCTAAAGCAGGCTTTAGTAGCATTGGAAGCAGTCAGTCTATTATAAACTATCAGGACCAACACAATGTGATCCATATTACTTCAATCTTGACACAAATTCTATTCAGGCACAGGCTCCGCCTATAAGGTAGTGAGGACATTCTGATGCTGTGAACGTCTTTTCAATGCCTAAAAGGAATGATTGCGATTTTTGCTTACCGTATAAATTTGTAAAATGATGCCGTATGCCGGAAGACTTTTTTTTTTTTTTCTTCAGTCTCGGCACTGCAGAGAAACTCTGTTGTGAAACACTGCCACTGGTGGTCATTCAGTATAATCTGCAGATGGAAAAGTCCACTGTTAGCACATTTACTATAAGAAATACAAAAATCGGGTTTATTTTAGGGTAAATAGATCAATACTGTGGAGTCTGTAGAATTGTGAAAATCAACAGCTCATTAGAAAATCAAATCTCAATTTGTGTTATTAACCTCCTATACTTCTCGGAATCCTATGCCTCATGTGCTAACACTCTCTAAACAACTGTAGCACATACATTAGGACATAGATAAATAGATATTTTTCCAGCCAAGTGGCAGTGTGCCCTTCTCACTGCATTTGTTTTACGATAGGGTACACCAGTAGCAATTAAGCCAGCTGATCAGTTGAGAGAGGAAGGGTTATGCTACAGTTAATGGGAATAATAAAAACTATGAATAGCATAATTACCATCTTCATTTTAGCCAATTCCTACCAGTTCAGCAATAGTGATGTTGTGACTTTTTATGCTTAAAACTTACCATCATACACAATTGGAAAGCTCAAAAAATGCCCTAATGTCTTTCATCTTACATCTTAGTTCTCAGTTTGGCATCCTGTCTACCCTGCTACTCATTTCATTACCAAGATAAATGTATACTACTGCTTGCTAGGTAACAGAGTGGCCCTCATGTCAGACAACATCTTGCTTTAGCTTTATGATGTCAGCTTGCTAGGCAACAGAGTGGCCCTCATGTCAGACAACATCTTGCATTAGCTTTATGATGTCAGGTCGCTGCTGGACCAATCGTCCTTGAGGAAGCTGAGCACACAGGAGGATGAGATATCAGAAAATATGCATTAGGCTACTATCTGTATTCAGGACTGCAAGGCAAATAGGCGGGGGGATGGTAAAGGACTCTAAACCACTTCAAAGCACTGGGGCCTTTTTGAAAGTGGGATGGAGATATAAACAAAAACAGAGATGATCCTTAACAACAATCCAACTTGAGAGTCAGAGTCCAACATACAGAGTGCAGGGGAAGAGGTTAAATAAGCTTCCTTCCGTGAGAATTTCACACTATCGTTCTAAAGTGAGGTAGTGCTTTTTAGCCTCAAAGGCAGCAATTTCCTCGAATGGAACATTGCAAGCACCTGGATCTAAAGCAGGCTTTAGTAGCATTGGAAGCAGTCAGTCTATTATAAACTATCAGGACCAACACAATGTGATCCATATTACTTCAATCTTGACACAAATTCTATTCAGGCACAGGCTCCGCCTATAAGGTAGTGAGGACATTCTGATGCTGTGAACGTCTTTTCAATGCCTAAAAGGAATGATTGCGATTTTTGCTTACCGTATAAATTGGTAAAATGATGCCATATGCCGGAAGACTTTTTTTTTTTTTTTCTTCAGTCTCGGCACTGCAGAGAAACTCTGTTGTGAAACACTGCCACTGGTGGTCATTCAGTATAATCTGCAGATGGAAAAGTCCACTGTTAGCACATTTACTATAAGAAATACAAAAATCGGGTTTATTTTAGGGTAAATAGATCAATACTGTGGAGTCTGTAGAATTGTGAAAATCAACAGCTCATTAGAAAATCAAATCTCAATTTGTGTTATTAACCTCCTATACTTCTCGGAATCCTATGCCTCATGTGCTAACACTCTCTAAACAACTGTAGCACATACATTAGGACATAGATAAATAGATATTTTTCCAGCCAAGTGGCAGTGTGCCCTTCTCACTGCATTTGTTTTACGATAGGGTACACCAGTAGCAATTAAGCCAGCTGATCAGTTGAGAGAGGAAGGGTTATGCTACAGTTAATGGGAATAATAAAAACTATGAATAGCATAATTACCATCTTCATTTTAGCCAATTCCTACCAGTTCAGCAATAGTGATGTTGTGACTTTTTATGCTTAAAACTTACCATCATACACAATTGGAAAGCTCAAAAAATGCCCTAATGTCTTTCATCTTACATCTTAGTTCTCAGTTTGGCATCCTGTCTACCCTGCTACTCATTTCATTACCAAGATAAATGTATACTACTGCTTGCTAGGTAACAGAGTGGCCCTCATGTCAGACAACATCTTGCTTTAGCTTTATGATGTCAGCTTGCTAGGCAACAGAGTGGCCCTCATGTCAGACAACATCTTGCATTAGCTTTATGATGTCAGGTCGCTGCTGGACCAATCGTCCTTGAGGAAGCTGAGCACACAGGAGGATGAGATATCAGAAAATATGCATTAGGCTACTATCTGTATTCAGGACTGCAAGGCAAATAGGCGGGGGGATGGTAAAGGACTCTAAACCACTTCAAAGCACTGGGGCCTTTTTGAAAGTGGGATGGAGATATAAACAAAAACAGAGATGATCCTTAACAACAATCCAACTTGAGAGTCAGAGTCCAACATACAGAGTGCAGGGGAAGAGGTTAAATAAGCTTCCTTCCGTGAGAATTTCACACTATCGTTCTAAAGTGAGGTAGTGCTTTTTAGCCTCAAAGGCAGCAATTTCCTCGAATGGAACATTGCAAGCACCTGGATCTAAAGCAGGCTTTAGTAGCATTGGAAGCAGTCAGTCTATTATAAACTATCAGGACCAACACAATGTGATCCATATTACTTCAATCTTGACACAAATTCTATTCAGGCACAGGCTCCGCCTATAAGGTAGTGAGGACATTCTGATGCTGTGAACGTCTTTTCAATGCCTAAAAGGAATGATTGCGATTTTTGCTTACCGTATAAATTTGTAAAATGATGCCGTATGCCGGAAGACTTTTTTTTTTTTTTCTTCAGTCTCGGCACTGCAGAGAAACTCTGTTGTGAAACACTGCCACTGGTGGTCATTCAGTATAATCTGCAGATGGAAAAGTCCACTGTTAGCACATTTACTATAAGAAATACAAAAATCGGGTTTATTTTAGGGTAAATAGATCAATACTGTGGAGTCTGTAGAATTGTGAAAATCAACAGCTCATTAGAAAATCAAATCTCAATTTGTGTTATTAACCTCCTATACTTCTCGGAATCCTATGCCTCATGTGCTAACACTCTCTAAACAACTGTAGCACATACATTAGGACATAGATAAATAGATATTTTTCCAGCCAAGTGGCAGTGTGCCCTTCTCACTGCATTTGTTTTACGATAGGGTACACCAGTAGCAATTAAGCCAGCTGATCAGTTGAGAGAGGAAGGGTTATGCTACAGTTAATGGGAATAATAAAAACTATGAATAGCATAATTACCATCTTCATTTTAGCCAATTCCTACCAGTTCAGCAATAGTGATGTTGTGACTTTTTATGCTTAAAACTTACCATCATACACAATTGGAAAGCTCAAAAAATGCCCTAATGTCTTTCATCTTACATCTTAGTTCTCAGTTTGGCATCCTGTCTACCCTGCTACTCATTTCATTACCAAGATAAATGTATACTACTGCTTGCTAGGTAACAGAGTGGCCCTCATGTCAGACAACATCTTGCTTTAGCTTTATGATGTCAGCTTGCTAGGCAACAGAGTGGCCCTCATGTCAGACAACATCTTGCATTAGCTTTATGATGTCAGGTCGCTGCTGGACCAATCGTCCTTGAGGAAGCTGAGCACACAGGAGGATGAGATATCAGAAAATATGCATTAGGCTACTATCTGTATTCAGGACTGCAAGGCAAATAGGCGGGGGGATGGTAAAGGACTCTAAACCACTTCAAAGCACTGGGGCCTTTTTGAAAGTGGGATGGAGATATAAACAAAAACAGAGATGATCCTTAACAACAATCCAACTTGAGAGTCAGAGTCCAACATACAGAGTGCAGGGGAAGAGGTTAAATAAGCTTCCTTCCGTGAGAATTTCACACTATCGTTCTAAAGTGAGGTAGTGCTTTTTAGCCTCAAAGGCAGCAATTTCCTCGAATGGAACATTGCAAGCACCTGGATCTAAAGCAGGCTTTAGTAGCATTGGAAGCAGTCAGTCTATTATAAACTATCAGGACCAACACAATGTGATCCATATTACTTCAATCTTGACACAAATTCTATTCAGGCACAGGCTCCGCCTATAAGGTAGTGAGGACATTCTGATGCTGTGAACGTCTTTTCAATGCCTAAAAGGAATGATTGCGATTTTTGCTTACCGTATAAATTGGTAAAATGATGCCATATGCCGGAAGACTTTTTTTTTTTTTTTCTTCAGTCTCGGCACTGCAGAGAAACTCTGTTGTGAAACACTGCCACTGGTGGTCATTCAGTATAATCTGCAGATGGAAAAGTCCACTGTTAGCACATTTACTATAAGAAATACAAAAATCGGGTTTATTTTAGGGTAAATAGATCAATACTGTGGAGTCTGTAGAATTGTGAAAATCAACAGCTCATTAGAAAATCAAATCTCAATTTGTGTTATTAACCTCCTATACTTCTCGGAATCCTATGCCTCATGTGCTAACACTCTCTAAACAACTGTAGCACATACATTAGGACATAGATAAATAGATATTTTTCCAGCCAAGTGGCAGTGTGCCCTTCTCACTGCATTTGTTTTACGATAGGGTACACCAGTAGCAATTAAGCCAGCTGATCAGTTGAGAGAGGAAGGGTTATGCTACAGTTAATGGGAATAATAAAAACTATGAATAGCATAATTACCATCTTCATTTTAGCCAATTCCTACCAGTTCAGCAATAGTGATGTTGTGACTTTTTATGCTTAAAACTTACCATCATACACAATTGGAAAGCTCAAAAAATGCCCTAATGTCTTTCATCTTACATCTTAGTTCTCAGTTTGGCATCCTGTCTACCCTGCTACTCATTTCATTACCAAGATAAATGTATACTACTGCTTGCTAGGTAACAGAGTGGCCCTCATGTCAGACAACATCTTGCTTTAGCTTTATGATGTCAGCTTGCTAGGCAACAGAGTGGCCCTCATGTCAGACAACATCTTGCATTAGCTTTATGATGTCAGGTCGCTGCTGGACCAATCGTCCTTGAGGAAGCTGAGCACACAGGAGGATGAGATATCAGAAAATATGCATTAGGCTACTATCTGTATTCAGGACTGCAAGGCAAATAGGCGGGGGGATGGTAAAGGACTCTAAACCACTTCAAAGCACTGGGGCCTTTTTGAAAGTGGGATGGAGATATAAACAAAAACAGAGATGATCCTTAACAACAATCCAACTTGAGAGTCAGAGTCCAACATACAGAGTGCAGGGGAAGAGGTTAAATAAGCTTCCTTCCGTGAGAATTTCACACTATCGTTCTAAAGTGAGGTAGTGCTTTTTAGCCTCAAAGGCAGCAATTTCCTCGAATGGAACATTGCAAGCACCTGGATCTAAAGCAGGCTTTAGTAGCATTGGAAGCAGTCAGTCTATTATAAACTATCAGGACCAACACAATGTGATCCATATTACTTCAATCTTGACACAAATTCTATTCAGGCACAGGCTCCGCCTATAAGGTAGTGAGGACATTCTGATGCTGTGAACGTCTTTTCAATGCCTAAAAGGAATGATTGCGATTTTTGCTTACCGTATAAATTTGTAAAATGATGCCGTATGCCGGAAGACTTTTTTTTTTTTTTCTTCAGTCTCGGCACTGCAGAGAAACTCTGTTGTGAAACACTGCCACTGGTGGTCATTCAGTATAATCTGCAGATGGAAAAGTCCACTGTTAGCACATTTACTATAAGAAATACAAAAATCGGGTTTATTTTAGGGTAAATAGATCAATACTGTGGAGTCTGTAGAATTGTGAAAATCAACAGCTCATTAGAAAATCAAATCTCAATTTGTGTTATTAACCTCCTATACTTCTCGGAATCCTATGCCTCATGTGCTAACACTCTCTAAACAACTGTAGCACATACATTAGGACATAGATAAATAGATATTTTTCCAGCCAAGTGGCAGTGTGCCCTTCTCACTGCATTTGTTTTACGATAGGGTACACCAGTAGCAATTAAGCCAGCTGATCAGTTGAGAGAGGAAGGGTTATGCTACAGTTAATGGGAATAATAAAAACTATGAATAGCATAATTACCATCTTCATTTTAGCCAATTCCTACCAGTTCAGCAATAGTGATGTTGTGACTTTTTATGCTTAAAACTTACCATCATACACAATTGGAAAGCTCAAAAAATGCCCTAATGTCTTTCATCTTACATCTTAGTTCTCAGTTTGGCATCCTGTCTACCCTGCTACTCATTTCATTACCAAGATAAATGTATACTACTGCTTGCTAGGTAACAGAGTGGCCCTCATGTCAGACAACATCTTGCTTTAGCTTTATGATGTCAGCTTGCTAGGCAACAGAGTGGCCCTCATGTCAGACAACATCTTGCATTAGCTTTATGATGTCAGGTCGCTGCTGGACCAATCGTCCTTGAGGAAGCTGAGCACACAGGAGGATGAGATATCAGAAGTTATGCATTAGGCTACTATCTGTATTCAGGACTGCAAGGCAAATAGGCGGGGGGATGGTAAAGGACTCTAAACCACTTCAAAGCACTGGGGCCTTTTTGAAAGTGGGATGGAGATATAAACAAAAACAGAGATGATCCTTAACAACAATCCAACTTGAGAGTCAGAGTCCAACATACAGAGTGCAGGGGAAGAGGTTAAATAAGCTTCCTTCCGTGAGAATTTCACACTATCGTTCTAAAGTGAGGTAGTGCTTTTTAGCCTCAAAGGCAGCAATTTCCTCGAATGGAACATTGCAAGCACCTGGATCTAAAGCAGGCTTTAGTAGCATTGGAAGCAGTCAGTCTATTATAAACTATCAGGACCAACACAATGTGATCCATATTACTTCAATCTTGACACAAATTCTATTCAGGCACAGGCTCCGCCTATAAGGTAGTGAGGACATTCTGATGCTGTGAACGTCTTTTCAATGCCTAAAAGGAATGATTGCGATTTTTGCTTACCGTATAAATTGGTAAAATGATGCCGTATGCCGGAAGACTTTTTTTTTTTTTTTCTTCAGTCTCGGCACTGCAGAGAAACTCTGTTGTGAAACACTGCCACTGGTGGTCATTCAGTATAATCTGCAGATGGAAAAGTCCACTGTTAGCACATTTACTATAAGAAATACAAAAATCGGGTTTATTTTAGGGTAAATAGATCAATACTGTGGAGTCTGTAGAATTGTGAAAATCAACAGCTCATTAGAAAATCAAATCTCAATTTGTGTTATTAACCTCCTATACTTCTCGGAATCCTATGCCTCATGTGCTAACACTCTCTAAACAACTGTAGCACATACATTAGGACATAGATAAATAGATATTTTTCCAGCCAAGTGGCAGTGTGCCCTTCTCACTGCATTTGTTTTACGATAGGGTACACCAGTAGCAATTAAGCCAGCTGATCAGTTGAGAGAGGAAGGGTTATGCTACAGTTAATGGGAATAATAAAAACTATGAATAGCATAATTACCATCTTCATTTTAGCCAATTCCTACCAGTTCAGCAATAGTGATGTTGTGACATTTTATGCTTAAAACTTACCATCATACACAATTGGAAAGCTCAAAAAATGCCCTAATGTCTTTCATCTTACATCTTAGTTTTCAGTTTGGCATCCTGTCTACCCTGCTACTCATTTCATTACCAAGATAAATGTATACTACTGCTTGCTAGGTAACAGAGTGGCCCTCATGTCAGACAACATCTTGCTTTAGCTTTATGATGTCAGCTTGCTAGGCAACAGAGTGGCCCTCATGTCAGACAACATCTTGCATTAGCTTTATGATGTCAGGTCGCTGCTGGACCAATCGTCCTTGAGGAAGCTGAGCACACAGGAGGATGAGATATCAGAAGTTATGCATTAGGCTACTATCTTTATTCAGGACTGCAAGGCAAATAGGCGGGGGGATGGTAAAGGACTCTAAACCACTTCAAAGCACTGGGGCCTTTTTGAAAGTGGGATGGAGATATAAACAAAAACAGAGATGATCCTTAACAACAATCCAACTTGAGAGTCAGAGTCCAACATACAGAGTGCAGGGGAAGAGGTTAAATAAGCTTCCTTCCGTGAGAATTTCACACTATCGTTCTAAAGTGAGGTAGTGCTTTTTAGCCTCAAAGGCAGCAATTTCCTCGAATGGAACATTGCAAGCACCAGGATCTAAAGCAGGCTTTAGTAGCATTGGAAGCAGTCAGTCTATTATAAACTATCAGGACCAACACAATGTGATCCATATTACTTCAATCTTGACACAAATTCTATTCAGGCACAGGCTCCGCCTATAAGGTAGTGAGGACATTCTGATGCTGTGAACGTCTTTTCAATGCCTAAAAGGAATGATTGCGATTTTTGCTTACCGTATAAATTGGTAAAATGATGCCGTATGCCGGAAGACTTTTTTTTTTTTTCCTTCAGTCTCGGCACTGCAGAGAAACTCTGTTGTGAAACACTGCCACTGGTGGTCATTCAGTATAATCTGCAGATGGAAAAGTCCACTGTTAGCACATTTACTATAAGAAATACAAAAATCTGGTTTATTTTAGGGTAAATAGATCAATACTGTGGAGTCTGTAGAATTGTGAAAATCAACAGCTCATTAGAAAATCAAATCTCAATTTGTGTTATTAACCTCCTATACTTCTCGGAATCCTATGCCTCATGTGCTAACACTCTCTAAACAACTGTAGCACATACATTAGGACATAGATAAATAGATATTTTTCCAGCCAAGTGGCAGTGTGCCCTTCTCACTGCATTTGTTTTACGATAGGGTACACCAGTAGCAATTAAGCCAGCTGATCAGTTGAGAGAGGAAGGGTTATGCTACAGTTAATGGGAATAATAAAAACTATGAATAGCATAATTACCATCTTCATTTTAGCCAATTCCTACCAGTTCAGCAATAGTGATGTTGTGACTTTTTATGCTTAAAACTTACCATCATACACAATTGGAAAGCTCAAAAAATGCCCTAATGTCTTTCATCTTACATCTTAGTTCTCAGTTTGGCATCCTGTCTACCCTGCTACTCATTTCATTACCAAGATAAATGTATACTACTGCTTGCTAGGTAACAGAGTGGCCCTCATGTCAGACAACATCTTGCTTTAGCTTTATGATGTCAGCTTGCTAGGCAACAGAGTGGCCCTCATGTCAGACAACATCTTGCATTAGCTTTATGATGTCAGGTCGCTGCTGGACCAATCGTCCTTGAGGAAGCTGAGCACACAGGAGGATGAGATATCAGAAGTTATGCATTAGGCTACTATCTGTATTCAGGACTGCAAGGCAAATAGGCGGGGGGATGGTAAAGGACTCTAAACCACTTCAAAGCACTGGGGCCTTTTTGAAAGTGGGATGGAGATATAAACAAAAACAGAGATGATCCTTAACAACAATCCAACTTGAGAGTCAGAGTCCAACATACAGAGTGCAGGGGAAGAGGTTAAATAAGCTTCCTTCCGTGAGAATTTCACACTATCGTTCTAAAGTGAGGTAGTGCTTTTTAGCCTCAAAGGCAGCAATTTCCTCGAATGGAACATTGCAAGCACCTGGATCTAAAGCAGGCTTTAGTAGCATTGGAAGCAGTCAGTCTATTATAAACTATCAGGACCAACACAATGTGATCCATATTACTTCAATCTTGACACAAATTCTATTCAGGCACAGGCTCCGCCTATAAGGTAGTGAGGACATTCTGATGCTGTGAACGTCTTTTCAATGCCTAAAAGCAATGATTGCGATTTTTGCTTACCGTATAAATTGGTAAAATGATGCCGTATGCCGGAAGACTTTTTTTTTTTTTTTCTTCAGTCTCGGCACTGCAGAGAAACTCTGTTGTGAAACACTGCCACTGGTGGTCATTCAGTATAATCTGCAGATGGAAAAGTCCACTGTTAGCACATTTACTATAAGAAATACAAAAATCGGGTTTATTTTAGGGTAAATAGATCAATACTGTGGAGTCTGTAGAATTGTGAAAATCAACAGCTCATTAGAAAATCAAATCTCAATTTGTGTTATTAACCTCCTATACTTCTCGGAATCCTATGCCTCATGTGCTAACACTCTCTAAACAACTGTAGCACATACATTAGGACATAGATAAATAGATATTTTTCCAGCCAAGTGGCAGTGTGCCCTTCTCACTGCATTTGTTTTACGATAGGGTACACCAGTAGCAATTAAGCCAGCTGATCAGTTGAGAGAGGAAGGGTTATGCTACAGTTAATGGGAATAATAAAAACTATGAATAGCATAATTACCATCTTCATTTTAGCCAATTCCTACCAGTTCAGCAATAGTGATGTTGTGACATTTTATGCTTAAAACTTACCATCATACACAATTGGAAAGCTCAAAAAATGCCCTAATGTCTTTCATCTTACATCTTAGTTTTCAGTTTGGCATCCTGTCTACCCTGCTACTCATTTCATTACCAAGATAAATGTATACTACTGCTTGCTAGGTAACAGAGTGGCCCTCATGTCAGACAACATCTTGCTTTAGCTTTATGATGTCAGCTTGCTAGGCAACAGAGTGGCCCTCATGTCAGACAACATCTTGCATTAGCTTTATGATGTCAGGTCGCTGCTGGACCAATCGTCCTTGAGGAAGCTGAGCACACAGGAGGATGAGATATCAGAAGTTATGCATTAGGCTACTATCTTTATTCAGGACTGCAAGGCAAATAGGCGGGGGGATGGTAAAGGACTCTAAACCACTTCAAAGCACTGGGGCCTTTTTGAAAGTGGGATGGAGATATAAACAAAAACAGAGATGATCCTTAACAACAATCCAACTTGAGAGTCAGAGTCCAACATACAGAGTGCAGGGGAAGAGGTTAAATAAGCTTCCTTCCGTGAGAATTTCACACTATCGTTCTAAAGTGAGGTAGTGCTTTTTAGCCTCAAAGGCAGCAATTTCCTCGAATGGAACATTGCAAGCACCAGGATCTAAAGCAGGCTTTAGTAGCATTGGAAGCAGTCAGTCTATTATAAACTATCAGGACCAACACAATGTGATCCATATTACTTCAATCTTGACACAAATTCTATTCAGGCACAGGCTCCGCCTATAAGGTAGTGAGGACATTCTGATGCTGTGAACGTCTTTTCAATGCCTAAAAGGAATGATTGCGATTTTTGCTTACCGTATAAATTGGTAAAATGATGCCGTATGCCGGAAGACTTTTTTTTTTTTTCCTTCAGTCTCGGCACTGCAGAGAAACTCTGTTGTGAAACACTGCCACTGGTGGTCATTCAGTATAATCTGCAGATGGAAAAGTCCACTGTTAGCACATTTACTATAAGAAATACAAAAATCTGGTTTATTTTAGGGTAAATAGATCAATACTGTGGAGTCTGTAGAATTGTGAAAATCAACAGCTCATTAGAAAATCAAATCTCAATTTGTGTTATTAACCTCCTATACTTCTCGGAATCCTATGCCTCATGTGCTAACACTCTCTAAACAACTGTAGCACATACATTAGGACATAGATAAATAGATATTTTTCCAGCCAAGTGGCAGTGTGCCCTTCTCACTGCATTTGTTTTACGATAGGGTACACCAGTAGCAATTAAGCCAGCTGATCAGTTGAGAGAGGAAGGGTTATGCTACAGTTAATGGGAATAATAAAAACTATGAATAGCATAATTACCATCTTCATTTTAGCCAATTCCTACCAGTTCAGCAATAGTGATGTTGTGACTTTTTATGCTTAAAACTTACCATCATACACAATTGGAAAGCTCAAAAAATGCCCTAATGTCTTTCATCTTACATCTTAGTTCTCAGTTTGGCATCCTGTCTACCCTGCTACTCATTTCATTACCAAGATAAATGTATACTACTGCTTGCTAGGTAACAGAGTGGCCCTCATGTCAGACAACATCTTGCTTTAGCTTTATGATGTCAGCTTGCTAGGCAACAGAGTGGCCCTCATGTCAGACAACATCTTGCATTAGCTTTATGATGTCAGGTCGCTGCTGGACCAATCGTCCTTGAGGAAGCTGAGCACACAGGAGGATGAGATATCAGAAAATATGCATTAGGCTACTATCTGTATTCAGGACTGCAAGGCAAATAGGCGGGGGGATGGTAAAGGACTCTAAACCACTTCAAAGCACTGGGGCCTTTTTGAAAGTGGGATGGAGATATAAACAAAAACAGAGATGATCCTTAACAACAATCCAACTTGAGAGTCAGAGTCCAACATACAGAGTGCAGGGGAAGAGGTTAAATAAGCTTCCTTCCGAGAGAATTTCACACTATCGTTCTAAAGTGAGGTAGTGCTTTTTAGCCTCAAAGGCAGCAATTTCCTCGAATGGAACATTGCAAGCACCTGGATCTAAAGCAGGCTTTAGTAGCATTGGAAGCAGTCAGTCTATTATAAACTATCAGGACCAACACAATGTGATCCATATTACTTCAATCTTGACACAAATTCTATTCAGGCACAGGCTCCGCCTATAAGGTAGTGAGGACATTCTGATGCTGTGAACGTCTTTTCAATGCCTAAAAGGAATGATTGCGATTTTTGCTTACCGTATAAATTTGTAAAATGATGCCGTATGCCGGAAGACTTTCTTTTTTTTTTCTTCAGTCTCGGCACTGCAGAGAAACTCTGTTGTGAAACACTGCCACTGGTGGTCATTCAGTATAATCTGCAGATGGAAAAGTCCACTGTTAGCACATTTACTATAAGAAATACAAAAATCGGGTTTATTTTAGGGTAAATAGATCAATACTGTGGAGTCTGTAGAATTGTGAAAATCAACAGCTCATTAGAAAATCAAATCTCAATTTGTGTTATTAACCTCCTATACTTCTCGGAATCCTATGCCTCATGTGCTAACACTCTCTAAACAACTGTAGCACATACATTAGGACATAGATAAATAGATATTTTTCCAGCCAAGTGGCAGTGTGCCCTTCTCACTGCATTTGTTTTACGATAGGGTACACCAGTAGCAATTAAGCCAGCTGATCAGTTGAGAGAGGAAGGGTTATGCTACAGTTAATGGGAATAATAAAAACTATGAATAGCATAATTACCATCTTCATTTTAGCCAATTCCTACCAGTTCAGCAATAGTGATGTTGTGACTTTTTATGCTTAAAACTTACCATCATACACAATTGGAAAGCTCAAAAAATGCCCTAATGTCTTTCATCTTACATCTTAGTTCTCAGTTTGGCATCCTGTCTACCCTGCTACTCATTTCATTACCAAGATAAATGTATACTACTGCTTGCTAGGTAACAGAGTGGCCCTCATGTCAGACAACATCTTGCTTTAGCTTTATGATGTCAGCTTGCTAGGCAACAGAGTGGCCCTCATGTCAGACAACATCTTGCATTAGCTTTATGATGTCAGGTCGCTGCTGGACCAATCGTCCTTGAGGAAGCTGAGCACACAGGAGGATGAGATATCAGAAGTTATGCATTAGGCTACTATCTGTATTCAGGACTGCAAGGCAAATAGGCGGGGGGATGGTAAAGGACTCTAAACCACTTCAAAGCACTGGGGCCTTTTTGAAAGTGGGATGGAGATATAAACAAAAACAGAGATGATCCTTAACAACAATCCAACTTGAGAGTCAGAGTCCAACATACAGAGTGCAGGGGAAGAGGTTAAATAAGCTTCCTTCCGTGAGAATTTCACACTATCGTTCTAAAGTGAGGTAGTGCTTTTTAGCCTCAAAGGCAGCAATTTCCTCGAATGGAACATTGCAAGCACCTGGATCTAAAGCAGGCTTTAGTAGCATTGGAAGCAGTCAGTCTATTATAAACTATCAGGACCAACACAATGTGATCCATATTACTTCAATCTTGACACAAATTCTATTCAGGCACAGGCTCCGCCTATAAGGTAGTGAGGACATTCTGATGCTGTGAACGTCTTTTCAATGCCTAAAAGGAATGATTGCGATTTTTGCTTACCGTATAAATTGGTAAAATGATGCCGTATGCCGGAAGACTTTTTTTTTTTTTTTCTTCAGTCTCGGCACTGCAGAGAAACTCTGTTGTGAAACACTGCCACTGGTGGTCATTCAGTATAATCTGCAGATGGAAAAGTCCACTGTTAGCACATTTACTATAAGAAATACAAAAATCGGGTTTATTTTAGGGTAAATAGATCAATACTGTGGAGTCTGTAGAATTGTGAAAATCAACAGCTCATTAGAAAATCAAATCTCAATTTGTGTTATTAACCTCCTATACTTCTCGGAATCCTATGCCTCATGTGCTAACACTCTCTAAACAACTGTAGCACATACATTAGGACATAGATAAATAGATATTTTTCCAGCCAAGTGGCAGTGTGCCCTTCTCACTGCATTTGTTTTACGATAGGGTACACCAGTAGCAATTAAGCCAGCTGATCAGTTGAGAGAGGAAGGGTTATGCTACAGTTAATGGGAATAATAAAAACTATGAATAGCATAATTACCATCTTCATTTTAGCCAATTCCTACCAGTTCAGCAATAGTGATGTTGTGACATTTTATGCTTAAAACTTACCATCATACACAATTGGAAAGCTCAAAAAATGCCCTAATGTCTTTCATCTTACATCTTAGTTTTCAGTTTGGCATCCTGTCTACCCTGCTACTCATTTCATTACCAAGATAAATGTATACTACTGCTTGCTAGGTAACAGAGTGGCCCTCATGTCAGACAACATCTTGCTTTAGCTTTATGATGTCAGCTTGCTAGGCAACAGAGTGGCCCTCATGTCAGACAACATCTTGCATTAGCTTTATGATGTCAGGTCGCTGCTGGACCAATCGTCCTTGAGGAAGCTGAGCACACAGGAGGATGAGATATCAGAAGTTATGCATTAGGCTACTATCTTTATTCAGGACTGCAAGGCAAATAGGCGGGGGGATGGTAAAGGACTCTAAACCACTTCAAAGCACTGGGGCCTTTTTGAAAGTGGGATGGAGATATAAACAAAAACAGAGATGATCCTTAACAACAATCCAACTTGAGAGTCAGAGTCCAACATACAGAGTGCAGGGGAAGAGGTTAAATAAGCTTCCTTCCGTGAGAATTTCACACTATCGTTCTAAAGTGAGGTAGTGCTTTTTAGCCTCAAAGGCAGCAATTTCCTCGAATGGAACATTGCAAGCACCAGGATCTAAAGCAGGCTTTAGTAGCATTGGAAGCAGTCAGTCTATTATAAACTATCAGGACCAACACAATGTGATCCATATTACTTCAATCTTGACACAAATTCTATTCAGGCACAGGCTCCGCCTATAAGGTAGTGAGGACATTCTGATGCTGTGAACGTCTTTTCAATGCCTAAAAGGAATGATTGCGATTTTTGCTTACCGTATAAATTGGTAAAATGATGCCGTATGCCGGAAGACTTTTTTTTTTTTCCTTCAGTCTCGGCACTGCAGAGAAACTCTGTTGTGAAACACTGCCACTGGTGGTCATTCAGTATAATCTGCAGATGGAAAAGTCCACTGTTAGCACATTTACTATAAGAAATACAAAAATCTGGTTTATTTTAGGGTAAATAGATCAATACTGTGGAGTCTGTAGAATTGTGAAAATCAACAGCTCATTAGAAAATCAAATCTCAATTTGTGTTATTAACCTCCTATACTTCTCGGAATCCTATGCCTCATGTGCTAACACTCTCTAAACAACTGTAGCACATACATTAGGACATAGATAAATAGATATTTTTCCAGCCAAGTGGCAGTGTGCCCTTCTCACTGCATTTGTTTTACGATAGGGTACACCAGTAGCAATTAAGCCAGCTGATCAGTTGAGAGAGGAAGGGTTATGCTACAGTTAATGGGAATAATAAAAACTATGAATAGCATAATTACCATCTTCATTTTAGCCAATTCCTACCAGTTCAGCAATAGTGATGTTGTGACTTTTTATGCTTAAAACTTACCATCATACACAATTGGAAAGCTCAAAAAATGCCCTAATGTCTTTCATCTTACATCTTAGTTCTCAGTTTGGCATCCTGTCTACCCTGCTACTCATTTCATTACCAAGATAAATGTATACTACTGCTTGCTAGGTAACAGAGTGGCCCTCATGTCAGACAACATCTTGCTTTAGCTTTATGATGTCAGCTTGCTAGGCAACAGAGTGGCCCTCATGTCAGACAACATCTTGCATTAGCTTTATGATGTCAGGTCGCTGCTGGACCAATCGTCCTTGAGGAAGCTGAGCACACAGGAGGATGAGATATCAGAAAATATGCATTAGGCTACTATCTGTATTCAGGACTGCAAGGCAAATAGGCGGGGGGATGGTAAAGGACTCTAAACCACTTCAAAGCACTGGGGCCTTTTTGAAAGTGGGATGGAGATATAAACAAAAACAGAGATGATCCTTAACAACAATCCAACTTGAGAGTCAGAGTCCAACATACAGAGTGCAGGGGAAGAGGTTAAATAAGCTTCCTTCCGAGAGAATTTCACACTATCGTTCTAAAGTGAGGTAGTGCTTTTTAGCCTCAAAGGCAGCAATTTCCTCGAATGGAACATTGCAAGCACCTGGATCTAAAGCAGGCTTTAGTAGCATTGGAAGCAGTCAGTCTATTATAAACTATCAGGACCAACACAATGTGATCCATATTACTTCAATCTTGACACAAATTCTATTCAGGCACAGGCTCCGCCTATAAGGTAGTGAGGACATTCTGATGCTGTGAACGTCTTTTCAATGCCTAAAAGGAATGATTGCGATTTTTGCTTACCGTATAAATTTGTAAAATGATGCCGTATGCCGGAAGACTTTCTTTTTTTTTTCTTCAGTCTCGGCACTGCAGAGAAACTCTGTTGTGAAACACTGCCACTGGTGGTCATTCAGTATAATCTGCAGATGGAAAAGTCCACTGTTAGCACATTTACTATAAGAAATACAAAAATCGGGTTTATTTTAGGGTAAATAGATCAATACTGTGGAGTCTGTAGAATTGTGAAAATCAACAGCTCATTAGAAAATCAAATCTCAATTTGTGTTATTAACCTCCTATACTTCTCGGAATCCTATGCCTCATGTGCTAACACTCTCTAAACAACTGTAGCACATACATTAGGACATAGATAAATAGATATTTTTCCAGCCAAGTGGCAGTGTGCCCTTCTCACTGCATTTGTTTTACGATAGGGTACACCAGTAGCAATTAAGCCAGCTGATCAGTTGAGAGAGGAAGGGTTATGCTACAGTTAATGGGAATAATAAAAACTATGAATAGCATAATTACCATCTTCATTTTAGCCAATTCCTACCAGTTCAGCAATAGTGATGTTGTGACTTTTTATGCTTAAAACTTACCATCATACACAATTGGAAAGCTCAAAAAATGCCCTAATGTCTTTCATCTTACATCTTAGTTCTCAGTTTGGCATCCTGTCTACCCTGCTACTCATTTCATTACCAAGATAAATGTATACTACTGCTTGCTAGGTAACAGAGTGGCCCTCATGTCAGACAACATCTTGCTTTAGCTTTATGATGTCAGCTTGCTAGGCAACAGAGTGGCCCTCATGTCAGACAACATCTTGCATTAGCTTTATGATGTCAGGTCGCTGCTGGACCAATCGTCCTTGAGGAAGCTGAGCACACAGGAGGATGAGATATCAGAAGTTATGCATTAGGCTACTATCTGTATTCAGGACTGCAAGGCAAATAGGCGGGGGGATGGTAAAGGACTCTAAACCACTTCAAAGCACTGGGGCCTTTTTGAAAGTGGGATGGAGATATAAACAAAAACAGAGATGATCCTTAACAACAATCCAACTTGAGAGTCAGAGTCCAACATACAGAGTGCAGGGGAAGAGGTTAAATAAGCTTCCTTCCGTGAGAATTTCACACTATCGTTCTAAAGTGAGGTAGTGCTTTTTAGCCTCAAAGGCAGCAATTTCCTCGAATGGAACATTGCAAGCACCTGGATCTAAAGCAGGCTTTAGTAGCATTGGAAGCAGTCAGTCTATTATAAACTATCAGGACCAACACAATGTGATCCATATTACTTCAATCTTGACACAAATTCTATTCAGGCACAGGCTCCGCCTATAAGGTAGTGAGGACATTCTGATGCTGTGAACGTCTTTTCAATGCCTAAAAGGAATGATTGCGATTTTTGCTTACCGTATAAATTGGTAAAATGATGCCGTATGCCGGAAGACTTTTTTTTTTTTTTTCTTCAGTCTCGGCACTGCAGAGAAACTCTGTTGTGAAACACTGCCACTGGTGGTCATTCAGTATAATCTGCAGATGGAAAAGTCCACTGTTAGCACATTTACTATAAGAAATACAAAAATCGGGTTTATTTTAGGGTAAATAGATCAATACTGTGGAGTCTGTAGAATTGTGAAAATCAACAGCTCATTAGAAAATCAAATCTCAATTTGTGTTATTAACCTCCTATACTTCTCGGAATCCTATGCCTCATGTGCTAACACTCTCTAAACAACTGTAGCACATACATTAGGACATAGATAAATAGATATTTTTCCAGCCAAGTGGCAGTGTGCCCTTCTCACTGCATTTGTTTTACGATAGGGTACACCAGTAGCAATTAAGCCAGCTGATCAGTTGAGAGAGGAAGGGTTATGCTACAGTTAATGGGAATAATAAAAACTATGAATAGCATAATTACCATCTTCATTTTAGCCAATTCCTACCAGTTCAGCAATAGTGATGTTGTGACATTTTATGCTTAAAACTTACCATCATACACAATTGGAAAGCTCAAAAAATGCCCTAATGTCTTTCATCTTACATCTTAGTTTTCAGTTTGGCATCCTGTCTACCCTGCTACTCATTTCATTACCAAGATAAATGTATACTACTGCTTGCTAGGTAACAGAGTGGCCCTCATGTCAGACAACATCTTGCTTTAGCTTTATGATGTCAGCTTGCTAGGCAACAGAGTGGCCCTCATGTCAGACAACATCTTGCATTAGCTTTATGATGTCAGGTCGCTGCTGGACCAATCGTCCTTGAGGAAGCTGAGCACACAGGAGGATGAGATATCAGAAGTTATGCATTAGGCTACTATCTTTATTCAGGACTGCAAGGCAAATAGGCGGGGGGATGGTAAAGGACTCTAAACCACTTCAAAGCACTGGGGCCTTTTTGAAAGTGGGATGGAGATATAAACAAAAACAGAGATGATCCTTAACAACAATCCAACTTGAGAGTCAGAGTCCAACATACAGAGTGCAGGGGAAGAGGTTAAATAAGCTTCCTTCCGTGAGAATTTCACACTATCGTTCTAAAGTGAGGTAGTGCTTTTTAGCCTCAAAGGCAGCAATTTCCTCGAATGGAACATTGCAAGCACCAGGATCTAAAGCAGGCTTTAGTAGCATTGGAAGCAGTCAGTCTATTATAAACTATCAGGACCAACACAATGTGATCCATATTACTTCAATCTTGACACAAATTCTATTCAGGCACAGGCTCCGCCTATAAGGTAGTGAGGACATTCTGATGCTGTGAACGTCTTTTCAATGCCTAAAAGGAATGATTGCGATTTTTGCTTACCGTATAAATTGGTAAAATGATGCCGTATGCCGGAAGACTTTTTTTTTTTTTCCTTCAGTCTCGGCACTGCAGAGAAACTCTGTTGTGAAACACTGCCACTGGTGGTCATTCAGTATAATCTGCAGATGGAAAAGTCCACTGTTAGCACATTTACTATAAGAAATACAAAAATCGGGTTTATTTTAGGGTAAATAGATCAATACTGTGGAGTCTGTAGAATTGTGAAAATCAACAGCTCATTAGAAAATCAAATCTCAATTTGTGTTATTAACCTCCTATACTTCTCGGAATCCTATGCCTCATGTGCTAACACTCTCTAAACAACTGTAGCACATACATTAGGACATAGATAAATAGATATTTTTCCAGCCAAGTGGCAGTGTGCCCTTCTCACTGCATTTGTTTTACGATAGGGTACACCAGTAGCAATTAAGCCAGCTGATCAGTTGAGAGAGGAAGGGTTATGCTACAGTTAATGGGAATAATAAAAACTATGAATAGCATAATTACCATCTTCATTTTAGCCAATTCCTACCAGTTCAGCAATAGTGATGTTGTGACTTTTTATGCTTAAAACTTACCATCATACACAATTGGAAAGCTCAAAAAATGCCCTAATGTCTTTCATCTTACATCTTAGTTCTCAGTTTGGCATCCTGTCTACCCTGCTACTCATTTCATTACCAAGATAAATGTATACTACTGCTTGCTAGGTAACAGAGTGGCCCTCATGTCAGACAACATCTTGCTTTAGCTTTATGATGTCAGCTTGCTAGGCAACAGAGTGGCCCTCATGTCAGACAACATCTTGCATTAGCTTTATGATGTCAGGTCGCTGCTGGACCAATCGTCCTTGAGGAAGCTGAGCACACAGGAGGATGAGATATCAGAAGTTATGCATTAGGCTACTATCTTTATTCAGGACTGCAAGGCAAATAGGCGGGGGGATGGTAAAGGACTCTAAACCACTTCAAAGCACTGGGGCCTTTTTGAAAGTGGGATGGAGATATAAACAAAAACAGAGATGATCCTTAACAACAATCCAACTTGAGAGTCAGAGTCCAACATACAGAGTGCAGGGGAAGAGGTTAAATAAGCTTCCTTCCGTGAGAATTTCACACTATCGTTCTAAAGTGAGGTAGTGCTTTTTAGCCTCAAAGGCAGCAATTTCCTCGAATGGAACATTGCAAGCACCTGGATCTAAAGCAGGCTTTAGTAGCATTGGAAGCAGTCAGTCTATTATAAACTATCAGGACCAACACAATGTGATCCATATTACTTCAATCTTGACACAAATTCTATTCAGGCACAGGCTCCGCCTATAAGGTAGTGAGGACATTCTGATGCTGTGAACGTCTTTTCAATGCCTAAAAGGAATGATTGCGATTTTTGCTTACCGTATAAATTGGTAAAATGATGCCGTATGCCGGAAGACTTTTTTTTTTTTTCCTTCAGTCTCGGCACTGCAGAGAAACTCTGTTGTGAAACACTGCCACTGGTGGTCATTCAGTATAATCTGCAGATGGAAAAGTCCACTGTTAGCACATTTACTATAAGAAATACAAAAATCGGGTTTATTTTAGGGTAAATAGATCAATACTGTGGAGTCTGTAGAATTGTGAAAATCAACAGCTCATTAGAAAATCAAATCTCAATTTGTGTTATTAACCTCCTATACTTCTCGGAATCCTATGCCTCATGTGCTAACACTCTCTAAACAACTGTAGCACATACATTAGGACATAGATAAATAGATATTTTTCCAGCCAAGTGGCAGTGTGCCCTTCTCACTGCATTTGTTTTACGATAGGGTACACCAGTAGCAATTAAGCCAGCTGATCAGTTGAGAGAGGAAGGGTTATGCTACAGTTAATGGGAATAATAAAAACTATGAATAGCATAATTACCATCTTCATTTTAGCCAATTCCTACCAGTTCAGCAATAGTGATGTTGTGACTTTTTATGCTTAAAACTTACCATCATACACAATTGGAAAGCTCAAAAAATGCCCTAATGTCTTTCATCTTACATCTTAGTTCTCAGTTTGGCATCCTGTCTACCCTGCTACTCATTTCATTACCAAGATAAATGTATACTACTGCTTGCTAGGTAACAGAGTGGCCCTCATGTCAGACAACATCTTGCTTTAGCTTTATGATGTCAGCTTGCTAGGCAACAGAGTGGCCCTCATGTCAGACAACATCTTGCATTAGCTTTATGATGTCAGGTCGCTGCTGGACCAATCGTCCTTGAGGAAGCTGAGCACACAGGAGGATGAGATATCAGAAGTTATGCATTAGGCTACTATCTGTATTCAGGACTGCAAGGCAAATAGGCGGGGGGATGGTAAAGGACTCTAAACCACTTCAAAGCACTGGGGCCTTTTTGAAAGTGGGATGGAGATATAAACAAAAACAGAGATGATCCTTAACAACAATCCAACTTGAGAGTCAGAGTCCAACATACAGAGTGCAGGGGAAGAGGTTAAATAAGCTTCCTTCCGTGAGAATTTCACACTATCGTTCTAAAGTGAGGTAGTGCTTTTTAGCCTCAAAGGCAGCAATTTCCTCGAATGGAACATTGCAAGCACCAGGATCTAAAGCAGGCTTTAGTAGCATTGGAAGCAGTCAGTCTATTATAAACTATCAGGACCAACACAATGTGATCCATATTACTTCAATCTTGACACAAATTCTATTCAGGCACAGGCTCCGCCTATAAGGTAGTGAGGACATTCTGATGCTGTGAACGTCTTTTCAATGCCTAAAAGGAATGATTGCGATTTTTGCTTACCGTATAAATTGGTAAAATGATGCCGTATGCCGGAAGACTTTTTTTTTTTTTCCTTCAGTCTCGGCACTGCAGAGAAACTCTGTTGTGAAACACTGCCACTGGTGGTCATTCAGTATAATCTGCAGATGGAAAAGTCCACTGTTAGCACATTTACTATAAGAAATACAAAAATCGGGTTTATTTTAGGGTAAATAGATCAATACTGTGGAGTCTGTAGAATTGTGAAAATCAACAGCTCATTAGAAAATCAAATCTCAATTTGTGTTATTAACCTCCTATACTTCTCGGAATCCTATGCCTCATGTGCTAACACTCTCTAAACAACTGTAGCACATACATTAGGACATAGATAAATAGATATTTTTCCAGCCAAGTGGCAGTGTGCCCTTCTCACTGCATTTGTTTTACGATAGGGTACACCAGTAGCAATTAAGCCAGCTGATCAGTTGAGAGAGGAAGGGTTATGCTACAGTTAATGGGAATAATAAAAACTATGAATAGCATAATTACCATCTTCATTTTAGCCAATTCCTACCAGTTCAGCAATAGTGATGTTGTGACTTTTTATGCTTAAAACTTACCATCATACACAATTGGAAAGCTCAAAAAATGCCCTAATGTCTTTCATCTTACATCTTAGTTCTCAGTTTGGCATCCTGTCTACCCTGCTACTCATTTCATTACCAAGATAAATGTATACTACTGCTTGCTAGGTAACAGAGTGGCCCTCATGTCAGACAACATCTTGCTTTAGCTTTATGATGTCAGCTTGCTAGGCAACAGAGTGGCCCTCATGTCAGACAACATCTTGCATTAGCTTTATGATGTCAGGTCGCTGCTGGACCAATCGTCCTTGAGGAAGCTGAGCACACAGGAGGATGAGATATCAGAAGTTATGCATTAGGCTACTATCTTTATTCAGGACTGCAAGGCAAATAGGCGGGGGGATGGTAAAGGACTCTAAACCACTTCAAAGCACTGGGGCCTTTTTGAAAGTGGGATGGAGATATAAACAAAAACAGAGATGATCCTTAACAACAATCCAACTTGAGAGTCAGAGTCCAACATACAGAGTGCAGGGGAAGAGGTTAAATAAGCTTCCTTCCGTGAGAATTTCACACTATCGTTCTAAAGTGAGGTAGTGCTTTTTAGCCTCAAAGGCAGCAATTTCCTCGAATGGAACATTGCAAGCACCTGGATCTAAAGCAGGCTTTAGTAGCATTGGAAGCAGTCAGTCTATTATAAACTATCAGGACCAACACAATGTGATCCATATTACTTCAATCTTGACACAAATTCTATTCAGGCACAGGCTCCGCCTATAAGGTAGTGAGGACATTCTGATGCTGTGAACGTCTTTTCAATGCCTAAAAGGAATGATTGCGATTTTTGCTTACCGTATAAATTGGTAAAATGATGCCGTATGCCGGAAGACTTTTTTTTTTTTTCCTTCAGTCTCGGCACTGCAGAGAAACTCTGTTGTGAAACACTGCCACTGGTGGTCATTCAGTATAATCTGCAGATGGAAAAGTCCACTGTTAGCACATTTACTATAAGAAATACAAAAATCGGGTTTATTTTAGGGTAAATAGATCAATACTGTGGAGTCTGTAGAATTGTGAAAATCAACAGCTCATTAGAAAATCAAATCTCAATTTGTGTTATTAACCTCCTATACTTCTCGGAATCCTATGCCTCATGTGCTAACACTCTCTAAACAACTGTAGCACATACATTAGGACATAGATAAATAGATATTTTTCCAGCCAAGTGGCAGTGTGCCCTTCTCACTGCATTTGTTTTACGATAGGGTACACCAGTAGCAATTAAGCCAGCTGATCAGTTGAGAGAGGAAGGGTTATGCTACAGTTAATGGGAATAATAAAAACTATGAATAGCATAATTACCATCTTCATTTTAGCCAATTCCTACCAGTTCAGCAATAGTGATGTTGTGACTTTTTATGCTTAAAACTTACCATCATACACAATTGGAAAGCTCAAAAAATGCCCTAATGTCTTTCATCTTACATCTTAGTTCTCAGTTTGGCATCCTGTCTACCCTGCTACTCATTTCATTACCAAGATAAATGTATACTACTGCTTGCTAGGTAACAGAGTGGCCCTCATGTCAGACAACATCTTGCTTTAGCTTTATGATGTCAGCTTGCTAGGCAACAGAGTGGCCCTCATGTCAGACAACATCTTGCATTAGCTTTATGATGTCAGGTCGCTGCTGGACCAATCGTCCTTGAGGAAGCTGAGCACACAGGAGGATGAGATATCAGAAGTTATGCATTAGGCTACTATCTGTATTCAGGACTGCAAGGCAAATAGGCGGGGGGATGGTAAAGGACTCTAAACCACTTCAAAGCACTGGGGCCTTTTTGAAAGTGGGATGGAGATATAAACAAAAACAGAGATGATCCTTAACAACAATCCAACTTGAGAGTCAGAGTCCAACATACAGAGTGCAGGGGAAGAGGTTAAATAAGCTTCCTTCCGTGAGAATTTCACACTATCGTTCTAAAGTGAGGTAGTGCTTTTTAGCCTCAAAGGCAGCAATTTCCTCGAATGGAACATTGCAAGCACCTGGATCTAAAGCAGGCTTTAGTAGCATTGGAAGCAGTCAGTCTATTATAAACTATCAGGACCAACACAATGTGATCCATATTACTTCAATCTTGACACAAATTCTATTCAGGCACAGGCTCCGCCTATAAGGTAGTGAGGACATTCTGATGCTGTGAACGTCTTTTCAATGCCTAAAAGGAATGATTGCGATTTTTGCTTACCGTATAAATTGGTAAAATGATGCCGTATGCCGGAAGACTTTTTTTTTTTTTTTCTTCAGTCTCGGCACTGCAGAGAAACTCTGTTGTGAAACACTGCCACTGGTGGTCATTCAGTATAATCTGCAGATGGAAAAGTCCACTGTTAGCACATTTACTATAAGAAATACAAAAATCGGGTTTATTTTAGGGTAAATAGATCAATACTGTGGAGTCTGTAGAATTGTGAAAATCAACAGCTCATTAGAAAATCAAATCTCAATTTGTGTTATTAACCTCCTATACTTCTCGGAATCCTATGCCTCATGTGCTAACACTCTCTAAACAACTGTAGCACATACATTAGGACATAGATAAATAGATATTTTTCCAGCCAAGTGGCAGTGTGCCCTTCTCACTGCATTTGTTTTACGATAGGGTACACCAGTAGCAATTAAGCCAGCTGATCAGTTGAGAGAGGAAGGGTTATGCTACAGTTAATGGGAATAATAAAAACTATGAATAGCATAATTACCATCTTCATTTTAGCCAATTCCTACCAGTTCAGCAATAGTGATGTTGTGACTTTTTATGCTTAAAACTTACCATCATACACAATTGGAAAGCTCAAAAAATGCCCTAATGTCTTTCATCTTACATCTTAGTTCTCAGTTTGGCATCCTGTCTACCCTGCTACTCATTTCATTACCAAGATAAATGTATACTACTGCTTGCTAGGTAACAGAGTGGCCCTCATGTCAGACAACATCTTGCTTTAGCTTTATGATGTCAGCTTGCTAGGCAACAGAGTGGCCCTCATGTCAGACAACATCTTGCATTAGCTTTATGATGTCAGGTCGCTGCTGGACCAATCGTCCTTGAGGAAGCTGAGCACACAGGAGGATGAGATATCAGAAGTTATGCATTAGGCTACTATCTGTATTCAGGACTGCAAGGCAAATAGGCGGGGGGATGGTAAAGGACTCTAAACCACTTCAAAGCACTGGGGCCTTTTTGAAAGTGGGATGGAGATATAAACAAAAACAGAGATGATCCTTAACAACAATCCAACTTGAGAGTCAGAGTCCAACATACAGAGTGCAGGGGAAGAGGTTAAATAAGCTTCCTTCCGTGAGAATTTCACACTATCGTTCTAAAGTGAGGTAGTGCTTTTTAGCCTCAAAGGCAGCAATTTCCTCGAATGGAACATTGCAAGCACCTGGATCTAAAGCAGGCTTTAGTAGCATTGGAAGCAGTCAGTCTATTATAAACTATCAGGACCAACACAATGTGATCCATATTACTTCAATCTTGACACAAATTCTATTCAGGCACAGGCTCCGCCTATAAGGTAGTGAGGACATTCTGATGCTGTGAACGTCTTTTCAATGCCTAAAAGGAATGATTGCGATTTTTGCTTACCGTATAAATTGGTAAAATGATGCCGTATGCCGGAAGACTTTTTTTTTTTTTTTCTTCAGTCTCGGCACTGCAGAGAAACTCTGTTGTGAAACACTGCCACTGGTGGTCATTCAGTATAATCTGCAGATGGAAAAGTCCACTGTTAGCACATTTACTATAAGAAATACAAAAATCGGGTTTATTTTAGGGTAAATAGATCAATACTGTGGAGTCTGTAGAATTGTGAAAATCAACAGCTCATTAGAAAATCAAATCTCAATTTGTGTTATTAACCTCCTATACTTCTCGGAATCCTATGCCTCATGTGCTAACACTCTCTAAACAACTGTAGCACATACATTAGGACATAGATAAATAGATATTTTTCCAGCCAAGTGGCAGTGTGCCCTTCTCACTGCATTTGTTTTACGATAGGGTACACCAGTAGCAATTAAGCCAGCTGATCAGTTGAGAGAGGAAGGGTTATGCTACAGTTAATGGGAATAATAAAAACTATGAATAGCATAATTACCATCTTCATTTTAGCCAATTCCTACCAGTTCAGCAATAGTGATGTTGTGACATTTTATGCTTAAAACTTACCATCATACACAATTGGAAAGCTCAAAAAATGCCCTAATGTCTTTCATCTTACATCTTAGTTTTCAGTTTGGCATCCTGTCTACCCTGCTACTCATTTCATTACCAAGATAAATGTATACTACTGCTTGCTAGGTAACAGAGTGGCCCTCATGTCAGACAACATCTTGCTTTAGCTTTATGATGTCAGCTTGCTAGGCAACAGAGTGGCCCTCATGTCAGACAACATCTTGCATTAGCTTTATGATGTCAGGTCGCTGCTGGACCAATCGTCCTTGAGGAAGCTGAGCACACAGGAGGATGAGATATCAGAAGTTATGCATTAGGCTACTATCTTTATTCAGGACTGCAAGGCAAATAGGCGGGGGGATGGTAAAGGACTCTAAACCACTTCAAAGCACTGGGGCCTTTTTGAAAGTGGGATGGAGATATAAACAAAAACAGAGATGATCCTTAACAACAATCCAACTTGAGAGTCAGAGTCCAACATACAGAGTGCAGGGGAAGAGGTTAAATAAGCTTCCTTCCGTGAGAATTTCACACTATCGTTCTAAAGTGAGGTAGTGCTTTTTAGCCTCAAAGGCAGCAATTTCCTCGAATGGAACATTGCAAGCACCAGGATCTAAAGCAGGCTTTAGTAGCATTGGAAGCAGTCAGTCTATTATAAACTATCAGGACCAACACAATGTGATCCATATTACTTCAATCTTGACACAAATTCTATTCAGGCACAGGCTCCGCCTATAAGGTAGTGAGGACATTCTGATGCTGTGAACGTCTTTTCAATGCCTAAAAGGAATGATTGCGATTTTTGCTTACCGTATAAATTGGTAAAATGATGCCGTATGCCGGAAGACTTTTTTTTTTTTTCCTTCAGTCTCGGCACTGCAGAGAAACTCTGTTGTGAAACACTGCCACTGGTGGTCATTCAGTATAATCTGCAGATGGAAAAGTCCACTGTTAGCACATTTACTATAAGAAATACAAAAATCTGGTTTATTTTAGGGTAAATAGATCAATACTGTGGAGTCTGTAGAATTGTGAAAATCAACAGCTCATTAGAAAATCAAATCTCAATTTGTGTTATTAACCTCCTATACTTCTCTGAATCCTATGCCTCATATCTAACACTCTCTAAAAAACTGTAGCACATACATTAGGACATAGATAAATAGATATTTTTCCAGCCAAGTGGCAGTGTGCCCTTCTCACTGCATTTGTTTTACGATAGGGTACACCAGTAGCAATTAAGCCAGCTGATCAGTTGAGAGAGGAAGGGTTATGCTACAGTTAATGGGAATAATAAAAACTATGAATAGCATAATTACCATCTTCATTTTAGCCAATTCCTACCAGTTCAGCAATAGTGATGTTGTGACTTTTTATGCTTAAAACTTACCATCATACACAATTAGAAAGCTCAAAAAATGCCCTAATGTCTTCCATCTTACATCTTAGTTTTCAGTTTGGCATCCTGTCTACCCTGCTACTCATTTCATTACCAAGATAAATGTATACTACTGCTTGCTAGGTAACAGAGTGGCCCTCATGTCAGACAACATCTTGCTTTAGCTTTATGATGTCAGCTTGCTAGGCAACAGAGTGGCCCTCATGTCAGACAACATCTTGCATTAGCTTTATGATGTCAGGTCGCTGCTGGACCAATCGTCCTTGAGGAAGCTGAGCACACAGGAGGATGAGATATCAGAAGTTATGCATTAGGCTACTATCTGTATTCAGGACTGCAAGGCAAATAGGCGGGGGGATGGTAAAGGACTCTAAACCACTTCAAAGCACTGGGGCCTTTTTGAAAGTGGGATGGAGATATAAACAAAAACAGAGATGATCCTTAACAACAATCCAACTTGAGAGTCAGAGTCCAACATACAGAGTGCAGGGGAAGAGGTTAAATAAGCTTCCTTCCGTGAGAATTTCACACTATCGTTCTAAAGTGAGGTAGTGCTTTTTAGCCTCAAAGGCAGCAATTTCCTCGAATGGAACATTGCAAGCACCTGGATCTAAAGCAGGCTTTAGTAGCATTGGAAGCAGTCAGTCTATTATAAACTATCAGGACCAACACAATGTGATCCATATTACTTCAATCTTGACACAAATTCTATTCAGGCACAGGCTCCGCCTATAAGGTAGTGAGGACATTCTGATGCTGTGAACGTCTTTTCAATGCCTAAAAGGAATGATTGCGATTTTTGCTTACCGTATAAATTGGTAAAATGATGCCGTATGCCGGAAGACTTTTTTTTTTTTTTTCTTCAGTCTCGGCACTGCAGAGAAACTCTGTTGTGAAACACTGCCACTGGTGGTCATTCAGTATAATCTGCAGATGGAAAAGTCCACTGTTAGCACATTTACTATAAGAAATACAAAAATCGGGTTTATTTTAGGGTAAATAGATCAATACTGTGGAGTCTGTAGAATTGTGAAAATCAACAGCTCATTAGAAAATCAAATCTCAATTTGTGTTATTAACCTCCTATACTTCTCGGAATCCTATGCCTCATGTGCTAACACTCTCTAAACAACTGTAGCACATACATTAGGACATAGATAAATAGATATTTTTCCAGCCAAGTGGCAGTGTGCCCTTCTCACTGCATTTGTTTTACGATAGGGTACACCAGTAGCAATTAAGCCAGCTGATCAGTTGAGAGAGGAAGGGTTATGCTACAGTTAATGGGAATAATAAAAACTATGAATAGCATAATTACCATCTTCATTTTAGCCAATTCCTACCAGTTCAGCAATAGTGATGTTGTGACTTTTTATGCTTAAAACTTACCATCATACACAATTGGAAAGCTCAAAAAATGCCCTAATGTCTTTCATCTTACATCTTAGTTCTCAGTTTGGCATCCTGTCTACCCTGCTACTCATTTCATTACCAAGATAAATGTATACTACTGCTTGCTAGGTAACAGAGTGGCCCTCATGTCAGACAACATCTTGCTTTAGCTTTATGATGTCAGCTTGCTAGGCAACAGAGTGGCCCTCATGTCAGACAACATCTTGCATTAGCTTTATGATGTCAGGTCGCTGCTGGACCAATCGTCCTTGAGGAAGCTGAGCACACAGGAGGATGAGATATCAGAAGTTATGCATTAGGCTACTATCTGTATTCAGGACTGCAAGGCAAATAGGCGGGGGGATGGTAAAGGACTCTAAACCACTTCAAAGCACTGGGGCCTTTTTGAAAGTGGGATGGAGATATAAACAAAAACAGAGATGATCCTTAACAACAATCCAACTTGAGAGTCAGAGTCCAACATACAGAGTGCAGGGGAAGAGGTTAAATAAGCTTCCTTCCGTGAGAATTTCACACTATCGTTCTAAAGTGAGGTAGTGCTTTTTAGCCTCAAAGGCAGCAATTTCCTCGAATGGAACATTGCAAGCACCTGGATCTAAAGCAGGCTTTAGTAGCATTGGAAGCAGTCAGTCTATTATAAACTATCAGGACCAACACAATGTGATCCATATTACTTCAATCTTGACACAAATTCTATTCAGGCACAGGCTCCGCCTATAAGGTAGTGAGGACATTCTGATGCTGTGAACGTCTTTTCAATGCCTAAAAGGAATGATTGCGATTTTTGCTTACCGTATAAATTGGTAAAATGATGCCGTATGCCGGAAGACTTTTTTTTTTTTTTTCTTCAGTCTCGGCACTGCAGAGAAACTCTGTTGTGAAACACTGCCACTGGTGGTCATTCAGTATAATCTGCAGATGGAAAAGTCCACTGTTAGCACATTTACTATAAGAAATACAAAAATCGGGTTTATTTTAGGGTAAATAGATCAATACTGTGGAGTCTGTAGAATTGTGAAAATCAACAGCTCATTAGAAAATCAAATCTCAATTTGTGTTATTAACCTCCTATACTTCTCGGAATCCTATGCCTCATGTGCTAACACTCTCTAAACAACTGTAGCACATACATTAGGACATAGATAAATAGATATTTTTCCAGCCAAGTGGCAGTGTGCCCTTCTCACTGCATTTGTTTTACGATAGGGTACACCAGTAGCAATTAAGCCAGCTGATCAGTTGAGAGAGGAAGGGTTATGCTACAGTTAATGGGAATAATAAAAACTATGAATAGCATAATTACCATCTTCATTTTAGCCAATTCCTACCAGTTCAGCAATAGTGATGTTGTGACATTTTATGCTTAAAACTTACCATCATACACAATTGGAAAGCTCAAAAAATGCCCTAATGTCTTTCATCTTACATCTTAGTTTTCAGTTTGGCATCCTGTCTACCCTGCTACTCATTTCATTACCAAGATAAATGTATACTACTGCTTGCTAGGTAACAGAGTGGCCCTCATGTCAGACAACATCTTGCTTTAGCTTTATGATGTCAGCTTGCTAGGCAACAGAGTGGCCCTCATGTCAGACAACATCTTGCATTAGCTTTATGATGTCAGGTCGCTGCTGGACCAATCGTCCTTGAGGAAGCTGAGCACACAGGAGGATGAGATATCAGAAGTTATGCATTAGGCTACTATCTTTATTCAGGACTGCAAGGCAAATAGGCGGGGGGATGGTAAAGGACTCTAAACCACTTCAAAGCACTGGGGCCTTTTTGAAAGTGGGATGGAGATATAAACAAAAACAGAGATGATCCTTAACAACAATCCAACTTGAGAGTCAGAGTCCAACATACAGAGTGCAGGGGAAGAGGTTAAATAAGCTTCCTTCCGTGAGAATTTCACACTATCGTTCTAAAGTGAGGTAGTGCTTTTTAGCCTCAAAGGCAGCAATTTCCTCGAATGGAACATTGCAAGCACCAGGATCTAAAGCAGGCTTTAGTAGCATTGGAAGCAGTCAGTCTATTATAAACTATCAGGACCAACACAATGTGATCCATATTACTTCAATCTTGACACAAATTCTATTCAGGCACAGGCTCCGCCTATAAGGTAGTGAGGACATTCTGATGCTGTGAACGTCTTTTCAATGCCTAAAAGGAATGATTGCGATTTTTGCTTACCGTATAAATTGGTAAAATGATGCCGTATGCCGGAAGACTTTTTTTTTTTTTCCTTCAGTCTCGGCACTGCAGAGAAACTCTGTTGTGAAACACTGCCACTGGTGGTCATTCAGTATAATCTGCAGATGGAAAAGTCCACTGTTAGCACATTTACTATAAGAAATACAAAAATCTGGTTTATTTTAGGGTAAATAGATCAATACTGTGGAGTCTGTAGAATTGTGAAAATCAACAGCTCATTAGAAAATCAAATCTCAATTTGTGTTATTAACCTCCTATACTTCTCTGAATCCTATGCCTCATATCTAACACTCTCTAAAAAACTGTAGCACATACATTAGGACATAGATAAATAGATATTTTTCCAGCCAAGTGGCAGTGTGCCCTTCTCACTGCATTTGTTTTACGATAGGGTACACCAGTAGCAATTAAGCCAGCTGATCAGTTGAGAGAGGAAGGGTTATGCTACAGTTAATGGGAATAATAAAAACTATGAATAGCATAATTACCATCTTCATTTTAGCCAATTCCTACCAGTTCAGCAATAGTGATGTTGTGACTTTTTATGCTTAAAACTTACCATCATACACAATTAGAAAGCTCAAAAAATGCCCTAATGTCTTCCATCTTACATCTTAGTTTTCAGTTTGGCATCCTGTCTACCCTGCTACTCATTTCATTACCAAGATAAATGTATACTACTGCTTGCTAGGTAACAGAGTGGCCCTCATGTCAGACAACATCTTGCTTTAGCTTTATGATGTCAGCTTGCTAGGCAACAGAGTGGCCCCCATGTCAGACAACATCGTGCTTTAGCTTTATGATGTCAGCTTGCTAGGCAACGGAGTGGCCCTCATGTCAGACAACATCTTGCATTAGCTTTATGATGTCAGGTCGCTGCTTGACCAATCGTCCTTGAGGAAGCTGAGCACACAGGAGGATGAGATATCAGAAGTTATGCATTAGGCTACTATCTGTATTCAGGACTGCAAGGCAAATAGGCGGGGGGATGGTAAAGGAATCTAAACCACTTCAAAGCACTGGGGCCTTTTTGAAAGTGGGATGGAGATATAAACAAAAACAGAGATGATCCTTAACAACAATCCAACTTGAGAGTCAGAGTCCAACATACAGAGTGCAGGGGAAGAGGTTAAATAAGCTTCCTTCCGTGAGAATTTCACACTATCGTTCTAAAGTGAGGTAGTGCTTTTTAGCCTCAAAGGCAGCAATTTCCTCGAATGGAACATTGCAAGCACCAGGATCTAAAGCAGGCTTTAGTAGCATTGGAAGCAGTCAGTCTATTATAAACTATCAGGACCAACACAATGTGATCCATATTACTTCAATCTTGACACAAATTCTATTCAGGCACAGGCTCCGCCTATAAGGTAGTGAGGACATTCTGATGCTGTGAACGTCTTTTCAATGCCTAAAAGGAATGATTGCGATTTTTGCTTACCGTATAAATTGGTAAAATGATGCCGTATGCCGGAAGACTTTTTTTTTTTTTCCTTCAGTCTCGGCACTGCAGAGAAACTCTGTTGTGAAACACTGCCACTGGTGGTCATTCAGTATAATCTGCAGATGGAAAAGTCCACTGTTAGCACATTTACTATAAGAAATACAAAAATCGGGTTTATTTTAGGGTAAATAGATCAATACTGTGGAGTCTGTAGAATTGTGAAAATCAACAGCTCATTAGAAAATCAAATCTCAATTTGTGTTATTAACCTCCTATACTTCTCGGAATCCTATGCCTCATGTGCTAACACTCTCTAAACAACTGTAGCACATACATTAGGACATAGATAAATAGATATTTTTCCAGCCAAGTGGCAGTGTGCCCTTCTCACTGCATTTGTTTTACGATAGGGTACACCAGTAGCAATTAAGCCAGCTGATCAGTTGAGAGAGGAAGGGTTATGCTACAGTTAATGGGAATAATAAAAACTATGAATAGCATAATTACCATCTTCATTTTAGCCAATTCCTACCAGTTCAGCAATAGTGATGTTGTGACTTTTTATGCTTAAAACTTACCATCATACACAATTGGAAAGCTCAAAAAATGCCCTAATGTCTTTCATCTTACATCTTAGTTCTCAGTTTGGCATCCTGTCTACCCTGCTACTCATTTCATTACCAAGATAAATGTATACTACTGCTTGCTAGGTAACAGAGTGGCCCTCATGTCAGACAACATCTTGCTTTAGCTTTATGATGTCAGCTTGCTAGGCAACAGAGTGGCCCTCATGTCAGACAACATCTTGCATTAGCTTTATGATGTCAGGTCGCTGCTGGACCAATCGTCCTTGAGGAAGCTGAGCACACAGGAGGATGAGATATCAGAAGTTATGCATTAGGCTACTATCTGTATTCAGGACTGCAAGGCAAATAGGCGGGGGGATGGTAAAGGAATCTAAACCACTTCAAAGCACTGGGGCCTTTTTGAAAGTGGGATGGAGATATAAACAAAAACAGAGATGATCCTTAACAACAATCCAACTTGAGAGTCAGAGTCCAACATACAGAGTGCAGGGGAAGAGGTTAAATAAGCTTCCTTCCGTGAGAATTTCACACTATCGTTCTAAAGTGAGGTAGTGCTTTTTAGCCTCAAAGGCAGCAATTTCCTCGAATGGAACATTGCAAGCACCTGGATCTAAAGCAGGCTTTAGTAGCATTGGAAGCAGTCAGTCTTTTATAAACTATCAGGACCAACACAATGTGATCCATATTACTTCAATCTTGACACAAATTCTATTCAGGCACAGGCTCCGCCTATAAGGTAGTGAGGACATTCTGATGCTGTGAACGTCTTTTCAATGCCTAAAAGGAATGATTGCGATTTTTGCTTACCGTATAAATTGGTAAAATGATGCCGTATGCCGGAAGACTTTTTTTTTTTTCTTCAGTCTCGGCACTGCAGAGAAACTCTGTTGTGAAACACTGCCACTGGTGGTCATTCAGTATAATCTGCAGATGGAAAAGTCCACTGTTGGCACATTTACTATAAGAAATACAAAAATCGGGTTTATTTTAGGGTAAATAGATCAATACTGTGGAGTCTGTAGAATTGTGAAAATCAACAGCTCATTAGAAAATCAAATCTCAATTTGTGTTATTAACCTCCTATACTTCTCGGAATCCTATGCCTCATGTGCTAACACTCTCTAAACAACTGTAGCACATACATTAGGACATAGATAAATAGATATTTTTCCAGCCAAGTGGCAGTGTGCCCTTCTCACTGCATTTGTTTTACGATAGGGTACACCAGTAGCAATTAAGCCAGCTGATCAGTTGAGAGAGGAAGGGTTATGCTACAGTTAATGGGAATAATAAAAACTATGAATAGCATAATTACCATCTTCATTTTAGCCAATTCCTACCAGTTCAGCAATAGTGATGTTGTGACTTTTTATGCTTAAAACTTACCATCATACACAATTGGAAAGCTCAAAAAATGCCCTAATGTCTTTCATCTTACATCTTAGTTCTCAGTTTGGCATCCTGTCTACCCTGCTACTCATTTCATTACCAAGATAAATGTATACTACTGCTTGCTAGGTAACAGAGTGGCCCTCATGTCAGACAACATCTTGCTTTAGCTTTATGATGTCAGCTTGCTAGGCAACAGAGTGGCCCTCATGTCAGACAACATCTTGCATTAGCTTTATGATGTCAGGTCGCTGCTGGACCAATCGTCCTTGAGGAAGCTGAGCACACAGGAGGATGAGATATCAGAAGTTATGCATTAGGCTACTATCTGTATTCAGGACTGCAAGGCAAATAGGCGGGGGGATGGTAAAGGACTCTAAACCACTTCAAAGCACTGGGGCCTTTTTGAAAGTGGGATGGAGATATAAACAAAAACAGAGATGATCCTTAACAACAATCCAACTTGAGAGTCAGAGTCCAACATACAGAGTGCAGGGGAAGAGGTTAAATAAGCTTCCTTCCGTGAGAATTTCACACTATCGTTCTAAAGTGAGGTAGTGCTTTTTAGCCTCAAAGGCAGCAATTTCCTCGAATGGAACATTGCAAGCACCTGGATCTAAAGCAGGCTTTAGTAGCATTGGAAGCAGTCAGTCTATTATAAACTATCAGGACCAACACAATGTGATCCATATTACTTCAATCTTGACACAAATTCTATTCAGGCACAGGCTCCGCCTATAAGGTAGTGAGGACATTCTGATGCTGTGAACGTCTTTTCAATGCCTAAAAGGAATGATTGCGATTTTTGCTTACCGTATAAATTGGTAAAATGATGCCGTATGCCGGAAGACTTTTTTTTTTTTTTTCTTCAGTCTCGGCACTGCAGAGAAACTCTGTTGTGAAACACTGCCACTGGTGGTCATTCAGTATAATCTGCAGATGGAAAAGTCCACTGTTAGCACATTTACTATAAGAAATACAAAAATCGGGTTTATTTTAGGGTAAATAGATCAATACTGTGGAGTCTGTAGAATTGTGAAAATCAACAGCTCATTAGAAAATCAAATCTCAATTTGTGTTATTAACCTCCTATACTTCTCTGAATCCTATGCCTCATGTGCTAACACTCTCTAAACAACTGTAGCACATACATTAGGACATAGATAAATAGATATTTTTCCAGCCAAGTGGCAGTGTGCCCTTCTCACTGCATTTGTTTTACGATAGGGTACACCAGTAGCAATTAAGCCAGCTGATCAGTTGAGAGAGGAAGGGTTATGCTACAGTTAATGGGAATAATAAAAACTATGAATAGCATAATTACCATCTTCATTTTAGCCAATTCCTACCAGTTCAGCAATAGTGATGTTGTGACTTTTTATGCTTAAAACTTACCATCATACACAATTGGAAAGCTCAAAAAATGCCCTAATGTCTTCCATCTTACATCTTAGTTTTCAGTTTGGCATCCTGTCTACCCTGCTACTCATTTCATTACCAAGATAAATGTATACTACTGCTTGCTAGGTAACAGAGTGGCCCTCATGTCAGACAACATCTTGCTTTAGCTTTATGATGTCAGCTTGCTAGGCAACAGAGTGGCCCCCATGTCAGACAACATCGTGCTTTAGCTTTATGATGTCAGCTTGCTAGGCAACGGAGTGGCCCTCATGTCAGACAACATCTTGCATTAGCTTTATGATGTCAGGTCGCTGCTGGACCAATCGTCCTTGAGGAAGCTGAGCACACAGGAGGATGAGATATCAGAAGTTATGCATTAGGCTACTATCTGTATTCAGGACTGCAAGGCAAATAGGCGGGGGGATGGTAAAGGAATCTAAACCACTTCAAAGCACTGGGGCCTTTTTGAAAGTGGGATGGAGATATAAACAAAAACAGAGATGATCCTTAACAACAATCCAACTTGAGAGTCAGAGTCCAACATACAGAGTGCAGGGGAAGAGGTTAAATAAGCTTCCTTCCGTGAGAATTTCACACTATCGTTCTAAAGTGAGGTAGTGCTTTTTAGCCTCAAAGGCAGCAATTTCCTCGAATGGAACATTGCAAGCACCTGGATCTAAAGCAGGCTTTAGTAGCATTGGAAGCAGTCAGTCTATTATAAACTATCAGGACCAACACAATGTGATCCATATTACTTCAATCTTGACACAAATTCTATTCAGGCACAGGCTCCGCCTATAAGGTAGTGAGGACATTCTGATGCTGTGAACGTCTTTTCAATGCCTAAAAGGAATGATTGCGATTTTTGCTTACCGTATAAATTGGTAAAATGATGCCGTATGCCGGAAGACTTTTTTTTTTTTTTCTTCAGTCTCGGCACTGCAGAGAAACTCTGTTGTGAAACACTGCCACTGGTGGTCATTCAGTATAATCTGCAGATGGAAAAGTCCACTGTTAGCACATTTACTATAAGAAATACAAAAATCGGGTTTATTTTAGGGTAAATAGATCAATACTGTGGAGTCTGTAGAATTGTGAAAATCAACAGCTCATTAGAAAATCAAATCTCAATTTGTGTTATTAACCTCCTATACTTCTCGGAATCCTATGCCTCATGTGCTAACACTCTCTAAACAACTGTAGCACATACATTAGGACATAGATAAATAGATATTTTTCCAGCCAAGTGGCAGTGTGCCCTTCTCACTGCATTTGTTTTACGATAGGGTACACCAGTAGCAATTAAGCCAGCTGATCAGTTGAGAGAGGAAGGGTTATGCTACAGTTAATGGGAATAATAAAAACTATGAATAGCATAATTACCATCTTCATTTTAGCCAATTCCTACCAGTTCAGCAATAGTGATGTTGTGACTTTTTATGCTTAAAACTTACCATCATACACAATTGGAAAGCTCAAAAAATGCCCTAATGTCTTTCATCTTACATCTTAGTTCTCAGTTTGGCATCCTGTCTACCCTGCTACTCATTTCATCACCAAGATAAATGTATACTACTGCTTGCTAGGTAACAGAGTGGCCCTCATGTCAGACAACATCTTGCTTTAGCTTTATGATGTCAGCTTGCTAGGCAACAGAGTGGCCCTCATGTCAGACAACATCTTGCATTAGCTTTATGATGTCAGGTCGCTGCTGGACCAATCGTCCTTGAGGAAGCTGAGCACACAGGAGGATGAGATATCAGAAGTTATGCATTAGGCTACTATCTGTATTCAGGACTGCAAGGCAAATAGGCGGGGGGATGGTAAAGGACTCTAAACCACTTCAAAGCACTGGGGCCTTTTTGAAAGTGGGATGGAGATATAAACAAAAACAGAGATGATCCTTAACAACAATCCAACTTGAGAGTCAGAGTCCAACATACAGAGTGCAGGGGAAGAGGTTAAATAAGCTTCCTTCCGTGAGAATTTCACACTATCGTTCTAAAGTGAGGTAGTGCTTTTTAGCCTCAAAGGCAGCAATTTCCTCGAATGGAACATTGCAAGCACCTGGATCTAAAGCAGGCTTTAGTAGCATTGGAAGCAGTCAGTCTTTTATAAACTATCAGGACCAACACAATGTGATCCATATTACTTCAATCTTGACACAAATTCTATTCAGGCACAGGCTCCGCCTATAAGGTAGTGAGGACATTCTGATGCTGTGAACGTCTTTTCAATGCCTAAAAGGAATGATTGCGATTTTTGCTTACCGTATAAATTGGTAAAATGATGCCGTATGCCGGAAGACTTTTTTTTTTTTCTTCAGTCTCGGCACTGCAGAGAAACTCTGTTGTGAAACACTGCCACTGGTGGTCATTCAGTATAATCTGCAGATGGAAAAGTCCACTGTTGGCACATTTACTATAAGAAATACAAAAATCGGGTTTATTTTAGGGTAAATAGATCAATACTGTGGAGTCTGTAGAATTGTGAAAATCAACAGCTCATTAGAAAATCAAATCTCAATTTGTGTTATTAACCTCCTATACTTCTCGGAATCCTATGCCTCATGTGCTAACACTCTCTAAACAACTGTAGCACATACATTAGGACATAGATAAATAGATATTTTTCCAGCCAAGTGGCAGTGTGCCCTTCTCACTGCATTTGTTTTACGATAGGGTACACCAGTAGCAATTAAGCCAGCTGATCAGTTGAGAGAGGAAGGGTTATGCTACAGTTAATGGGAATAATAAAAACTATGAATAGCATAATTACCATCTTCATTTTAGCCAATTCCTACCAGTTCAGCAATAGTGATGTTGTGACTTTTTATGCTTAAAACGTACCATCATACACAATTGGAAAGCTCAAAAAATGCCCTAATGTCTTTCATCTTACATCTTAGTTTTCAGTTTGGCATCCTGTCTACCCTGCTACTCATTTCATTACCAAGATAAATGTATACTACTGCTTGCTAGGTAACAGAGTGGCCCTCATGTCAGACAACATCTTGCTTTAGCTTTATGATGTCAGCTTGCTAGGCAACAGAGTGGCCCTCATGTCAGACAACATCTTGCATTAGCTTTATGATGTCAGGTCGCTGCTGGACCAATCGTCCTTGAGGAAGCTGAGCACACAGGAGGATGAGATATCAGAAGTTATGCATTAGGCTACTATCTGTATTCAGGACTGCAAGGCAAATAGGCGGGGGGATGGTAAAGGAATCTAAACCACTTCAAAGCACTGGGGCCTTTTTGAAAGTGGGATGGAGATATAAACAAAAACAGAGATGATCCTTAACAACAATCCAACTTGAGAGTCAGAGTCCAACATACAGAGTGCAGGGGAAGAGGTTAAATAAGCTTCCTTCCGTGAGAATTTCACACTATCGTTCTAAAGTGAGGTAGTGCTTTTTAGCCTCAAAGGCAGCAATTTCCTCGAATGGAACATTGCAAGCACCTGGATCTAAAGCAGGCTTTAGTAGCATTGGAAGCAGTCAGTCTATTATAAACTATCAGGACCAACACAATGTGATCCATATTACTTCAATCTTGACACAAATTTTATTCAGGCACAGGCTCCGCCTATAAGGTAGTGAGGACATTCTGATGCTGTGAACGTCTTTTCAATGCCTAAAAGGAATGATTGCGATTTTTGCTTACCGTATAAATTGGTAAAATGATGCCGTATGCCGGAAGACTTTTTTTTTTTTTTCTTCAGTCTCGGCACTGCAGAGAAACTCTGTTGTGAAACACTGCCACTGGTGGTCATTCAGTATAATCTGCAGATGGAAAAGTCCACTGTTAGCACATTTACTATAAGAAATACAAAAATCGGGTTTATTTTAGGGTAAATAGATCAATACTGTGGAGTCTGTAGAATTGTGAAAATCAACAGCTCATTAGAAAATCAAATCTCAATTTGTGTTATTAACCTCCTATACTTCTCGGAATCCTATGCCTCATGTGCTAACACTCTCTAAACAACTGTAGCACATACATTAGGACATAGATAAATAGATATTTTTCCAGCCAAGTGGCAGTGTGCCCTTCTCACTGCATTTGTTTTACGATAGGGTACACCAGTAGCAATTAAGCCAGCTGATCAGTTGAGAGAGGAAGGGTTATGCTACAGTTAATGGGAATAATAAAAACTATGAATAGCATAATTACCATCTTCATTTTAGCCAATTCCTACCAGTTCAGCAATAGTGATGTTGTGACTTTTTATGCTTAAAACTTACCATCATACACAATTGGAAAGCTCAAAAAATGCCCTAATGTCTTTCATCTTACATCTTAGTTCTCAGTTTGGCATCCTGTCTACCCTGCTACTCATTTCATTACCAAGATAAATGTATACTACTGCTTGCTAGGTAACAGAGTGGCCCTCATGTCAGACAACATCTTGCTTTAGCTTTATGATGTCAGCTTGCTAGGCAACAGAGTGGCCCTCATGTCAGACAACATCTTGCATTAGCTTTATGATGTCAGGTCGCTGCTGGACCAATCGTCCTTGAGGAAGCTGAGCACACAGGAGGATGAGATATCAGAAGTTATGCATTAGGCTACTATCTGTATTCAGGACTGCAAGGCAAATAGGCGGGGGGATGGTAAAGGACTCTAAACCACTTCAAAGCACTGGGGCCTTTTTGAAAGTGGGATGGAGATATAAACAAAAACAGAGATGATCCTTAACAACAATCCAACTTGAGAGTCAGAGTCCAACATACAGAGTGCAGGGGAAGAGGTTAAATAAGCTTCCTTCCGTGAGAATTTCACACTATCGTTCTAAAGTGAGGTAGTGCTTTTTAGCCTCAAAGGCAGCAATTTCCTCGAATGGAACATTGCAAGCACCTGGATCTAAAGCAGGCTTTAGTAGCATTGGAAGCAGTCAGTCTATTATAAACTATCAGGACCAACACAATGTGATCCATATTACTTCAATCTTGACACAAATTCTATTCAGGCACAGGCTCCGCCTACAAGGTAGTGAGGACATTCTGATGCTGTGAACGTCTTTTCAATGCCTAAAAGGAATGATTGCGATTTTTGCTTACCGTATAAATTGGTAAAATGATGCCGTATGCCGGAAGACTTTTTTTTTTTTCTTCAGTCTCGGCACTGCAGAGAAACTCTGTTGTGAAACACTGCCACTGGTGGTCATTCAGTATAATCTGCAGATGGAAAAGTCCACTGTTAGCACATTTACTATAAGAAATACAAAAATCGGGTTTATTTTAGGGTAAATAGATCAATACTGTGGAGTCTGTAGAATTGTGAAAATCAACAGCTCATTAGAAAATCAAATCTCAATTTGTGTTATTAACCTCCTATACTTCTCGGAATCCTATGCCTCATGTGCTAACACTCTCTAAACAACTGTAGCACATACATTAGGACATAGATAAATAGATATTTTTCCAGCCAAGTGGCAGTGTGCCCTTCTCACTGCATTTGTTTTACGATAGGGTACACCAGTAGCAATTAAGCCAGCTGATCAGTTGAGAGAGGAAGGGTTATGCTACAGTTAATGGGAATAATAAAAACTATGAATAGCATAATTACCATCTTCATTTTAGCCAATTCCTACCAGTTCAGCAATAGTGATGTTGTGACTTTTTATGCTTAAAACTTACCATCATACACAATTGGAAAGCTCAAAAAATGCCCTAATGTCTTTCATCTTACATCTTAGTTTTCAGTTTGGCATCCTGTCTACCCTGCTACTCATTTCATTACCAAGATAAATGTATACTACTGCTTGCTAGGTAACAGAGTGGCCCTCATGTCAGACAACATCTTGCTTTAGCTTTATGATGTCAGCTTGCTAGGCAACAGAGTGGCCCCCATGTCAGACAACATCGTGCTTTAGCTTTATGATGTCAGCTTGCTAGGCAACAGAGTAGCCCTCATGTCAGAAAACATCTTGCATTAGCTTTATGATGTCAGGTCGCTGCTGGACCAATCGTCCTTGAGGAAGCTGAGCACACGGGAGGATGAGATATCAGAAGTTATGCATTAGGCTACTATCTGTATTCAGGACTGCAAGGCAAATAGGCGGGGGGATGGTAAAGGACTCTAAACCACTTCAAAGCACTGGGGCCTTTTTGAAAGTGGGATGGAGATATAAACAAAAACAGAGATGATCCTTAACAACAATCCAACTTGAGAGTCAGAGTCCAACATACAGAGTGCAGGGGAAGAGGTTAAATAAGCTTCCTTCCGTGAGAATTTCACACTATCGTTCTAAAGTGAGGTAGTGCTTTTTAGCCTCAAAGGCAGCAATTTCCTCGAATGGAACATTGCAAGCACCTGGATCTAAAGCAGGCTTTAGTAGCATTGGAAGCAGTCAGTCTATTATAAACTATCAGGACCAACACAATGTGATCCATATTACTTCAATCTTGACACAAATTCTATTCAGGCACAGGCTCCGCCTATAAGGTAGTGAGGACATTCTGATGCTGTGAACGTCTTTTCAATGCCTAAAAGGAATGATTGCGATTTTTGCTTACCGTATAAATTGGTAAAATGATGCCATATGCCGGAAGACTTTTTTTTTTTTTTTCTTCAGTCTCGGCACTGCAGAGAAACTCTGTTGTGAAACACTGCCACTGGTGGTCATTCAGTATAATCTGCAGATGGAAAAGTCCACTGTTAGCACATTTACTATAAGAAATACAAAAATCGGGTTTATTTTAGGGTAAATAGATCAATACTGTGGAGTCTGTAGAATTGTGAAAATCAACAGCTCATTAGAAAATCAAATCTCAATTTGTGTTATTAACCTCCTATACTTCTCGGAATCCTATGCCTCATGTGCTAACACTCTCTAAACAACTGTAGCACATACATTAGGACATAGATAAATAGATATTTTTCCAGCCAAGTGGCAGTGTGCCCTTCTCACTGCATTTGTTTTACGATAGGGTACACCAGTAGCAATTAAGCCAGCTGATCAGTTGAGAGAGGAAGGGTTATGCTACAGTTAATGGGAATAATAAAAACTATGAATAGCATAATTACCATCTTCATTTTAGCCAATTCCTACCAGTTCAGCAATAGTGATGTTGTGACTTTTTATGCTTAAAACTTACCATCATACAGAATTGGAAAGCTCAAAAAATGCCCTAATGTCTTTCATCTTACATCTTAGTTTTCAGTTTGGCATCCTGTCTACCCTGCTACTCATTTCATTACCAAGATAAATGTATACTACTGCTTGCTAGGTAACAGAGTGGCCCTCATGTCAGACAACATCTTGCTTTAGCTTTATGATGTCAGCTTGCTAGGCAACAGAGTGGCCCTCATGTCAGACAACATCTTGCATTAGCTTTATGATGTCAGGTCGCTGCTGGACCAATCGTCCTTGAGGAAGCTGAGCACACAGGAGGATGAGATATCAGAAGTTATGCATTAGGCTACTATCTGTATTCAGGACTGCAAGGCAAATAGGCGGGGGGATGGTAAAGGACTCTAAACCACTTCAAAGCACTGGGGCCTTTTTGAAAGTGGGATGGAGATATAAACAAAAACAGAGATGATCCTTAACAACAATCCAACTTGAGAGTCAGAGTCCAACATACAGAGTGCAGGGGAAGAGGTTAAATAAGCTTCCTTCCGTGAGAATTTCACACTATCGTTCTAAAGTGAGGTAGTGCTTTTTAGCCTCAAAGGCAGCAATTTCCTCGAATGGAACATTGCAAGCACCTGGATCTAAAGCAGGCTTTAGTAGCATTGGAAGCAGTCAGTCTTTTATAAACTATCAGGACCAACACAATGTGATCCATATTACTTCAATCTTGACACAAATTCTATTCAGGCACAGGCTCCGCCTATAAGGTAGTGAGGACATTCTGATGCTGTGAACGTCTTTTCAATGCCTAAAAGGAATGATTGCGATTTTTGCTTACCGTATAAATTGGTAAAATGATGCCGTATGCCGGAAGACTTTTTTTTTTTTCTTCAGTCTCGGCACTGCAGAGAAACTCTGTTGTGAAACACTGCCACTGGTGGTCATTCAGTATAATCTGCAGATGGAAAAGTCCACTGTTAGCACATTTACTATAAGAAATACAAAAATCGGGTTTATTTTAGGGTAAATAGATCAATACTGTGGAGTCTGTAGAATTGTGAAAATCAACAGCTCATTAGAAAATCAAATCTCAATTTGTGTTATTAACCTCCTATACTTCTCGGAATCCTATGCCTCATGTGCTAACACTCTCTAAACAACTGTAGCACATACATTAGGACATAGATAAATAGATATTTTTCCAGCCAAGTGGCAGTGTGCCCTTCTCACTGCATTTGTTTTACGATAGGGTACACCAGTAGCAATTAAGCCAGCTGATCAGTTGAGAGAGGAAGGGTTATGCTACAGTTAATGGGAATAATAAAAACTATGAATAGCATAATTACCATCTTCATTTTAGCCAATTCCTACCAGTTCAGCAATAGTGATGTTGTGACTTTTTATGCTTAAAACTTACCATCATACAGAATTGGAAAGCTCAAAAAATGCCCTAATGTCTTTCATCTTACATCTTAGTTTTCAGTTTGGCATCCTGTCTACCCTGCTACTCATTTCATTACCAAGATAAATGTATACTACTGCTTGCTAGGTAACAGAGTGGCCCTCATGTCAGACAACATCTTGCTTTAGCTTTATGATGTCAGCTTGCTAGGCAACAGAGTGGCCCTCATGTCAGACAACATCTTGCATTAGCTTTATGATGTCAGGTCGCTGCTGGACCAATCGTCCTTGAGGAAGCTGAGCACACAGGAGGATGAGATATCAGAAGTTATGCATTAGGCTACTATCTGTATTCAGGACTGCAAGGCAAATAGGCGGGGGGATGGTAAAGGACTCTAAACCACTTCAAAGCACTGGGGCCTTTTTGAAAGTGGGATGGAGATATAAACAAAAACAGAGATGATCCTTAACAACAATCCAACTTGAGAGTCAGAGTCCAACATACAGAGTGCAGGGGAAGAGGTTAAATAAGCTTCCTTCCGTGAGAATTTCACACTATCGTTCTAAAGTGAGGTAGTGCTTTTTAGCCTCAAAGGCAGCAATTTCCTCGAATGGAACATTGCAAGCACCTGGATCTAAAGCAGGCTTTAGTAGCATTGGAAGCAGTCAGTCTTTTATAAACTATCAGGACCAACACAATGTGATCCATATTACTTCAATCTTGACACAAATTCTATTCAGGCACAGGCTCCGCCTATAAGGTAGTGAGGACATTCTGATGCTGTGAACGTCTTTTCAATGCCTAAAAGGAATGATTGCGATTTTTGCTTACCGTATAAATTGGTAAAATGATGCCGTATGCCGGAAGACTTTTTTTTTTTTCTTCAGTCTCGGCACTGCAGAGAAACTCTGTTGTGAAACACTGCCACTGGTGGTCATTCAGTATAATCTGCAGATGGAAAAGTCCACTGTTAGCACATTTACTATAAGAAATACAAAAATCGGGTTTATTTTAGGGTAAATAGATCAATACTGTGGAGTCTGTAGAATTGTGAAAATCAACAGCTCATTAGAAAATCAAATCTCAATTTGTGTTATTAACCTCCTATACTTCTCGGAATCCTATGCCTCATGTGCTAACACTCTCTAAACAACTGTAGCACATACATTAGGACATAGATAAATAGATATTTTTCCAGCCAAGTGGCAGTGTGCCCTTCTCACTGCATTTGTTTTACGATAGGGTACACCAGTAGCAATTAAGCCAGCTGATCAGTTGAGAGAGGAAGGGTTATGCTACAGTTAATGGGAATAATAAAAACTATGAATAGCATAATTACCATCTTCATTTTAGCCAATTCCTACCAGTTCAGCAATAGTGATGTTGTGACTTTTTATGCTTAAAACTTACCATCATACACAATTGGAAAGCTCAAAAAATGCCCTAATGTCTTTCATCTTACATCTTAGTTCTCAGTTTGGCATCCTGTCTACCCTGCTACTCATTTCATTACCAAGATAAATGTATACTAATGCTTGCTAGGTAACAGAGTGGCCCTCATGTCAGACAACATCTTGCTTTAGCTTTATGATGTCAGCTTGCTAGGCAACAGAGTGGCCCTCATGTCAGACAACATCTTGCATTAGCTTTATGATGTCAGGTCGCTGCTGGACCAATCGTCCTTGAGGAAGCTGAGCACACAGGAGGATGAGATATCAGAAGTTATGCATTAGGCTACTATCTGTATTCAGGACTGCAAGGCAAATAGGCGGGGGGATGGTAAAGGACTCTAAACCACTTCAAAGCACTGGGGCCTTTTTGAAAGTGGGATGGAGATATAAACAAAAACAGAGATGATCCTTAACAACAATCCAACTTGAGAGTCAGAGTCCAACATACAGAGTGCAGGGGAAGAGGTTAAATAAGCTTCCTTCCGTGAGAATTTCACACTATCGTTCTAAAGTGAGGTAGTGCTTTTTAGCCTCAAAGGCAGCAATTTCCTCGAATGGAACATTGCAAGCACCTGGATCTAAAGCAGGCTTTAGTAGCATTGGAAGCAGTCAGTCTATTATAAACTATCAGGACCAACACAATGTGATCCATATTACTTCAATCTTGACACAAATTCTATTCAGGCACAGGCTCCGCCTATAAGGTAGTGAGGACATTCTGATGCTGTGAACGTCTTTTCAATGCCTAAAAGGAATGATTGCGATTTTTGCTTACCGTATAAATTTGTAAAATGATGCCGTATGCCGGAAGACTTTTTTTTTTTTTTCTTCAGTCTCGGCACTGCAGAGAAACTCTGTTGTGAAACACTGCCACTGGTGGTCATTCAGTATAATCTGCAGATGGAAAAGTCCACTGTTAGCACATTTACTATAAGAAATACAAAAATCGGGTTTATTTTAGGGTAAATAGATCAATACTGTGGAGTCTGTAGAATTGTGAAAATCAACAGCTCATTAGAAAATCAAATCTCAATTTGTGTTATTAACCTCCTATACTTCTCGGAATCCTATGCCTCATGTGCTAACACTCTCTAAACAACTGTAGCACATACATTAGGACATAGATAAATAGATATTTTTCCAGCCAAGTGGCAGTGTGCCCTTCTCACTGCATTTGTTTTACGATAGGGTACACCAGTAGCAATTAAGCCAGCTGATCAGTTGAGAGAGGAAGGGTTATGCTACAGTTAATGGGAATAATAAAAACTATGAATAGCATAATTACCATCTTCATTTTAGCCAATTCCTACCAGTTCAGCAATAGTGATGTTGTGACTTTTTATGCTTAAAACTTACCATCATACACAATTAGAAAGCTCAAAAAATGCCCTAATGTCTTTCATCTTACATCTTAGTTCTCAGTTTGGCATCCTGTCTACCCTGCTACTCATTTCATTACCAAGATAAATGTATACTACTGCTTGCTAGGTAACAGAGTGGCCCTCATGTCAGACAACATCTTGCTTTAGCTTTATGATGTCAGCTTGCTAGGCAACAGAGTGGCCCCCATGTCAGACAACATCGTGCTTTAGCTTTATGATGTCAGCTTGCTAGGCAACAGAGTAGCCCTCATTTCAGACAACATCTTGCATTAGCTTTATGATGTCAGGTCGCTGCTGGACCAATCGTCCTTGAGGAAGCTGAGCACACAGGAGGATGAGATATCAGAAGTTATGCATTAGGCTACTATCTGTATTCAGGACTGCAAGGCAAATAGGCGGGGGGATGGTAAAGGAATCTAAACCACTTCAAAGCACTGGGGCCTTTTTGAAAGTGGGATGGAGATATAAACAAAAACAGAGATGATCCTTAACAACAATCCAACTTGAGAGTCAGAGTCCAACATGCAGAGTGCAGGGGAAGAGGTTAAATAAGCTTCCTTCCGTGAGAATTTCACACTATCGTTCTAAAGTGAGGTAGTGCTTTTTAGCCTCAAAGGCAGCAATTTCCTCGAATGGAACATTGCAAGCACCTGGATCTAAAGCAGGCTTTAGTAGCATTGGAAGCAGTCAGTCTTTTATAAACTATCAGGACCAACACAATGTGATCCATATTACTTCAATCTTGACACAAATTCTATTCAGGCACAGGCTCCGCCTATAAGGTAGTGAGGACATTCTGATGCTGTGAACGTCTTTTCAATGCCTAAAAGGAATGATTGCGATTTTTGCTTACCGTATAAATTGGTAAAATGATGCCGTATGCCGGAAGACTTTTTTTTTTTTCTTCAGTCTCGGCACTGCAGAGAAACTCTGTTGTGAAACACTGCCACTGGTGGTCATTCAGTATAATCTGCAGATGGAAAAGTCCACTGTTAGCACATTTACTATAAGAAATACAAAAATCGGGTTTATTTTTAGGGTAAATAGATCAATACTGTGGAGTCTGTAGAATTGTGAAAATCAACAGCTCATTAGAAAATCAAATCTCAATTTGTGTTATTAACCTCCTATACTTCTAGGAATCCTATGCCTCATGTGCCAACACTCTCTAAACAACTGTAGCACATACATTAGGACATAGATAAATAGATATTTTTCCAGCCAAGTGGCAGTGTGCCCTTCTCACTGCATTTGTTTTACGATAGGGTACACCAGTAGCAATTAAGCCAGCTGATCAGTTGAGAGAGGAAGGGTTATGCTACAGTTAATGGGAATAATAAAAACTATGAATAGCATAATTACCATCTACATTTTAGCCAATTCCTACCAGTTCAGCAATAGTGATGTTGTGACTTTTTATGCTTAAAACTTACCATCATACACAATTAGAAAGCTCAAAAAATGCCCTAATGTCTTCCATCTTACGTCTTAGTTTTCAGTTTGGCATCCTGTCTACCCTGCTACTCATTTCATTACCAAGATAAATGTATACTACTGCTTGCTAGGTAACAGAGTGGCCCTCATGTCAGACAACATCTTGCTTTAGCTTTATGATGTCAGCTTGCTAGGCAACAGAGTGGCCCCCATGTCAGACAACATCGTGCTTTAGCTTTATGATGTCAGCTTGCTAGGCAACAGAGTAGCCCTCATTTCAGACAACATCTTGCATTAGCTTTATGATGTCAGGTCGCTGCTGGACCAATCGTCCTTGAGGAAGCTGAGCACACAGGAGGATGAGATATCAGAAGTTATGCATTAGGCTACTATCTGTATTCAGGACTGCAAGGCAAATAGGCGGGGGGATGGTAAAGGAATCTAAACCACTTCAAAGCACTGGGGCCTTTTTGAAAGTGGGATGGAGATATAAACAAAAACAGAGATGATCCTTAACAACAATCCAACTTGAGAGTCAGAGTCCAACATACAGAGTGCAGGGGAAGAGGTTAAATAAGCTTCCTTCCGTGAGAATTTCACACTATCGTTCTAAAGTGAGGTAGTGCTTTTTAGCCTCAAAGGCAGCAATTTCCTCGAATGGAACATTGCAAGCACCTGGATCTAAAGCAGGCTTTAGTAGCATTGGAAGCAGTCAGTCTTTTATAAACTATCAGGACCAACACAATGTGATCCATATTACTTCAATCTTGACACAAATTCTATTCAGGCACAGGCTCCGCCTATAAGGTAGTGAGGACATTCTGATGCTGTGAACGTCTTTTCAATGCCTAAAAGGAATGATTGCGATTTTTGCTTACCGTATAAATTGGTAAAATGATGCCGTATGACTTTTTTTTTTTTCTTCAGTCTCGGCACTGCAGAGAAACTCTGTTGTGAAACACTGCCACTGGTGGTCATTCAGTATAATCTGCAGATGGAAAAGTCCACTGTTAGCACATTTACTATAAGAAATACAAAAATCGGGTTTATTTTAGGGTAAATAGATCAATACTGTGGAGTCTGTAGAATTGTGAAAATCAACAGCTCATTAGAAAATCAAATCTCAATTTGTGTTATTAACCTCCTATACTTCTCGGAATCCTATGCCTCATGTGCTAACACTCTAAACAACTGTAGCACATACATTAGGACATAGATAAATAGATATTTTTCCAGCCAAGTGGCAGTGTGCCCTTCTCACTGCATTTGTTTTACGATAGGGTACACCAGTAGCAATTAAGCCAGCTGATCAGTTGAGAGAGGAAGGGTTATGCTACAGTTAATGGGAATAATAAAAACTATGAATAGCATAATTACCATCTTCATTTTAGCCAATTCCTACCAGTTCAGCAATAGTGATGTTGTGACTTTTTATGCTTAAAACTTACCATCATACACAATTGGAAAGCTCAAAAAATGCCCTAATGTCTTTCATCTTACATCTTAGTTCTCAGTTTGGCATCCTGTCTACCCTGCTACTCATTTCATTACCAAGATAAATGTATACTACTGCTTGCTAGGTAACAGAGTGGCCCTCATGTCAGACAACATCTTGCTTTAGCTTTATGATGTCAGCTTGCTAGGCAACAGAGTGGCCCTCATGTCAGACAACATCTTGCATTAGCTTTATGATGTCAGGTCGCTGCTGGACCAATCGTCCTTGAGGAAGCTGAGCACACAGGAGGATGAGATATCAGAAGTTATGCATTAGGCTACTATCTGTATTCAGGACTGCAAGGCAAATAGGCGGGGGGATGGTAAAGGACTCTAAACCACTTCAAAGCACTGGGGCCTTTTTGAAAGTGGGATGGAGATATAAACAAAAACAGAGATGATCCTTAACAACAATCCAACTTGAGAGTCAGAGTCCAACATACAGAGTGCAGGGGAAGAGGTTAAATAAGCTTCCTTCCGTGAGAATTTCACACTATCGTTCTAAAGTGAGGTAGTGCTTTTTAGCCTCAAAGGCAGCAATTTCCTCGAATGGAACATTGCAAGCACCTGGATCTAAAGCAGGCTTTAGTAGCATTGGAAGCAGTCAGTCTTTTATAAACTATCAGGACCAACACAATGTGATCCATATTACTTCAATCTTGACACAAATTCTATTCAGGCACAGGCTCCGCCTATAAGGTAGTGAGGACATTCTGATGCTGTGAACGTCTTTTCAATGCCTAAAAGGAATGATTGCGATTTTTGCTTACCGTATAAATTGGTAAAATGATGCCGTATGCCGGAAGACTTTTTTTTTTTTCTTCAGTCTCGGCACTGCAGAGAAACTCTGTTGTGAAACACTGCCACTGGTGGTCATTCAGTATAATCTGCAGATGGAAAAGTCCACTGTTAGCACATTTACTATAAGAAATACAAAAATCGGGTTTATTTTAGGGTAAATAGATCAATACTGTGGAGTCTGTAGAATTGTGAAAATCAACAGCTCATTAGAAAATCAAATCTCAATTTGTGTTATTAACCTCCTATACTTCTAGGAATCCTATGCCTCATGTGCCAACACTCTCTAAACAACTGTAGCACATACATTAGGACATAGATAAATAGATATTTTTCCAGCCAAGTGGCAGTGTGCCCTTCTCACTGCATTTGTTTTACGATAGGGTACACCAGTAGCAATTAAGCCAGCTGATCAGTTGAGAGAGGAAGGGTTATGCTACAGTTAATGGGAATAATAAAAACTATGAATAGCATAATTACCATCTACATTTTAGCCAATTCCTACCAGTTCAGCAATAGTGATGTTGTGACTTTTTATGCTTAAAACTTACCATCATACACAATTAGAAAGCTCAAAAAATGCCCTAATGTCTTCCATCTTACGTCTTAGTTTTCAGTTTGGCATCCTGTCTACCCTGCTACTCATTTCATTACCAAGATAAATGTATACTACTGCTTGCTAGGTAACAGAGTGGCCCTCATGTCAGACAACATCTTGCTTTAGCTTTATGATGTCAGCTTGCTAGGCAACAGAGTGGCCCCCATGTCAGACAACATCGTGCTTTAGCTTTATGATGTCAGCTTGCTAGGCAACAGAGTAGCCCTCATTTCAGACAACATCTTGCATTAGCTTTATGATGTCAGGTCGCTGCTGGACCAATCGTCCTTGAGGAAGCTGAGCACACAGGAGGATGAGATATCAGAAGTTATGCATTAGGCTACTATCTGTATTCAGGACTGCAAGGCAAATAGGCGGGGGGATGGTAAAGGAATCTAAACCACTTCAAAGCACTGGGGCCTTTTTGAAAGTGGGATGGAGATATAAACAAAAACAGAGATGATCCTTAACAACAATCCAACTTGAGAGTCAGAGTCCAACATACAGAGTGCAGGGGAAGAGGTTAAATAAGCTTCCTTCCGTGAGAATTTCACACTATCGTTCTAAAGTGAGGTAGTGCTTTTTAGCCTCAAAGGCAGCAATTTCCTCGAATGGAACATTGCAAGCACCTGGATCTAAAGCAGGCTTTAGTAGCATTGGAAGCAGTCAGTCTTTTATAAACTATCAGGACCAACACAATGTGATCCATATTACTTCAATCTTGACACAAATTCTATTCAGGCACAGGCTCCGCCTATAAGGTAGTGAGGACATTCTGATGCTGTGAACGTCTTTTCAATGCCTAAAAGGAATGATTGCGATTTTTGCTTACCGTATAAATTGGTAAAATGATGCCGTATGCCGGAAGACTTTTTTTTTTTTCTTCAGTCTCGGCACTGCAGAGAAACTCTGTTGTGAAACACTGCCACTGGTGGTCATTCAGTATAATCTGCAGATGGAAAAGTCCACTGTTAGCACATTTACTATAAGAAATACAAAAATCGGGTTTATTTTAGGGTAAATAGATCAATACTGTGGAGTCTGTAGAATTGTGAAAATCAACAGCTCATTAGAAAATCAAATCTCAATTTGTGTTATTAACCTCCTATACTTCTCGGAATCCTATGCCTCATGTGCTAACACTCTAAACAACTGTAGCACATACATTAGGACATAGATAAATAGATATTTTTCCAGCCAAGTGGCAGTGTGCCCTTCTCACTGCATTTGTTTTACGATAGGGTACACCAGTAGCAATTAAGCCAGCTGATCAGTTGAGAGAGGAAGGGTTATGCTACAGTTAATGGGAATAATAAAAACTATGAATAGCATAATTACCATCTTCATTTTAGCCAATTCCTACCAGTTCAGCAATAGTGATGTTGTGACTTTTTATGCTTAAAACTTACCATCATACACAATTGGAAAGCTCAAAAAATGCCCTAATGTCTTTCATCTTACATCTTAGTTCTCAGTTTGGCATCCTGTCTACCCTGCTACTCATTTCATTACCAAGATAAATGTATACTACTGCTTGCTAGGTAACAGAGTGGCCCTCATGTCAGACAACATCTTGCTTTAGCTTTATGATGTCAGCTTGCTAGGCAACAGAGTGGCCCTCATGTCAGACAACATCTTGCATTAGCTTTATGATGTCAGGTCGCTGCTGGACCAATCGTCCTTGAGGAAGCTGAGCACACAGGAGGATGAGATATCAGAAGTTATGCATTAGGCTACTATCTGTATTCAGGACTGCAAGGCAAATAGGCGGGGGGATGGTAAAGGACTCTAAACCACTTCAAAGCACTGGGGCCTTTTTGAAAGTGGGATGGAGATATAAACAAAAACAGAGATGATCCTTAACAACAATCCAACTTGAGAGTCAGAGTCCAACATACAGAGTGCAGGGGAAGAGGTTAAATAAGCTTCCTTCCGTGAGAATTTCACACTATCGTTCTAAAGTGAGGTAGTGCTTTTTAGCCTCAAAGGCAGCAATTTCCTCGAATGGAACATTGCAAGCACCTGGATCTAAAGCAGGCTTTAGTAGCATTGGAAGCAGTCAGTCTTTTATAAACTATCAGGACCAACACAATGTGATCCATATTACTTCAATCTTGACACAAATTCTATTCAGGCACAGGCTCCGCCTATAAGGTAGTGAGGACATTCTGATGCTGTGAACGTCTTTTCAATGCCTAAAAGGAATGATTGCGATTTTTGCTTACCGTATAAATTGGTAAAATGATGCCGTATGCCGGAAGACTTTTTTTTTTTTCTTCAGTCTCGGCACTGCAGAGAAACTCTGTTGTGAAACACTGCCACTGGTGGTCATTCAGTATAATCTGCAGATGGAAAAGTCCACTGTTGGCACATTTACTATAAGAAATACAAAAATCGGGTTTATTTTAGGGTAAATAGATCAATACTGTGGAGTCTGTAGAATTGTGAAAATCAACAGCTCATTAGAAAATCAAATCTCAATTTGTGTTATTAACCTCCTATACTTCTCGGAATCCTATGCCTCATGTGCTAACACTCTCTAAACAACTGTAGCACATACATTAGGACATAGATAAATAGATATTTTTCCAGCCAAGTGGCAGTGTGCCCTTCTCACTGCATTTGTTTTACGATAGGGTACACCAGTAGCAATTAAGCCAGCTGATCAGTTGAGAGAGGAAGGGTTATGCTACAGTTAATGGGAATAATAAAAACTATGAATAGCATAATTACCATCTTCATTTTAGCCAATTCCTACCAGTTCAGCAATAGTGATGTTGTGACTTTTTATGCTTAAAACGTACCATCATACACAATTGGAAAGCTCAAAAAATGCCCTAATGTCTTTCATCTTACATCTTAGTTTTCAGTTTGGCATCCTGTCTACCCTGCTACTCATTTCATTACCAAGATAAATGTATACTACTGCTTGCTAGGTAACAGAGTGGCCCTCATGTCAGACAACATCTTGCTTTAGCTTTATGATGTCAGCTTGCTAGGCAACAGAGTGGCCCTCATGTCAGACAACATCTTGCATTAGCTTTATGATGTCAGGTCGCTGCTGGACCAATCGTCCTTGAGGAAGCTGAGCACACAGGAGGATGAGATATCAGAAGTTATGCATTAGGCTACTATCTGTATTCAGGACTGCAAGGCAAATAGGCGGGGGGATGGTAAAGGAATCTAAACCACTTCAAAGCACTGGGGCCTTTTTGAAAGTGGGATGGAGATATAAACAAAAACAGAGATGATCCTTAACAACAATCCAACTTGAGAGTCAGAGTCCAACATACAGAGTGCAGGGGAAGAGGTTAAATAAGCTTCCTTCCGTGAGAATTTCACACTATCGTTCTAAAGTGAGGTAGTGCTTTTTAGCCTCAAAGGCAGCAATTTCCTCGAATGGAACATTGCAAGCACCTGGATCTAAAGCAGGCTTTAGTAGCATTGGAAGCAGTCAGTCTATTATAAACTATCAGGACCAACACAATGTGATCCATATTACTTCAATCTTGACACAAATTTTATTCAGGCACAGGCTCCGCCTATAAGGTAGTGAGGACATTCTGATGCTGTGAACGTCTTTTCAATGCCTAAAAGGAATGATTGCGATTTTTGCTTACCGTATAAATTGGTAAAATGATGCCGTATGCCGGAAGACTTTTTTTTTTTTTTCTTCAGTCTCGGCACTGCAGAGAAACTCTGTTGTGAAACACTGCCACTGGTGGTCATTCAGTATAATCTGCAGATGGAAAAGTCCACTGTTAGCACATTTACTATAAGAAATACAAAAATCGGGTTTATTTTAGGGTAAATAGATCAATACTGTGGAGTCTGTAGAATTGTGAAAATCAACAGCTCATTAGAAAATCAAATCTCAATTTGTGTTATTAACCTCCTATACTTCTCGGAATCCTATGCCTCATGTGCTAACACTCTCTAAACAACTGTAGCACATACATTAGGACATAGATAAATAGATATTTTTCCAGCCAAGTGGCAGTGTGCCCTTCTCACTGCATTTGTTTTACGATAGGGTACACCAGTAGCAATTAAGCCAGCTGATCAGTTGAGAGAGGAAGGGTTATGCTACAGTTAATGGGAATAATAAAAACTATGAATAGCATAATTACCATCTTCATTTTAGCCAATTCCTACCAGTTCAGCAATAGTGATGTTGTGACTTTTTATGCTTAAAACTTACCATCATACACAATTGGAAAGCTCAAAAAATGCCCTAATGTCTTTCATCTTACATCTTAGTTCTCAGTTTGGCATCCTGTCTACCCTGCTACTCATTTCATTACCAAGATAAATGTATACTACTGCTTGCTAGGTAACAGAGTGGCCCTCATGTCAGACAACATCTTGCTTTAGCTTTATGATGTCAGCTTGCTAGGCAACAGAGTGGCCCTCATGTCAGACAACATCTTGCATTAGCTTTATGATGTCAGGTCGCTGCTGGACCAATCGTCCTTGAGGAAGCTGAGCACACAGGAGGATGAGATATCAGAAGTTATGCATTAGGCTACTATCTGTATTCAGGACTGCAAGGCAAATAGGCGGGGGGATGGTAAAGGACTCTAAACCACTTCAAAGCACTGGGGCCTTTTTGAAAGTGGGATGGAGATATAAACAAAAACAGAGATGATCCTTAACAACAATCCAACTTGAGAGTCAGAGTCCAACATACAGAGTGCAGGGGAAGAGGTTAAATAAGCTTCCTTCCGTGAGAATTTCACACTATCGTTCTAAAGTGAGGTAGTGCTTTTTAGCCTCAAAGGCAGCAATTTCCTCGAATGGAACATTGCAAGCACCTGGATCTAAAGCAGGCTTTAGTAGCATTGGAAGCAGTCAGTCTATTATAAACTATCAGGACCAACACAATGTGATCCATATTACTTCAATCTTGACACAAATTCTATTCAGGCACAGGCTCCGCCTACAAGGTAGTGAGGACATTCTGATGCTGTGAACGTCTTTTCAATGCCTAAAAGGAATGATTGCGATTTTTGCTTACCGTATAAATTGGTAAAATGATGCCGTATGCCGGAAGACTTTTTTTTTTTTCTTCAGTCTCGGCACTGCAGAGAAACTCTGTTGTGAAACACTGCCACTGGTGGTCATTCAGTATAATCTGCAGATGGAAAAGTCCACTGTTAGCACATTTACTATAAGAAATACAAAAATCGGGTTTATTTTAGGGTAAATAGATCAATACTGTGGAGTCTGTAGAATTGTGAAAATCAACAGCTCATTAGAAAATCAAATCTCAATTTGTGTTATTAACCTCCTATACTTCTCGGAATCCTATGCCTCATGTGCTAACACTCTCTAAACAACTGTAGCACATACATTAGGACATAGATAAATAGATATTTTTCCAGCCAAGTGGCAGTGTGCCCTTCTCACTGCATTTGTTTTACGATAGGGTACACCAGTAGCAATTAAGCCAGCTGATCAGTTGAGAGAGGAAGGGTTATGCTACAGTTAATGGGAATAATAAAAACTATGAATAGCATAATTACCATCTTCATTTTAGCCAATTCCTACCAGTTCAGCAATAGTGATGTTGTGACTTTTTATGCTTAAAACTTACCATCATACACAATTGGAAAGCTCAAAAAATGCCCTAATGTCTTTCATCTTACATCTTAGTTTTCAGTTTGGCATCCTGTCTACCCTGCTACTCATTTCATTACCAAGATAAATGTATACTACTGCTTGCTAGGTAACAGAGTGGCCCTCATGTCAGACAACATCTTGCTTTAGCTTTATGATGTCAGCTTGCTAGGCAACAGAGTGGCCCCCATGTCAGACAACATCGTGCTTTAGCTTTATGATGTCAGCTTGCTAGGCAACAGAGTAGCCCTCATGTCAGAAAACATCTTGCATTAGCTTTATGATGTCAGGTCGCTGCTGGACCAATCGTCCTTGAGGAAGCTGAGCACACGGGAGGATGAGATATCAGAAGTTATGCATTAGGCTACTATCTGTATTCAGGACTGCAAGGCAAATAGGCGGGGGGATGGTAAAGGACTCTAAACCACTTCAAAGCACTGGGGCCTTTTTGAAAGTGGGATGGAGATATAAACAAAAACAGAGATGATCCTTAACAACAATCCAACTTGAGAGTCAGAGTCCAACATACAGAGTGCAGGGGAAGAGGTTAAATAAGCTTCCTTCCGTGAGAATTTCACACTATCGTTCTAAAGTGAGGTAGTGCTTTTTAGCCTCAAAGGCAGCAATTTCCTCGAATGGAACATTGCAAGCACCTGGATCTAAAGCAGGCTTTAGTAGCATTGGAAGCAGTCAGTCTATTATAAACTATCAGGACCAACACAATGTGATCCATATTACTTCAATCTTGACACAAATTCTATTCAGGCACAGGCTCCGCCTATAAGGTAGTGAGGACATTCTGATGCTGTGAACGTCTTTTCAATGCCTAAAAGGAATGATTGCGATTTTTGCTTACCGTATAAATTGGTAAAATGATGCCATATGCCGGAAGACTTTTTTTTTTTTTTTCTTCAGTCTCGGCACTGCAGAGAAACTCTGTTGTGAAACACTGCCACTGGTGGTCATTCAGTATAATCTGCAGATGGAAAAGTCCACTGTTAGCACATTTACTATAAGAAATACAAAAATCGGGTTTATTTTAGGGTAAATAGATCAATACTGTGGAGTCTGTAGAATTGTGAAAATCAACAGCTCATTAGAAAATCAAATCTCAATTTGTGTTATTAACCTCCTATACTTCTCGGAATCCTATGCCTCATGTGCTAACACTCTCTAAACAACTGTAGCACATACATTAGGACATAGATAAATAGATATTTTTCCAGCCAAGTGGCAGTGTGCCCTTCTCACTGCATTTGTTTTACGATAGGGTACACCAGTAGCAATTAAGCCAGCTGATCAGTTGAGAGAGGAAGGGTTATGCTACAGTTAATGGGAATAATAAAAACTATGAATAGCATAATTACCATCTTCATTTTAGCCAATTCCTACCAGTTCAGCAATAGTGATGTTGTGACTTTTTATGCTTAAAACTTACCATCATACAGAATTGCAAAGCTCAAAAAATGCCCTAATGTCTTTCATCTTACATCTTAGTTTTCAGTTTGGCATCCTGTCTACCCTGCTACTCATTTCATTACCAAGATAAATGTATACTACTGCTTGCTAGGTAACAGAGTGGCCCTCATGTCAGACAACATCTTGCTTTAGCTTTATGATGTCAGCTTGCTAGGCAACAGAGTGGCCCTCATGTCAGACAACATCTTGCATTAGCTTTATGATGTCAGGTCGCTGCTGGACCAATCGTCCTTGAGGAAGCTGAGCACACAGGAGGATGAGATATCAGAAGTTATGCATTAGGCTACTATCTGTATTCAGGACTGCAAGGCAAATAGGCGGGGGGATGGTAAAGGACTCTAAACCACTTCAAAGCACTGGGGCCTTTTTGAAAGTGGGATGGAGATATAAACAAAAACAGAGATGATCCTTAACAACAATCCAACTTGAGAGTCAGAGTCCAACATACAGAGTGCAGGGGAAGAGGTTAAATAAGCTTCCTTCCGTGAGAATTTCACACTATCGTTCTAAAGTGAGGTAGTGCTTTTTAGCCTCAAAGGCAGCAATTTCCTCGAATGGAACATTGCAAGCACCTGGATCTAAAGCAGGCTTTAGTAGCATTGGAAGCAGTCAGTCTTTTATAAACTATCAGGACCAACACAATGTGATCCATATTACTTCAATCTTGACACAAATTCTATTCAGGCACAGGCTCCGCCTATAAGGTAGTGAGGACATTCTGATGCTGTGAACGTCTTTTCAATGCCTAAAAGGAATGATTGCGATTTTTGCTTACCGTATAAATTGGTAAAATGATGCCGTATGCCGGAAGACTTTTTTTTTTTTCTTCAGTCTCGGCACTGCAGAGAAACTCTGTTGTGAAACACTGCCACTGGTGGTCATTCAGTATAATCTGCAGATGGAAAAGTCCACTGTTAGCACATTTACTATAAGAAATACAAAAATCGGGTTTATTTTAGGGTAAATAGATCAATACTGTGGAGTCTGTAGAATTGTGAAAATCAACAGCTCATTAGAAAATCAAATCTCAATTTGTGTTATTAACCTCCTATACTTCTCGGAATCCTATGCCTCATGTGCTAACACTCTCTAAACAACTGTAGCACATACATTAGGACATAGATAAATAGATATTTTTCCAGCCAAGTGGCAGTGTGCCCTTCTCACTGCATTTGTTTTACGATAGGGTACACCAGTAGCAATTAAGCCAGCTGATCAGTTGAGAGAGGAAGGGTTATGCTACAGTTAATGGGAATAATAAAAACTATGAATAGCATAATTACCATCTTCATTTTAGCCAATTCCTACCAGTTCAGCAATAGTGATGTTGTGACTTTTTATGCTTAAAACTTACCATCATACACAATTGGAAAGCTCAAAAAATGCCCTAATGTCTTTCATCTTACATCTTAGTTCTCAGTTTGGCATCCTGTCTACCCTGCTACTCATTTCATTACCAAGATAAATGTATACTAATGCTTGCTAGGTAACAGAGTGGCCCTCATGTCAGACAACATCTTGCTTTAGCTTTATGATGTCAGCTTGCTAGGCAACAGAGTGGCCCTCATGTCAGACAACATCTTGCATTAGCTTTATGATGTCAGGTCGCTGCTGGACCAATCGTCCTTGAGGAAGCTGAGCACACAGGAGGATGAGATATCAGAAGTTATGCATTAGGCTACTATCTGTATTCAGGACTGCAAGGCAAATAGGCGGGGGGATGGTAAAGGACTCTAAACCACTTCAAAGCACTGGGGCCTTTTTGAAAGTGGGATGGAGATATAAACAAAAACAGAGATGATCCTTAACAACAATCCAACTTGAGAGTCAGAGTCCAACATACAGAGTGCAGGGGAAGAGGTTAAATAAGCTTCCTTCCGTGAGAATTTCACACTATCGTTCTAAAGTGAGGTAGTGCTTTTTAGCCTCAAAGGCAGCAATTTCCTCGAATGGAACATTGCAAGCACCTGGATCTAAAGCAGGCTTTAGTAGCATTGGAAGCAGTCAGTCTATTATAAACTATCAGGACCAACACAATGTGATCCATATTACTTCAATCTTGACACAAATTCTATTCAGGCACAGGCTCCGCCTATAAGGTAGTGAGGACATTCTGATGCTGTGAACGTCTTTTCAATGCCTAAAAGGAATGATTGCGATTTTTGCTTACCGTATAAATTTGTAAAATGATGCCGTATGCCGGAAGACTTTTTTTTTTTTTTCTTCAGTCTCGGCACTGCAGAGAAACTCTGTTGTGAAACACTGCCACTGGTGGTCATTCAGTATAATCTGCAGATGGAAAAGTCCACTGTTAGCACATTTACTATAAGAAATACAAAAATCGGGTTTATTTTAGGGTAAATAGATCAATACTGTGGAGTCTGTAGAATTGTGAAAATCAACAGCTCATTAGAAAATCAAATCTCAATTTGTGTTATTAACCTCCTATACTTCTCGGAATCCTATGCCTCATGTGCTAACACTCTCTAAACAACTGTAGCACATACATTAGGACATAGATAAATAGATATTTTTCCAGCCAAGTGGCAGTGTGCCCTTCTCACTGCATTTGTTTTACGATAGGGTACACCAGTAGCAATTAAGCCAGCTGATCAGTTGAGAGAGGAAGGGTTATGCTACAGTTAATGGGAATAATAAAAACTATGAATAGCATAATTACCATCTTCATTTTAGCCAATTCCTACCAGTTCAGCAATAGTGATGTTGTGACTTTTTATGCTTAAAACTTACCATCATACACAATTAGAAAGCTCAAAAAATGCCCTAATGTCTTTCATCTTACATCTTAGTTCTCAGTTTGGCATCCTGTCTACCCTGCTACTCATTTCATTACCAAGATAAATGTATACTACTGCTTGCTAGGTAACAGAGTGGCCCTCATGTCAGACAACATCTTGCTTTAGCTTTATGATGTCAGCTTGCTAGGCAACAGAGTGGCCCCCATGTCAGACAACATCGTGCTTTAGCTTTATGATGTCAGCTTGCTAGGCAACAGAGTAGCCCTCATTTCAGACAACATCTTGCATTAGCTTTATGATGTCAGGTCGCTGCTGGACCAATCGTCCTTGAGGAAGCTGAGCACACAGGAGGATGAGATATCAGAAGTTATGCATTAGGCTACTATCTGTATTCAGGACTGCAAGGCAAATAGGCGGGGGGATGGTAAAGGAATCTAAACCACTTCAAAGCACTGGGGCCTTTTTGAAAGTGGGATGGAGATATAAACAAAAACAGAGATGATCCTTAACAACAATCCAACTTGAGAGTCAGAGTCCAACATGCAGAGTGCAGGGGAAGAGGTTAAATAAGCTTCCTTCCGTGAGAATTTCACACTATCGTTCTAAAGTGAGGTAGTGCTTTTTAGCCTCAAAGGCAGCAATTTCCTCGAATGGAACATTGCAAGCACCTGGATCTAAAGCAGGCTTTAGTAGCATTGGAAGCAGTCAGTCTTTTATAAACTATCAGGACCAACACAATGTGATCCATATTACTTCAATCTTGACACAAATTCTATTCAGGCACAGGCTCCGCCTATAAGGTAGTGAGGACATTCTGATGCTGTGAACGTCTTTTCAATGCCTAAAAGGAATGATTGCGATTTTTGCTTACCGTATAAATTGGTAAAATGATGCCGTATGCCGGAAGACTTTTTTTTTTTTCTTCAGTCTCGGCACTGCAGAGAAACTCTGTTGTGAAACACTGCCACTGGTGGTCATTCAGTATAATCTGCAGATGGAAAAGTCCACTGTTAGCACATTTACTATAAGAAATACAAAAATCGGGTTTATTTTAGGGTAAATAGATCAATACTGTGGAGTCTGTAGAATTGTGAAAATCAACAGCTCATTAGAAAATCAAATCTCAATTTGTGTTATTAACCTCCTATACTTCTAGGAATCCTATGCCTCATGTGCCAACACTCTCTAAACAACTGTAGCACATACATTAGGACATAGATAAATAGATATTTTTCCAGCCAAGTGGCAGTGTGCCCTTCTCACTGCATTTGTTTTACGATAGGGTACACCAGTAGCAATTAAGCCAGCTGATCAGTTGAGAGAGGAAGGGTTATGCTACAGTTAATGGGAATAATAAAAACTATGAATAGCATAATTACCATCTTCATTTTAGCCAATTCCTACCAGTTCAGCAATAGTGATGTTGTGACTTTTTATGCTTAAAACTTACCATCATACACAATTAGAAAGCTCAAAAAATGCCCTAATGTCTTCCATCTTACGTCTTAGTTTTCAGTTTGGCATCCTGTCTACCCTGCTACTCATTTCATTACCAAGATAAATGTATACTACTGCTTGCTAGGTAACAGAGTGGCCCTCATGTCAGACAACATCTTGCTTTAGCTTTATGATGTCAGCTTGCTAGGCAACAGAGTGGCCCCCATGTCAGACAACATCGTGCTTTAGCTTTATGATGTCAGCTTGCTAGGCAACAGAGTAGCCCTCATTTCAGACAACATCTTGCATTAGCTTTATGATGTCAGGTCGCTGCTGGACCAATCGTCCTTGAGGAAGCTGAGCACACAGGAGGATGAGATATCAGAAGTTATGCATTAGGCTACTATCTGTATTCAGGACTGCAAGGCAAATAGGCGGGGGGATGGTAAAGGAATCTAAACCACTTCAAAGCACTGGGGCCTTTTTGAAAGTGGGATGGAGATATAAACAAAAACAGAGATGATCCTTAACAACAATCCAACTTGAGAGTCAGAGTCCAACATGCAGAGTGCAGGGGAAGAGGTTAAATAAGCTTCCTTCCGTGAGAATTTCACACTATCGTTCTAAAGTGAGGTAGTGCTTTTTAGCCTCAAAGGCAGCAATTTCCTCGAATGGAACATTGCAAGCACCTGGATCTAAAGCAGGCTTTAGTAGCATTGGAAGCAGTCAGTCTTTTATAAACTATCAGGACCAACACAATGTGATCCATATTACTTCAATCTTGACACAAATTCTATTCAGGCACAGGCTCCGCCTATAAGGTAGTGAGGACATTCTGATGCTGTGAACGTCTTTTCAATGCCTAAAAGGAATGATTGCGATTTTTGCTTACCGTATAAATTGGTAAAATGATGCCGTATGCCGGAAGACTTTTTTTTTTTTCTTCAGTCTCGGCACTGCAGAGAAACTCTGTTGTGAAACACTGCCACTGGTGGTCATTCAGTATAATCTGCAGATGGAAAAGTCCACTGTTAGCACATTTACTATAAGAAATACAAAAATCGGGTTTATTTTAGGGTAAATAGATCAATACTGTGGAGTCTGTAGAATTGTGAAAATCAACAGCTCATTAGAAAATCAAATCTCAATTTGTGTTATTAACCTCCTATACTTCTAGGAATCCTATGCCTCATGTGCCAACACTCTCTAAACAACTGTAGCACATACATTAGGACATAGATAAATAGATATTTTTCCAGCCAAGTGGCAGTGTGCCCTTCTCACTGCATTTGTTTTACGATAGGGTACACCAGTAGCAATTAAGCCAGCTGATCAGTTGAGAGAGGAAGGGTTATGCTACAGTTAATGGGAATAATAAAAACTATGAATAGCATAATTACCATCTTCATTTTAGCCAATTCCTACCAGTTCAGCAATAGTGATGTTGTGACTTTTTATGCTTAAAACTTACCATCATACAGAATTGGAAAGCTCAAAAAATGCCCTAATGTCTTTCATCTTACATCTTAGTTTTCAGTTTGGCATCCTGTCTACCCTGCTACTCATTTCATTACCAAGATAAATGTATACTACTGCTTGCTAGGTAACAGAGTGGCCCTCATGTCAGACAACATCTTGCTTTAGCTTTATGATGTCAGCTTGCTAGGCAACAGAGTGGCCCTCATGTCAGACAACATCTTGCATTAGCTTTATGATGTCAGGTCGCTGCTGGACCAATCGTCCTTGAGGAAGCTGAGCACACAGGAGGATGAGATATCAGAAGTTATGCATTAGGCTACTATCTGTATTCAGGACTGCAAGGCAAATAGGCGGGGGGATGGTAAAGGACTCTAAACCACTTCAAAGCACTGGGGCCTTTTTGAAAGTGGGATGGAGATATAAACAAAAACAGAGATGATCCTTAACAACAATCCAACTTGAGAGTCAGAGTCCAACATACAGAGTGCAGGGGAAGAGGTTAAATAAGCTTCCTTCCGTGAGAATTTCACACTATCGTTCTAAAGTGAGGTAGTGCTTTTTAGCCTCAAAGGCAGCAATTTCCTCGAATGGAACATTGCAAGCACCTGGATCTAAAGCAGGCTTTAGTAGCATTGGAAGCAGTCAGTCTTTTATAAACTATCAGGACCAACACAATGTGATCCATATTACTTCAATCTTGACACAAATTCTATTCAGGCACAGGCTCCGCCTATAAGGTAGTGAGGACATTCTGATGCTGTGAACGTCTTTTCAATGCCTAAAAGGAATGATTGCGATTTTTGCTTACCGTATAAATTGGTAAAATGATGCCGTATGCCGGAAGACTTTTTTTTTTTTCTTCAGTCTCGGCACTGCAGAGAAACTCTGTTGTGAAACACTGCCACTGGTGGTCATTCAGTATAATCTGCAGATGGAAAAGTCCACTGTTAGCACATTTACTATAAGAAATACAAAAATCGGGTTTATTTTAGGGTAAATAGATCAATACTGTGGAGTCTGTAGAATTGTGAAAATCAACAGCTCATTAGAAAATCAAATCTCAATTTGTGTTATTAACCTCCTATACTTCTCGGAATCCTATGCCTCATGTGCTAACACTCTCTAAACAACTGTAGCACATACATTAGGACATAGATAAATAGATATTTTTCCAGCCAAGTGGCAGTGTGCCCTTCTCACTGCATTTGTTTTACGATAGGGTACACCAGTAGCAATTAAGCCAGCTGATCAGTTGAGAGAGGAAGGGTTATGCTACAGTTAATGGGAATAATAAAAACTATGAATAGCATAATTACCATCTTCATTTTAGCCAATTCCTACCAGTTCAGCAATAGTGATGTTGTGACTTTTTATGCTTAAAACTTACCATCATACACAATTGGAAAGCTCAAAAAATGCCCTAATGTCTTTCATCTTACATCTTAGTTCTCAGTTTGGCATCCTGTCTACCCTGCTACTCATTTCATTACCAAGATAAATGTATACTAATGCTTGCTAGGTAACAGAGTGGCCCTCATGTCAGACAACATCTTGCTTTAGCTTTATGATGTCAGCTTGCTAGGCAACAGAGTGGCCCTCATGTCAGACAACATCTTGCATTAGCTTTATGATGTCAGGTCGCTGCTGGACCAATCGTCCTTGAGGAAGCTGAGCACACAGGAGGATGAGATATCAGAAGTTATGCATTAGGCTACTATCTGTATTCAGGACTGCAAGGCAAATAGGCGGGGGGATGGTAAAGGACTCTAAACCACTTCAAAGCACTGGGGCCTTTTTGAAAGTGGGATGGAGATATAAACAAAAACAGAGATGATCCTTAACAACAATCCAACTTGAGAGTCAGAGTCCAACATACAGAGTGCAGGGGAAGAGGTTAAATAAGCTTCCTTCCGTGAGAATTTCACACTATCGTTCTAAAGTGAGGTAGTGCTTTTTAGCCTCAAAGGCAGCAATTTCCTCGAATGGAACATTGCAAGCACCTGGATCTAAAGCAGGCTTTAGCAGCATTGGAAGCAGTCAGTCTATTATAAACTATCAGGACCAACACAATGTGATCCATATTACTTCAATCTTGACACAAATTCTATTCAGGCACAGGCTCCGCCTATAAGGTAGTGAGGACATTCTGATGCTGTGAACGTCTTTTCAATGCCTAAAAGGAATGATTGCGATTTTTGCTTACCGTATAAATTTGTAAAATGATGCCGTATGCCGGAAGACTTTTTTTTTTTTTTCTTCAGTCTCGGCACTGCAGAGAAACTCTGTTGTGAAACACTGCCACTGGTGGTCATTCAGTATAATCTGCAGATGGAAAAGTCCACTGTTAGCACATTTACTATAAGAAATACAAAAATCGGGTTTATTTTAGGGTAAATAGATCAATACTGTGGAGTCTGTAGAATTGTGAAAATCAACAGCTCATTAGAAAATCAAATCTCAATTTGTGTTATTAACCTCCTATACTTCTCGGAATCCTATGCCTCATGTGCTAACACTCTCTAAACAACTGTAGCACATACATTAGGACATAGATAAATAGATATTTTTCCAGCCAAGTGGCAGTGTGCCCTTCTCACTGCATTTGTTTTACGATAGGGTACACCAGTAGCAATTAAGCCAGCTGATCAGTTGAGAGAGGAAGGGTTATGCTACAGTTAATGGGAATAATAAAAACTATGAATAGCATAATTACCATCTTCATTTTAGCCAATTCCTACCAGTTCAGCAATAGTGATGTTGTGACTTTTTATGCTTAAAACTTACCATCATACACAATTAGAAAGCTCAAAAAATGCCCTAATGTCTTTCATCTTACATCTTAGTTCTCAGTTTGGCATCCTGTCTACCCTGCTACTCATTTCATTACCAAGATAAATGTATACTACTGCTTGCTAGGTAACAGAGTGGCCCTCATGTCAGACAACATCTTGCTTTAGCTTTATGATGTCAGCTTGCTAGGCAACAGAGTGGCCCCCATGTCAGACAACATCGTGCTTTAGCTTTATGATGTCAGCTTGCTAGGCAACAGAGTAGCCCTCATTTCAGACAACATCTTGCATTAGCTTTATGATGTCAGGTCGCTGCTGGACCAATCGTCCTTGAGGAAGCTGAGCACACAGGAGGATGAGATATCAGAAGTTATGCATTAGGCTACTATCTGTATTCAGGACTGCAAGGCAAATAGGCGGGGGGATGGTAAAGGAATCTAAACCACTTCAAAGCACTGGGGCCTTTTTGAAAGTGGGATGGAGATATAAACAAAAACAGAGATGATCCTTAACAACAATCCAACTTGAGAGTCAGAGTCCAACATGCAGAGTGCAGGGGAAGAGGTTAAATAAGCTTCCTTCCGTGAGAATTTCACACTATCGTTCTAAAGTGAGGTAGTGCTTTTTAGCCTCAAAGGCAGCAATTTCCTCGAATGGAACATTGCAAGCACCTGGATCTAAAGCAGGCTTTAGTAGCATTGGAAGCAGTCAGTCTTTTATAAACTATCAGGACCAACACAATGTGATCCATATTACTTCAATCTTGACACAAATTCTATTCAGGCACAGGCTCCGCCTATAAGGTAGTGAGGACATTCTGATGCTGTGAACGTCTTTTCAATGCCTAAAAGGAATGATTGCGATTTTTGCTTACCGTATAAATTGGTAAAATGATGCCGTATGCCGGAAGACTTTTTTTTTTTTCTTCAGTCTCGGCACTGCAGAGAAACTCTGTTGTGAAACACTGCCACTGGTGGTCATTCAGTATAATCTGCAGATGGAAAAGTCCACTGTTAGCACATTTACTATAAGAAATACAAAAATCGGGTTTATTTTAGGGTAAATAGATCAATACTGTGGAGTCTGTAGAATTGTGAAAATCAACAGCTCATTAGAAAATCAAATCTCAATTTGTGTTATTAACCTCCTATACTTCTAGGAATCCTATGCCTCATGTGCCAACACTCTCTAAACAACTGTAGCACATACATTAGGACATAGATAAATAGATATTTTTCCAGCCAAGTGGCAGTGTGCCCTTCTCACTGCATTTGTTTTACGATAGGGTACACCAGTAGCAATTAAGCCAGCTGATCAGTTGAGAGAGGAAGGGTTATGCTACAGTTAATGGGAATAATAAAAACTATGAATAGCATAATTACCATCTTCATTTTAGCCAATTCCTACCAGTTCAGCAATAGTGATGTTGTGACTTTTTATGCTTAAAACTTACCATCATACACAATTAGAAAGCTCAAAAAATGCCCTAATGTCTTCCATCTTACGTCTTAGTTTTCAGTTTGGCATCCTGTCTACCCTGCTACTCATTTCATTACCAAGATAAATGTATACTACTGCTTGCTAGGTAACAGAGTGGCCCTCATGTCAGACAACATCTTGCTTTAGCTTTATGATGTCAGCTTGCTAGGCAACAGAGTGGCCCCCATGTCAGACAACATCGTGCTTTAGCTTTATGATGTCAGCTTGCTAGGCAACAGAGTAGCCCTCATTTCAGACAACATCTTGCATTAGCTTTATGATGTCAGGTCGCTGCTGGACCAATCGTCCTTGAGGAAGCTGAGCACACAGGAGGATGAGATATCAGAAGTTATGCATTAGGCTACTATCTGTATTCAGGACTGCAAGGCAAATAGGCGGGGGGATGGTAAAGGAATCTAAACCACTTCAACGCACTGGGGCCTTTTTGAAAGTGGGATGGAGATATAAACAAAAACAGAGATGATCCTTAACAACAATCCAACTTGAGAGTCAGAGTCCAACATGCAGAGTGCAGGGGAAGAGGTTAAATAAGCTTCCTTCCGTGAGAATTTCACACTATCGTTCTAAAGTGAGGTAGTGCTTTTTAGCCTCAAAGGCAGCAATTTCCTCGAATGGAACATTGCAAGCACCTGGATCTAAAGCAGGCTTTAGTAGCATTGGAAGCAGTCAGTCTTTTATAAACTATCAGGACCAACACAATGTGATCCATATTACTTCAATCTTGACACAAATTCTATTCAGGCACAGGCTCCGCCTATAAGGTAGTGAGGACATTCTGATGCTGTGAACGTCTTTTCAATGCCTAAAAGGAATGATTGCGATTTTTGCTTACCGTATAAATTGGTAAAATGATGCCGTATGCCGGAAGACTTTTTTTTTTTTCTTCAGTCTCGGCACTGCAGAGAAACTCTGTTGTGAAACACTGCCACTGGTGGTCATTCAGTATAATCTGCAGATGGAAAAGTCCACTGTTAGCACATTTACTATAAGAAATACAAAAATCGGGTTTATTTTAGGGTAAATAGATCAATACTGTGGAGTCTGTAGAATTGTGAAAATCAACAGCTCATTAGAAAATCAAATCTCAATTTGTGTTATTAACCTCCTATACTTCTAGGAATCCTATGCCTCATGTGCCAACACTCTCTAAACAACTGTAGCACATACATTAGGACATAGATAAATAGATATTTTTCCAGCCAAGTGGCAGTGTGCCCTTCTCACTGCATTTGTTTTACGATAGGGTACACCAGTAGCAATTAAGCCAGCTGATCAGTTGAGAGAGGAAGGGTTATGCTACAGTTAATGGGAATAATAAAAACTATGAATAGCATAATTACCATCTACATTTTAGCCAATTCCTACCAGTTCAGCAATAGTGATGTTGTGACTTTTTATGCTTAAAACTTACCATCATACACAATTAGAAAGCTCAAAAAATGCCCTAATGTCTTCCATCTTACGTCTTAGTTTTCAGTTTGGCATCCTGTCTACCCTGCTACTCATTTCATTACCAAGATAAATGTATACTACTGCTTGCTAGGTAACAGAGTGGCCCTCATGTCAGACAACATCTTGCTTTAGCTTTATGATGTCAGCTTGCTAGGCAACAGAGTGGCCCCCATGTCAGACAACATCGTGCTTTAGCTTTATGATGTCAGCTTGCTAGGCAACAGAGTAGCCCTCATTTCAGACAACATCTTGCATTAGCTTTATGATGTCAGGTCGCTGCTGGACCAATCGTCCTTGAGGAAGCTGAGCACACAGGAGGATGAGATATCAGAAGTTATGCATTAGGCTACTATCTGTATTCAGGACTGCAAGGCAAATAGGCGGGGGGATGGTAAAGGAATCTAAACCACTTCAAAGCACTGGGGCCTTTTTGAAAGTGGGATGGAGATATAAACAAAAACAGAGATGATCCTTAACAACAATCCAACTTGAGAGTCAGAGTCCAACATACAGAGTGCAGGGGAAGAGGTTAAATAAGCTTCCTTCCGTGAGAATTTCACACTATCGTTCTAAAGTGAGGTAGTGCTTTTTAGCCTCAAAGGCAGCAATTTCCTCGAATGGAACATTGCAAGCACCTGGATCTAAAGCAGGCTTTAGTAGCATTGGAAGCAGTCAGTCTTTTATAAACTATCAGGACCAACACAATGTGATCCATATTACTTCAATCTTGACACAAATTCTATTCAGGCACAGGCTCCGCCTATAAGGTAGTGAGGACATTCTGATGCTGTGAACGTCTTTTCAATGCCTAAAAGGAATGATTGCGATTTTTGCTTACCGTATAAATTGGTAAAATGATGCCGTATGCCGGAAGACTTTTTTTTTTTTCTTCAGTCTCGGCACTGCAGAGAAACTCTGTTGTGAAACACTGCCACTGGTGGTCATTCAGTATAATCTGCAGATGGAAAAGTCCACTGTTAGCACATTTACTATAAGAAATACAAAAATCGGGTTTATTTTAGGGTAAATAGATCAATACTGTGGAGTCTGTAGAATTGTGAAAATCAACAGCTCATTAGAAAATCAAATCTCAATTTGTGTTATTAACCTCCTATACTTCTCGGAATCCTATGCCTCATGTGCTAACACTCTAAACAACTGTAGCACATACATTAGGACATAGATAAATAGATATTTTTCCAGCCAAGTGGCAGTGTGCCCTTCTCACTGCATTTGTTTTACGATAGGGTACACCAGTAGCAATTAAGCCAGCTGATCAGTTGAGAGAGGAAGGGTTATGCTACAGTTAATGGGAATAATAAAAACTATGAATAGCATAATTACCATCTTCATTTTAGCCAATTCCTACCAGTTCAGCAATAGTGATGTTGTGACTTTTTATGCTTAAAACTTACCATCATACACAATTGGAAAGCTCAAAAAATGCCCTAATGTCTTTCATCTTACATCTTAGTTCTCAGTTTGGCATCCTGTCTACCCTGCTACTCATTTCATTACCAAGATAAATGTATACTACTGCTTGCTAGGTAACAGAGTGGCCCTCATGTCAGACAACATCTTGCTTTAGCTTTATGATGTCAGCTTGCTAGGCAACAGAGTGGCCCTCATGTCAGACAACATCTTGCATTAGCTTTATGATGTCAGGTCGCTGCTGGACCAATCGTCCTTGAGGAAGCTGAGCACACAGGAGGATGAGATATCAGAAGTTATGCATTAGGCTACTATCTGTATTCAGGACTGCAAGGCAAATAGGCGGGGGGATGGTAAAGGACTCTAAACCACTTCAAAGCACTGGGGCCTTTTTGAAAGTGGGATGGAGATATAAACAAAAACAGAGATGATCCTTAACAACAATCCAACTTGAGAGTCAGAGTCCAACATACAGAGTGCAGGGGAAGAGGTTAAATAAGCTTCCTTCCGTGAGAATTTCACACTATCGTTCTAAAGTGAGGTAGTGCTTTTTAGCCTCAAAGGCAGCAATTTCCTCGAATGGAACATTGCAAGCACCTGGATCTAAAGCAGGCTTTAGTAGCATTGGAAGCAGTCAGTCTTTTATAAACTATCAGGACCAACACAATGTGATCCATATTACTTCAATCTTGACACAAATTCTATTCAGGCACAGGCTCCGCCTATAAGGTAGTGAGGACATTCTGATGCTGTGAACGTCTTTTCAATGCCTAAAAGGAATGATTGCGATTTTTGCTTACCGTATAAATTGGTAAAATGATGCCGTATGCCGGAAGACTTTTTTTTTTTTCTTCAGTCTCGGCACTGCAGAGAAACTCTGTTGTGAAACACTGCCACTGGTGGTCATTCAGTATAATCTGCAGATGGAAAAGTCCACTGTTAGCACATTTACTATAAGAAATACAAAAATCGGGTTTATTTTAGGGTAAATAGATCAATACTGTGGAGTCTGTAGAATTGTGAAAATCAACAGCTCATTAGAAAATCAAATCTCAATTTGTGTTATTAACCTCCTATACTTCTAGGAATCCTATGCCTCATGTGCCAACACTCTCTAAACAACTGTAGCACATACATTAGGACATAGATAAATAGATATTTTTCCAGCCAAGTGGCAGTGTGCCCTTCTCACTGCATTTGTTTTACGATAGGGTACACCAGTAGCAATTAAGCCAGCTGATCAGTTGAGAGAGGAAGGGTTATGCTACAGTTAATGGGAATAATAAAAACTATGAATAGCATAATTACCATCTTCATTTTAGCCAATTCCTACCAGTTCAGCAATAGTGATGTTGTGACTTTTTATGCTTAAAACTTACCATCATACACAATTAGAAAGCTCAAAAAATGCCCTAATGTCTTCCATCTTACGTCTTAGTTTTCAGTTTGGCATCCTGTCTACCCTGCTACTCATTTCATTACCAAGATAAATGTATACTACTGCTTGCTAGGTAACAGAGTGGCCCTCATGTCAGACAACATCTTGCTTTAGCTTTATGATGTCAGCTTGCTAGGCAACAGAGTGGCCCCCATGTCAGACAACATCGTGCTTTAGCTTTATGATGTCAGCTTGCTAGGCAACAGAGTAGCCCTCATTTCAGACAACATCTTGCATTAGCTTTATGATGTCAGGTCGCTGCTGGACCAATCGTCCTTGAGGAAGCTGAGCACACAGGAGGATGAGATATCAGAAGTTATGCATTAGGCTACTATCTGTATTCAGGACTGCAAGGCAAATAGGCGGGGGGATGGTAAAGGAATCTAAACCACTTCAAAGCACTGGGGCCTTTTTGAAAGTGGGATGGAGATATAAACAAAAACAGAGATGATCCTTAACAACAATCCAACTTGAGAGTCAGAGTCCAACATGCAGAGTGCAGGGGAAGAGGTTAAATAAGCTTCCTTCCGTGAGAATTTCACACTATCGTTCTAAAGTGAGGTAGTGCTTTTTAGCCTCAAAGGCAGCAATTTCCTCGAATGGAACATTGCAAGCACCTGGATCTAAAGCAGGCTTTAGTAGCATTGGAAGCAGTCAGTCTTTTATAAACTATCAGGACCAACACAATGTGATCCATATTACTTCAATCTTGACACAAATTCTATTCAGGCACAGGCTCCGCCTATAAGGTAGTGAGGACATTCTGATGCTGTGAACGTCTTTTCAATGCCTAAAAGGAATGATTGCGATTTTTGCTTACCGTATAAATTGGTAAAATGATGCCGTATGCCGGAAGACTTTTTTTTTTTTCTTCAGTCTCGGCACTGCAGAGAAACTCTGTTGTGAAACACTGCCACTGGTGGTCATTCAGTATAATCTGCAGATGGAAAAGTCCACTGTTAGCACATTTACTATAAGAAATACAAAAATCGGGTTTATTTTAGGGTAAATAGATCAATACTGTGGAGTCTGTAGAATTGTGAAAATCAACAGCTCATTAGAAAATCAAATCTCAATTTGTGTTATTAACCTCCTATACTTCTAGGAATCCTATGCCTCATGTGCCAACACTCTCTAAACAACTGTAGCACATACATTAGGACATAGATAAATAGATATTTTTCCAGCCAAGTGGCAGTGTGCCCTTCTCACTGCATTTGTTTTACGATAGGGTACACCAGTAGCAATTAAGCCAGCTGATCAGTTGAGAGAGGAAGGGTTATGCTACAGTTAATGGGAATAATAAAAACTATGAATAGCATAATTACCATCTTCATTTTAGCCAATTCCTACCAGTTCAGCAATAGTGATGTTGTGACTTTTTATGCTTAAAACTTACCATCATACACAATTAGAAAGCTCAAAAAATGCCCCAATGTCTTCCATCTTACGTCTTAGTTTTCAGTTTGGCATCCTGTCTACCCTGCTACTCATTTCATTACCAAGATAAATGTATACTACTGCTTGCTAGGTAACAGAGTGGCCCTCATGTCAGACAACATCTTGCTTTAGCTTTATGATGTCAGCTTGCTAGGCAACAGAGTGGCCCCCATGTCAGACAACATCGTGCTTTAGCTTTATGATGTCAGCTTGCTAGGCAACAGAGTAGCCCTCATTTCAGACAACATCTTGCATTAGCTTTATGATGTCAGGTCGCTGCTGGACCAATCGTCCTTGAGGAAGCTGAGCACACAGGAGGATGAGATATCAGAAGTTATGCATTAGGCTACTATCTGTATTCAGGACTGCAAGGCAAATAGGCGGGGGGATGGTAAAGGAATCTAAACCACTTCAAAGCACTGGGGCCTTTTTGAAAGTGGGATGGAGATATAAACAAAAACAGAGATGATCCTTAACAACAATCCAACTTGAGAGTCAGAGTCCAACATACAGAGTGCAGGGGAAGAGGTTAAATAAGCTTCCTTCCGTGAGAATTTCACACTATCGTTCTAAAGTGAGGTAGTGCTTTTTAGCCTCAAAGGCAGCAATTTCCTCGAATGGAACATTGCAAGCACCTGGATCTAAAGCAGGCTTTAGTAGCATTGGAAGCAGTCAGTCTTTTATAAACTATCAGGACCAACACAATGTGATCCATATTACTTCAATCTTGACACAAATTCTATTCAGGCACAGGCTCCGCCTATAAGGTAGTGAGGACATTCTGATGCTGTGAACGTCTTTTCAATGCCTAAAAGGAATGATTGCGATTTTTGCTTACCGTATAAATTGGTAAAATGATGCCGTATGCCGGAAGACTTTTTTTTTTTTCTTCAGTCTCGGCACTGCAGAGAAACTCTGTTGTGAAACACTGCCACTGGTGGTCATTCAGTATAATCTGCAGATGGAAAAGTCCACTGTTAGCACATTTACTATAAGAAATACAAAAATCGGGTTTATTTTAGGGTAAATAGATCAATACTGTGGAGTCTGTAGAATTGTGAAAATCAACAGCTCATTAGAAAATCAAATCTCAATTTGTGTTATTAACCTCCTATACTTCTAGGAATCCTATGCCTCATGTGCCAACACTCTCTAAACAACTGTAGCACATACATTAGGACATAGATAAATAGATATTTTTCCAGCCAAGTGGCAGTGTGCCCTTCTCACTGCATTTGTTTTACGATAGGGTACACCAGTAGCAATTAAGCCAGCTGATCAGTTGAGAGAGGAAGGGTTATGCTACAGTTAATGGGAATAATAAAAACTATGAATAGCATAATTACCATCTTCATTTTAGCCAATTCCTACCAGTTCAGCAATAGTGATGTTGTGACTTTTTATGCTTAAAACTTACCATCATACACAATTGGAAAGCTCAAAAAATGCCCTAATGTCTTTCATCTTACATCTTAGTTTTCAGTTTGGCATCCTGTCTACCCTGCTACTCATTTCATTACCAAGATAAATGTATACTACTGCTTGCTAGGTAACAGAGTGGCCCTCATGTCAGACAACATCTTGCTTTAGCTTTATGATGTCAGCTTGCTAGGCAACAGAGTGGCCCCCATGTCAGACAACATCGTGCTTTAGCTTTATGATGTCAGCTTGCTAGGCAACAGAGTAGCCCTCATGTCAGAAAACATCTTGCATTAGCTTTATGATGTCAGGTCGCTGCTGGACCAATCGTCCTTGAGGAAGCTGAGCACACGGGAGGATGAGATATCAGAAGTTATGCATTAGGCTACTATCTGTATTCAGGACTGCAAGGCAAATAGGCGGGGGGATGGTAAAGGACTCTAAACCACTTCAAAGCACTGGGGCCTTTTTGAAAGTGGGATGGAGATATAAACAAAAACAGAGATGATCCTTAACAACAATCCAACTTGAGAGTCAGAGTCCAACATACAGAGTGCAGGGGAAGAGGTTAAATAAGCTTCCTTCCGTGAGAATTTCACACTATCGTTCTAAAGTGAGGTAGTGCTTTTTAGCCTCAAAGGCAGCAATTTCCTCGAATGGAACATTGCAAGCACCTGGATCTAAAGCAGGCTTTAGTAGCATTGGAAGCAGTCAGTCTATTATAAACTATCAGGACCAACACAATGTGATCCATATTACTTCAATCTTGACACAAATTCTATTCAGGCACAGGCTCCGCCTATAAGGTAGTGAGGACATTCTGATGCTGTGAACGTCTTTTCAATGCCTAAAAGGAATGATTGCGATTTTTGCTTACCGTATAAATTGGTAAAATGATGCCATATGCCGGAAGACTTTTTTTTTTTTCTTCTTCAGTCTCGGCACTGCAGAGAAACTCTGTTGTGAAACACTGCCACTGGTGGTCATTCAGTATAATCTGCAGATGGAAAAGTCCACTGTTAGCACATTTACTATAAGAAATACAAAAATCGGGTTTATTTTAGGGTAAATAGATCAATACTGTGGAGTCTGTAGAATTGTGAAAATCAACAGCTCATTAGAAAATCAAATCTCAATTTGTGTTATTAACCTCCTATACTTCTCGGAATCCTATGCCTCATGTGCTAACACTCTCTAAACAACTGTAGCACATACATTAGGACATAGATAAATAGATATTTTTCCAGCCAAGTGGCAGTGTGCCCTTCTCACTGCATTTGTTTTACGATAGGGTACACCAGTAGCAATTAAGCCAGCTGATCAGTTGAGAGAGGAAGGGTTATGCTACAGTTAATGGGAATAATAAAAACTATGAATAGCATAATTACCATCTTCATTTTAGCCAATTCCTACCAGTTCAGCAATAGTGATGTTGTGACTTTTTATGCTTAAAACTTACCATCATACAGAATTGGAAAGCTCAAAAAATGCCCTAATGTCTTTCATCTTACATCTTAGTTTTCAGTTTGGCATCCTGTCTACCCTGCTACTCATTTCATTACCAAGATAAATGTATACTACTGCTTGCTAGGTAACAGAGTGGCCCTCATGTCAGACAACATCTTGCTTTAGCTTTATGATGTCAGCTTGCTAGGCAACAGAGTGGCCCTCATGTCAGACAACATCTTGCATTAGCTTTATGATGTCAGGTCGCTGCTGGACCAATCGTCCTTGAGGAAGCTGAGCACACAGGAGGATGAGATATCAGAAGTTATGCATTAGGCTACTATCTGTATTCAGGACTGCAAGGCAAATAGGCGGGGGGATGGTAAAGGACTCTAAACCACTTCAAAGCACTGGGGCCTTTTTGAAAGTGGGATGGAGATATAAACAAAAACAGAGATGATCCTTAACAACAATCCAACTTGAGAGTCAGAGTCCAACATACAGAGTGCAGGGGAAGAGGTTAAATAAGCTTCCTTCCGTGAGAATTTCACACTATCGTTCTAAAGTGAGGTAGTGCTTTTTAGCCTCAAAGGCAGCAATTTCCTCGAATGGAACATTGCAAGCACCTGGATCTAAAGCAGGCTTTAGTAGCATTGGAAGCAGTCAGTCTTTTATAAACTATCAGGACCAACACAATGTGATCCATATTACTTCAATCTTGACACAAATTCTATTCAGGCACAGGCTCCGCCTATAAGGTAGTGAGGACATTCTGATGCTGTGAACGTCTTTTCAATGCCTAAAAGGAATGATTGCGATTTTTGCTTACCGTATAAATTGGTAAAATGATGCCGTATGCCGGAAGACTTTTTTTTTTTTCTTCAGTCTCGGCACTGCAGAGAAACTCTGTTGTGAAACACTGCCACTGGTGGTCATTCAGTATAATCTGCAGATGGAAAAGTCCACTGTTAGCACATTTACTATAAGAAATACAAAAATCGGGTTTATTTTAGGGTAAATAGATCAATACTGTGGAGTCTGTAGAATTGTGAAAATCAACAGCTCATTAGAAAATCAAATCTCAATTTGTGTTATTAACCTCCTATACTTCTCGGAATCCTATGCCTCATGTGCTAACACTCTCTAAACAACTGTAGCACATACATTAGGACATAGATAAATAGATATTTTTCCAGCCAAGTGGCAGTGTGCCCTTCTCACTGCATTTGTTTTACGATAGGGTACACCAGTAGCAATTAAGCCAGCTGATCAGTTGAGAGAGGAAGGGTTATGCTACAGTTAATGGGAATAATAAAAACTATGAATAGCATAATTACCATCTTCATTTTAGCCAATTCCTACCAGTTCAGCAATAGTGATGTTGTGACTTTTTATGCTTAAAACTTACCATCATACACAATTGGAAAGCTCAAAAAATGCCCTAATGTCTTTCATCTTACATCTTAGTTCTCAGTTTGGCATCCTGTCTACCCTGCTACTCATTTCATTACCAAGATAAATGTATACTAATGCTTGCTAGGTAACAGAGTGGCCCTCATGTCAGACAACATCTTGCTTTAGCTTTATGATGTCAGCTTGCTAGGCAACAGAGTGGCCCTCATGTCAGACAACATCTTGCATTAGCTTTATGATGTCAGGTCGCTGCTGGACCAATCGTCCTTGAGGAAGCTGAGCACACAGGAGGATGAGATATCAGAAGTTATGCATTAGGCTACTATCTGTATTCAGGACTGCAAGGCAAATAGGCGGGGGGATGGTAAAGGACTCTAAACCACTTCAAAGCACTGGGGCCTTTTTGAAAGTGGGATGGAGATATAAACAAAAACAGAGATGATCCTTAACAACAATCCAACTTGAGAGTCAGAGTCCAACATACAGAGTGCAGGGGAAGAGGTTAAATAAGCTTCCTTCCGTGAGAATTTCACACTATCGTTCTAAAGTGAGGTAGTGCTTTTTAGCCTCAAAGGCAGCAATTTCCTCGAATGGAACATTGCAAGCACCTGGATCTAAAGCAGGCTTTAGTAGCATTGGAAGCAGTCAGTCTATTATAAACTATCAGGACCAACACAATGTGATCCATATTACTTCAATCTTGACACAAATTCTATTCAGGCACAGGCTCCGCCTATAAGGTAGTGAGGACATTCTGATGCTGTGAACGTCTTTTCAATGCCTAAAAGGAATGATTGCGATTTTTGCTTACCGTATAAATTTGTAAAATGATGCCGTATGCCGGAAGACTTTTTTTTTTTTTTCTTCAGTCTCGGCACTGCAGAGAAACTCTGTTGTGAAACACTGCCACTGGTGGTCATTCAGTATAATCTGCAGATGGAAAAGTCCACTGTTAGCACATTTACTATAAGAAATACAAAAATCGGGTTTATTTTAGGGTAAATAGATCAATACTGTGGAGTCTGTAGAATTGTGAAAATCAACAGCTCATTAGAAAATCAAATCTCAATTTGTGTTATTAACCTCCTATACTTCTCGGAATCCTATGCCTCATGTGCTAACACTCTCTAAACAACTGTAGCACATACATTAGGACATAGATAAATAGATATTTTTCCAGCCAAGTGGCAGTGTGCCCTTCTCACTGCATTTGTTTTACGATAGGGTACACCAGTAGCAATTAAGCCAGCTGATCAGTTGAGAGAGGAAGGGTTATGCTACAGTTAATGGGAATAATAAAAACTATGAATAGCATAATTACCATCTTCATTTTAGCCAATTCCTACCAGTTCAGCAATAGTGATGTTGTGACTTTTTATGCTTAAAACTTACCATCATACACAATTAGAAAGCTCAAAAAATGCCCTAATGTCTTTCATCTTACATCTTAGTTCTCAGTTTGGCATCCTGTCTACCCTGCTACTCATTTCATTACCAAGATAAATGTATACTACTGCTTGCTAGGTAACAGAGTGGCCCTCATGTCAGACAACATCTTGCTTTAGCTTTATGATGTCAGCTTGCTAGGCAACAGAGTGGCCCCCATGTCAGACAACATCGTGCTTTAGCTTTATGATGTCAGCTTGCTAGGCAACAGAGTAGCCCTCATTTCAGACAACATCTTGCATTAGCTTTATGATGTCAGGTCGCTGCTGGACCAATCGTCCTTGAGGAAGCTGAGCACACAGGAGGATGAGATATCAGAAGTTATGCATTAGGCTACTATCTGTATTCAGGACTGCAAGGCAAATAGGCGGGGGGATGGTAAAGGAATCTAAACCACTTCAAAGCACTGGGGCCTTTTTGAAAGTGGGATGGAGATATAAACAAAAACAGAGATGATCCTTAACAACAATCCAACTTGAGAGTCAGAGTCCAACATGCAGAGTGCAGGGGAAGAGGTTAAATAAGCTTCCTTCCGTGAGAATTTCACACTATCGTTCTAAAGTGAGGTAGTGCTTTTTAGCCTCAAAGGCAGCAATTTCCTCGAATGGAACATTGCAAGCACCTGGATCTAAAGCAGGCTTTAGTAGCATTGGAAGCAGTCAGTCTTTTATAAACTATCAGGACCAACACAATGTGATCCATATTACTTCAATCTTGACACAAATTCTATTCAGGCACAGGCTCCGCCTATAAGGTAGTGAGGACATTCTGATGCTGTGAACGTCTTTTCAATGCCTAAAAGGAATGATTGCGATTTTTGCTTACCGTATAAATTGGTAAAATGATGCCGTATGCCGGAAGACTTTTTTTTTTTTCTTCAGTCTCGGCACTGCAGAGAAACTCTGTTGTGAAACACTGCCACTGGTGGTCATTCAGTATAATCTGCAGATGGAAAAGTCCACTGTTAGCACATTTACTATAAGAAATACAAAAATCGGGTTTATTTTAGGGTAAATAGATCAATACTGTGGAGTCTGTAGAATTGTGAAAATCAACAGCTCATTAGAAAATCAAATCTCAATTTGTGTTATTAACCTCCTATACTTCTAGGAATCCTATGCCTCATGTGCCAACACTCTCTAAACAACTGTAGCACATACATTAGGACATAGATAAATAGATATTTTTCCAGCCAAGTGGCAGTGTGCCCTTCTCACTGCATTTGTTTTACGATAGGGTACACCAGTAGCAATTAAGCCAGCTGATCAGTTGAGAGAGGAAGGGTTATGCTACAGTTAATGGGAATAATAAAAACTATGAATAGCATAATTACCATCTTCATTTTAGCCAATTCCTACCAGTTCAGCAATAGTGATGTTGTGACTTTTTATGCTTAAAACTTACCATCATACACAATTAGAAAGCTCAAAAAATGCCCTAATGTCTTCCATCTTACGTCTTAGTTTTCAGTTTGGCATCCTGTCTACCCTGCTACTCATTTCATTACCAAGATAAATGTATACTACTGCTTGCTAGGTAACAGAGTGGCCCTCATGTCAGACAACATCTTGCTTTAGCTTTATGATGTCAGCTTGCTAGGCAACAGAGTGGCCCCCATGTCAGACAACATCGTGCTTTAGCTTTATGATGTCAGCTTGCTAGGCAACAGAGTAGCCCTCATTTCAGACAACATCTTGCATTAGCTTTATGATGTCAGGTCGCTGCTGGACCAATCGTCCTTGAGGAAGCTGAGCACACAGGAGGATGAGATATCAGAAGTTATGCATTAGGCTACTATCTGTATTCAGGACTGCAAGGCAAATAGGCGGGGGGATGGTAAAGGAATCTAAACCACTTCAAAGCACTGGGGCCTTTTTGAAAGTGGGATGGAGATATAAACAAAAACAGAGATGATCCTTAACAACAATCCAACTTGAGAGTCAGAGTCCAACATACAGAGTGCAGGGGAAGAGGTTAAATAAGCTTCCTTCCGTGAGAATTTCACACTATCGTTCTAAAGTGAGGTAGTGCTTTTTAGCCTCAAAGGCAGCAATTTCCTCGAATGGAACATTGCAAGCACCTGGATCTAAAGCAGGCTTTAGTAGCATTGGAAGCAGTCAGTCTTTTATAAACTATCAGGACCAACACAATGTGATCCATATTACTTCAATCTTGACACAAATTCTATTCAGGCACAGGCTCCGCCTATAAGGTAGTGAGGACATTCTGATGCTGTGAACGTCTTTTCAATGCCTAAAAGGAATGATTGCGATTTTTGCTTACCGTATAAATTGGTAAAATGATGCCGTATGCCGGAAGACTTTTTTTTTTTTCTTCAGTCTCGGCACTGCAGAGAAACTCTGTTGTGAAACACTGCCACTGGTGGTCATTCAGTATAATCTGCAGATGGAAAAGTCCACTGTTAGCACATTTACTATAAGAAATACAAAAATCGGGTTTATTTTAGGGTAAATAGATCAATACTGTGGAGTCTGTAGAATTGTGAAAATCAACAGCTCATTAGAAAATCAAATCTCAATTTGTGTTATTAACCTCCTATACTTCTCGGAATCCTATGCCTCATGTGCTAACACTCTAAACAACTGTAGCACATACATTAGGACATAGATAAATAGATATTTTTCCAGCCAAGTGGCAGTGTGCCCTTCTCACTGCATTTGTTTTACGATAGGGTACACCAGTAGCAATTAAGCCAGCTGATCAGTTGAGAGAGGAAGGGTTATGCTACAGTTAATGGGAATAATAAAAACTATGAATAGCATAATTACCATCTTCATTTTAGCCAATTCCTACCAGTTCAGCAATAGTGATGTTGTGACTTTTTATGCTTAAAACTTACCATCATACACAATTGGAAAGCTCAAAAAATGCCCTAATGTCTTTCATCTTACATCTTAGTTCTCAGTTTGGCATCCTGTCTACCCTGCTACTCATTTCATTACCAAGATAAATGTATACTACTGCTTGCTAGGTAACAGAGTGGCCCTCATGTCAGACAACATCTTGCTTTAGCTTTATGATGTCAGCTTGCTAGGCAACAGAGTGGCCCTCATGTCAGACAACATCTTGCATTAGCTTTATGATGTCAGGTCGCTGCTGGACCAATCGTCCTTGAGGAAGCTGAGCACACAGGAGGATGAGATATCAGAAGTTATGCATTAGGCTACTATCTGTATTCAGGACTGCAAGGCAAATAGGCGGGGGGATGGTAAAGGACTCTAAACCACTTCAAAGCACTGGGGCCTTTTTGAAAGTGGGATGGAGATATAAACAAAAACAGAGATGATCCTTAACAACAATCCAACTTGAGAGTCAGAGTCCAACATACAGAGTGCAGGGGAAGAGGTTAAATAAGCTTCCTTCCGTGAGAATTTCACACTATCGTTCTAAAGTGAGGTAGTGCTTTTTAGCCTCAAAGGCAGCAATTTCCTCGAATGGAACATTGCAAGCACCTGGATCTAAAGCAGGCTTTAGTAGCATTGGAAGCAGTCAGTCTATTATAAACTATCAGGACCAACACAATGTGATCCATATTACTTCAATCTTGACACAAATTCTATTCAGGCACAGGCTCCGCCTATAAGGTAGTGAGGACATTCTGATGCTGTGAACGTCTTTTCAATGCCTAAAAGGAATGATTGCGATTTTTGCTTACCGTATAAATTGGTAAAATGATGCCGTATGACTTTTTTTTTTTTCTTCAGTCTCGGCACTGCAGAGAAACTCTGTTGTGAAACACTGCCACTGGTGGTCATTCAGTATAATCTGCAGATGGAAAAGTCCACTGTTAGCACATTTACTATAAGAAATACAAAAATCGGGTTTATTTTAGGGTAAATAGATCAATACTGTGGAGTCTGTAGAATTGTGAAAATCAACAGCTCATTAGAAAATCAAATCTCAATTTGTGTTATTAACCTCCTATACTTCTCGGAATCCTATGCCTCATGTGCTAACACTCTCTAAACAACTGTAGCACATACATTAGGACATAGATAAATAGATATTTTTCCAGCCAAGTGGCAGTGTGCCCTTCTCACTGCATTTGTTTTACGATAGGGTACACCAGTAGCAATTAAGCCAGCTGATCAGTTGAGAGAGGAAGGGTTATGCTACAGTTAATGGGAATAATAAAAACTATGAATAGCATAATTACCATCTTCATTTTAGCCAATTCCTACCAGTTCAGCAATAGTGATGTTGTGACTTTTTATGCTTAAAACTTACCATCATACACAATTGGAAAGCTCAAAAAATGCCCTAATGTCTTTCATCTTACATCTTAGTTTTCAGTTTGGCATCCTGTCTACCCTGCTACTCATTTCATTACCAAGATAAATGTATACTACTGCTTGCTAGGTAACAGAGTGGCCCTCATGTCAGACAACATCTTGCTTTAGCTTTATGATGTCAGCTTGCTAGGCAACAGAGTGGCCCTCATGTCAGACAACATCTTGCATTAGCTTTATGATGTCAGGTCGCTGCTGGACCAATCGTCCTTGAGGAAGCTGAGCACACAGGAGGATGAGATATCAGAAGTTATGCATTAGGCTACTATCTGTATTCAGGACTGCAAGGCAAATAGGCGGGGGGATGGTAAAGGACTCTAAACCACTTCAAAGCACTGGGGCCTTTTTGAAAGTGGGATGGAGATATAAACAAAAACAGAGATGATCCTTAACAACAATCCAACTTGAGAGTCAGAGTCCAACATACAGAGTGCAGGGGAAGAGGTTAAATAAGCTTCCTTCCGTGAGAATTTCACACTATCGTTCTAAAGTGAGGTAGTGCTTTTTAGCCTCAAAGGCAGCAATTTCCTCGAATGGAACATTGCAAGCACCTGGATCTAAAGCAGGCTTTAGTAGCATTGGAAGCAGTCAGTCTTTTATAAACTATCAGGACCAACACAATGTGATCCATATTACTTCAATCTTGACACAAATTCTATTCAGGCACAGGCTCCGCCTATAAGGTAGTGAGGACATTCTGATGCTGTGAACGTCTTTTCAATGCCTAAAAGGAATGATTGCGATTTTTGCTTACCGTATAAATTGGTAAAATGATGCCGTATGCCGGAAGACTTTTTTTTTTTTCTTCAGTCTCGGCACTGCAGAGAAACTCTGTTGTGAAACACTGCCACTGGTGGTCATTCAGTATAATCTGCAGATGGAAAAGTCCACTGTTAGCACATTTACTATAAGAAATACAAAAATCGGGTTTATTTTAGGGTAAATAGATCAATACTGTGGAGTCTGTAGAATTGTGAAAATCAACAGCTCATTAGAAAATCAAATCTCAATTTGTGTTATTAACCTCCTATACTTCTAGGAATCCTATGCCTCATGTGCCAACACTCTCTAAACAACTGTAGCACATACATTAGGACATAGATAAATAGATATTTTTCCAGCCAAGTGGCAGTGTGCCCTTCTCACTGCATTTGTTTTACGATAGGGTACACCAGTAGCAATTAAGCCAGCTGATCAGTTGAGAGAGGAAGGGTTATGCTACAGTTAATGGGAATAATAAAAACTATGAATAGCATAATTACCATCTTCATTTTAGCCAATTCCTACCAGTTCAGCAATAGTGATGTTGTGACTTTTTATGCTTAAAACTTACCATCATACACAATTAGAAAGCTCAAAAAATGCCCTAATGTCTTCCATCTTACGTCTTAGTTTTCAGTTTGGCATCCTGTCTACCCTGCTACTCATTTCATTACCAAGATAAATGTATACTACTGCTTGCTAGGTAACAGAGTGGCCCTCATGTCAGACAACATCTTGCTTTAGCTTTATGATGTCAGCTTGCTAGGCAACAGAGTGGCCCCCATGTCAGACAACATCGTGCTTTAGCTTTATGATGTCAGCTTGCTAGGCAACAGAGTAGCCCTCATTTCAGACAACATCTTGCATTAGCTTTATGATGTCAGGTCGCTGCTGGACCAATCGTCCTTGAGGAAGCTGAGCACACAGGAGGATGAGATATCAGAAGTTATGCATTAGGCTACTATCTGTATTCAGGACTGCAAGGCAAATAGGCGGGGGGATGGTAAAGGAATCTAAACCACTTCAAAGCACTGGGGCCTTTTTGAAAGTGGGATGGAGATATAAACAAAAACAGAGATGATCCTTAACAACAATCCAACTTGAGAGTCAGAGTCCAACATACAGAGTGCAGGGGAAGAGGTTAAATAAGCTTCCTTCCGTGAGAATTTCACACTATCGTTCTAAAGTGAGGTAGTGCTTTTTAGCCTCAAAGGCAGCAATTTCCTCGAATGGAACATTGCAAGCACCTGGATCTAAAGCAGGCTTTAGTAGCATTGGAAGCAGTCAGTCTATTATAAACTATCAGGACCAACACAATGTGATCCATATTACTTCAATCTTGACACAAATTCTATTCAGGCACAGGCTCCGCCTATAAGGTAGTGAGGACATTCTGATGCTGTGAACGTCTTTTCAATGCCTAAAAGGAATGATTGCGATTTTTGCTTACCGTATAAATTGGTAAAATGATGCCGTATGCCGGAAGACTTTTTTTTTTTTCTTCAGTCTCGGCACTGCAGAGAAACTCTGTTGTGAAACACTGCCACTGGTGGTCATTCAGTATAATCTGCAGATGGAAAAGTCCACTGTTAGCACATTTACTATAAGAAATACAAAAATCGGGTTTATTTTAGGGTAAATAGATCAATACTGTGGAGTCTGTAGAATTGTGAAAATCAACAGCTCATTAGAAAATCAAATCTCAATTTGTGTTATTAACCTCCTATACTTCTCGGAATCCTATGCCTCATGTGCTAACACTCTCTAAACAACTGTAGCACATACATTAGGACATAGATAAATAGATATTTTTCCAGCCAAGTGGCAGTGTGCCCTTCTCACTGCATTTGTTTTACGATAGGGTACACCAGTAGCAATTAAGCCAGCTGATCAGTTGAGAGAGGAAGGGTTATGCTACAGTTAATGGGAATAATAAAAACTATGAATAGCATAATTACCATCTTCATTTTAGCCAATTCCTACCAGTTCAGCAATAGTGATGTTGTGACTTTTTATGCTTAAAACTTACCATCATACACAATTGGAAAGCTCAAAAAATGCCCTAATGTCTTTCATCTTACATCTTAGTTTTCAGTTTGGCATCCTGTCTACCCTGCTACTCATTTCATTACCAAGATAAATGTATACTACTGCTTGCTAGGTAACAGAGTGGCCCTCATGTCAGACAACATCTTGCTTTAGCTTTATGATGTCAGCTTGCTAGGCAACAGAGTGGCCCTCATGTCAGACAACATCTTGCATTAGCTTTATGATGTCAGGTCGCTGCTGGACCAATCGTCCTTGAGGAAGCTGAGCACACAGGAGGATGAGATATCAGAAGTTATGCATTAGGCTACTATCTGTATTCAGGACTGCAAGGCAAATAGGCGGGGGGATGGTAAAGGACTCTAAACCACTTCAAAGCACTGGGGCCTTTTTGAAAGTGGGATGGAGATATAAACAAAAACAGAGATGATCCTTAACAACAATCCAACTTGAGAGTCAGAGTCCAACATACAGAGTGCAGGGGAAGAGGTTAAATAAGCTTCCTTCCGTGAGAATTTCACACTATCGTTCTAAAGTGAGGTAGTGCTTTTTAGCCTCAAAGGCAGCAATTTCCTCGAATGGAACATTGCAAGCACCTGGATCTAAAGCAGGCTTTAGTAGCATTGGAAGCAGTCAGTCTTTTATAAACTATCAGGACCAACACAATGTGATCCATATTACTTCAATCTTGACACAAATTCTATTCAGGCACAGGCTCCGCCTATAAGGTAGTGAGGACATTCTGATGCTGTGAACGTCTTTTCAATGCCTAAAAGGAATGATTGCGATTTTTGCTTACCGTATAAATTGGTAAAATGATGCCGTATGCCGGAAGACTTTTTTTTTTTTCTTCAGTCTCGGCACTGCAGAGAAACTCTGTTGTGAAACACTGCCACTGGTGGTCATTCAGTATAATCTGCAGATGGAAAAGTCCACTGTTAGCACATTTACTATAAGAAATACAAAAATCGGGTTTATTTTAGGGTAAATAGATCAATACTGTGGAGTCTGTAGAATTGTGAAAATCAACAGCTCATTAGAAAATCAAATCTCAATTTGTGTTATTAACCTCCTATACTTCTAGGAATCCTATGCCTCATGTGCCAACACTCTCTAAACAACTGTAGCACATACATTAGGACATAGATAAATAGATATTTTTCCAGCCAAGTGGCAGTGTGCCCTTCTCACTGCATTTGTTTTACGATAGGGTACACCAGTAGCAATTAAGCCAGCTGATCAGTTGAGAGAGGAAGGGTTATGCTACAGTTAATGGGAATAATAAAAACTATGAATAGCATAATTACCATCTTCATTTTAGCCAATTCCTACCAGTTCAGCAATAGTGATGTTGTGACTTTTTATGCTTAAAACTTACCATCATACACAATTAGAAAGCTCAAAAAATGCCCTAATGTCTTCCATCTTACGTCTTAGTTTTCAGTTTGGCATCCTGTCTACCCTGCTACTCATTTCATTACCAAGATAAATGTATACTACTGCTTGCTAGGTAACAGAGTGGCCCTCATGTCAGACAACATCTTGCTTTAGCTTTATGATGTCAGCTTGCTAGGCAACAGAGTGGCCCCCATGTCAGACAACATCGTGCTTTAGCTTTATGATGTCAGCTTGCTAGGCAACAGAGTAGCCCTCATTTCAGACAACATCTTGCATTAGCTTTATGATGTCAGGTCGCTGCTGGACCAATCGTCCTTGAGGAAGCTGAGCACACAGGAGGATGAGATATCAGAAGTTATGCATTAGGCTACTATCTGTATTCAGGACTGCAAGGCAAATAGGCGGGGGGATGGTAAAGGAATCTAAACCACTTCAAAGCACTGGGGCCTTTTTGAAAGTGGGATGGAGATATAAACAAAAACAGAGATGATCCTTAACAACAATCCAACTTGAGAGTCAGAGTCCAACATGCAGAGTGCAGGGGAAGAGGTTAAATAAGCTTCCTTCCGTGAGAATTTCACACTATCGTTCTAAAGTGAGGTAGTGCTTTTTAGCCTCAAAGGCAGCAATTTCCTCGAATGGAACATTGCAAGCACCTGGATCTAAAGCAGGCTTTAGTAGCATTGGAAGCAGTCAGTCTTTTATAAACTATCAGGACCAACACAATGTGATCCATATTACTTCAATCTTGACACAAATTCTATTCAGGCACAGGCTCCGCCTATAAGGTAGTGAGGACATTCTGATGCTGTGAACGTCTTTTCAATGCCTAAAAGGAATGATTGCGATTTTTGCTTACCGTATAAATTGGTAAAATGATGCCGTATGCCGGAAGACTTTTTTTTTTTTCTTCAGTCTCGGCACTGCAGAGAAACTCTGTTGTGAAACACTGCCACTGGTGGTCATTCAGTATAATCTGCAGATGGAAAAGTCCACTGTTAGCACATTTACTATAAGAAATACAAAAATCGGGTTTATTTTAGGGTAAATAGATCAATACTGTGGAGTCTGTAGAATTGTGAAAATCAACAGCTCATTAGAAAATCAAATCTCAATTTGTGTTATTAACCTCCTATACTTCTAGGAATCCTATGCCTCATGTGCCAACACTCTCTAAACAACTGTAGCACATACATTAGGACATAGATAAATAGATATTTTTCCAGCCAAGTGGCAGTGTGCCCTTCTCACTGCATTTGTTTTACGATAGGGTACACCAGTAGCAATTAAGCCAGCTGATCAGTTGAGAGAGGAAGGGTTATGCTACAGTTAATGGGAATAATAAAAACTATGAATAGCATAATTACCATCTTCATTTTAGCCAATTCCTACCAGTTCAGCAATAGTGATGTTGTGACTTTTTATGCTTAAAACTTACCATCATACACAATTAGAAAGCTCAAAAAATGCCCTAATGTCTTCCATCTTACGTCTTAGTTTTCAGTTTGGCATCCTGTCTACCCTGCTACTCATTTCATTACCAAGATAAATGTATACTACTGCTTGCTAGGTAACAGAGTGGCCCTCATGTCAGACAACATCTTGCTTTAGCTTTATGATGTCAGCTTGCTAGGCAACAGAGTGGCCCCCATGTCAGACAACATCGTGCTTTAGCTTTATGATGTCAGCTTGCTAGGCAACAGAGTAGCCCTCATTTCAGACAACATCTTGCATTAGCTTTATGATGTCAGGTCGCTGCTGGACCAATCGTCCTTGAGGAAGCTGAGCACACAGGAGGATGAGATATCAGAAGTTATGCATTAGGCTACTATCTGTATTCAGGACTGCAAGGCAAATAGGCGGGGGGATGGTAAAGGAATCTAAACCACTTCAAAGCACTGGGGCCTTTTTGAAAGTGGGATGGAGATATAAACAAAAACAGAGATGATCCTTAACAACAATCCAACTTGAGAGTCAGAGTCCAACATACAGAGTGCAGGGGAAGAGGTTAAATAAGCTTCCTTCCGTGAGAATTTCACACTATCGTTCTAAAGTGAGGTAGTGCTTTTTAGCCTCAAAGGCAGCAATTTCCTCGAATGGAACATTGCAAGCACCTGGATCTAAAGCAGGCTTTAGTAGCATTGGAAGCAGTCAGTCTTTTATAAACTATCAGGACCAACACAATGTGATCCATATTACTTCAATCTTGACACAAATTCTATTCAGGCACAGGCTCCGCCTATAAGGTAGTGAGGACATTCTGATGCTGTGAACGTCTTTTCAATGCCTAAAAGGAATGATTGCGATTTTTGCTTACCGTATAAATTGGTAAAATGATGCCGTATGCCGGAAGACTTTTTTTTTTTTCTTCAGTCTCGGCACTGCAGAGAAACTCTGTTGTGAAACACTGCCACTGGTGGTCATTCAGTATAATCTGCAGATGGAAAAGTCCACTGTTAGCACATTTACTATAAGAAATACAAAAATCGGGTTTATTTTAGGGTAAATAGATCAATACTGTGGAGTCTGTAGAATTGTGAAAATCAACAGCTCATTAGAAAATCAAATCTCAATTTGTGTTATTAACCTCCTATACTTCTCGGAATCCTATGCCTCATGTGCTAACACTCTAAACAACTGTAGCACATACATTAGGACATAGATAAATAGATATTTTTCCAGCCAAGTGGCAGTGTGCCCTTCTCACTGCATTTGTTTTACGATAGGGTACACCAGTAGCAATTAAGCCAGCTGATCAGTTGAGAGAGGAAGGGTTATGCTACAGTTAATGGGAATAATAAAAACTATGAATAGCATAATTACCATCTTCATTTTAGCCAATTCCTACCAGTTCAGCAATAGTGATGTTGTGACTTTTTATGCTTAAAACTTACCATCATACACAATTGGAAAGCTCAAAAAATGCCCTAATGTCTTTCATCTTACATCTTAGTTCTCAGTTTGGCATCCTGTCTACCCTGCTACTCATTTCATTACCAAGATAAATGTATACTACTGCTTGCTAGGTAACAGAGTGGCCCTCATGTCAGACAACATCTTGCTTTAGCTTTATGATGTCAGCTTGCTAGGCAACAGAGTGGCCCTCATGTCAGACAACATCTTGCATTAGCTTTATGATGTCAGGTCGCTGCTGGACCAATCGTCCTTGAGGAAGCTGAGCACACAGGAGGATGAGATATCAGAAGTTATGCATTAGGCTACTATCTGTATTCAGGACTGCAAGGCAAATAGGCGGGGGGATGGTAAAGGACTCTAAACCACTTCAAAGCACTGGGGCCTTTTTGAAAGTGGGATGGAGATATAAACAAAAACAGAGATGATCCTTAACAACAATCCAACTTGAGAGTCAGAGTCCAACATACAGAGTGCAGGGGAAGAGGTTAAATAAGCTTCCTTCCGTGAGAATTTCACACTATCGTTCTAAAGTGAGGTAGTGCTTTTTAGCCTCAAAGGCAGCAATTTCCTCGAATGGAACATTGCAAGCACCTGGATCTAAAGCAGGCTTTAGTAGCATTGGAAGCAGTCAGTCTATTATAAACTATCAGGACCAACACAATGTGATCCATATTACTTCAATCTTGACACAAATTCTATTCAGGCACAGGCTCCGCCTATAAGGTAGTGAGGACATTCTGATGCTGTGAACGTCTTTTCAATGCCTAAAAGGAATGATTGCGATTTTTGCTTACCGTATAAATTGGTAAAATGATGCCGTATGACTTTTTTTTTTTTCTTCAGTCTCGGCACTGCAGAGAAACTCTGTTGTGAAACACTGCCACTGGTGGTCATTCAGTATAATCTGCAGATGGAAAAGTCCACTGTTAGCACATTTACTATAAGAAATACAAAAATCGGGTTTATTTTAGGGTAAATAGATCAATACTGTGGAGTCTGTAGAATTGTGAAAATCAACAGCTCATTAGAAAATCAAATCTCAATTTGTGTTATTAACCTCCTATACTTCTCGGAATCCTATGCCTCATGTGCTAACACTCTCTAAACAACTGTAGCACATACATTAGGACATAGATAAATAGATATTTTTCCAGCCAAGTGGCAGTGTGCCCTTCTCACTGCATTTGTTTTACGATAGGGTACACCAGTAGCAATTAAGCCAGCTGATCAGTTGAGAGAGGAAGGGTTATGCTACAGTTAATGGGAATAATAAAAACTATGAATAGCATAATTACCATCTTCATTTTAGCCAATTCCTACCAGTTCAGCAATAGTGATGTTGTGACTTTTTATGCTTAAAACTTACCATCATACACAATTGGAAAGCTCAAAAAATGCCCTAATGTCTTTCATCTTACATCTTAGTTTTCAGTTTGGCATCCTGTCTACCCTGCTACTCATTTCATTACCAAGATAAATGTATACTACTGCTTGCTAGGTAACAGAGTGGCCCTCATGTCAGACAACATCTTGCTTTAGCTTTATGATGTCAGCTTGCTAGGCAACAGAGTGGCCCTCATGTCAGACAACATCTTGCATTAGCTTTATGATGTCAGGTCGCTGCTGGACCAATCGTCCTTGAGGAAGCTGAGCACACAGGAGGATGAGATATCAGAAGTTATGCATTAGGCTACTATCTGTATTCAGGACTGCAAGGCAAATAGGCGGGGGGATGGTAAAGGACTCTAAACCACTTCAAAGCACTGGGGCCTTTTTGAAAGTGGGATGGAGATATAAACAAAAACAGAGATGATCCTTAACAACAATCCAACTTGAGAGTCAGAGTCCAACATACAGAGTGCAGGGGAAGAGGTTAAATAAGCTTCCTTCCGTGAGAATTTCACACTATCGTTCTAAAGTGAGGTAGTGCTTTTTAGCCTCAAAGGCAGCAATTTCCTCGAATGGAACATTGCAAGCACCTGGATCTAAAGCAGGCTTTAGTAGCATTGGAAGCAGTCAGTCTTTTATAAACTATCAGGACCAACACAATGTGATCCATATTACTTCAATCTTGACACAAATTCTATTCAGGCACAGGCTCCGCCTATAAGGTAGTGAGGACATTCTGATGCTGTGAACGTCTTTTCAATGCCTAAAAGGAATGATTGCGATTTTTGCTTACCGTATAAATTGGTAAAATGATGCCGTATGCCGGAAGACTTTTTTTTTTTTCTTCAGTCTCGGCACTGCAGAGAAACTCTGTTGTGAAACACTGCCACTGGTGGTCATTCAGTATAATCTGCAGATGGAAAAGTCCACTGTTAGCACATTTACTATAAGAAATACAAAAATCGGGTTTATTTTAGGGTAAATAGATCAATACTGTGGAGTCTGTAGAATTGTGAAAATCAACAGCTCATTAGAAAATCAAATCTCAATTTGTGTTATTAACCTCCTATACTTCTAGGAATCCTATGCCTCATGTGCCAACACTCTCTAAACAACTGTAGCACATACATTAGGACATAGATAAATAGATATTTTTCCAGCCAAGTGGCAGTGTGCCCTTCTCACTGCATTTGTTTTACGATAGGGTACACCAGTAGCAATTAAGCCAGCTGATCAGTTGAGAGAGGAAGGGTTATGCTACAGTTAATGGGAATAATAAAAACTATGAATAGCATAATTACCATCTTCATTTTAGCCAATTCCTACCAGTTCAGCAATAGTGATGTTGTGACTTTTTATGCTTAAAACTTACCATCATACACAATTAGAAAGCTCAAAAAATGCCCTAATGTCTTCCATCTTACGTCTTAGTTTTCAGTTTGGCATCCTGTCTACCCTGCTACTCATTTCATTACCAAGATAAATGTATACTACTGCTTGCTAGGTAACAGAGTGGCCCTCATGTCAGACAACATCTTGCTTTAGCTTTATGATGTCAGCTTGCTAGGCAACAGAGTGGCCCCCATGTCAGACAACATCGTGCTTTAGCTTTATGATGTCAGCTTGCTAGGCAACAGAGTAGCCCTCATTTCAGACAACATCTTGCATTAGCTTTATGATGTCAGGTCGCTGCTGGACCAATCGTCCTTGAGGAAGCTGAGCACACAGGAGGATGAGATATCAGAAGTTATGCATTAGGCTACTATCTGTATTCAGGACTGCAAGGCAAATAGGCGGGGGGATGGTAAAGGAATCTAAACCACTTCAAAGCACTGGGGCCTTTTTGAAAGTGGGATGGAGATATAAACAAAAACAGAGATGATCCTTAACAACAATCCAACTTGAGAGTCAGAGTCCAACATACAGAGTGCAGGGGAAGAGGTTAAATAAGCTTCCTTCCGTGAGAATTTCACACTATCGTTCTAAAGTGAGGTAGTGCTTTTTAGCCTCAAAGGCAGCAATTTCCTCGAATGGAACATTGCAAGCACCTGGATCTAAAGCAGGCTTTAGTAGCATTGGAAGTAGTCAGTCTATTATAAACTATCAGGACCAACACAATGTGATCCATATTACTTCAATCTTGACACAAATTCTATTCAGGCACAGGCTCCGCCTATAAGGTAGTGAGGACATTCTGATGCTGTGAACGTCTTTTCAATGCCTAAAAGGAATGATTGCGATTTTTGCTTACCGTATAAATTGGTAAAATGATGCCGTATGCCGGAAGACTTTTTTTTTTTTCTTCAGTCTCGGCACTGCAGAGAAACTCTGTTGTGAAACACTGCCACTGGTGGTCATTCAGTATAATCTGCAGATGGAAAAGTCCACTGTTAGCACATTTACTATAAGAAATACAAAAATCGGGTTTATTTTAGGGTAAATAGATCAATACTGTGGAGTCTGTAGAATTGTGAAAATCAACAGCTCATTAGAAAATCAAATCTCAATTTGTGTTATTAACCTCCTATACTTCTCGGAATCCTATGCCTCATGTGCTAACACTCTCTAAACAACTGTAGCACATACATTAGGACATAGATAAATAGATATTTTTCCAGCCAAGTGGCAGTGTGCCCTTCTCACTGCATTTGTTTTACGATAGGGTACACCAGTAGCAATTAAGCCAGCTGATCAGTTGAGAGAGGAAGGGTTATGCTACAGTTAATGGGAATAATAAAAACTATGAATAGCATAATTACCATCTTCATTTTAGCCAATTCCTACCAGTTCAGCAATAGTGATGTTGTGACTTTTTATGCTTAAAACTTACCATCATACACAATTGGAAAGCTCAAAAAATGCCCTAATGTCTTTCATCTTACATCTTAGTTTTCAGTTTGGCATCCTGTCTACCCTGCTACTCATTTCATTACCAAGATAAATGTATACTACTGCTTGCTAGGTAACAGAGTGGCCCTCATGTCAGACAACATCTTGCTTTAGCTTTATGATGTCAGCTTGCTAGGCAACAGAGTGGCCCTCATGTCAGACAACATCTTGCATTAGCTTTATGATGTCAGGTCGCTGCTGGACCAATCGTCCTTGAGGAAGCTGAGCACACAGGAGGATGAGATATCAGAAGTTATGCATTAGGCTACTATCTGTATTCAGGACTGCAAGGCAAATAGGCGGGGGGATGGTAAAGGACTCTAAACCACTTCAAAGCACTGGGGCCTTTTTGAAAGTGGGATGGAGATATAAACAAAAACAGAGATGATCCTTAACAACAATCCAACTTGAGAGTCAGAGTCCAACATACAGAGTGCAGGGGAAGAGGTTAAATAAGCTTCCTTCCGTGAGAATTTCACACTATCGTTCTAAAGTGAGGTAGTGCTTTTTAGCCTCAAAGGCAGCAATTTCCTCGAATGGAACATTGCAAGCACCTGGATCTAAAGCAGGCTTTAGTAGCATTGGAAGCAGTCAGTCTTTTATAAACTATCAGGACCAACACAATGTGATCCATATTACTTCAATCTTGACACAAATTCTATTCAGGCACAGGCTCCGCCTATAAGGTAGTGAGGACATTCTGATGCTGTGAACGTCTTTTCAATGCCTAAAAGGAATGATTGCGATTTTTGCTTACCGTATAAATTGGTAAAATGATGCCGTATGCCGGAAGACTTTTTTTTTTTTCTTCAGTCTCGGCACTGCAGAGAAACTCTGTTGTGAAACACTGCCACTGGTGGTCATTCAGTATAATCTGCAGATGGAAAAGTCCACTGTTAGCACATTTACTATAAGAAATACAAAAATCGGGTTTATTTTAGGGTAAATAGATCAATACTGTGGAGTCTGTAGAATTGTGAAAATCAACAGCTCATTAGAAAATCAAATCTCAATTTGTGTTATTAACCTCCTATACTTCTAGGAATCCTATGCCTCATGTGCCAACACTCTCTAAACAACTGTAGCACATACATTAGGACATAGATAAATAGATATTTTTCCAGCCAAGTGGCAGTGTGCCCTTCTCACTGCATTTGTTTTACGATAGGGTACACCAGTAGCAATTAAGCCAGCTGATCAGTTGAGAGAGGAAGGGTTATGCTACAGTTAATGGGAATAATAAAAACTATGAATAGCATAATTACCATCTTCATTTTAGCCAATTCCTACCAGTTCAGCAATAGTGATGTTGTGACTTTTTATGCTTAAAACTTACCATCATACACAATTAGAAAGCTCAAAAAATGCCCTAATGTCTTCCATCTTACGTCTTAGTTTTCAGTTTGGCATCCTGTCTACCCTGCTACTCATTTCATTACCAAGATAAATGTATACTACTGCTTGCTAGGTAACAGAGTGGCCCTCATGTCAGACAACATCTTGCTTTAGCTTTATGATGTCAGCTTGCTAGGCAACAGAGTGGCCCCCATGTCAGACAACATCGTGCTTTAGCTTTATGATGTCAGCTTGCTAGGCAACAGAGTAGCCCTCATTTCAGACAACATCTTGCATTAGCTTTATGATGTCAGGTCGCTGCTGGACCAATCGTCCTTGAGGAAGCTGAGCACACAGGAGGATGAGATATCAGAAGTTATGCATTAGGCTACTATCTGTATTCAGGACTGCAAGGCAAATAGGCGGGGGGATGGTAAAGGAATCTAAACCACTTCAAAGCACTGGGGCCTTTTTGAAAGTGGGATGGAGATATAAACAAAAACAGAGATGATCCTTAACAACAATCCAACTTGAGAGTCAGAGTCCAACATACAGAGTGCAGGGGAAGAGGTTAAATAAGCTTCCTTCCGTGAGAATTTCACACTATCGTTCTAAAGTGAGGTAGTGCTTTTTAGCCTCAAAGGCAGCAATTTCCTCGAATGGAACATTGCAAGCACCTGGATCTAAAGCAGGCTTTAGTAGCATTGGAAGCAGTCAGTCTATTATAAACTATCAGGACCAACACAATGTGATCCATATTACTTCAATCTTGACACAAATTCTATTCAGGCACAGGCTCCGCCTATAAGGTAGTGAGGACATTCTGATGCTGTGAACGTCTTTTCAATGCCTAAAAGGAATGATTGCGATTTTTGCTTACCGTATAAATTGGTAAAATGATGCCGTATGCCGGAAGACTTTTTTTTTTTTCTTCAGTCTCGGCACTGCAGAGAAACTCTGTTGTGAAACACTGCCACTGGTGGTCATTCAGTATAATCTGCAGATGGAAAAGTCCACTGTTAGCACATTTACTATAAGAAATACAAAAATCGGGTTTATTTTAGGGTAAATAGATCAATACTGTGGAGTCTGTAGAATTGTGAAAATCAACAGCTCATTAGAAAATCAAATCTCAATTTGTGTTATTAACCTCCTATACTTCTCGGAATCCTATGCCTCATGTGCTAACACTCTAAACAACTGTAGCACATACATTAGGACATAGATAAATAGATATTTTTCCAGCCAAGTGGCAGTGTGCCCTTCTCACTGCATTTGTTTTACGATAGGGTACACCAGTAGCAATTAAGCCAGCTGATCAGTTGAGAGAGGAAGGGTTATGCTACAGTTAATGGGAATAATAAAAACTATGAATAGCATAATTACCATCTTCATTTTAGCCAATTCCTACCAGTTCAGCAATAGTGATGTTGTGACTTTTTATGCTTAAAACTTACCATCATACACAATTAGAAAGCTCAAAAAATGCCCTAATGTCTTCCATCTTACATCTTAGTTTTCAGTTTGGCATCCTGTCTACCCTGCTACTCATTTCATTACCAAGATAAATGTATACTACTGCTTGCTAGGTAACAGAGTGGCCCTCATGTCAGACAACATCGTGCTTTAGCTTTATGATGTCAGCTTGCTAGGCAACAGAGTAGCCCTCATGTCAGACAACATCTTGCATTAGCTTTATGATGTCAGGTCGCTGCTGGACCAATCGTCCTTGAGGAAGCTGAGCACACAGGAGGATGAGATATCAGAAGTTATGCATTAGGCTACTATCTGTATTCAGGACTGCAAGGCAAATAGGCGGGGGGATGGTAAAGGAATCTAAACCACTTCAAAGCACTGGGGCCTTTTTGAAAGTGGGATGGAGATATAAACAAAAACAGAGATGATCCTTAACAACAATCCAACTTGAGAGTCAGAGTCCAACATACAGAGTGCAGGGGAAGAGGTTAAATAAGCTTCCTTCCGTGAGAATTTCACACTATCGTTCTAAAGTGAGGTAGTGCTTTTTAGCCTCAAAGGCAGCAATTTCCTCGAATGGAACATTGCAAGCACCTGGATCTAAAGCAGGCTTTAGTAGCATTGGAAGCAGTCAGTCTTTTATAAACTATCAGGACCAACACAATGTGATCCATATTACTTCAATCTTGACACAAATTCTATTCAGGCACAGGCTCCGCCTATAAGGTAGTGAGGACATTCTGATGCTGTGAACGTCTTTTCAATGCCTAAAAGGAATGATTGCGATTTTTGCTTACCGTATAAATTGGTAAAATGATGCCGTATGCCGGAAGACTTTTTTTTTTTTCTTCAGTCTCGGCACTGCAGAGAAACTCTGTTGTGAAACACTGCCACTGGTGGTCATTCAGTATAATCTGCAGATGGAAAAGTCCACTGTTAGCACATTTACTATAAGAAATACAAAAATCGGGTTTATTTTAGGGTAAATAGATCAATACTGTGGAGTCTGTAGAATTGTGAAAATCAACAGCTCATTAGAAAATCAAATCTCAATTTGTGTTATTAACCTCCTATACTTCTAGGAATCCTATGCCTCATGTGCCAACACTCTCTAAACAACTGTAGCACATACATTAGGACATAGATAAATAGATATTTTTCCAGCCAAGTGGCAGTGTGCCCTTCTCACTGCATTTGTTTTACGATAGGGTACACCAGTAGCAATTAAGCCAGCTGATCAGTTGAGAGAGGAAGGGTTATGCTACAGTTAATGGGAATAATAAAAACTATGAATAGCATAATTACCATCTTCATTTTAGCCTATTCCTACCAGTTCAGCAATAGTGATATTGTGACTTTTTATGCTTAAAACTTACCATCATACACAATTAGAAAGCTCAAAAAATGCCCTAATGTCTTCCATCTTACGTCTTAGTTTTCAGTTTGGCATCCTGTCTACCCTGCTACTCATTTCATTACCAAGATAAATGTATACTACTGCTTGCTAGGTAACAGAGTGGCCCTCATGTCAGACAACATCTTGCTTTAGCTTTATGATGTCAGCTTGCTAGGCAACAGAGTGGCCCCCATGTCAGACAACATCGTGCTTTAGCTTTATGATGTCAGCTTGCTAGGCAACAGAGTAGCCCTCATTTCAGACAACATCTTGCATTAGCTTTATGATGTCAGGTCGCTGCTGGACCAATCGTCCTTGAGGAAGCTGAGCACACAGGAGGATGAGATATCAGAAGTTATGCATTAGGCTACTATCTGTATTCAGGACTGCAAGGCAAATAGGCGGGGGGATGGTAAAGGAATCTAAACCACTTCAAAGCACTGGGGCCTTTTTGAAAGTGGGATGGAGATATAAACAAAAACAGAGATGATCCTTAACAACAATCCAACTTGAGAGTCAGAGTCCAACATACAGAGTGCAGGGGAAGAGGTTAAATAAGCTTCCTTCCGTGAGAATTTCACACTATCGTTCTAAAGTGAGGTAGTGCTTTTTAGCCTCAAAGGCAGCAATTTCCTCGAATGGAACATTGCAAGCACCTGGATCTAAAGCAGGCTTTAGTAGCATTGGAAGCAGTCAGTCTTTTATAAACTATCAGGACCAACACAATGTGATCCATATTACTTCAATCTTGACACAAATTCTATTCAGGCACAGGCTCCGCCTATAAGGTAGTGAGGACATTCTGATGCTGTGAACGTCTTTTCAATGCCTAAAAGGAATGATTGCGATTTTTGCTTACCGTATAAATTGGTAAAATGATGCCGTATGCCGGAAGACTTTTTTTTTTTTCTTCAGTCTCGGCACTGCAGAGAAACTCTGTTGTGAAACACTGCCACTGGTGGTCATTCAGTATAATCTGCAGATGGAAAAGTCCACTGTTAGCACATTTACTATAAGAAATACAAAAATCGGGTTTATTTTAGGGTAAATAGATCAATACTGTGGAGTCTGTAGAATTGTGAAAATCAACAGCTCATTAGAAAATCAAATCTCAATTTGTGTTATTAACCTCCTATACTTCTCGGAATCCTATGCCTCATGTGCTAACACTCTAAACAACTGTAGCACATACATTAGGACATAGATAAATAGATATTTTTCCAGCCAAGTGGCAGTGTGCCCTTCTCACTGCATTTGTTTTACGATAGGGTACACCAGTAGCAATTAAGCCAGCTGATCAGTTGAGAGAGGAAGGGTTATGCTACAGTTAATGGGAATAATAAAAACTATGAATAGCATAATTACCATCTTCATTTTAGCCAATTCCTACCAGTTCAGCAATAGTGATGTTGTGACTTTTTATGCTTAAAACTTACCATCATACACAATTGGAAAGCTCAAAAAATGCCCTAATGTCTTTCATCTTACATCTTAGTTTTCAGTTTGGCATCCTGTCTACCCTGCTACTCATTTCATTACCAAGATAAATGTATACTACTGCTTGCTAGGTAACAGAGTGGCCCTCATGTCAGACAACATCTTGCTTTAGCTTTATGATGTCAGATTGCTAGACAACAGAGTGGCCCTCATGTCAGACAACATCTTGCATTAGCTTTATGATGTCAGGTCGCTGCTGGACCAATCGTCCTTGAGGAAGCTGAGCACACAGGAGGATGAGATATCAGAAGTTATGCATTAGGCTACTATCTGTATTCAGGACTGCAAGGCAAATAGGCGGGGGGATGGTAAAGGACTCTAAACCACTTCAAAGCACTGGGGCCGTTTTGAAAGTGGGATGGAGATATAAACAAAAACAGAGATGATCCTTAACAACAATCCAACTTGAGAGTCAGAGTCCAACATACAGAGTGCAGGGGAAGAGGTTAAATAAGCTTCCTTCCGTGAGAATTTCACACTATCGTTCTAAAGTGAGGTAGTGCTTTTTAGCCTCAAAGGCAGCAATTTCCTCGAATGGAACATTGCAAGCACCTGGATCTAAAGCAGGCTTTAGTAGCATTGGAAGCAGTCAGTCTTTTATAAACTATCAGGACCAACACAATGTGATCCATATTACTTCAATCTTGACACAAATTCTATTCAGGCACAGGCTCCGCCTATAAGGTAGTGAGGACATTCTGATGCTGTGAACGTCTTTTCAATGCCTAAAAGGAATGATTGCGATTTTTGCTTACCGTATAAATTTGTAAAATGATGCCGTATGCCGGAAGACTTTTTTTTTTTTTTTATTCAGTCTCGGCACTGCAGAGAAACTCTGTTGTGAAACACTGCCACTGGTGGTCATTCAGTATAATCTGCAGATGGAAAAGTCCACTGTTAGCACATTTACTATAAGAAATACAAAAATCGGGTTTATTTTAGGGTAAATAGATCAATACTGTGGAGTCTGTAGAATTGTGAAAATCAACAGCTCATTAGAAAATCAAATCTCAATTTGTGTTATTAACCTCCTATACTTCTCGGAATCCTATGCCTCATGTGCTAACACTCTAAACAACTGTAGCACATACATTAGGACATAGATAAATAGATATTTTTCCAGCCAAGTGGCAGTGTGCCCTTCTCACTGCATTTGTTTTACGATAGGGTACACCAGTAGCAATTAAGCCAGCTGATCAGTTGAGAGAGGAAGGGTTATGCTACAGTTAATGGGAATAATAAAAACTATGAATAGCATAATTACCATCTTCATTTTAGCCAATTCCTACCAGTTCAGCAATAGTGATGTTGTGACTTTTTATGCTTAAAACTTACCATCATACACAATTGGAAAGCTCAAAAAATGCCCTAATGTCTTTCATCTTACATCTTAGTTTTCAGTTTGGCATCCTGTCTACCCTGCTACTCATTTCATTACCAAGATAAATGTATACTACTGCTTGCTAGGTAACAGAGTGGCCCTCATGTCAGACAACATCTTGCTTTAGCTTTATGATGTCAGATTGCTAGACAACAGAGTGGCCCTCATGTCAGACAACATCTTGCATTAGCTTTATGATGTCAGGTCGCTGCTGGACCAATCGTCCTTGAGGAAGCTGAGCACACAGGAGGATGAGATATCAGAAGTTATGCATTAGGCTACTATCTGTATTCAGGACTGCAAGGCAAATAGGCGGGGGGATGGTAAAGGACTCTAAACCACTTCAAAGCACTGGGGCCGTTTTGAAAGTGGGATGGAGATATAAACAAAAACAGAGATGATCCTTAACAACAATCCAACTTGAGAGTCAGAGTCCAACATACAGAGTGCAGGGGAAGAGGTTAAATAAGCTTCCTTCCGTGAGAATTTCACACTATCGTTCTAAAGTGAGGTAGTGCTTTTTAGCCTCAAAGGCAGCAATTTCCTCGAATGGAACATTGCAAGCACCTGGATCTAAAGCAGGCTTTAGTAGCATTGGAAGCAGTCAGTCTTTTATAAACTATCAGGACCAACACAATGTGATCCATATTACTTCAATCTTGACACAAATTCTATTCAGGCACAGGCTCCGCCTATAAGGTAGTGAGGACATTCTGATGCTGTGAACGTCTTTTCAATGCCTAAAAGGAATGATTGCGATTTTTGCTTACCGTATAAATTTGTAAAATGATGCCGTATGCCGGAAGACTTTTTTTTTTTTTTTATTCAGTCTCGGCACTGCAGAGAAACTCTGTTGTGAAACACTGCCACTGGTGGTCATTCAGTATAATCTGCAGATGGAAAAGTCCACTGTTAGCACATTTACTATAAGAAATACAAAAATCGGGTTTATTTTAGGGTAAATAGATCAATACTGTGGAGTCTGTAGAATTGTGAAAATCAACAGCTCATTAGAAAATCAAATCTCAATTTGTGTTATTAACCTCCTATACTTCTCGGAATCCTATGCCTCATGTGCTAACACTCTCTAAACAACTGTAGCACATACATTAGGACATAGATAAATAGATATTTTTCCAGCCAAGTGGCAGTGTGCCCTTCTCACTGCATTTGTTTTACGATAGGGTACACCAGTAGCAATTAAGCCAGCTGATCAGTTGAGAGAGGAAGGGTTATGCTACAGTTAATGGGAATAATAAAAACTATGAATAGCATAATTACCATCTTCATTTTAGCCAATTCCTACCAGTTCAGCAATAGTGATGTTGTGACTTTTTATGCTTAAAACTTACCATCATACACAATTAGAAAGCTCAAAAAATGCCCTAATGTCTTCCATCTTACATCTTAGTTTTCAGTTTGGCATCCTGTCTACCCTGCTACTCATTTCATTACCAAGATAAATGTATACTACTGCTTGCTAGGTAACAGAGTGGCCCTCATGTCAGACAACATCGTGCTTTAGCTTTATGATGTCAGCTTGCTAGGCAACAGAGTAGCCCTCATGTCAGACAACATCTTGCATTAGCTTTATGATGTCAGGTCGCTGCTGGACCAATCGTCCTTGAGGAAGCTGAGCACACAGGAGGATGAGATATCAGAAGTTATGCATTAGGCTACTATCTGTATTCAGGACTGCAAGGCAAATAGGCGGGGGGATGGTAAAGGAATCTAAACCACTTCAAAGCACTGGGGCCTTTTTGAAAGTGGGATGGAGATATAAACAAAAACAGAGATGATCCTTAACAACAATCCAACTTGAGAGTCAGAGTCCAACATACAGAGTGCAGGGGAAGAGGTTAAATAAGCTTCCTTCCGTGAGAATTTCACACTATCGTTCTAAAGTGAGGTAGTGCTTTTTAGCCTCAAAGGCAGCAATTTCCTCGAATGGAACATTGCAAGCACCTGGATCTAAAGCAGGCTTTAGTAGCATTGGAAGCAGTCAGTCTTTTATAAACTATCAGGACCAACACAATGTGATCCATATTACTTCAATCTTGACACAAATTCTATTCAGGCACAGGCTCCGCCTATAAGGTAGTGAGGACATTCTGATGCTGTGAACGTCTTTTCAATGCCTAAAAGGAATGATTGCGATTTTTGCTTACCGTATAAATTTGTAAAATGATGCCGTATGCCGGAAGACTTTTTTTTTTTTTTTTCTTCAGTCTCGGCACTGCAGAGAAACTCTGTTGTGAAACACTGCCACTGGTGGTCATTCAGTATAATCTGCAGATGGAAAAGTCCACTGTTAGCACATTTACTATAAGAAATACAAAAATCGGGTTTATTTTAGGGTAAATAGATCAATACTGTGGAGTCTGTAGAATTGTGAAAATCAACAGCTCATTAGAAAATCAAATCTCAATTTGTGTTATTAACCTCCTATACTTCTAGGAATCCTATGCCTCATGTGCCAACACTCTCTAAACAACTGTAGCACATACATTAGGACATAGATAAATAGATATTTTTCCAGCCAAGTGGCAGTGTGCCCTTCTCACTGCATTTGTTTTACGATAGGGTACACCAGTAGCAATTAAGCCAGCTGATCAGTTGAGAGAGGAAGGGTTATGCTACAGTTAATGGGAATAATAAAAACTATGAATAGCATAATTACCATCTTCATTTTAGCCTATTCCTACCAGTTCAGCAATAGTGATATTGTGACTTTTTATGCTTAAAACTTACCATCATACACAATTAGAAAGCTCAAAAAATGCCCTAATGTCTTCCATCTTACGTCTTAGTTTTCAGTTTGGCATCCTGTCTACCCTGCTACTCATTTCATTACCAAGATAAATGTATACTACTGCTTGCTAGGTAACAGAGTGGCCCTCATGTCAGACAACATCTTGCTTTAGCTTTATGATGTCAGCTTGCTAGGCAACAGAGTGGCCCCCATGTCAGACAACATCGTGCTTTAGCTTTATGATGTCAGCTTGCTAGGCAACAGAGTAGCCCTCATTTCAGACAACATCTTGCATTAGCTTTATGATGTCAGGTCGCTGCTGGACCAATCGTCCTTGAGGAAGCTGAGCACACAGGAGGATGAGATATCAGAAGTTATGCATTAGGCTACTATCTGTATTCAGGACTGCAAGGCAAATAGGCGGGGGGATGGTAAAGGAATCTAAACCACTTCAAAGCACTGGGGCCTTTTTGAAAGTGGGATGGAGATATAAACAAAAACAGAGATGATCCTTAACAACAATCCAACTTGAGAGTCAGAGTCCAACATACAGAGTGCAGGGGAAGAGGTTAAATAAGCTTCCTTCCGTGAGAATTTCACACTATCGTTCTAAAGTGAGGTAGTGCTTTTTAGCCTCAAAGGCAGCAATTTCCTCGAATGGAACATTGCAAGCACCTGGATCTAAAGCAGGCTTTAGTAGCATTGGAAGCAGTCAGTCTTTTATAAACTATCAGGACCAACACAATGTGATCCATATTACTTCAATCTTGACACAAATTCTATTCAGGCACAGGCTCCGCCTATAAGGTAGTGAGGACATTCTGATGCTGTGAACGTCTTTTCAATGCCTAAAAGGAATGATTGCGATTTTTGCTTACCGTATAAATTGGTAAAATGATGCCGTATGCCGGAAGACTTTTTTTTTTTTCTTCAGTCTCGGCACTGCAGAGAAACTCTGTTGTGAAACACTGCCACTGGTGGTCATTCAGTATAATCTGCAGATGGAAAAGTCCACTGTTAGCACATTTACTATAAGAAATACAAAAATCGGGTTTATTTTAGGGTAAATAGATCAATACTGTGGAGTCTGTAGAATTGTGAAAATCAACAGCTCATTAGAAAATCAAATCTCAATTTGTGTTATTAACCTCCTATACTTCTCGGAATCCTATGCCTCATGTGCTAACACTCTAAACAACTGTAGCACATACATTAGGACATAGATAAATAGATATTTTTCCAGCCAAGTGGCAGTGTGCCCTTCTCACTGCATTTGTTTTACGATAGGGTACACCAGTAGCAATTAAGCCAGCTGATCAGTTGAGAGAGGAAGGGTTATGCTACAGTTAATGGGAATAATAAAAACTATGAATAGCATAATTACCATCTTCATTTTAGCCAATTCCTACCAGTTCAGCAATAGTGATGTTGTGACTTTTTATGCTTAAAACTTACCATCATACACAATTGGAAAGCTCAAAAAATGCCCTAATGTCTTTCATCTTACATCTTAGTTTTCAGTTTGGCATCCTGTCTACCCTGCTACTCATTTCATTACCAAGATAAATGTATACTACTGCTTGCTAGGTAACAGAGTGGCCCTCATGTCAGACAACATCTTGCTTTAGCTTTATGATGTCAGATTGCTAGACAACAGAGTGGCCCTCATGTCAGACAACATCTTGCATTAGCTTTATGATGTCAGGTCGCTGCTGGACCAATCGTCCTTGAGGAAGCTGAGCACACAGGAGGATGAGATATCAGAAGTTATGCATTAGGCTACTATCTGTATTCAGGACTGCAAGGCAAATAGGCGGGGGGATGGTAAAGGACTCTAAACCACTTCAAAGCACTGGGGCCTTTTTGAAAGTGGGATGGAGATATAAACAAAAACAGAGATGATCCTTAACAACAATCCAACTTGAGAGTCAGAGTCCAACATACAGAGTGCAGGGGAAGAGGTTAAATAAGCTTCCTTCCGTGAGAATTTCACACTATCGTTCTAAAGTGAGGTAGTGCTTTTTAGCCTCAAAGGCAGCAATTTCCTCGAATGGAACATTGCAAGCACCAGGATCTAAAGCAGGCTTTAGCAGCATTGGAAGCAGTCAGTCTATTATAAACTATCAGGACCAACACAATGTGATCCATATTACTTCAATCTTGACACAAATTCTATTCAGGCACAGGCTCCGCCTATAAGGTAGTGAGGACATTCTGATGCTGTGAACGTCTTTTCAATGCCTAAAAGGAATGATTGCGATTTTTGCTTACCGTATAAATTTGTAAAATGATGCCGTATGCCGGAAGACTTTTTTTTTTTTTTTCTTCAGTCTCGGCACTGCAGAGAAACTCTGTTGTGAAACACTGCCACTGGTGGTCATTCAGTATAATCTGCAGATGGAAAAGTCCACTGTTAGCACATTTACTATAAGAAATACAAAAATCTGGTTTATTTTAGGGTAAATAGATCAATACTGTGGAGTCTGTAGAATTGTGAAAATCAACAGCTCATTAGAAAATCAAATCTCAATTTGTGTTATTAACCTCCTATACTTCTCGGAATCCTATGCCTCATGTGCTAACACTCTCTAAACAACTGTAGCACATACATTAGGACATAGATAAATAGATATTTTTCCAGCCAAGTGGCAGTGTGCCCTTCTCACTGCATTTGTTTTACGATAGGGTACACCAGTAGCAATTAAGCCAGCTGATCAGTTGAGAGAGGAAGGGTTATGCTACAGTTAATGGGAATAATAAAAACTATGAATAGCATAATTACCATCTTCATTTTAGCCAATTCCTACCAGTTCAGCAATAGTGATGTTGTAACTTTTTATGCTTAAAACTTACCATCATACACAATTAGAAAGCTCAAAAAATGCCCTAATGTCTTTCATCTTACATCTTAGTTTTCAGTTTGGCATCCTGTCTACCCTGCTACTCATTTCATTACCAAGATAAATGTATACTACTGCTTGCTAGGTAACAGAGTGGCCCTCATGTCAGACAACATCTTGCTTTAGCTTTATGATGTCAGCTTGCTAGGCAACAGAGTGGCCCCCATGTCAGACAACATCGTGCTTTAGCTTTATGATGTCAGCTTGCTAGGCAACAGAGTAGCCCTCATGTCAGACAACATCTTGCATTAGCTTTATGATGTCAGGTCGCTGCTGGACCAATCGTCCTTGAGGAAGCTGAGCACACAGGAGGATGAGATATCAGAAGTTATGCATTAGGCTACTATCTGTATTCAAGACTGCAAGGCAAATAGGCGGGGGGATGGTAAAGGAATCTAAACCACTTCAAAGCACTGGGGCCTTTTTGAAAGTGGGATGGAGATATAAACAAAAACAGAGATGATCCTTAACAACAATCCAACTTGAGAGTCAGAGTCCAACATACAGAGTGCAGGGGAAGAGGTTAAATAAGCTTCCTTCCGTGAGAATTTCACACTATCGTTCTAAAGTGAGGTAGTGCTTTTTAGCCTCAAAGGCAGCAATTTCCTCGAATGGAACATTGCAAGCACCTGGATCTAAAGCAGGCTTTAGTAGCATTGGAAGCAGTCAGTCTATTATAAACTATCAGGACCAACACAATGTGATCCATATTACTTCAATCTTGACACAAATTCTATTCAGGCACAGGCTCCGCCTATAAGGTAGTGAGGACATTCTGATGCTGTGAACGTCTTTTCAATGCCTAAAAGGAATGATTGCGATTTTTGCTTACCGTATAAATTTGTAAAATGATGCCGTATGCCGGAAGACTTTTTTTTTTTTTTCTTCAGTCTCGGCACTGCAGAGAAACTCTGTTGTGAAACACTGCCACTGGTGGTCATTCAGTATAATCTGCAGATGGAAAAGTCCACTGTTAGCACATTTACTATAAGAAATACAAAAATCGGGTTTATTTTAGGGTAAATAGATCAATACTGTGGAGTCTGTAGAATTGTGAAAATCAACAGCTCATTAGAAAATCAAATCTCAATTTGTGTTATTAACCTCCTATACTTCTCGGAATCCTATGCCTCATGTGCTAACACTCTAAACAACTGTAGCACATACATTAGGACATAGATAAATAGATATTTTTCCAGCCAAGTGGCAGTGTGCCCTTCTCACTGCATTTGTTTTACGATAGGGTACACCAGTAGCAATTAAGCCAGCTGATCAGTTGAGAGAGGAAGGGTTATGCTACAGTTAATGGGAATAATAAAAACTATGAATAGCATAATTACCATCTTCATTTTAGCCAATTCCTACCAGTTCAGCAATAGTGATGTTGTGACTTTTTATGCTTAAAACTTACCATCATACACAATTGGAAAGCTCAAAAAATGCCCTAATGTCTTTCATCTTACATCTTAGTTTTCAGTTTGGCATCCTGTCTACCCTGCTACTCATTTCATTACCAAGATAAATGTATACTACTGCTTGCTAGGTAACAGAGTGGCCCTCATGTCAGACAACATCTTGCTTTAGCTTTATGATGTCAGCTTGCTAGGCAACAGAGTGGCCCTCATGTCAGACAACATCTTGCATTAGCTTTATGAGGTCAGGTCGCTGCTGGACCAATCGTCCTTGAGGAAGCTGAGCACACAGGAGGATGAGATATCAGAAGTTATGCATTAGGCTACTATCTGTATTCAGGACTGCAAGGCAAATAGGCGGGGGGATGGTAAAGGACTCTAAACCACTTCAAAGCACTGGGGCCTTTTTGAAAGTGGGATGGAGATATAAACAAAAACAGAGATGATCCTTAACAACAATCCAACTTGAGAGTCAGAGTCCAACATACAGAGTGCAGGGGAAGAGGTTAAATAAGCTTCCTTCCGTGAGAATTTCACACTATCGTTCTAAAGTGAGGTAGTGCTTTTTAGCCTCAAAGGCAGCAATTTCCTCGAATGGAACATTGCAAGCACCTGGATCTAAAGCAGGCTTTAGTAGCATTGGAAGCAGTCAGTCTATTATAAACTATCAGGACCAACACAATGTGATCCATATTACTTCAATCTTGACACAAATTCTATTCAGGCACAGGCTCCGCCTATAAGGTAGTGAGGACATTCTGATGCTGTGAACGTCTTTTCAATGCCTAAAAGGAATTATTGCGATTTTTGCTTACCGTATAAATTTGTAAAATGATGCCGTATGCCGGAAGACTTTTTTTTTTTCTTCAGTCTCGGCACTGCAGAGAAACTCTGTTGTGAAACACTGCCACTGGTGGTCATTCAGTATAATCTGCAGATGGAAAAGTCCACTGTTAGCACATTTACTATAAGAAATACAAAAATCGGGTTTATTTTAGGGTAAATAGATCAATACTGTGGAGTCTGTAGAATTGTGAAAATCAACAGCTCATTAGAAAATCAAATCTCAATTTGTGTTATTAACCTCCTATACTTCTCGGAATCCTATGCCTCATGTGCTAACACTCTAAACAACTGTAGCACATACATTAGGACATAGATAAATAGATATTTTTCCAGCCAAGTGGCAGTGTGCCCTTCTCACTGCATTTGTTTTACGATAGGGTACACCAGTAGCAATTAAGCCAGCTGATCAGTTGAGAGAGGAAGGGTTATGCTACAGTTAATGGGAATAATAAAAACTATGAATAGCATAATTACCATCTTCATTTTAGCCAATTCCTACCAGTTCAGCAATAGTGATGTTGTGACTTTTTATGCTTAAAACTTACCATCATACACAATTAGAAAGCTCAAAAAATGCCCTAATGTCTTCCATCTTACATCTTAGTTTTCAGTTTGGCATCCTGTCTACCCTGCTACTCATTTCATTACCAAGATAAATGTATACTACTGCTTGCTAGGTAACAGAGTGGCCCTCATGTCAGACAACATCGTGCTTTAGCTTTATGATGTCAGCTTGCTAGGCAACAGAGTAGCCCTCATGTCAGACAACATCTTGCATTAGCTTTATGATGTCAGGTCGCTGCTGGACCAATCGTCCTTGAGGAAGCTGAGCACACAGGAGGATGAGATATCAGAAGTTATGCATTAGGCTACTATCTGTATTCAGGACTGCAAGGCAAATAGGCGGGGGGATGGTAAAGGAATCTAAACCACTTCAAAGCACTGGGGCCTTTTTGAAAGTGGGATGGAGATATAAACAAAAACAGAGATGATCCTTAACAACAATCCAACTTGAGAGTCAGAGTCCAACATACAGAGTGCAGGGGAAGAGGTTAAATAAGCTTCCTTCCGTGAGAATTTCACACTATCGTTCTAAAGTGAGGTAGTGCTTTTTAGCCTCAAAGGCAGCAATTTCCTCGAATGGAACATTGCAAGCACCTGGATCTAAAGCAGGCTTTAGTAGCATTGGAAGCAGTCAGTCTTTTATAAACTATCAGGACCAACACAATGTGATCCATATTACTTCAATCTTGACACAAATTCTATTCAGGCACAGGCTCCGCCTATAAGGTAGTGAGGACATTCTGATGCTGTGAACGTCTTTTCAATGCCTAAAAGGAATGATTGCGATTTTTGCTTACCGTATAAATTTGTAAAATGATGCCGTATGCCGGAAGACTTTTTTTTTTTTTTTTCTTCAGTCTCGGCACTGCAGAGAAACTCTGTTGTGAAACACTGCCACTGGTGGTCATTCAGTATAATCTGCAGATGGAAAAGTCCACTGTTAGCACATTTACTATAAGAAATACAAAAATCGGGTTTATTTTAGGGTAAATAGATCAATACTGTGGAGTCTGTAGAATTGTGAAAATCAACAGCTCATTAGAAAATCAAATCTCAATTTGTGTTATTAACCTCCTATACTTCTAGGAATCCTATGCCTCATGTGCCAACACTCTCTAAACAACTGTAGCACATACATTAGGACATAGATAAATAGATATTTTTCCAGCCAAGTGGCAGTGTGCCCTTCTCACTGCATTTGTTTTACGATAGGGTACACCAGTAGCAATTAAGCCAGCTGATCAGTTGAGAGAGGAAGGGTTATGCTACAGTTAATGGGAATAATAAAAACTATGAATAGCATAATTACCATCTTCATTTTAGCCTATTCCTACCAGTTCAGCAATAGTGATATTGTGACTTTTTATGCTTAAAACTTACCATCATACACAATTAGAAAGCTCAAAAAATGCCCTAATGTCTTCCATCTTACGTCTTAGTTTTCAGTTTGGCATCCTGTCTACCCTGCTACTCATTTCATTACCAAGATAAATGTATACTACTGCTTGCTAGGTAACAGAGTGGCCCTCATGTCAGACAACATCTTGCTTTAGCTTTATGATGTCAGCTTGCTAGGCAACAGAGTGGCCCCCATGTCAGACAACATCGTGCTTTAGCTTTATGATGTCAGCTTGCTAGGCAACAGAGTAGCCCTCATTTCAGACAACATCTTGCATTAGCTTTATGATGTCAGGTCGCTGCTGGACCAATCGTCCTTGAGGAAGCTGAGCACACAGGAGGATGAGATATCAGAAGTTATGCATTAGGCTACTATCTGTATTCAGGACTGCAAGGCAAATAGGCGGGGGGATGGTAAAGGAATCTAAACCACTTCAAAGCACTGGGGCCTTTTTGAAAGTGGGATGGAGATATAAACAAAAACAGAGATGATCCTTAACAACAATCCAACTTGAGAGTCAGAGTCCAACATACAGAGTGCAGGGGAAGAGGTTAAATAAGCTTCCTTCCGTGAGAATTTCACACTATCGTTCTAAAGTGAGGTAGTGCTTTTTAGCCTCAAAGGCAGCAATTTCCTCGAATGGAACATTGCAAGCACCTGGATCTAAAGCAGGCTTTAGTAGCATTGGAAGCAGTCAGTCTTTTATAAACTATCAGGACCAACACAATGTGATCCATATTACTTCAATCTTGACACAAATTCTATTCAGGCACAGGCTCCGCCTATAAGGTAGTGAGGACATTCTGATGCTGTGAACGTCTTTTCAATGCCTAAAAGGAATGATTGCGATTTTTGCTTACCGTATAAATTTGTAAAATGATGCCGTATGCCGGAAGACTTTTTTTTTTTTTTTATTCAGTCTCGGCACTGCAGAGAAACTCTGTTGTGAAACACTGCCACTGGTGGTCATTCAGTATAATCTGCAGATGGAAAAGTCCACTGTTAGCACATTTACTATAAGAAATACAAAAATCGGGTTTATTTTAGGGTAAATAGATCAATACTGTGGAGTCTGTAGAATTGTGAAAATCAACAGCTCATTAGAAAATCAAATCTCAATTTGTGTTATTAACCTCCTATACTTCTCGGAATCCTATGCCTCATGTGCTAACACTCTCTAAACAACTGTAGCACATACATTAGGACATAGATAAATAGATATTTTTCCAGCCAAGTGGCAGTGTGCCCTTCTCACTGCATTTGTTTTACGATAGGGTACACCAGTAGCAATTAAGCCAGCTGATCAGTTGAGAGAGGAAGGGTTATGCTACAGTTAATGGGAATAATAAAAACTATGAATAGCATAATTACCATCTTCATTTTAGCCAATTCCTACCAGTTCAGCAATAGTGATGTTGTGACTTTTTATGCTTAAAACTTACCATCATACACAATTGGAAAGCTCAAAAAATGCCCTAATGTCTTTCATCTTACATCTTAGTTCTCAGTTTGGCATCCTGTCTACCCTGCTACTCATTTCATTACCAAGATAAATGTATACTAATGCTTGCTAGGTAACAGAGTGGCCCTCATGTCAGACAACATCTTGCTTTAGCTTTATGATGTCAGCTTGCTAGGCAACAGAGTGGCCCTCATGTCAGACAACATCTTGCATTAGCTTTATGATGTCAGGTCGCTGCTGGACCAATCGTCCTTGAGGAAGCTGAGCACACAGGAGGATGAGATATCAGAAGTTATGCATTAGGCTACTATCTGTATTCAGGACTGCAAGGCAAATAGGCGGGGGGATGGTAAAGGACTCTAAACCACTTCAAAGCACTGGGGCCTTTTTGAAAGTGGGATGGAGATATAAACAAAAACAGAGATGATCCTTAACAACAATCCAACTTGAGAGTCAGAGTCCAACATACAGAGTGCAGGGGAAGAGGTTAAATAAGCTTCCTTCCGTGAGAATTTCACACTATCGTTCTAAAGTGAGGTAGTGCTTTTTAGCCTCAAAGGCAGCAATTTCCTCGAATGGAACATTGCAAGCACCTGGATCTAAAGCAGGCTTTAGTAGCATTGGAAGCAGTCAGTCTATTATAAACTATCAGGACCAACACAATGTGATCCATATTACTTCAATCTTGACACAAATTCTATTCAGGCACAGGCTCCGCCTATAAGGTAGTGAGGACATTCTGATGCTGTGAACGTCTTTTCAATGCCTAAAAGGAATGATTGCGATTTTTGCTTACCGTATAAATTTGTAAAATGATGCCGTATGCCGGAAGACTTTTTTTTTTTCTTCAGTCTCGGCACTGCAGAGAAACTCTGTTGTGAAACACTGCCACTGGTGGTCATTCAGTATAATCTGCAGATGGAAAAGTCCACTGTTAGCACATTTACTATAAGAAATACAAAAATCGGGTTTATTTTAGGGTAAATAGATCAATACTGTGGAGTCTGTAGAATTGTGAAAATCAACAGCTCATTAGAAAATCAAATCTCAATTTGTGTTATTAACCTCCTATACTTCTCGGAATCCTATGCCTCATGTGCTAACACTCTCTAAACAACTGTAGCACATACATTAGGACATAGATAAATAGATATTTTTCCAGCCAAGTGGCAGTGTGCCCTTCTCACTGCATTTGTTTTACGATAGGGTACACCAGTAGCAATTAAGCCAGCTGATCAGTTGAGAGAGGAAGGGTTATGCTACAGTTAATGGGAATAATAAAAACTATGAATAGCATAATTACCATCTTCATTTTAGCCAATTCCTACCAGTTCAGCAATAGTGATGTTGTGACTTTTTATGCTTAAAACTTACCATCATACACAATTAGAAAGCTCAAAAAATGCCCTAATGTCTTTCATCTTACATCTTAGTTCTCAGTTTGGCATCCTGTCTACCCTGCTACTCATTTCATTACCAAGATAAATGTATACTACTGCTTGCTAGGTAACAGAGTGGCCCTCATGTCAGACAACATCTTGCTTTAGCTTTATGATGTCAGCTTGCTAGGCAACAGAGTGGCCCCCATGTCAGACAACATCGTGCTTTAGCTTTATGATGTCAGCTTGCTAGGCAACAGAGTAGCCCTCATTTCAGACAACATCTTGCATTAGCTTTATGATGTCAGGTCGCTGCTGGACCAATCGTCCTTGAGGAAGCTGAGCACACAGGAGGATGAGATATCAGAAGTTATGCATTAGGCTACTATCTGTATTCAGGACTGCAAGGCAAATAGGCGGGGGGATGGTAAAGGAATCTAAACCACTTCAAAGCACTGGGGCCTTTTTGAAAGTGGGATGGAGATATAAACAAAAACAGAGATGATCCTTAACAACAATCCAACTTGAGAGTCAGAGTCCAACATGCAGAGTGCAGGGGAAGAGGTTAAATAAGCTTCCTTCCGTGAGAATTTCACACTATCGTTCTAAAGTGAGGTAGTGCTTTTTAGCCTCAAAGGCAGCAATTTCCTCGAATGGAACATTGCAAGCACCTGGATCTAAAGCAGGCTTTAGTAGCATTGGAAGCAGTCAGTCTTTTATAAACTATCAGGACCAACACAATGTGATCCATATTACTTCAATCTTGACACAAATTCTATTCAGGCACAGGCTCCGCCTATAAGGTAGTGAGGACATTCTGATGCTGTGAACGTCTTTTCAATGCCTAAAAGGAATGATTGCGATTTTTGCTTACCGTATAAATTGGTAAAATGATGCCGTATGCCGGAAGACTTTTTTTTTTTTTCTTCAGTCTCGGCACTGCAGAGAAACTCTGTTGTGAAACACTGCCACTGGTGGTCATTCAGTATAATCTGCAGATGGAAAAGTCCACTGTTAGCACATTTACTATAAGAAATACAAAAATCGGGTTTATTTTAGGGTAAATAGATCAATACTGTGGAGTCTGTAGAATTGTGAAAATCAACAGCTCATTAGAAAATCAAATCTCAATTTGTGTTATTAACCTCCTATACTTCTAGGAATCCTATGCCTCATGTGCCAACACTCTCTAAACAACTGTAGCACATACATTAGGACATAGATAAATAGATATTTTTCCAGCCAAGTGGCAGTGTGCCCTTCTCACTGCATTTGTTTTACGATAGGGTACACCAGTAGCAATTAAGCCAGCTGATCAGTTGAGAGAGGAAGGGTTATGCTACAGTTAATGGGAATAATAAAAACTATGAATAGCATAATTACCATCTTCATTTTAGCCTATTCCTACCAGTTCAGCAATAGTGATATTGTGACTTTTTATGCTTAAAACTTACCATCATACACAATTAGAAAGCTCAAAAAATGCCCTAATGTCTTCCATCTTACGTCTTAGTTTTCAGTTTGGCATCCTGTCTACCCTGCTACTCATTTCATTACCAAGATAAATGTATACTACTGCTTGCTAGGTAACAGAGTGGCCCTCATGTCAGACAACATCTTGCTTTAGCTTTATGATGTCAGCTTGCTAGGCAACAGAGTGGCCCCCATGTCAGACAACATCGTGCTTTAGCTTTATGATGTCAGCTTGCTAGGCAACAGAGTAGCCCTCATTTCAGACAACATCTTGCATTAGCTTTATGATGTCAGGTCGCTGCTGGACCAATCGTCCTTGAGGAAGCTGAGCACACAGGAGGATGAGATATCAGAAGTTATGCATTAGGCTACTATCTGTATTCAGGACTGCAAGGCAAATAGGCGGGGGGATGGTAAAGGAATCTAAACCACTTCAAAGCACTGGGGCCTTTTTGAAAGTGGGATGGAGATATAAACAAAAACAGAGATGATCCTTAACAACAATCCAACTTGAGAGTCAGAGTCCAACATACAGAGTGCAGGGGAAGAGGTTAAATAAGCTTCCTTCCGTGAGAATTTCACACTATCGTTCTAAAGTGAGGTAGTGCTTTTTAGCCTCAAAGGCAGCAATTTCCTCGAATGGAACATTGCAAGCACCTGGATCTAAAGCAGGCTTTAGTAGCATTGGAAGCAGTCAGTCTTTTATAAACTATCAGGACCAACACAATGTGATCCATATTACTTCAATCTTGACACAAATTCTATTCAGGCACAGGCTCCGCCTATAAGGTAGTGAGGACATTCTGATGCTGTGAACGTCTTTTCAATGCCTAAAAGGAATGATTGCGATTTTTGCTTACCGTATAAATTGGTAAAATGATGCCGTATGCCGGAAGACTTTTTTTTTTTTCTTCAGTCTCGGCACTGCAGAGAAACTCTGTTGTGAAACACTGCCACTGGTGGTCATTCAGTATAATCTGCAGATGGAAAAGTCCACTGTTAGCACATTTACTATAAGAAATACAAAAATCGGGTTTATTTTAGGGTAAATAGATCAATACTGTGGAGTCTGTAGAATTGTGAAAATCAACAGCTCATTAGAAAATCAAATCTCAATTTGTGTTATTAACCTCCTATACTTCTCGGAATCCTATGCCTCATGTGCTAACACTCTAAACAACTGTAGCACATACATTAGGACATAGATAAATAGATATTTTTCCAGCCAAGTGGCAGTGTGCCCTTCTCACTGCATTTGTTTTACGATAGGGTACACCAGTAGCAATTAAGCCAGCTGATCAGTTGAGAGAGGAAGGGTTATGCTACAGTTAATGGGAATAATAAAAACTATGAATAGCATAATTACCATCTTCATTTTAGCCAATTCCTACCAGTTCAGCAATAGTGATGTTGTGACTTTTTATGCTTAAAACTTACCATCATACACAATTGGAAAGCTCAAAAAATGCCCTAATGTCTTTCATCTTACATCTTAGTTTTCAGTTTGGCATCCTGTCTACCCTGCTACTCATTTCATTACCAAGATAAATGTATACTACTGCTTGCTAGGTAACAGAGTGGCCCTCATGTCAGACAACATCTTGCTTTAGCTTTATGATGTCAGATTGCTAGACAACAGAGTGGCCCTCATGTCAGACAACATCTTGCATTAGCTTTATGATGTCAGGTCGCTGCTGGACCAATCGTCCTTGAGGAAGCTGAGCACACAGGAGGATGAGATATCAGAAGTTATGCATTAGGCTACTATCTGTATTCAGGACTGCAAGGCAAATAGGCGGGGGGATGGTAAAGGACTCTAAACCACTTCAAAGCACTGGGGCCTTTTTGAAAGTGGGATGGAGATATAAACAAAAACAGAGATGATCCTTAACAACAATCCAACTTGAGAGTCAGAGTCCAACATACAGAGTGCAGGGGAAGAGGTTAAATAAGCTTCCTTCCGTGAGAATTTCACACTATCGTTCTAAAGTGAGGTAGTGCTTTTTAGCCTCAAAGGCAGCAATTTCCTCGAATGGAACATTGCAAGCACCTGGATCTAAAGCAGGCTTTAGTAGCATTGGAAGCAGTCAGTCTTTTATAAACTATCAGGACCAACACAATGTGATCCATATTACTTCAATCTTGACACAAATTCTATTCAGGCACAGGCTCCGCCTATAAGGTAGTGAGGACATTCTGATGCTGTGAACGTCTTTTCAATGCCTAAAAGGAATGATTGCGATTTTTGCTTACCGTATAAATTTGTAAAATGATGCCGTATGCCGGAAGACTTTTTTTTTTTTTTTATTCAGTCTCGGCACTGCAGAGAAACTCTGTTGTGAAACACTGCCACTGGTGGTCATTCAGTATAATCTGCAGATGGAAAAGTCCACTGTTAGCACATTTACTATAAGAAATACAAAAATCGGGTTTATTTTAGGGTAAATAGATCAATACTGTGGAGTCTGTAGAATTGTGAAAATCAACAGCTCATTAGAAAATCAAATCTCAATTTGTGTTATTAACCTCCTATACTTCTCGGAATCCTATGCCTCATGTGCTAACACTCTCTAAACAACTGTAGCACATACATTAGGACATAGATAAATAGATATTTTTCCAGCCAAGTGGCAGTGTGCCCTTCTCACTGCATTTGTTTTACGATAGGGTACACCAGTAGCAATTAAGCCAGCTGATCAGTTGAGAGAGGAAGGGTTATGCTACAGTTAATGGGAATAATAAAAACTATGAATAGCATAATTACCATCTTCATTTTAGCCAATTCCTACCAGTTCAGCAATAGTGATGTTGTGACTTTTTATGCTTAAAACTTACCATCATACACAATTAGAAAGCTCAAAAAATGCCCTAATGTCTTCCATCTTACATCTTAGTTTTCAGTTTGGCATCCTGTCTACCCTGCTACTCATTTCATTACCAAGATAAATGTATACTACTGCTTGCTAGGTAACAGAGTGGCCCTCATGTCAGACAACATCGTGCTTTAGCTTTATGATGTCAGCTTGCTAGGCAACAGAGTAGCCCTCATGTCAGACAACATCTTGCATTAGCTTTATGATGTCAGGTCGCTGCTGGACCAATCGTCCTTGAGGAAGCTGAGCACACAGGAGGATGAGATATCAGAAGTTATGCATTAGGCTACTATCTGTATTCAGGACTGCAAGGCAAATAGGCGGGGGGATGGTAAAGGAATCTAAACCACTTCAAAGCACTGGGGCCTTTTTGAAAGTGGGATGGAGATATAAACAAAAACAGAGAAGATCCTTAACAACAATCCAACTTGAGAGTCAGAGTCCAACATACAGAGTGCAGGGGAAGAGGTTAAATAAGCTTCCTTCCGTGAGAATTTCACACTATCGTTCTAAAGTGAGGTAGTGCTTTTTAGCCTCAAAGGCAGCAATTTCCTCGAATGGAACATTGCAAGCACCTGGATCTAAAGCAGGCTTTAGTAGCATTGGAAGCAGTCAGTCTTTTATAAACTATCAGGACCAACACAATGTGATCCATATTACTTCAATCTTGACACAAATTCTATTCAGGCACAGGCTCCGCCTATAAGGTAGTGAGGACATTCTGATGCTGTGAACGTCTTTTCAATGCCTAAAAGGAATGATTGCGATTTTTGCTTACCGTATAAATTGGTAAAATGATGCCGTATGCCGGAAGACTTTTTTTTTTTTCTTCAGTCTCGGCACTGCAGAGAAACTCTGTTGTGAAACACTGCCACTGGTGGTCATTCAGTATAATCTGCAGATGGAAAAGTCCACTGTTAGCACATTTACTATAAGAAATACAAAAATCGGGTTTATTTTAGGGTAAATAGATCAATACTGTGGAGTCTGTAGAATTGTGAAAATCAACAGCTCATTAGAAAATCAAATCTCAATTTGTGTTATTAACCTCCTATACTTCTCGGAATCCTATGCCTCATGTGCTAACACTCTCTAAACAACTGTAGCACATACATTAGGACATAGATAAATAGATATTTTTCCAGCCAAGTGGCAGTGTGCCCTTCTCACTGCATTTGTTTTACGATAGGGTACACCAGTAGCAATTAAGCCAGCTGATCAGTTGAGAGAGGAAGGGTTATGCTACAGTTAATGGGAATAATAAAAACTATGAATAGCATAATTACCATCTTCATTTTAGCCAATTCCTACCAGTTCAGCAATAGTGATGTTGTAACTTTTTATGCTTAAAACTTACCATCATACACAATTAGAAAGCTCAAAAAATGCCCTAATGTCTTTCATCTTACATCTTAGTTTTCAGTTTGGCATCCTGTCTACCCTGCTACTCATTTCATTACCAAGATAAATGTATACTACTGCTTGCTAGGTAACAGAGTGGCCCTCATGTCAGACAACATCTTGCTTTAGCTTTATGATGTCAGCTTGCTAGGCAACAGAGTGGCCCCCATGTCAGACAACATCGTGCTTTAGCTTTATGATGTCAGCTTGCTAGGCAACAGAGTAGCCCTCATGTCAGACAACATCTTGCATTAGCTTTATGATGTCAGGTCGCTGCTGGACCAATCGTCCTTGAGGAAGCTGAGCACACAGGAGGATGAGATATCAGAAGTTATGCATTAGGCTACTATCTGTATTCAAGACTGCAAGGCAAATAGGCGGGGGGATGGTAAAGGAATCTAAACCACTTCAAAGCACTGGGGCCTTTTTGAAAGTGGGATGGAGATATAAACAAAAACAGAGATGATCCTTAACAACAATCCAACTTGAGAGTCAGAGTCCAACATACAGAGTGCAGGGGAAGAGGTTAAATAAGCTTCCTTCCGTGAGAATTTCACACTATCGTTCTAAAGTGAGGTAGTGCTTTTTAGCCTCAAAGGCAGCAATTTCCTCGAATGGAACATTGCAAGCACCTGGATCTAAAGCAGGCTTTAGTAGCATTGGAAGCAGTCAGTCTATTATAAACTATCAGGACCAACACAATGTGATCCATATTACTTCAATCTTGACACAAATTCTATTCAGGCACAGGCTCCGCCTATAAGGTAGTGAGGACATTCTGATGCTGTGAACGTCTTTTCAATGCCTAAAAGGAATGATTGCGATTTTTGCTTACCGTATAAATTTGTAAAATGATGCCGTATGCCGGAAGACTTTTTTTTTTTTTTCTTCAGTCTCGGCACTGCAGAGAAACTCTGTTGTGAAACACTGCCACTGGTGGTCATTCAGTATAATCTGCAGATGGAAAAGTCCACTGTTAGCACATTTACTATAAGAAATACAAAAATCGGGTTTATTTTAGGGTAAATAGATCAATACTGTGGAGTCTGTAGAATTGTGAAAATCAACAGCTCATTAGAAAATCAAATCTCAATTTGTGTTATTAACCTCCTATACTTCTCGGAATCCTATGCCTCATGTGCTAACACTCTAAACAACTGTAGCACATACATTAGGACATAGATAAATAGATATTTTTCCAGCCAAGTGGCAGTGTGCCCTTCTCACTGCATTTGTTTTACGATAGGGTACACCAGTAGCAATTAAGCCAGCTGATCAGTTGAGAGAGGAAGGGTTATGCTACAGTTAATGGGAATAATAAAAACTATGAATAGCATAATTACCATCTTCATTTTAGCCAATTCCTACCAGTTCAGCAATAGTGATGTTGTGACTTTTTATGCTTAAAACTTACCATCATACACAATTGGAAAGCTCAAAAAATGCCCTAATGTCTTTCATCTTACATCTTAGTTTTCAGTTTGGCATCCTGTCTACCCTGCTACTCATTTCATTACCAAGATAAATGTATACTACTGCTTGCTAGGTAACAGAGTGGCCCTCATGTCAGACAACATCTTGCTTTAGCTTTATGATGTCAGCTTGCTAGGCAACAGAGTGGCCCTCATGTCAGACAACATCTTGCATTAGCTTTATGAGGTCAGGTCGCTGCTGGACCAATCGTCCTTGAGGAAGCTGAGCACACAGGAGGATGAGATATCAGAAGTTATGCATTAGGCTACTATCTGTATTCAGGACTGCAAGGCAAATAGGCGGGGGGATGGTAAAGGACTCTAAACCACTTCAAAGCACTGGGGCCTTTTTGAAAGTGGGATGGAGATATAAACAAAAACAGAGATGATCCTTAACAACAATCCAACTTGAGAGTCAGAGTCCAACATACAGAGTGCAGGGGAAGAGGTTAAATAAGCTTCCTTCCGTGAGAATTTCACACTATCGTTCTAAAGTGAGGTAGTGCTTTTTAGCCTCAAAGGCAGCAATTTCCTCGAATGGAACATTGCAAGCACCTGGATCTAAAGCAGGCTTTAGTAGCATTGGAAGCAGTCAGTCTATTATAAACTATCAGGACCAACACAATGTGATCCATATTACTTCAATCTTGACACAAATTCTATTCAGGCACAGGCTCCGCCTATAAGGTAGTGAGGACATTCTGATGCTGTGAACGTCTTTTCAATGCCTAAAAGGAATTATTGCGATTTTTGCTTACCGTATAAATTTGTAAAATGATGCCGTATGCCGGAAGACTTTTTTTTTTTCTTCAGTCTCGGCACTGCAGAGAAACTCTGTTGTGAAACACTGCCACTGGTGGTCATTCAGTATAATCTGCAGATGGAAAAGTCCACTGTTAGCACATTTACTATAAGAAATACAAAAATCGGGTTTATTTTAGGGTAAATAGATCAATACTGTGGAGTCTGTAGAATTGTGAAAATCAACAGCTCATTAGAAAATCAAATCTCAATTTGTGTTATTAACCTCCTATACTTCTCGGAATCCTATGCCTCATGTGCTAACACTCTAAACAACTGTAGCACATACATTAGGACATAGATAAATAGATATTTTTCCAGCCAAGTGGCAGTGTGCCCTTCTCACTGCATTTGTTTTACGATAGGGTACACCAGTAGCAATTAAGCCAGCTGATCAGTTGAGAGAGGAAGGGTTATGCTACAGTTAATGGGAATAATAAAAACTATGAATAGCATAATTACCATCTTCATTTTAGCCAATTCCTACCAGTTCAGCAATAGTGATGTTGTGACTTTTTATGCTTAAAACTTACCATCATACACAATTAGAAAGCTCAAAAAATGCCCTAATGTCTTCCATCTTACATCTTAGTTTTCAGTTTGGCATCCTGTCTACCCTGCTACTCATTTCATTACCAAGATAAATGTATACTACTGCTTGCTAGGTAACAGAGTGGCCCTCATGTCAGACAACATCGTGCTTTAGCTTTATGATGTCAGCTTGCTAGGCAACAGAGTAGCCCTCATGTCAGACAACATCTTGCATTAGCTTTATGATGTCAGGTCGCTGCTGGACCAATCGTCCTTGAGGAAGCTGAGCACACAGGAGGATGAGATATCAGAAGTTATGCATTAGGCTACTATCTGTATTCAGGACTGCAAGGCAAATAGGCGGGGGGATGGTAAAGGAATCTAAACCACTTCAAAGCACTGGGGCCTTTTTGAAAGTGGGATGGAGATATAAACAAAAACAGAGATGATCCTTAACAACAATCCAACTTGAGAGTCAGAGTCCAACATACAGAGTGCAGGGGAAGAGGTTAAATAAGCTTCCTTCCGTGAGAATTTCACACTATCGTTCTAAAGTGAGGTAGTGCTTTTTAGCCTCAAAGGCAGCAATTTCCTCGAATGGAACATTGCAAGCACCTGGATCTAAAGCAGGCTTTAGTAGCATTGGAAGCAGTCAGTCTTTTATAAACTATCAGGACCAACACAATGTGATCCATATTACTTCAATCTTGACACAAATTCTATTCAGGCACAGGCTCCGCCTATAAGGTAGTGAGGACATTCTGATGCTGTGAACGTCTTTTCAATGCCTAAAAGGAATGATTGCGATTTTTGCTTACCGTATAAATTTGTAAAATGATGCCGTATGCCGGAAGACTTTTTTTTTTTTTTTTCTTCAGTCTCGGCACTGCAGAGAAACTCTGTTGTGAAACACTGCCACTGGTGGTCATTCAGTATAATCTGCAGATGGAAAAGTCCACTGTTAGCACATTTACTATAAGAAATACAAAAATCGGGTTTATTTTAGGGTAAATAGATCAATACTGTGGAGTCTGTAGAATTGTGAAAATCAACAGCTCATTAGAAAATCAAATCTCAATTTGTGTTATTAACCTCCTATACTTCTAGGAATCCTATGCCTCATGTGCCAACACTCTCTAAACAACTGTAGCACATACATTAGGACATAGATAAATAGATATTTTTCCAGCCAAGTGGCAGTGTGCCCTTCTCACTGCATTTGTTTTACGATAGGGTACACCAGTAGCAATTAAGCCAGCTGATCAGTTGAGAGAGGAAGGGTTATGCTACAGTTAATGGGAATAATAAAAACTATGAATAGCATAATTACCATCTTCATTTTAGCCTATTCCTACCAGTTCAGCAATAGTGATATTGTGACTTTTTATGCTTAAAACTTACCATCATACACAATTAGAAAGCTCAAAAAATGCCCTAATGTCTTCCATCTTACGTCTTAGTTTTCAGTTTGGCATCCTGTCTACCCTGCTACTCATTTCATTACCAAGATAAATGTATACTACTGCTTGCTAGGTAACAGAGTGGCCCTCATGTCAGACAACATCTTGCTTTAGCTTTATGATGTCAGCTTGCTAGGCAACAGAGTGGCCCCCATGTCAGACAACATCGTGCTTTAGCTTTATGATGTCAGCTTGCTAGGCAACAGAGTAGCCCTCATTTCAGACAACATCTTGCATTAGCTTTATGATGTCAGGTCGCTGCTGGACCAATCGTCCTTGAGGAAGCTGAGCACACAGGAGGATGAGATATCAGAAGTTATGCATTAGGCTACTATCTGTATTCAGGACTGCAAGGCAAATAGGCGGGGGGATGGTAAAGGAATCTAAACCACTTCAAAGCACTGGGGCCTTTTTGAAAGTGGGATGGAGATATAAACAAAAACAGAGATGATCCTTAACAACAATCCAACTTGAGAGTCAGAGTCCAACATACAGAGTGCAGGGGAAGAGGTTAAATAAGCTTCCTTCCGTGAGAATTTCACACTATCGTTCTAAAGTGAGGTAGTGCTTTTTAGCCTCAAAGGCAGCAATTTCCTCGAATGGAACATTGCAAGCACCTGGATCTAAAGCAGGCTTTAGTAGCATTGGAAGCAGTCAGTCTTTTATAAACTATCAGGACCAACACAATGTGATCCATATTACTTCAATCTTGACACAAATTCTATTCAGGCACAGGCTCCGCCTATAAGGTAGTGAGGACATTCTGATGCTGTGAACGTCTTTTCAATGCCTAAAAGGAATGATTGCGATTTTTGCTTACCGTATAAATTTGTAAAATGATGCCGTATGCCGGAAGACTTTTTTTTTTTTTTTATTCAGTCTCGGCACTGCAGAGAAACTCTGTTGTGAAACACTGCCACTGGTGGTCATTCAGTATAATCTGCAGATGGAAAAGTCCACTGTTAGCACATTTACTATAAGAAATACAAAAATCGGGTTTATTTTAGGGTAAATAGATCAATACTGTGGAGTCTGTAGAATTGTGAAAATCAACAGCTCATTAGAAAATCAAATCTCAATTTGTGTTATTAACCTCCTATACTTCTCGGAATCCTATGCCTCATGTGCTAACACTCTCTAAACAACTGTAGCACATACATTAGGACATAGATAAATAGATATTTTTCCAGCCAAGTGGCAGTGTGCCCTTCTCACTGCATTTGTTTTACGATAGGGTACACCAGTAGCAATTAAGCCAGCTGATCAGTTGAGAGAGGAAGGGTTATGCTACAGTTAATGGGAATAATAAAAACTATGAATAGCATAATTACCATCTTCATTTTAGCCAATTCCTACCAGTTCAGCAATAGTGATGTTGTGACTTTTTATGCTTAAAACTTACCATCATACACAATTGGAAAGCTCAAAAAATGCCCTAATGTCTTTCATCTTACATCTTAGTTCTCAGTTTGGCATCCTGTCTACCCTGCTACTCATTTCATTACCAAGATAAATGTATACTAATGCTTGCTAGGTAACAGAGTGGCCCTCATGTCAGACAACATCTTGCTTTAGCTTTATGATGTCAGCTTGCTAGGCAACAGAGTGGCCCTCATGTCAGACAACATCTTGCATTAGCTTTATGATGTCAGGTCGCTGCTGGACCAATCGTCCTTGAGGAAGCTGAGCACACAGGAGGATGAGATATCAGAAGTTATGCATTAGGCTACTATCTGTATTCAGGACTGCAAGGCAAATAGGCGGGGGGATGGTAAAGGACTCTAAACCACTTCAAAGCACTGGGGCCTTTTTGAAAGTGGGATGGAGATATAAACAAAAACAGAGATGATCCTTAACAACAATCCAACTTGAGAGTCAGAGTCCAACATACAGAGTGCAGGGGAAGAGGTTAAATAAGCTTCCTTCCGTGAGAATTTCACACTATCGTTCTAAAGTGAGGTAGTGCTTTTTAGCCTCAAAGGCAGCAATTTCCTCGAATGGAACATTGCAAGCACCTGGATCTAAAGCAGGCTTTAGTAGCATTGGAAGCAGTCAGTCTATTATAAACTATCAGGACCAACACAATGTGATCCATATTACTTCAATCTTGACACAAATTCTATTCAGGCACAGGCTCCGCCTATAAGGTAGTGAGGACATTCTGATGCTGTGAACGTCTTTTCAATGCCTAAAAGGAATGATTGCGATTTTTGCTTACCGTATAAATTTGTAAAATGATGCCGTATGCCGGAAGACTTTTTTTTTTTTTTCTTCAGTCTCGGCACTGCAGAGAAACTCTGTTGTGAAACACTGCCACTGGTGGTCATTCAGTATAATCTGCAGATGGAAAAGTCCACTGTTAGCACATTTACTATAAGAAATACAAAAATCGGGTTTATTTTAGGGTAAATAGATCAATACTGTGGAGTCTGTAGAATTGTGAAAATCAACAGCTCATTAGAAAATCAAATCTCAATTTGTGTTATTAACCTCCTATACTTCTCGGAATCCTATGCCTCATGTGCTAACACTCTCTAAACAACTGTAGCACATACATTAGGACATAGATAAATAGATATTTTTCCAGCCAAGTGGCAGTGTGCCCTTCTCACTGCATTTGTTTTACGATAGGGTACACCAGTAGCAATTAAGCCAGCTGATCAGTTGAGAGAGGAAGGGTTATGCTACAGTTAATGGGAATAATAAAAACTATGAATAGCATAATTACCATCTTCATTTTAGCCAATTCCTACCAGTTCAGCAATAGTGATGTTGTGACTTTTTATGCTTAAAACTTACCATCATACACAATTAGAAAGCTCAAAAAATGCCCTAATGTCTTTCATCTTACATCTTAGTTCTCAGTTTGGCATCCTGTCTACCCTGCTACTCATTTCATTACCAAGATAAATGTATACTACTGCTTGCTAGGTAACAGAGTGGCCCTCATGTCAGACAACATCTTGCTTTAGCTTTATGATGTCAGCTTGCTAGGCAACAGAGTGGCCCCCATGTCAGACAACATCGTGCTTTAGCTTTATGATGTCAGCTTGCTAGGCAACAGAGTAGCCCTCATTTCAGACAACATCTTGCATTAGCTTTATGATGTCAGGTCGCTGCTGGACCAATCGTCCTTGAGGAAGCTGAGCACACAGGAGGATGAGATATCAGAAGTTATGCATTAGGCTACTATCTGTATTCAGGACTGCAAGGCAAATAGGCGGGGGGATGGTAAAGGAATCTAAACCACTTCAAAGCACTGGGGCCTTTTTGAAAGTGGGATGGAGATATAAACAAAAACAGAGATGATCCTTAACAACAATCCAACTTGAGAGTCAGAGTCCAACATGCAGAGTGCAGGGGAAGAGGTTAAATAAGCTTCCTTCCGTGAGAATTTCACACTATCGTTCTAAAGTGAGGTAGTGCTTTTTAGCCTCAAAGGCAGCAATTTCCTCGAATGGAACATTGCAAGCACCTGGATCTAAAGCAGGCTTTAGTAGCATTGGAAGCAGTCAGTCTTTTATAAACTATCAGGACCAACACAATGTGATCCATATTACTTCAATCTTGACACAAATTCTATTCAGGCACAGGCTCCGCCTATAAGGTAGTGAGGACATTCTGATGCTGTGAACGTCTTTTCAATGCCTAAAAGGAATGATTGCGATTTTTGCTTACCGTATAAATTGGTAAAATGATGCCGTATGCCGGAAGACTTTTTTTTTTTTTCTTCAGTCTCGGCACTGCAGAGAAACTCTGTTGTGAAACACTGCCACTGGTGGTCATTCAGTATAATCTGCAGATGGAAAAGTCCACTGTTAGCACATTTACTATAAGAAATACAAAAATCGGGTTTATTTTAGGGTAAATAGATCAATACTGTGGAGTCTGTAGAATTGTGAAAATCAACAGCTCATTAGAAAATCAAATCTCAATTTGTGTTATTAACCTCCTATACTTCTAGGAATCCTATGCCTCATGTGCCAACACTCTCTAAACAACTGTAGCACATACATTAGGACATAGATAAATAGATATTTTTCCAGCCAAGTGGCAGTGTGCCCTTCTCACTGCATTTGTTTTACGATAGGGTACACCAGTAGCAATTAAGCCAGCTGATCAGTTGAGAGAGGAAGGGTTATGCTACAGTTAATGGGAATAATAAAAACTATGAATAGCATAATTACCATCTTCATTTTAGCCTATTCCTACCAGTTCAGCAATAGTGATATTGTGACTTTTTATGCTTAAAACTTACCATCATACACAATTAGAAAGCTCAAAAAATGCCCTAATGTCTTCCATCTTACGTCTTAGTTTTCAGTTTGGCATCCTGTCTACCCTGCTACTCATTTCATTACCAAGATAAATGTATACTACTGCTTGCTAGGTAACAGAGTGGCCCTCATGTCAGACAACATCTTGCTTTAGCTTTATGATGTCAGCTTGCTAGGCAACAGAGTGGCCCCCATGTCAGACAACATCGTGCTTTAGCTTTATGATGTCAGCTTGCTAGGCAACAGAGTAGCCCTCATTTCAGACAACATCTTGCATTAGCTTTATGATGTCAGGTCGCTGCTGGACCAATCGTCCTTGAGGAAGCTGAGCACACAGGAGGATGAGATATCAGAAGTTATGCATTAGGCTACTATCTGTATTCAGGACTGCAAGGCAAATAGGCGGGGGGATGGTAAAGGAATCTAAACCACTTCAAAGCACTGGGGCCTTTTTGAAAGTGGGATGGAGATATAAACAAAAACAGAGATGATCCTTAACAACAATCCAACTTGAGAGTCAGAGTCCAACATACAGAGTGCAGGGGAAGAGGTTAAATAAGCTTCCTTCCGTGAGAATTTCACACTATCGTTCTAAAGTGAGGTAGTGCTTTTTAGCCTCAAAGGCAGCAATTTCCTCGAATGGAACATTGCAAGCACCTGGATCTAAAGCAGGCTTTAGTAGCATTGGAAGCAGTCAGTCTTTTATAAACTATCAGGACCAACACAATGTGATCCATATTACTTCAATCTTGACACAAATTCTATTCAGGCACAGGCTCCGCCTATAAGGTAGTGAGGACATTCTGATGCTGTGAACGTCTTTTCAATGCCTAAAAGGAATGATTGCGATTTTTGCTTACCGTATAAATTTGTAAAATGATGCCGTATGCCGGAAGACTTTTTTTTTTTTTTTATTCAGTCTCGGCACTGCAGAGAAACTCTGTTGTGAAACACTGCCACTGGTGGTCATTCAGTATAATCTGCAGATGGAAAAGTCCACTGTTAGCACATTTACTATAAGAAATACAAAAATCGGGTTTATTTTAGGGTAAATAGATCAATACTGTGGAGTCTGTAGAATTGTGAAAATCAACAGCTCATTAGAAAATCAAATCTCAATTTGTGTTATTAACCTCCTATACTTCTCGGAATCCTATGCCTCATGTGCTAACACTCTCTAAACAACTGTAGCACATACATTAGGACATAGATAAATAGATATTTTTCCAGCCAAGTGGCAGTGTGCCCTTCTCACTGCATTTGTTTTACGATAGGGTACACCAGTAGCAATTAAGCCAGCTGATCAGTTGAGAGAGGAAGGGTTATGCTACAGTTAATGGGAATAATAAAAACTATGAATAGCATAATTACCATCTTCATTTTAGCCAATTCCTACCAGTTCAGCAATAGTGATGTTGTGACTTTTTATGCTTAAAACTTACCATCATACACAATTAGAAAGCTCAAAAAATGCCCTAATGTCTTCCATCTTACATCTTAGTTTTCAGTTTGGCATCCTGTCTACCCTGCTACTCATTTCATTACCAAGATAAATGTATACTACTGCTTGCTAGGTAACAGAGTGGCCCTCATGTCAGACAACATCGTGCTTTAGCTTTATGATGTCAGCTTGCTAGGCAACAGAGTAGCCCTCATGTCAGACAACATCTTGCATTAGCTTTATGATGTCAGGTCGCTGCTGGACCAATCGTCCTTGAGGAAGCTGAGCACACAGGAGGATGAGATATCAGAAGTTATGCATTAGGCTACTATCTGTATTCAGGACTGCAAGGCAAATAGGCGGGGGGATGGTAAAGGAATCTAAACCACTTCAAAGCACTGGGGCCTTTTTGAAAGTGGGATGGAGATATAAACAAAAACAGAGAAGATCCTTAACAACAATCCAACTTGAGAGTCAGAGTCCAACATACAGAGTGCAGGGGAAGAGGTTAAATAAGCTTCCTTCCGTGAGAATTTCACACTATCGTTCTAAAGTGAGGTAGTGCTTTTTAGCCTCAAAGGCAGCAATTTCCTCGAATGGAACATTGCAAGCACCTGGATCTAAAGCAGGCTTTAGTAGCATTGGAAGCAGTCAGTCTTTTATAAACTATCAGGACCAACACAATGTGATCCATATTACTTCAATCTTGACACAAATTCTATTCAGGCACAGGCTCCGCCTATAAGGTAGTGAGGACATTCTGATGCTGTGAACGTCTTTTCAATGCCTAAAAGGAATGATTGCGATTTTTGCTTACCGTATAAATTGGTAAAATGATGCCGTATGCCGGAAGACTTTTTTTTTTTTCTTCAGTCTCGGCACTGCAGAGAAACTCTGTTGTGAAACACTGCCACTGGTGGTCATTCAGTATAATCTGCAGATGGAAAAGTCCACTGTTAGCACATTTACTATAAGAAATACAAAAATCGGGTTTATTTTAGGGTAAATAGATCAATACTGTGGAGTCTGTAGAATTGTGAAAATCAACAGCTCATTAGAAAATCAAATCTCAATTTGTGTTATTAACCTCCTATACTTCTCGGAATCCTATGCCTCATGTGCTAACACTCTCTAAACAACTGTAGCACATACATTAGGACATAGATAAATAGATATTTTTCCAGCCAAGTGGCAGTGTGCCCTTCTCACTGCATTTGTTTTACGATAGGGTACACCAGTAGCAATTAAGCCAGCTGATCAGTTGAGAGAGGAAGGGTTATGCTACAGTTAATGGGAATAATAAAAACTATGAATAGCATAATTACCATCTTCATTTTAGCCAATTCCTACCAGTTCAGCAATAGTGATGTTGTAACTTTTTATGCTTAAAACTTACCATCATACACAATTAGAAAGCTCAAAAAATGCCCTAATGTCTTTCATCTTACATCTTAGTTTTCAGTTTGGCATCCTGTCTACCCTGCTACTCATTTCATTACCAAGATAAATGTATACTACTGCTTGCTAGGTAACAGAGTGGCCCTCATGTCAGACAACATCTTGCTTTAGCTTTATGATGTCAGCTTGCTAGGCAACAGAGTGGCCCCCATGTCAGACAACATCGTGCTTTAGCTTTATGATGTCAGCTTGCTAGGCAACAGAGTAGCCCTCATGTCAGACAACATCTTGCATTAGCTTTATGATGTCAGGTCGCTGCTGGACCAATCGTCCTTGAGGAAGCTGAGCACACAGGAGGATGAGATATCAGAAGTTATGCATTAGGCTACTATCTGTATTCAAGACTGCAAGGCAAATAGGCGGGGGGATGGTAAAGGAATCTAAACCACTTCAAAGCACTGGGGCCTTTTTGAAAGTGGGATGGAGATATAAACAAAAACAGAGATGATCCTTAACAACAATCCAACTTGAGAGTCAGAGTCCAACATACAGAGTGCAGGGGAAGAGGTTAAATAAGCTTCCTTCCGTGAGAATTTCACACTATCGTTCTAAAGTGAGGTAGTGCTTTTTAGCCTCAAAGGCAGCAATTTCCTCGAATGGAACATTGCAAGCACCTGGATCTAAAGCAGGCTTTAGTAGCATTGGAAGCAGTCAGTCTATTATAAACTATCAGGACCAACACAATGTGATCCATATTACTTCAATCTTGACACAAATTCTATTCAGGCACAGGCTCCGCCTATAAGGTAGTGAGGACATTCTGATGCTGTGAACGTCTTTTCAATGCCTAAAAGGAATGATTGCGATTTTTGCTTACCGTATAAATTTGTAAAATGATGCCGTATGCCGGAAGACTTTTTTTTTTTTTTCTTCAGTCTCGGCACTGCAGAGAAACTCTGTTGTGAAACACTGCCACTGGTGGTCATTCAGTATAATCTGCAGATGGAAAAGTCCACTGTTAGCACATTTACTATAAGAAATACAAAAATCGGGTTTATTTTAGGGTAAATAGATCAATACTGTGGAGTCTGTAGAATTGTGAAAATCAACAGCTCATTAGAAAATCAAATCTCAATTTGTGTTATTAACCTCCTATACTTCTCGGAATCCTATGCCTCATGTGCTAACACTCTAAACAACTGTAGCACATACATTAGGACATAGATAAATAGATATTTTTCCAGCCAAGTGGCAGTGTGCCCTTCTCACTGCATTTGTTTTACGATAGGGTACACCAGTAGCAATTAAGCCAGCTGATCAGTTGAGAGAGGAAGGGTTATGCTACAGTTAATGGGAATAATAAAAACTATGAATAGCATAATTACCATCTTCATTTTAGCCAATTCCTACCAGTTCAGCAATAGTGATGTTGTGACTTTTTATGCTTAAAACTTACCATCATACACAATTGGAAAGCTCAAAAAATGCCCTAATGTCTTTCATCTTACATCTTAGTTTTCAGTTTGGCATCCTGTCTACCCTGCTACTCATTTCATTACCAAGATAAATGTATACTACTGCTTGCTAGGTAACAGAGTGGCCCTCATGTCAGACAACATCTTGCTTTAGCTTTATGATGTCAGCTTGCTAGGCAACAGAGTGGCCCTCATGTCAGACAACATCTTGCATTAGCTTTATGAGGTCAGGTCGCTGCTGGACCAATCGTCCTTGAGGAAGCTGAGCACACAGGAGGATGAGATATCAGAAGTTATGCATTAGGCTACTATCTGTATTCAGGACTGCAAGGCAAATAGGCGGGGGGATGGTAAAGGACTCTAAACCACTTCAAAGCACTGGGGCCTTTTTGAAAGTGGGATGGAGATATAAACAAAAACAGAGATGATCCTTAACAACAATCCAACTTGAGAGTCAGAGTCCAACATACAGAGTGCAGGGGAAGAGGTTAAATAAGCTTCCTTCCGTGAGAATTTCACACTATCGTTCTAAAGTGAGGTAGTGCTTTTTAGCCTCAAAGGCAGCAATTTCCTCGAATGGAACATTGCAAGCACCTGGATCTAAAGCAGGCTTTAGTAGCATTGGAAGCAGTCAGTCTATTATAAACTATCAGGACCAACACAATGTGATCCATATTACTTCAATCTTGACACAAATTCTATTCAGGCACAGGCTCCGCCTATAAGGTAGTGAGGACATTCTGATGCTGTGAACGTCTTTTCAATGCCTAAAAGGAATTATTGCGATTTTTGCTTACCGTATAAATTTGTAAAATGATGCCGTATGCCGGAAGACTTTTTTTTTTTTTTTCTTCAGTCTCGGCACTGCAGAGAAACTCTGTTGTGAAACACTGCCACTGGTGGTCATTCAGTATAATCTGCAGATGGAAAAGTCCACTGTTAGCACATTTACTATAAGAAATACAAAAATCTGGTTTATTTTAGGGTAAATAGATCAATACTGTGGAGTCTGTAGAATTGTGAAAATCAACAGCTCATTAGAAAATCAAATCTCAATTTGTGTTATTAACCTCCTATACTTCTCGGAATCCTATGCCTCATGTGCTAACACTCTCTAAACAACTGTAGCACATACATTAGGACATAGATAAATAGATATTTTTCCAGCCAAGTGGCAGTGTGCCCTTCTCACTGCATTTGTTTTACGATAGGGTACACCAGTAGCAATTAAGCCAGCTGATCAGTTGAGAGAGGAAGGGTTATGCTACAGTTAATGGGAATAATAAAAACTATGAATAGCATAATTACCATCTTCATTTTAGCCAATTCCTACCAGTTCAGCAATAGTGATGTTGTAACTTTTTATGCTTAAAACTTACCATCATACACAATTAGAAAGCTCAAAAAATGCCCTAATGTCTTTCATCTTACATCTTAGTTTTCAGTTTGGCATCCTGTCTACCCTGCTACTCATTTCATTACCAAGATAAATGTATACTACTGCTTGCTAGGTAACAGAGTGGCCCTCACGTCAGACAACATCTTGCTTTAGCTTTATGATGTCAGCTTGCTAGGCAACAGAGTGGCCCCCATGTCAGACAACATCGTGCTTTAGCTTTATGATGTCAGCTTGCTAGGCAACAGAGTAGCCCTCATGTCAGACAACATCTTGCATTAGCTTTATGATGTCAGGTCGCTGCTGGACCAATCGTCCTTGAGGAAGCTGAGCACACAGGAGGATGAGATATCAGAAGTTATGCATTAGGCTACTATCTGTATTCAAGACTGCAAGGCAAATAGGCGGGGGGATGGTAAAGGAATCTAAACCACTTCAAAGCACTGGGGCCTTTTTGAAAGTGGGATGGAGATATAAACAAAAACAGAGATGATCCTTAACAACAATCCAACTTGAGAGTCAGAGTCCAACATACAGAGTGCAGGGGAAGAGGTTAAATAAGCTTCCTTCCGTGAGAATTTCACACTATCGTTCTAAAGTGAGGTAGTGCTTTTTAGCCTCAAAGGCAGCAATTTCCTCGAATGGAACATTGCAAGCACCTGGATCTAAAGCAGGCTTTAGTAGCATTGGAAGCAGTCAGTCTATTATAAACTATCAGGACCAACACAATGTGATCCATATTACTTCAATCTTGACACAAATTCTATTCAGGCACAGGCTCCGCCTATAAGGTAGTGAGGACATTCTGATGCTGTGAACGTCTTTTCAATGCCTAAAAGGAATGATTGCGATTTTTGCTTACCGTATAAATTTGTAAAATGATGCCGTATGCCGGAAGACTTTTTTTTTTTTTTTCTTCAGTCTCGGCACTGCAGAGAAACTCTGTTGTGAAACACTGCCACTGGTGGTCATTCAGTATAATCTGCAGATGGAAAAGTCCACTGTTAGCACATTTACTATAAGAAATACAAAAATCGGGTTTATTTTAGGGTAAATAGATCAATACTGTGGAGTCTGTAGAATTGTGAAAATCAACAGCTCATTAGAAAATCAAATCTCAATTTGTGTTATTAACCTCCTATACTTCTCGGAATCCTATGCCTCATGTGCTAACACTCTAAACAACTGTAGCACATACATTAGGACATAGATAAATAGATATTTTTCCAGCCAAGTGGCAGTGTGCCCTTCTCACTGCATTTGTTTTACGATAGGGTACACCAGTAGCAATTAAGCCAGCTGATCAGTTGAGAGAGGAAGGGTTATGCTACAGTTAATGGGAATAATAAAAACTATGAATAGCATAATTACCATCTTCATTTTAGCCAATTCCTACCAGTTCAGCAATAGTGATGTTGTGACTTTTTATGCTTAAAACTTACCATCATACACAATTGGAAAGCTCAAAAAATGCCCTAATGTCTTTCATCTTACATCTTAGTTTTCAGTTTGGCATCCTGTCTACCCTGCTACTCATTTCATTACCAAGATAAATGTATACTACTGCTTGCTAGGTAACAGAGTGGCCCTCATGTCAGACAACATCTTGCTTTAGCTTTATGATGTCAGCTTGCTAGGCAACAGAGTGGCCCTCATGTCAGACAACATCTTGCATTAGCTTTATGAGGTCAGGTCGCTGCTGGACCAATCGTCCTTGAGGAAGCTGAGCACACAGGAGGATGAGATATCAGAAGTTATGCATTAGGCTACTATCTGTATTCAGGACTGCAAGGCAAATAGGCGGGGGGATGGTAAAGGACTCTAAACCACTTCAAAGCACTGGGGCCTTTTTGAAAGTGGGATGGAGATATAAACAAAAACAGAGATGATCCTTAACAACAATCCAACTTGAGAGTCAGAGTCCAACATACAGAGTGCAGGGGAAGAGGTTAAATAAGCTTCCTTCCGTGAGAATTTCACACTATCGTTCTAAAGTGAGGTAGTGCTTTTTAGTCTCAAAGGCAGCAATTTCCTCGAATGGAACATTGCAAGCACCTGGATCTAAAGCAGGCTTTAGTAGCATTGGAAGCAGTCAGTCTATTATAAACTATCAGGACCAACACAATGTGATCCATATTACTTCAATCTTGACACAAATTCTATTCAGGCACAGGCTCCGCCTATAAGGTAGTGAGGACATTCTGATGCTGTGAACGTCTTTTCAATGCCTAAAAGGAATGATTGCGATTTTTGCTTACCGTATAAATTTGTAAAATGATGCCGTATGCCGGAAGACTTTTTTTTTTTTTTTCTTCAGTCTCGGCACTGCAGAGAAACTCTGTTGTGAAACACTGCCACTGGTGGTCATTCAGTATAATCTGCAGATGGAAAAGTCCACTGTTAGCACATTTACTATAAGAAATACAAAAATCGGGTTTATTTTAGGGTAAATAGATCAATACTGTGGAGTCTGTAGAATTGTGAAAATCAACAGCTCATTAGAAAATCAAATCTCAATTTGTGTTATTAACCTCCTATACTTCTCGGAATCCTATGCCTCATGTGCTAACACTCTAAACAACTGTAGCACATACATTAGGACATAGATAAATAGATATTTTTCCAGCCAAGTGGCAGTGTGCCCTTCTCACTGCATTTGTTTTACGATAGGGTACACCAGTAGCAATTAAGCCAGCTGATCAGTTGAGAGAGGAAGGGTTATGCTACAGTTAATGGGAATAATAAAAACTATGAATAGCATAATTACCATCTTCATTTTAGCCAATTCCTACCAGTTCAGCAATAGTGATGTTGTGACTTTTTATGCTTAAAACTTACCATCATACACAATTGGAAAGCTCAAAAAATGCCCTAATGTCTTTCATCTTACATCTTAGTTTTCAGTTTGGCATCCTGTCTACCCTGCTACTCATTTCATTACCAAGATAAATGTATACTACTGCTTGCTAGGTAACAGAGTGGCCCTCATGTCAGACAACATCTTGCTTTAGCTTTATGATGTCAGCTTGCTAGGCAACAGAGTGGCCCTCATGTCAGACAACATCTTGCATTAGCTTTATGATGTCAGGTCGCTGCTGGACCAATCGTCCTTGAGGAAGCTGAGCACACAGGAGGATGAGATATCAGAAGTTATGCATTAGGCTACTATCTGTATTCAGGACTGCAAGGCAAATAGGCGGGGGGATGGTAAAGGACTCTAAACCACTTCAAAGCACTGGGGCCTTTTTGAAAGTGGGATGGAGATATAAACAAAAACAGAGATGATCCTTAACAACAATCCAACTTGAGAGTCAGAGTCCAACATACAGAGTGCAGGGGAAGAGGTTAAATAAGCTTCCTTCCGTGAGAATTTCACACTATCGTTCTAAAGTGAGGTAGTGCTTTTTAGCCTCAAAGGCAGCAATTTCCTCGAATGGAACATTGCAAGCACCTGGATCTAAAGCAGGCTTTAGTAGCATTGGAAGCAGTCAGTCTATTATAAACTATCAGGACCAACACAATGTGATCCATATTACTTCAATCTTGACACAAATTCTATTCAGGCACAGGCTCCGCCTATAAGGTAGTGAGGACATTCTGATGCTGTGAACGTCTTTTCAATGCCTAAAAGGAATGATTGCGATTTTTGCTTACCGTATAAATTGGTAAAATGATGCCGTATGCCGGAAGACTTTTTTTTTTTTTCCTTCAGTCTCGGCACTGCAGAGAAACTCTGTTGTGAAACACTGCCACTGGTGGTCATTCAGTATAATCTGCAGATGGAAAAGTCCACTGTTAGCACATTTACTATAAGAAATACAAAAATCTGGTTTATTTTAGGGTAAATAGATCAATACTGTGGAGTCTGTAGAATTGTGAAAATCAACAGCTCATTAGAAAATCAAATCTCAATTTGTGTTATTAACCTCCTATACTTCTCTGAATCCTATGCCTCATATCTAACACTCTCTAAAAAACTGTAGCACATACATTAGGACATAGATAAATAGATATTTTTCCAGCCAAGTGGCAGTGTGCCCTTCTCACTGCATTTGTTTTACGATAGGGTACACCAGTAGCAATTAAGCCAGCTGATCAGTTGAGAGAGGAAGGGTTATGCTACAGTTAATGGGAATAATAAAAACTATGAATAGCATAATTACCATCTTCATTTTAGCCAATTCCTACCAGTTCAGCAATAGTGATGTTGTGACTTTTTATGCTTAAAACTTACCATCATACACAATTGGAAAGCTCAAAAAATGCCCTAATGTCTTTCATCTTACATCTTAGTTCTCAGTTTGGCATCCTGTCTACCCTGCTACTCATTTCATTACCAAGATAAATGTATACTACTGCTTGCTAGGTAACAGAGTGGCCCTCATGTCAGACAACATCTTGCTTTAGCTTTATGATGTCAGCTTGCTAGGCAACAGAGTAGCCCTCATGTCAGACAACATCTTGCATTAGCTTTATGATGTCAGGTCGCTGCTGGACCAATCGTCCTTGAGGAAGCTGAGCACACAGGAGGATGAGATATCAGAAGTTATGCATTAGGCTACTATCTGTATTCAGGACTGCAAGGCAAATAGGCGGGGGGATGGTAAAGGACTCTAAACCACTTCAAAGCACTGGGGCCTTTTTGAAAGTGGGATGGAGATATAAACAAAAACAGAGATGATCCTTAACAACAATCCAACTTGAGAGTCAGAGTCCAACATACAGAGTGCAGGGGAAGAGGTTAAATAAGATTCCTTCCGTGAGAATTTCACACTATCGTTCTAAAGTGAGGTAGTGCTTTTTAGCCTCAAAGGCAGCAATTTCCTCGAATGGAACATTGCAAGCACCAGGATCTAAAGCAGGCTTTAGTAGCATTGGAAGCAGTCAGTCTATTATAAACTATCAGGACCAACACAATGTGATCCATATTACTTCAATCTTGACACAAATTCTATTCAGGCACAGGCTCCGCCTATAAGGTAGTGAGGACATTCTGATGCTGTGAACGTCTTTTCAATGCCTAAAAGGAATGATTGCGATTTTTGCTTACCGTATAAATTGGTAAAATGATGCCGTATGCCGGAAGACTTTTTTTTTTTTTTCTTCAGTCTCGGCACTGCAGAGAAACTCTGTTGTGAAACACTGCCACTGGTGGTCATTCAGTATAATCTGCAGATGGAAAAGTCCACTGTTAGCACATTTACTATAAGAAATACAAAAATCTGGTTTATTTTAGGGTAAATAGATCAATACTGTGGAGTCTGTAGAATTGTGAAAATCAACAGCTCATTAGAAAATCAAATCTCAATTTGTGTTATTAACCTCCTATGCCTCATATCTAACACTCTCTAAAAAACTGTAGCACATACATTAGGACATAGATAAATAGATATTTTTCCAGCCAAGTGGCAGTGTGCCCTTCTCACTGCATTTGTTTTACGATAGGGTACACCAGTAGCAATTAAGCCAGCTGATCAGTTGAGAGAGGAAGGGTTATGCTACAGTTAATGGGAATAATAAAAACTATGAATAGCATAATTACCATCTTCATTTTAGCCAATTCCTACCAGTTCAGCAATAGTGATGTTGTGACTTTTTATGCTTAAAACTTACCATCATACACAATTGGAAAGCTCAAAAAATGCCCTAATGTCTTTCATCTTACATCTTAGTTCTCAGTTTGGCATCCTGTCTACCCTGCTACTCATTTCATTACCAAGATAAATGTATACTACTGCTTGCTAGGTAACAGAGTGGCCCTCATGTCAGACAACATCTTGCTTTAGCTTTATGATGTCAGCTTGCTAGGCAACAGAGTGGCCCTCATGTCAGACAACATCTTGCATTAGCTTTATGATGTCAGGTCGCTGCTGGACCAATCGTCCTTGAGGAAGCTGAGCACACAGGAGGATGAGATATCAGAAGTTATGCATTAGGCTACTATCTGTATTCAGGACTGCAAGGCAAATAGGCGGGGGGATGGTAAAGGACTCTAAACCACTTCAAAGCACTGGGGCCTTTTTGAAAGTGGGATGGAGATATAAACAAAAACAGAGATGATCCTTAACAACAATCCAACTTGAGAGTCAGAGTCCAACATACAGAGTGCAGGGGAAGAGGTTAAATAAGCTTCCTTCCGTGAGAATTTCACACTATCGTTCTAAAGTGAGGTAGTGCTTTTTAGCCTCAAAGGCAGCAATTTCCTCGAATGGAACATTGCAAGCACCTGGATCTAAAGCAGGCTTTAGTAGCATTGGAAGCAGTCAGTCTATTATAAACTATCAGGACCAACACAATGTGATCCATATTACTTCAATCTTGACACAAATTCTATTCAGGCACAGGCTCCGCCTATAAGGTAGTGAGGACATTCTGATGCTGTGAACGTCTTTTCAATGCCTAAAAGGAATGATTGCGATTTTTGCTTACCGTATAAATTGGTAAAATGATGCCGTATGCCGGAAGACTTTTTTTTTTTTTTTCTTCAGTCTCGGCACTGCAGAGAAACTCTGTTGTGAAACACTGCCACTGGTGGTCATTCAGTATAATCTGCAGATGGAAAAGTCCACTGTTAGCACATTTACTATAAGAAATACAAAAATCGGGTTTATTTTAGGGTAAATAGATCAATACTGTGGAGTCTGTAGAATTGTGAAAATCAACAGCTCATTAGAAAATCAAATCTCAATTTGTGTTATTAACCTCCTATACTTCTCGGAATCCTATGCCTCATGTGCTAACACTCTCTAAACAACTGTAGCACATACATTAGGACATAGATAAATAGATATTTTTCCAGCCAAGTGGCAGTGTGCCCTTCTCACTGCATTTGTTTTACGATAGGGTACACCAGTAGCAATTAAGCCAGCTGATCAGTTGAGAGAGGAAGGGTTATGCTACAGTTAATGGGAATAATAAAAACTATGAATAGCATAATTACCATCTTCATTTTAGCCAATTCCTACCAGTTCAGCAATAGTGATGTTGTGACTTTTTATGCTTAAAACTTACCATCATACACAATTGGAAAGCTCAAAAAATGCCCTAATGTCTTTCATCTTACATCTTAGTTTTCAGTTTGGCATCCTGTCTACCCTGCTACTCATTTCATTACCAAGATAAATGTATACTACTGCTTGCTAGGTAACAGAGTGGCCCTCATGTCAGACAACATCTTGCTTTAGCTTTATGATGTCAGCTTGCTAGGCAACAGAGTGGCCCTCATGTCAGACAACATCTTGCATTAGCTTTATGATGTCAGGTCGCTGCTGGACCAATCGTCCTTGAGGAAGCTGAGCACACAGGAGGATGAGATATCAGAAGTTATGCATTAGGCTACTATCTGTATTCAGGACTGCAAGGCAAATAGGCGGGGGGATGGTAAAGGACTCTAAACCACTTCAAAGCACTGGGGCCTTTTTGAAAGTGGGATGGAGATATAAACAAAAACAGAGATGATCCTTAACAACAATCCAACTTGAGAGTCAGAGTCCAACATACAGAGTGCAGGGGAAGAGGTTAAATAAGCTTCCTTCCGTGAGAATTTCACACTATCGTTCTAAAGTGAGGTAGTGCTTTTTAGCCTCAAAGGCAGCAATTTCCTCGAATGGAACATTGCAAGCACCAGGATCTAAAGCAGGCTTTAGTAGCATTGGAAGCAGTCAGTCTATTATAAACTATCAGGACCAACACAATGTGATCCATATTACTTCAATCTTGACACAAATTCTATTCAGGCACAGGCTCCGCCTATAAGGTAGTGAGGACATTCTGATGCTGTGAACGTCTTTTCAATGCCTAAAAGGAATGATTGCAATTTTTGCTTACCGTATAAATTGGTAAAATGATGCCGTATGCCGGAAGACTTTTTTTTTTTTTCCTTCAGTCTCGGCACTGCAGAGAAACTCTGTTGTGAAACACTGCCACTGGTGGTCATTCAGTATAATCTGCAGATGGAAAAGTCCACTGTTAGCACATTTACTATAAGAAATACAAAAATCTGGTTTATTTTAGGGTAAATAGATCAATACTGTGGAGTCTGTAGAATTGTGAAAATCAACAGCTCATCAGAAAATCAAATCTCAATTTGTGTTATTAACCTCCTATACTTCTCTGAATCCTATGCCTCATATCTAACACTCTCTAAAAAACTGTAGCACATACATTAGGACATAGATAAATAGATATTTTTCCAGCCAAGTGGCAGTGTGCCCTTCTCACTGCATTTGTTTTACGATAGGGTACACCAGTAGCAATTAAGCCAGCTGATCAGTTGAGAGAGGAAGGGTTATGCTACAGTTAATGGGAATAATAAAAACTATGAATAGCATAATTACCATCTTCATTTTAGCCAATTCCTACCAGTTCAGCAATAGTGATGTTGTGACTTTTTATGCTTAAAACTTACCATCATACACAATTGGAAAGCTCAAAAAATGCCCTAATGTCTTTCATCTTACATCTTAGTTTTCAGTTTGGCATCCTGTCTACCCTGCTACTCATTTCATTACCAAGATAAATGTATACTACTGCTTGCTAGGTAACAGAGTGGCCCTCATGTCAGACAACATCTTGCTTTAGCTTTATGATGTCAGCTTGCTAGGCAACAGAGTGGCCCTCATGTCAGACAACATCTTGCATTAGCTTTATGAGGTCAGGTCGCTGCTGGACCAATCGTCCTTGAGGAAGCTGAGCACACAGGAGGATGAGATATCAGAAGTTATGCATTAGGCTACTATCTGTATTCAGGACTGCAAGGCAAATAGGCGGGGGGATGGTAAAGGACTCTAAACCACTTCAAAGCACTGGGGCCTTTTTGAAAGTGGGATGGAGATATAAACAAAAACAGAGATGATCCTTAACAACAATCCAACTTGAGAGTCAGAGTCCAACATACAGAGTGCAGGGGAAGAGGTTAAATAAGCTTCCTTCCGTGAGAATTTCACACTATCGTTCTAAAGTGAGGTAGTGCTTTTTAGCCTCAAAGGCAGCAATTTCCTCGAATGGAACATTGCAAGCACCAGGATCTAAAGCAGGCTTTAGTAGCATTGGAAGCAGTCAGTCTATTATAAACTATCAGGACCAACACAATGTGATCCATATTACTTCAATCTTGACACAAATTCTATTCAGGCACAGGCTCCGCCTATAAGGTAGTGAGGACATTCTGATGCTGTGAACGTCTTTTCAATGCCTAAAAGGAATGATTGCGATTTTTGCTTACCGTATAAATTGGTAAAATGATGCCGTATGCCGGAAGACTTTTTTTTTTTTTCCTTCAGTCTCGGCACTGCAGAGAAACTCTGTTGTGAAACACTGCCACTGGTGGTCATTCAGTATAATCTGCAGATGGAAAAGTCCACTGTTAGCACATTTACTATAAGAAATACAAAAATCGGGTTTATTTTAGGGTAAATAGATCAATACTGTGGAGTCTGTAGAATTGTGAAAATCAACAGCTCATTAGAAAATCAAATCTCAATTTGTGTTATTAACCTCCTATACTTCTCGGAATCCTATGCCTCATGTGCTAACACTCTAAACAACTGTAGCACATACATTAGGACATAGATAAATAGATATTTTTCCAGCCAAGTGGCAGTGTGCCCTTCTCACTGCATTTGTTTTACGATAGGGTACACCAGTAGCAATTAAGCCAGCTGATCAGTTGAGAGAGGAAGGGTTATGCTACAGTTAATGGGAATAATAAAAACTATGAATAGCATAATTACCATCTTCATTTTAGCCAATTCCTACCAGTTCAGCAATAGTGATGTTGTGACTTTTTATGCTTAAAACTTACCATCATACACAATTGGAAAGCTCAAAAAATGCCCTAATGTCTTTCATCTTACATCTTAGTTTTCAGTTTGGCATCCTGTCTACCCTGCTACTCATTTCATTACCAAGATAAATGTATACTACTGCTTGCTAGGTAACAGAGTGGCCCTCATGTCAGACAACATCTTGCTTTAGCTTTATGATGTCAGCTTGCTAGGCAACAGAGTGGCCCTCATGTCAGACAACATCTTGCATTAGCTTTATGATGTCAGGTCGCTGCTGGACCAATCGTCCTTGAGGAAGCTGAGCACACAGGAGGATGAGATATCAGAAGTTATGCATTAGGCTACTATCTGTATTCAGGACTGCAAGGCAAATAGGCGGGGGGATGGTAAAGGACTCTAAACCACTTCAAAGCACTGGGGCCTTTTTGAAAGTGGGATGGAGATATAAACAAAAACAGAGATGATCCTTAACAACAATCCAACTTGAGAGTCAGAGTCCAACATACAGAGTGCAGGGGAAGAGGTTAAATAAGCTTCCTTCCGTGAGAATTTCACACTATCGTTCTAAAGTGAGGTAGTGCTTTTTAGCCTCAAAGGCAGCAATTTCCTCGAATGGAACATTGCAAGCACCTGGATCTAAAGCAGGCTTTAGTAGCATTGGAAGCAGTCAGTCTATTATAAACTATCAGGACCAACACAATGTGATCCATATTACTTCAATCTTGACACAAATTCTATTCAGGCACAGGCTCCGCCTATAAGGTAGTGAGGACATTCTGATGCTGTGAACGTCTTTTCAATGCCTAAAAGGAATGATTGCGATTTTTGCTTACCGTATAAATTGGTAAAATGATGCCGTATGCCGGAAGACTTTTTTTTTTTTTCCTTCAGTCTCGGCACTGCAGAGAAACTCTGTTGTGAAACACTGCCACTGGTGGTCATTCAGTATAATCTGCAGATGGAAAAGTCCACTGTTAGCACATTTACTATAAGAAATACAAAAATCTGGTTTATTTTAGGGTAAATAGATCAATACTGTGGAGTCTGTAGAATTGTGAAAATCAACAGCTCATTAGAAAATCAAATCTCAATTTGTGTTATTAACCTCCTATACTTCTCTGAATCCTATGCCTCATATCTAACACTCTCTAAAAAACTGTAGCACATACATTAGGACATAGATAAATAGATATTTTTCCAGCCAAGTGGCAGTGTGCCCTTCTCACTGCATTTGTTTTACGATAGGGTACACCAGTAGCAATTAAGCCAGCTGATCAGTTGAGAGAGGAAGGGTTATGCTACAGTTAATGGGAATAATAAAAACTATGAATAGCATAATTACCATCTTCATTTTAGCCAATTCCTACCAGTTCAGCAATAGTGATGTTGTGACTTTTTATGCTTAAAACTTACCATCATACACAATTGGAAAGCTCAAAAAATGCCCTAATGTCTTTCATCTTACATCTTAGTTCTCAGTTTGGCATCCTGTCTACCCTGCTACTCATTTCATTACCAAGATAAATGTATACTACTGCTTGCTAGGTAACAGAGTGGCCCTCATGTCAGACAACATCTTGCTTTAGCTTTATGATGTCAGCTTGCTAGGCAACAGAGTAGCCCTCATGTCAGACAACATCTTGCATTAGCTTTATGATGTCAGGTCGCTGCTGGACCAATCGTCCTTGAGGAAGCTGAGCACACAGGAGGATGAGATATCAGAAGTTATGCATTAGGCTACTATCTGTATTCAGGACTGCAAGGCAAATAGGCGGGGGGATGGTAAAGGACTCTAAACCACTTCAAAGCACTGGGGCCTTTTTGAAAGTGGGATGGAGATATAAACAAAAACAGAGATGATCCTTAACAACAATCCAACTTGAGAGTCAGAGTCCAACATACAGAGTGCAGGGGAAGAGGTTAAATAAGATTCCTTCCGTGAGAATTTCACACTATCGTTCTAAAGTGAGGTAGTGCTTTTTAGCCTCAAAGGCAGCAATTTCCTCGAATGGAACATTGCAAGCACCAGGATCTAAAGCAGGCTTTAGTAGCATTGGAAGCAGTCAGTCTATTATAAACTATCAGGACCAACACAATGTGATCCATATTACTTCAATCTTGACACAAATTCTATTCAGGCACAGGCTCCGCCTATAAGGTAGTGAGGACATTCTGATGCTGTGAACGTCTTTTCAATGCCTAAAAGGAATGATTGCGATTTTTGCTTACCGTATAAATTGGTAAAATGATGCCGTATGCCGGAAGACTTTTTTTTTTTTTTCTTCAGTCTCGGCACTGCAGAGAAACTCTGTTGTGAAACACTGCCACTGGTGGTCATTCAGTATAATCTGCAGATGGAAAAGTCCACTGTTAGCACATTTACTATAAGAAATACAAAAATCTGGTTTATTTTAGGGTAAATAGATCAATACTGTGGAGTCTGTAGAATTGTGAAAATCAACAGCTCATTAGAAAATCAAATCTCAATTTGTGTTATTAACCTCCTATGCCTCATATCTAACACTCTCTAAAAAACTGTAGCACATACATTAGGACATAGATAAATAGATATTTTTCCAGCCAAGTGGCAGTGTGCCCTTCTCACTGCATTTGTTTTACGATAGGGTACACCAGTAGCAATTAAGCCAGCTGATCAGTTGAGAGAGGAAGGGTTATGCTACAGTTAATGGGAATAATAAAAACTATGAATAGCATAATTACCATCTTCATTTTAGCCAATTCCTACCAGTTCAGCAATAGTGATGTTGTGACTTTTTATGCTTAAAACTTACCATCATACACAATTGGAAAGCTCAAAAAATGCCCTAATGTCTTTCATCTTACATCTTAGTTCTCAGTTTGGCATCCTGTCTACCCTGCTACTCATTTCATTACCAAGATAAATGTATACTACTGCTTGCTAGGTAACAGAGTGGCCCTCATGTCAGACAACATCTTGCTTTAGCTTTATGATGTCAGCTTGCTAGGCAACAGAGTGGCCCTCATGTCAGACAACATCTTGCATTAGCTTTATGATGTCAGGTCGCTGCTGGACCAATCGTCCTTGAGGAAGCTGAGCACACAGGAGGATGAGATATCAGAAGTTATGCATTAGGCTACTATCTGTATTCAGGACTGCAAGGCAAATAGGCGGGGGGATGGTAAAGGACTCTAAACCACTTCAAAGCACTGGGGCCTTTTTGAAAGTGGGATGGAGATATAAACAAAAACAGAGATGATCCTTAACAACAATCCAACTTGAGAGTCAGAGTCCAACATACAGAGTGCAGGGGAAGAGGTTAAATAAGCTTCCTTCCGTGAGAATTTCACACTATCGTTCTAAAGTGAGGTAGTGCTTTTTAGCCTCAAAGGCAGCAATTTCCTCGAATGGAACATTGCAAGCACCTGGATCTAAAGCAGGCTTTAGTAGCATTGGAAGCAGTCAGTCTATTATAAACTATCAGGACCAACACAATGTGATCCATATTACTTCAATCTTGACACAAATTCTATTCAGGCACAGGCTCCGCCTATAAGGTAGTGAGGACATTCTGATGCTGTGAACGTCTTTTCAATGCCTAAAAGGAATGATTGCGATTTTTGCTTACCGTATAAATTGGTAAAATGATGCCGTATGCCGGAAGACTTTTTTTTTTTTTTTCTTCAGTCTCGGCACTGCAGAGAAACTCTGTTGTGAAACACTGCCACTGGTGGTCATTCAGTATAATCTGCAGATGGAAAAGTCCACTGTTAGCACATTTACTATAAGAAATACAAAAATCGGGTTTATTTTAGGGTAAATAGATCAATACTGTGGAGTCTGTAGAATTGTGAAAATCAACAGCTCATTAGAAAATCAAATCTCAATTTGTGTTATTAACCTCCTATACTTCTCGGAATCCTATGCCTCATGTGCTAACACTCTCTAAACAACTGTAGCACATACATTAGGACATAGATAAATAGATATTTTTCCAGCCAAGTGGCAGTGTGCCCTTCTCACTGCATTTGTTTTACGATAGGGTACACCAGTAGCAATTAAGCCAGCTGATCAGTTGAGAGAGGAAGGGTTATGCTACAGTTAATGGGAATAATAAAAACTATGAATAGCATAATTACCATCTTCATTTTAGCCAATTCCTACCAGTTCAGCAATAGTGATGTTGTGACTTTTTATGCTTAAAACTTACCATCATACACAATTGGAAAGCTCAAAAAATGCCCTAATGTCTTTCATCTTACATCTTAGTTTTCAGTTTGGCATCCTGTCTACCCTGCTACTCATTTCATTACCAAGATAAATGTATACTACTGCTTGCTAGGTAACAGAGTGGCCCTCATGTCAGACAACATCTTGCTTTAGCTTTATGATGTCAGCTTGCTAGGCAACAGAGTGGCCCTCATGTCAGACAACATCTTGCATTAGCTTTATGATGTCAGGTCGCTGCTGGACCAATCGTCCTTGAGGAAGCTGAGCACACAGGAGGATGAGATATCAGAAGTTATGCATTAGGCTACTATCTGTATTCAGGACTGCAAGGCAAATAGGCGGGGGGATGGTAAAGGACTCTAAACCACTTCAAAGCACTGGGGCCTTTTTGAAAGTGGGATGGAGATATAAACAAAAACAGAGATGATCCTTAACAACAATCCAACTTGAGAGTCAGAGTCCAACATACAGAGTGCAGGGGAAGAGGTTAAATAAGCTTCCTTCCGTGAGAATTTCACACTATCGTTCTAAAGTGAGGTAGTGCTTTTTAGCCTCAAAGGCAGCAATTTCCTCGAATGGAACATTGCAAGCACCAGGATCTAAAGCAGGCTTTAGTAGCATTGGAAGCAGTCAGTCTATTATAAACTATCAGGACCAACACAATGTGATCCATATTACTTCAATCTTGACACAAATTCTATTCAGGCACAGGCTCCGCCTATAAGGTAGTGAGGACATTCTGATGCTGTGAACGTCTTTTCAATGCCTAAAAGGAATGATTGCAATTTTTGCTTACCGTATAAATTGGTAAAATGATGCCGTATGCCGGAAGACTTTTTTTTTTTTTCCTTCAGTCTCGGCACTGCAGAGAAACTCTGTTGTGAAACACTGCCACTGGTGGTCATTCAGTATAATCTGCAGATGGAAAAGTCCACTGTTAGCACATTTACTATAAGAAATACAAAAATCTGGTTTATTTTAGGGTAAATAGATCAATACTGTGGAGTCTGTAGAATTGTGAAAATCAACAGCTCATCAGAAAATCAAATCTCAATTTGTGTTATTAACCTCCTATACTTCTCTGAATCCTATGCCTCATATCTAACACTCTCTAAAAAACTGTAGCACATACATTAGGACATAGATAAATAGATATTTTTCCAGCCAAGTGGCAGTGTGCCCTTCTCACTGCATTTGTTTTACGATAGGGTACACCAGTAGCAATTAAGCCAGCTGATCAGTTGAGAGAGGAAGGGTTATGCTACAGTTAATGGGAATAATAAAAACTATGAATAGCATAATTACCATCTTCATTTTAGCCAATTCCTACCAGTTCAGCAATAGTGATGTTGTGACTTTTTATGCTTAAAACTTACCATCATACACAATTGGAAAGCTCAAAAAATGCCCTAATGTCTTTCATCTTACATCTTAGTTTTCAGTTTGGCATCCTGTCTACCCTGCTACTCATTTCATTACCAAGATAAATGTATACTACTGCTTGCTAGGTAACAGAGTGGCCCTCATGTCAGACAACATCTTGCTTTAGCTTTATGATGTCAGCTTGCTAGGCAACAGAGTGGCCCTCATGTCAGACAACATCTTGCATTAGCTTTATGAGGTCAGGTCGCTGCTGGACCAATCGTCCTTGAGGAAGCTGAGCACACAGGAGGATGAGATATCAGAAGTTATGCATTAGGCTACTATCTGTATTCAGGACTGCAAGGCAAATAGGCGGGGGGATGGTAAAGGACTCTAAACCACTTCAAAGCACTGGGGCCTTTTTGAAAGTGGGATGGAGATATAAACAAAAACAGAGATGATCCTTAACAACAATCCAACTTGAGAGTCAGAGTCCAACATACAGAGTGCAGGGGAAGAGGTTAAATAAGCTTCCTTCCGTGAGAATTTCACACTATCGTTCTAAAGTGAGGTAGTGCTTTTTAGCCTCAAAGGCAGCAATTTCCTCGAATGGAACATTGCAAGCACCAGGATCTAAAGCAGGCTTTAGTAGCATTGGAAGCAGTCAGTCTATTATAAACTATCAGGACCAACACAATGTGATCCATATTACTTCAATCTTGACACAAATTCTATTCAGGCACAGGCTCCGCCTATAAGGTAGTGAGGACATTCTGATGCTGTGAACGTCTTTTCAATGCCTAAAAGGAATGATTGCGATTTTTGCTTACCGTATAAATTGGTAAAATGATGCCGTATGCCGGAAGACTTTTTTTTTTTTTCCTTCAGTCTCGGCACTGCAGAGAAACTCTGTTGTGAAACACTGCCACTGGTGGTCATTCAGTATAATCTGCAGATGGAAAAGTCCACTGTTAGCACATTTACTATAAGAAATACAAAAATCTGGTTTATTTTAGGGTAAATAGATCAATACTGTGGAGTCTGTAGAATTGTGAAAATCAACAGCTCATTAGAAAATCAAATCTCAATTTGTGTTATTAACCTCCTATACTTCTCTGAATCCTATGCCTCATATCTAACACTCTCTAAAAAACTGTAGCACATACATTAGGACATAGATAAATAGATATTTTTCCAGCCAAGTGGCAGTGTGCCCTTCTCACTGCATTTGTTTTACGATAGGGTACACCAGTAGCAATTAAGCCAGCTGATCAGTTGAGAGAGGAAGGGTTATGCTACAGTTAATGGGAATAATAAAAACTATGAATAGCATAATTACCATCTTCATTTTAGCCAATTCCTACCAGTTCAGCAATAGTGATGTTGTGACTTTTTATGCTTAAAACTTACCATCATACACAATTGGAAAGCTCAAAAAATGCCCTAATGTCTTTCATCTTACATCTTAGTTCTCAGTTTGGCATCCTGTCTACCCTGCTACTCATTTCATTACCAAGATAAATGTATACTACTGCTTGCTAGGTAACAGAGTGGCCCTCATGTCAGACAACATCTTGCTTTAGCTTTATGATGTCAGCTTGCTAGGCAACAGAGTAGCCCTCATGTCAGACAACATCTTGCATTAGCTTTATGATGTCAGGTCGCTGCTGGACCAATCGTCCTTGAGGAAGCTGAGCACACAGGAGGATGAGATATCAGAAGTTATGCATTAGGCTACTATCTGTATTCAGGACTGCAAGGCAAATAGGCGGGGGGATGGTAAAGGACTCTAAACCACTTCAAAGCACTGGGGCCTTTTTGAAAGTGGGATGGAGATATAAACAAAAACAGAGATGATCCTTAACAACAATCCAACTTGAGAGTCAGAGTCCAACATACAGAGTGCAGGGGAAGAGGTTAAATAAGATTCCTTCCGTGAGAATTTCACACTATCGTTCTAAAGTGAGGTAGTGCTTTTTAGCCTCAAAGGCAGCAATTTCCTCGAATGGAACATTGCAAGCACCAGGATCTAAAGCAGGCTTTAGTAGCATTGGAAGCAGTCAGTCTATTATAAACTATCAGGACCAACACAATGTGATCCATATTACTTCAATCTTGACACAAATTCTATTCAGGCACAGGCTCCGCCTATAAGGTAGTGAGGACATTCTGATGCTGTGAACGTCTTTTCAATGCCTAAAAGGAATGATTGCGATTTTTGCTTACCGTATAAATTGGTAAAATGATGCCGTATGCCGGAAGACTTTTTTTTTTTTTTCTTCAGTCTCGGCACTGCAGAGAAACTCTGTTGTGAAACACTGCCACTGGTGGTCATTCAGTATAATCTGCAGATGGAAAAGTCCACTGTTAGCACATTTACTATAAGAAATACAAAAATCTGGTTTATTTTAGGGTAAATAGATCAATACTGTGGAGTCTGTAGAATTGTGAAAATCAACAGCTCATTAGAAAATCAAATCTCAATTTGTGTTATTAACCTCCTATGCCTCATATCTAACACTCTCTAAAAAACTGTAGCACATACATTAGGACATAGATAAATAGATATTTTTCCAGCCAAGTGGCAGTGTGCCCTTCTCACTGCATTTGTTTTACGATAGGGTACACCAGTAGCAATTAAGCCAGCTGATCAGTTGAGAGAGGAAGGGTTATGCTACAGTTAATGGGAATAATAAAAACTATGAATAGCATAATTACCATCTTCATTTTAGCCAATTCCTACCAGTTCAGCAATAGTGATGTTGTGACTTTTTATGCTTAAAACTTACCATCATACACAATTGGAAAGCTCAAAAAATGCCCTAATGTCTTTCATCTTACATCTTAGTTCTCAGTTTGGCATCCTGTCTACCCTGCTACTCATTTCATTACCAAGATAAATGTATACTACTGCTTGCTAGGTAACAGAGTGGCCCTCATGTCAGACAACATCTTGCTTTAGCTTTATGATGTCAGCTTGCTAGGCAACAGAGTGGCCCTCATGTCAGACAACATCTTGCATTAGCTTTATGATGTCAGGTCGCTGCTGGACCAATCGTCCTTGAGGAAGCTGAGCACACAGGAGGATGAGATATCAGAAGTTATGCATTAGGCTACTATCTGTATTCAGGACTGCAAGGCAAATAGGCGGGGGGATGGTAAAGGACTCTAAACCACTTCAAAGCACTGGGGCCTTTTTGAAAGTGGGATGGAGATATAAACAAAAACAGAGATGATCCTTAACAACAATCCAACTTGAGAGTCAGAGTCCAACATACAGAGTGCAGGGGAAGAGGTTAAATAAGCTTCCTTCCGTGAAAATTTCACACTATCGTTCTAAAGTGAGGTAGTGCTTTTTAGCCTCAAAGGCAGCAATTTCCTCGAATGGAACATTGCAAGCACCTGGATCTAAAGCAGGCTTTAGTAGCATTGGAAGCAGTCAGTCTATTATAAACTATCAGGACCAACACAATGTGATCCATATTACTTCAATCTTGACACAAATTCTATTCAGGCACAGGCTCCGCCTATAAGGTAGTGAGGACATTCTGATGCTGTGAACGTCTTTTCAATGCCTAAAAGGAATGATTGCGATTTTTGCTTACCGTATAAATTGGTAAAATGATGCCGTATGCCGGAAGACTTTTTTTTTTTTTTTCTTCAGTCTCGGCACTGCAGAGAAACTCTGTTGTGAAACACTGCCACTGGTGGTCATTCAGTATAATCTGCAGATGGAAAAGTCCACTGTTAGCACATTTACTATAAGAAATACAAAAATCGGGTTTATTTTAGGGTAAATAGATCAATACTGTGGAGTCTGTAGAATTGTGAAAATCAACAGCTCATTAGAAAATCAAATCTCAATTTGTGTTATTAACCTCCTATACTTCTCGGAATCCTATGCCTCATGTGCTAACACTCTCTAAACAACTGTAGCACATACATTAGGACATAGATAAATAGATATTTTTCCAGCCAAGTGGCAGTGTGCCCTTCTCACTGCATTTGTTTTACGATAGGGTACACCAGTAGCAATTAAGCCAGCTGATCAGTTGAGAGAGGAAGGGTTATGCTACAGTTAATGGGAATAATAAAAACTATGAATAGCATAATTACCATCTTCATTTTAGCTAATTCCTACCAGTTCAGCAATAGTGATGTTGTGACTTTTTATGCTTAAAACTTACCATCATACACAATTGAAAAGCTCAAAAAATGCCCTAATGTCTTTCATCTTACATCTTAGTTTTCAGTTTGGCATCCTGTCTACCCTGCTACTCATTTCATTACCAAGATAAATGTATACTACTGCTTGCTAGGTAACAGAGTGGCCCTCATGTCAGACAACATCTTGCTTTAGCTTTATGATGTCAGCTTGCTAGGCAACAGAGTGGCCCTCATGTCAGACAACATCTTGCATTAGCTTTATGATGTCAGGTCGCTGCTGGACCAATCGTCCTTGAGGAAGCTGAGCACACAGGAGGATGAGATATCAGAAGTTATGCATTAGGCTACTATCTGTATTCAGGACTGCAAGGCAAATAGGCGGGGGGATGGTAAAGGACTCTAAACCACTTCAAAGCACTGGGGCCTTTTTGAAAGTGGGATGGAGATATAAACAAAAACAGAGATGATCCTTAACAACAATCCAACTTGAGAGTCAGAGTCCAACATACAGAGTGCAGGGGAAGAGGTTAAATAAGCTTCCTTCCGTGAGAATTTCACACTATCGTTCTAAAGTGAGGTAGTGCTTTTTAGCCTCAAAGGCAGCAATTTCCTCGAATGGAACATTGCAAGCACCAGGATCTAAAGCAGGCTTTAGTAGCATTGGAAGCAGTCAGTCTATTATAAACTATCAGGACCAACACAATGTGATCCATATTACTTCAATCTTGACACAAATTCTATTCAGGCACAGGCTCCGCCTATAAGGTAGTGAGGACATTCTGATGCTGTGAACGTCTTTTCAATGCCTAAAAGGAATGATTGCAATTTTTGCTTACCGTATAAATTGGTAAAATGATGCCGTATGCCGGAAGACTTTTTTTTTTTTTCCTTCAGTCTCGGCACTGCAGAGAAACTCTGTTGTGAAACACTGCCACTGGTGGTCATTCAGTATAATCTGCAGATGGAAAAGTCCACTGTTAGCACATTTACTATAAGAAATACAAAAATCTGGTTTATTTTAGGGTAAATAGATCAATACTGTGGAGTCTGTAGAATTGTGAAAATCAACAGCTCATCAGAAAATCAAATCTCAATTTGTGTTATTAACCTCCTATACTTCTCTGAATCCTATGCCTCATATCTAACACTCTCTAAAAAACTGTAGCACATACATTAGGACATAGATAAATAGATATTTTTCCAGCCAAGTGGCAGTGTGCCCTTCTCACTGCATTTGTTTTACGATAGGGTACACCAGTAGCAATTAAGCCAGCTGATCAGTTGAGAGAGGAAGGGTTATGCTACAGTTAATGGGAATAATAAAAACTATGAATAGCATAATTACCATCTTCATTTTAGCCAATTCCTACCAGTTCAGCAATAGTGATGTTGTGACTTTTTATGCTTAAAACTTACCATCATACACAATTGGAAAGCTCAAAAAATGCCCTAATGTCTTTCATCTTACATCTTAGTTCTCAGTTTGGCATCCTGTCTACCCTGCTACTCATTTCATTACCAAGATAAATGTATACTACTGCTTGCTAGGTAACAGAGTGGCCCTCATGTCAGACAACATCTTGCTTTAGCTTTATGATGTCAGCTTGCTAGGCAACAGAGTGGCCCTCATGTCAGACAACATCTTGCATTAGCTTTATGATGTCAGGTCGCTGCTGGACCAATCGTCCTTGAGGAAGCTGAGCACACAGGAGGATGAGATATCAGAAGTTATGCATTAGGCTACTATCTGTATTCAGGACTGCAAGGCAAATAGGCGGGGGGATGGTAAAGGACTCTAAACCACTTCAAAGCACTGGGGCCTTTTTGAAAGTGGGATGGAGATATAAACAAAAACAGAGATGATCCTTAACAACAATCCAACTTGAGAGTCAGAGTCCAACATACAGAGTGCAGGGGAAGAGGTTAAATAAGCTTCCTTCCGTGAGAATTTCACACTATCGTTCTAAAGTGAGGTAGTGCTTATTAGCCTCAAAGGCAGCAATTTCCTCGAATGGAACATTGCAAGCACCTGGATCTAAAGCAGGCTTTAGTAGCATTGGAAGCAGTCAGTCTATTATAAACTATCAGGACCAACACAATGTGATCCATATTACTTCAATCTTGACACAAATTCTATTCAGGCACAGGCTCCGCCTATAAGGTAGTGAGGACATTCTGATGCTGTGAACGTCTTTTCAATGCCTAAAAGGAATGATTGCGATTTTTGCTTACCGTATAAATTTGTAAAATGATGCCGTATGCCGGAAGACTTTTTTTTTTTTTTCTTCAGTCTCGGCACTGCAGAGAAACTCTGTTGTGAAACACTGCCACTGGTGGTCATTCAGTATAATCTGCAGATGGAAAAGTCCACTGTTAGCACATTTACTATAAGAAATACAAAAATCGGGTTTATTTTAGGGTAAATAGATCAATACTGTGGAGTCTGTAGAATTGTGAAAATCAACAGCTCATTAGAAAATCAAATCTCAATTTGTGTTATTAACCTCCTATACTTCTCGGAATCCTATGCCTCATGTGCCAACACTCTCTAAACAACTGTAGCACATACATTAGGACATAGATAAATAGATATTTTTCCAGCCAAGTGGCAGTGTGCCCTTCTCACTGCATTTGTTTTACGATAGGGTACACCAGTAGCAATTAAGCCAGCTGATCAGTTGAGAGAGGAAGGGTTATGCTACAGTTAATGGGAATAATAAAAACTATGAATAGCATAATTACCATCTTCATTTTAGCCAATTCCTACCAGTTCAGCAATAGTGATGTTGTGACTTTTTATGCTTAAAACTTACCATCATACACAATTAGAAAGCTCAAAAAATGCCCTAATGTCTTCCATCTTACATCTTAGTTTTCAGTTTGGCATCCTGTCTACCCTGCTACTCATTTCATTACCAAGATAAATGTATACTACTGCTTGCTAGGTAACAGAGTGGCCCTCATGTCAGACAACATCTTGCTTTAGCTTTATGATGTCAGCTTGCTAGGCAACAGAGTGGCCCCCATGTCAGACAACATCGTGCTTTAGCTTTATGATGTCAGCTTGCTAGGCAACAGAGTAGCCCTCATGTCAGACAACATCTTGCATTAGCTTTATGATGTCAGGTCGCTGCTGGACCAATCGTCCTTGAGGAAGCTGAGCACACAGGAGGATGAGATATCAGAAGTTATGCATTAGGCTACTATCTGTATTCAGGACTGCAAGGCAAATAGGCGGGGGGATGGTAAAGGACTCTAAACCACTTCAAAGCACTGGGGCCTTTTTGAAAGTGGGATGGAGATATAAACAAAAACAGAGATGATCCTTAACAACAATCCAACTTGAGAGTCAGAGTCCAACATACAGAGTGCAGGGGAAGAGGTTAAATAAGCTTCCTTCCGTGAGAATTTCACACTATCGTTCTAAAGTGAGGTAGTGCTTTTTAGCCTCAAAGGCAGCAATTTCCTCGAATGGAACATTGCAAGCACCTGGATCTAAAGCAGGCTTTAGTAGCATTGGAAGCAGTCAGTCTATTATAAACTATCAGGACCAACACAATGTGATCCATATTACTTCAATCTTGACACAAATTCTATTCAGGCACAGGCTCCGCCTATAAGGTAGTGAGGACATTCTGATGCTGTGAACGTCTTTTCAATGCCTAAAAGGAATGATTGCGATTTTTGCTTACCGTATAAATTTGTAAAATGATGCCGTATGCCGGAAGACTTTTTTTTTTTTTTTCTTCAGTCTCGGCACTGCAGAGAAACTCTGTTGTGAAACACTGCCACTGGTGGTCATTCAGTATAATCTGCAGATGGAAAAGTCCACTGTTAGCACATTTACTATAAGAAATACAAAAATCGGGTTTATTTTAGGGTAAATAGATCAATACTGTGGAGTCTGTAGAATTGTGAAAATCAACAGCTCATTAGAAAATCAAATCTCAATTTGTGTTATTAACCTCCTATACTTCTCGGAATCCTATGCCTCATGTGCCAACACTCTCTAAACAACTGTAGAACATACATTAGGACATAGATAAATAGATATTTTTCCAGCCAAGTGGCAGTGTGCCCTTCTCACTGCATTTGTTTTACGATAGGGTACACCAGTAGCAATTAAGCCAGCTGATCAGTTGAGAGAGGAAGGGTTATGCTACAGTTAATGGGAATAATAAAAACTATGAATAGCATAATTACCATCTTCATTTTAGCCAATTCCTACCAGTTCAGCAATAGTGATGTTGTGACTTTTTATGCTTAAAACTTACCATCATACACAATTAGAAAGCTCAAAAAATGCCCTAATGTCTTCCATCTTACATCTTAGTTTTCAGTTTGGCATCCTGTCTACCCTGCTACTCATTTCATTACCAAGATAAATGTATACTACTGCTTGCTAGGTAACAGAGTGGCCCTCATGTCAGACAACATCTTGCTTTAGCTTTATGATGTCAGCTTGCTAGGCAACAGAGTGGCCCCCATGTCAGACAACATCGTGCTTTAGCTTTATGATGTCAGCTTGCTAGGCAACAGAGTAGCCCTCATGTCAGACAACATCTTGCATTAGCTTTATGATGTCAGGTCGCTGCTGGACCAATCGTCCTTGAGGAAGCTGAGCACACAGGAGGATGAGATATCAGAAGTTATGCATTAGGCTACTATCTGTATTCAGGACTGCAAGGCAAATAGGCGGGGGGATGGTAAAGGACTCTAAACCACTTCAAAGCACTGGGGCCTTTTTGAAAGTGGGATGGAGATATAAACAAAAACAGAGATGATCCTTAACAACAATCCAACTTGAGAGTCAGAGTCCAACATACAGAGTGCAGGGGAAGAGGTTAAATAAGCTTCCTTCCGTGAGAATTTCACACTATCGTTCTAAAGTGAGGTAGTGCTTTTTAGCCTCAAAGGCAGCAATTTCCTCGAATGGAACATTGCAAGCACCTGGATCTAAAGCAGGCTTTAGTAGCATTGGAAGCAGTCAGTCTATTATAAACTATCAGGACCAACACAATGTGATCCATATTACTTCAATCTTGACACAAATTCTATTCAGGCACAGGCTCCGCCTATAAGGTAGTGAGGACATTCTGATGCTGTGAACGTCTTTTCAATGCCTAAAAGGAATGATTGCGAATTTTGCTTACCGTATAAATTTGTAAAATGATGCCGTATGCCGGAAGACTTTTTTTTTTTTTTTCTTCAGTCTCGGCACTGCAGAGAAACTCTGTTGTGAAACACTGCCACTGGTGGTCATTCAGTATAATCTGCAGATGGAAAAGTCCACTGTTAGCACATTTACTATAAGAAATACAAAAATCGGGTTTATTTTAGGGTAAATAGATCAATACTGTGGAGTCTGTAGAATTGTGAAAATCAACAGCTCATTAGAAAATCAAATCTCAATTTGTGTTATTAACCTCCTATACTTCTCGGAATCCTATGCCTCATGTGCTAACACTCTCTAAACAACTGTAGCACATACATTAGGACATAGATAAATAGATATTTTTCCAGCCAAGTGGCAGTGTGCCCTTCTCACTGCATTTGTTTTACGATAGGGTACACCAGTAGCAATTAAGCCAGCTGATCAGTTGAGAGAGGAAGGGTTATGCTACAGTTAATGGGAATAATAAAAACTATGAATAGCATAATTACCATCTTCATTTTAGCCAATTCCTACCAGTTCAGCAATAGTGATGTTGTGACTTTTTATGCTTAAAACTTACCATCATACACAATTGGAAAGCTCAAAAAATGCCCTAATGTCTTTCATCTTACATCTTAGTTTTCAGTTTGGCATCCTGTCTACCCTGCTACTCATTTCATTACCAAGATAAATGTATACTACTGCTTGCTAGGTAACAGAGTGGCCCTCATGTCAGACAACATCTTGCTTTAGCTTTATGATGTCAGCTTGCTAGGCAACAGAGTGGCCCTCATGTCAGACAACATCTTGCATTAGCTTTATGATGTCAGGTCGCTGCTGGACCAATCGTCCTTGAGGAAGCTGAGCACACAGGAGGATGAGATATCAGAAGTTATGCATTAGGCTACTATCTGTATTCAGGACTGCAAGGCAAATAGGCGGGGGGATGGTAAAGGACTCTAAACCACTTCAAAGCACTGGGGCCTTTTTGAAAGTGGGATGGAGATATAAACAAAAACAGAGATGATCCTTAACAACAATCCAACTTGAGAGTCAGAGTCCAACATACAGAGTGCAGGGGAAGAGGTTAAATAAGCTTCCTTCCGTGAGAATTTCACACTATCGTTCTAAAGTGAGGTAGTGCTTTTTAGCCTCAAAGGCAGCAATTTCCTCGAATGGAACATTGCAAGCACCAGGATCTAAAGCAGGCTTTAGCAGCATTGGAAGCAGTCAGTCTATTATAAACTATCAGGACCAACACAATGTGATCCATATTACTTCAATCTTGACACAAATTCTATTCAGGCACAGGCTCCGCCTATAAGGTAGTGAGGACATTCTGATGCTGTGAACGTCTTTTCAATGCCTAAAAGGAATGATTGCGATTTTTGCTTACCGTATAAATTTGTAAAATGATGCCGTATGCCGGAAGACTTTTTTTTTTTTTTCTTCAGTCTCGGCACTGCAGAGAAACTCTGTTGTGAAACACTGCCACTGGTGGTCATTCAGTATAATCTGCAGATGGAAAAGTCCACTGTTAGCACATTTACTATAAGAAATACAAAAATCTGGTTTATTTTAGGGTAAATAGATCAATACTGTGGAGTCTGTAGAATTGTGAAAATCAACAGCTCATTAGAAAATCAAATCTCAATTTGTGTTATTAACCTCCTATGCCTCATATCTAACACTCTCTAAAAAACTGTAGCACATACATTAGGACATAGATAAATAGATATTTTTCCAGCCAAGTGGCAGTGTGCCCTTCTCACTGCATTTGTTTTACGATAGGGTACACCAGTAGCAATTAAGCCAGCTGATCAGTTGAGAGAGGAAGGGTTATGCTACAGTTAATGGGAATAATAAAAACTATGAATAGCATAATTACCATCTTCATTTTAGCCAATTCCTACCAGTTCAGCAATAGTGATGTTGTGACTTTTTATGCTTAAAACTTACCATCATACACAATTGGAAAGCTCAAAAAATGCCCTAATGTCTTTCATCTTACATCTTAGTTCTCAGTTTGGCATCCTGTCTACCCTGCTACTCATTTCATTACCAAGATAAATGTATACTACTGCTTGCTAGGTAACAGAGTGGCCCTCATGTCAGACAACATCTTGCTTTAGCTTTATGATGTCAGCTTGCTAGGCAACAGAGTGGCCCCCATGTCAGACAACATCGTGCTTTAGCTTTATGATGTCAGCTTGCTAGGCAACAGAGTGGCCCTCATGTCAGACAACATCTTGCATTAGCTTTATGATGTCAGGTCGCTGCTGGACCAATCGTCCTTGAGGAAGCTGAGCACACAGGAGGATGAGATATCAGAAGTTATGCATTAGGCTACTATGTGTATTCAGGACTGCAAGGCAAATAGGCGGGGGGATGGTAAAGGACTCTAAACCACTTCAAAGCACTGGGGCCTTTTTGAAAGTGGGATGGAGATATAAACAAAAACAGAGATGATCCTTAACAACAATCCAACTTGAGAGTCAGAGTCCAACATACAGAGTGCAGGGGAAGAGGTTAAATAAGCTTCCTTCCGTGAGAATTTCACACTATCGTTCTAAAGTGAGGTAGTGCTTTTTAGCGTCAAAGGCAGCAATTTCCTCGAATGGAACATTGCAAGCACCTGGATCTAAAGCAGGCTTTAGTAGCATTGGAAGCAGTCAGTCTATTATAAACTATCAGGACCAACACAATGTGATCCATATTACTTCAATCTTGACACAAATTCTATTCAGGCACAGGCTCCGCCTATAAGGTAGTGAGGACATTCTGATGCTGTGAACGTCTTTTCAATGCCTAAAAGGAATGATTGCGATTTTTGCTTACCGTATAAATTGGTAAAATGATGCCGTATGCCGGAAGACTTTTTTTTTTTTTTCTTCAGTCTCGGCACTGCAGAGAAACTCTGTTGTGAAACACTGCCACTGGTGGTCATTCAGTATAATCTGCAGATGGAAAAGTCCACTGTTAGCACATTTACTATAAGAAATACAAAAATCGGGTTTATTTTAGGGTAAATAGATCAATACTGTGGAGTCTGTAGAATTGTGAAAATCAACAGCTCATTAGAAAATCAAATCTCAATTTGTGTTATTAACCTCCTATACTTCTCGGAATCCTATGCCTCATGTGCCAACACTCTCTAAACAACTGTAGCACATACATTAGGACATAGATAAATAGATATTTTTCCAGCCAAGTGGCAGTGTGCCCTTCTCACTGCATTTGTTTTACGATAGGGTACACCAGTAGCAATTAAGCCAGCTGATCAGTTGAGAGAGGAGGGTTATGCTACAGTTAATGGGAATAATAAAAACTATGAATAGCATAATTACCATCTTCATTTTAGCCAATTCCTACCAGTTCAGCAATAGTGATGTTGTGACTTTTTATGCTTAAAACTTACCATCATACACAATTAGAAAGCTCAAAAAATGCCCTAATGTCTTCCATCTTACATCTTAGTTTTCAGTTTGGCATCCTGTCTACCCTGCTACTCATTTCATTACCAAGATAAATGTATACTACTGCTTGCTAGGTAACAGAGTGGCCCTCATGTCAGACAACATCTTGCTTTAGCTTTATGATGTCAGCTTGCTAGGCAACAGAGTGGCCCCCATGTCAGACAACATCGTGCTTTAGCTTTATGATGTCAGCTTGCTAGGCAACAGAGTAGCCCTCATGTCAGACAACATCTTGCATTAGCTTTATGATGTCAGGTCGCTGCTGGACCAATCGTCCTTGAGGAAGCTGAGCACACAGGAGGATGAGATATCAGAAGTTATGCATTAGGCTACTATCTGTATTCAGGACTGCAAGGCAAATAGGCGGGGGGATGGTAAAGGACTCTAAACCACTTCAAAGCACTGGGGCCTTTTTGAAAGTGGGATGGAGATATAAACAAAAACAGAGATGATCCTTAACAACAATCCAACTTGAGAGTCAGAGTCCAACATACAGAGTGCAGGGGAAGAGGTTAAATAAGCTTCCTTCCGTGAGAATTTCACACTATCGTTCTAAAGTGAGGTAGTGCTTTTTAGCCTCAAAGGCAGCAATTTCCTCGAATGGAACATTGCAAGCACCTGGATCTAAAGCAGGCTTTAGTAGCATTGGAAGCAGTCAGTCTATTATAAACTATCAGGACCAACACAATGTGATCCATATTACTTCAATCTGGACACAAATTCTATTCAGGCACAGGCTCCGCCTATAAGGTAGTGAGGACATTCTGATGCTGTGAACGTCTTTTCAATGCCTAAAAGGAATGATTGCGATTTTTGCTTACCGTATAAATTTGTAAAATGATGCCGTATGCCGGAAGACTTTTTGTTTTTTTTTTCTTCAGTCTCGGCACTGCAGAGAAACTCTGTTGTGAAACACTGCCACTGGTGGTCATTCAGTATAATCTGCAGATGGAAAAGTCCACTGTTAGCACATTTACTATAAGAAATACAAAAATCGGGTTTATTTTAGGGTAAATAGATCAATACTGTGGAGTCTGTAGAATTGTGAAAATCAACAGCTCATTAGAAAATCAAATCTCAATTTGTGTTATTAACCTCCTATACTTCTCGGAATCCTATGCCTCATGTGCCAACACTCTCTAAACAACTGTAGAACATACATTAGGACATAGATAAATAGATATTTTTCCAGCCAAGTGGCAGTGTGCCCTTCTCACTGCATTTGTTTTACGATAGGGTACACCAGTAGCAATTAAGCCAGCTGATCAGTTGAGAGAGGAAGGGTTATGCTACAGTTAATGGGAATAATAAAAACTATGAATAGCATAATTACCATCTTCATTTTAGCCAATTCCTACCAGTTCAGCAATAGTGATGTTGTGACTTTTTATGCTTAAAACTTACCATCATACACAATTAGAAAGCTCAAAAAATGCCCTAATGTCTTCCATCTTACATCTTAGTTTTCAGTTTGGCATCCTGTCTACCCTGCTACTCATTTCATTACCAAGATAAATGTATACTACTGCTTGCTAGGTAACAGAGTGGCCCTCATGTCAGACAACATCTTGCTTTAGCTTTATGATGTCAGCTTGCTAGGCAACAGAGTGGCCCCCATGTCAGACAACATCGTGCTTTAGCTTTATGATGTCAGCTTGCTAGGCAACAGAGTAGCCCTCATGTCAGACAACATCTTGCATTAGCTTTATGATGTCAGGTCGCTGCTGGACCAATCGTCCTTGAGGAAGCTGAGCACACAGGAGGATGAGATATCAGAAGTTATGCATTAGGCTACTATCTGTATTCAGGACTGCAAGGCAAATAGGCGGGGGGATGGTAAAGGACTCTAAACCACTTCAAAGCACTGGGGCCTTTTTGAAAGTGGGATGGAGATATAAACAAAAACAGAGATGATCCTTAACAACAATCCAACTTGAGAGTCAGAGTCCAACATACAGAGTGCAGGGGAAGAGGTTAAATAAGCTTCCTTCCGTGAGAATTTCACACTATCGTTCTAAAGTGAGGTAGTGCTTTTTAGCCTCAAAGGCAGCAATTTCCTCGAATGGAACATTGCAAGCACCTGGATCTAAAGCAGGCTTTAGTAGCATTGGAAGCAGTCAGTCTATTATAAACTATCAGGACCAACACAATGTGATCCATATTACTTCAATCTGGACACAAATTCTATTCAGGCACAGGCTCCGCCTATAAGGTAGTGAGGACATTCTGATGCTGTGAACGTCTTTTCAATGCCTAAAAGGAATGATTGCGATTTTTGCTTACCGTATAAATTTGTAAAATGATGCCGTATGCCGGAAGACTTTTTGTTTTTTTTTTCTTCAGTCTCGGCACTGCAGAGAAACTCTGTTGTGAAACACTGCCACTGGTGGTCATTCAGTATAATCTGCAGATGGAAAAGTCCACTGTTAGCACATTTACTATAAGAAATACAAAAATCGGGTTTATTTTAGGGTAAATAGATCAATACTGTGGAGTCTGTAGAATTGTGAAAATCAACAGCTCATTAGAAAATCAAATCTCAATTTGTGTTATTAACCTCCTATACTTCTCGGAATCCTATGCCTCATGTGCCAACACTCTCTAAACAACTGTAGAACATACATTAGGACATAGATAAATAGATATTTTTCCAGCCAAGTGGCAGTGTGCCCTTCTCACTGCATTTGTTTTACGATAGGGTACACCAGTAGCAATTAAGCCAGCTGATCAGTTGAGAGAGGAAGGGTTATGCTACAGTTAATGGGAATAATAAAAACTATGAATAGCATAATTACCATCTTCATTTTAGCCAATTCCTACCAGTTCAGCAATAGTGATGTTGTGACTTTTTATGCTTAAAACTTACCATCATACACAATTAGAAAGCTCAAAAAATGCCCTAATGTCTTCCATCTTACATCTTAGTTTTCAGTTTGGCATCCTGTCTACCCTGCTACTCATTTCATTACCAAGATAAATGTATACTACTGCTTGCTAGGTAACAGAGTGGCCCTCATGTCAGACAACATCTTGCTTTAGCTTTATGATGTCAGCTTGCTAGGCAACAGAGTGGCCCCCATGTCAGACAACATCGTGCTTTAGCTTTATGATGTCAGCTTGCTAGGCAACAGAGTAGCCCTCATGTCAGACAACATCTTGCATTAGCTTTATGATGTCAGGTCGCTGCTGGACCAATCGTCCTTGAGGAAGCTGAGCACACAGGAGGATGAGATATCAGAAGTTATGCATTAGGCTACTATCTGTATTCAGGACTGCAAGGCAAATAGGCGGGGGGATGGTAAAGGACTCTAAACCACTTCAAAGCACTGGGGCCTTTTTGAAAGTGGGATGGAGATATAAACAAAAACAGAGATGATCCTTAACAACAATCCAACTTGAGAGTCAGAGTCCAACATACAGAGTGCAGGGGAAGAGGTTAAATAAGCTTCCTTCCGTGAGAATTTCACACTATCGTTCTAAAGTGAGGTAGTGCTTTTTAGCCTCAAAGGCAGCAATTTCCTCGAATGGAACATTGCAAGCACCTGGATCTAAAGCAGGCTTTAGTAGCATTGGAAGCAGTCAGTCTATTATAAACTATCAGGACCAACACAATGTGATCCATATTACTTCAATCTTGACACAAATTCTATTCAGGCACAGGCTCCGCCTATAAGGTAGTGAGGACATTCTGATGCTGTGAACGTCTTTTCAATGCCTAAAAGGAATGATTGCGAATTTTGCTTACCGTATAAATTTGTAAAATGATGCCGTATGCCGGAAGACTTTTTTTTTTTTTTTCTTCAGTCTCGGCACTGCAGAGAAACTCTGTTGTGAAACACTGCCACTGGTGGTCATTCAGTATAATCTGCAGATGGAAAAGTCCACTGTTAGCACATTTACTATAAGAAATACAAAAATCGGGTTTATTTTAGGGTAAATAGATCAATACTGTGGAGTCTGTAGAATTGTGAAAATCAACAGCTCATTAGAAAATCAAATCTCAATTTGTGTTATTAACCTCCTATGCCTCATATCTAACACTCTCTAAAAAACTGTAGCACATACATTAGGACATAGATAAATAGATATTTTTCCAGCCAAGTGGCAGTGTGCCCTTCTCACTGCATTTGTTTTACGATAGGGTACACCAGTAGCAATTAAGCCAGCTGATCAGTTGAGAGAGGAAGGGTTATGCTACAGTTAATGGGAATAATAAAAACTATGAATAGCATAATTACCATCTTCATTTTAGCCAATTCCTACCAGTTCAGCAATAGTGATGTTGTGACTTTTTATGCTTAAAACTTACCATCATACACAATTGGAAAGCTCAAAAAATGCCCTAATGTCTTTCATCTTACATCTTAGTTTTCAGTTTGGCATCCTGTCTACCCTGCTACTCATTTCATTACCAAGATAAATGTATACTACTGCTTGCTAGGTAACAGAGTGGCCCTCATGTCAGACAACATCTTGCTTTAGCTTTATGATGTCAGCTTGCTAGGCAACAGAGTGGCCCTCATGTCAGACAACATCTTGCATTAGCTTTATGATGTCAGGTCGCTGCTGGACCAATCGTCCTTGAGGAAGCTGAGCACACAGGAGGATGAGATATCGGAAGTTATGCATTAGGCTACTATCTGTATTCAGGACTGCAAGGCAAATAGGCGGGGGGATGGTAAAGGACTCTAAACCACTTCAAAGCACTGGGGCCTTTTTGAAAGTTGGATGGAGATATAAACAAAAACAGAGATGATCCTTAACAACAATCCAACTTGAGAGTCAGAGTCCAACATACAGAGTGCAGGGGAAGAGGTTAAATAAGCTTCCTTCCGTGAGAATTTCACACTATCGTTCTAAAGTGAGGTAGTGCTTTTTAGCCTCAAAGGCAGCAATTTCCTCGAATGGAACATTGCAAGCACCAGGATCTAAAGCAGGCTTTAGTAGCATTGGAAGCAGTCAGTCTATTATAAACTATCAGGACCAACACAATGTGATCCATATTACTTCAATCTTGACACAAATTCTATTCAGGCACAGGCTCCGCCTATAAGGTAGTGAGGACATTCTGATGCTGTGAACGTCTTTTCAATGCCTAAAAGGAATGATTGCAATTTTTGCTTACCGTATAAATTGGTAAAATGATGCCGTATGCCGGAAGACTTTTTTTTTTTTTCCTTCAGTCTCGGCACTGCAGAGAAACTCTGTTGTGAAACACTGCCACTGGTGGTCATTCAGTATAATCTGCAGATGGAAAAGTCCACTGTTAGCACATTTACTATAAGAAATACAAAAATCTGGTTTATTTTAGGGTAAATAGATCAATACTGTGGAGTCTGTAGAATTGTGAAAATCAACAGCTCATCAGAAAATCAAATCTCAATTTGTGTTATTAACCTCCTATACTTCTCTGAATCCTATGCCTCATATCTAACACTCTCTAAAAAACTGTAGCACATACATTAGGACATAGATAAATAGATATTTTTCCAGCCAAGTGGCAGTGTGCCCTTCTCACTGCATTTGTTTTACGATAGGGTACACCAGTAGCAATTAAGCCAGCTGATCAGTTGAGAGAGGAAGGGTTATGCTACAGTTAATGGGAATAATAAAAACTATGAATAGCATAATTACCATCTTCATTTTAGCCAATTCCTACCAGTTCAGCAATAGTGATGTTGTGACTTTTTATGCTTAAAACTTACCATCATACACAATTGGAAAGCTCAAAAAATGCACTAATGTCTTCCATCTTACATCTTAGTTCTCAGTTTGGCATCCTGTCTACCCTGCTACTCATTTCATTACCAAGATAAATGTATACTACTGCTTGCTAGGTAACAGAGTGGCCCTCATGTCAGACAACATCTTGCTTTAGCTTTATGATGTCAGCTTGCTAGGCAACAGAGTGGCCCCCATGTCAGACAACATCGTGCTTTAGCTTTATGATGTCAGCTTGCTAGGCAACAGAGTAGCCCTCATGTCAGACAACATCTTGCATTAGCTTTATGATGTCAGGTCGCTGCTGGACCAATCGTCCTTGAGGAAGCTGAGCACACAGGAGGATGAGATATCAGAAGTTATGCATTAGGCTACTATCTGTATTCAGGACTGCAAGGCAAATAGGCGGGGGGATGGTAAAGGACTCTAAACCACTTCAAAGCACTGGGGCCTTTTTGAAAGTGGGATGGAGATATAAACAAAAACAGAGATGATCCTTAACAACAATCCAACTTGAGAGTCAGAGTCCAACATACAGAGTGCAGGGGAAGAGGTTAAATAAGCTTCCTTCCGTGAGAATTTCACACTATCGTTCTAAAGTGAGGTAGTGCTTTTTAGCCTCAAAGGCAGCAATTTCCTCGAATGGAACATTGCAAGCACCTGGATCTAAAGCAGGCTTTAGTAGCATTGGAAGCAGTCAGTCTATTATAAACTATCAGGACCAACACAATGTGATCCATATTACTTCAATCTTGACACAAATTCTATTCAGGCACAGGCTCCGCCTATAAGGTAGTGAGGACATTCTGATGCTGTGAACGTCTTTTCAATGCCTAAAAGGAATGATTGCGATTTTTGCTTACCGTATAAATTGGTAAAATGATGCCGTATGCCGGAAGACTTTTTTTTTTTTTTCTTCAGTCTCGGCACTGCAGAGAAACTCTGTTGTGAAACACTGCCACTGGTGGTCATTCAGTATAATCTGCAGATGGAAAAGTCCACTGTTAGCACATTTACTATAAGAAATACAAAAATCGGGTTTATTTTAGGGTAAATAGATCAATACTGTGGAGTCTGTAGAATTGTGAAAATCAACAGCTCATTAGAAAATCAAATCTCAATTTGTGTTATTAACCTCCTATACTTCTCGGAATCCTATGCCTCATGTGCCAACACTCTCTAAACAACTGTAGCACATACATTAGGACATAGATAAATAGATATTTTTCCAGCCAAGTGGCAGTGTGCCCTTCTCACTGCATTTGTTTTACGATAGGGTACACCAGTAGCAATTAAGCCAGCTGATCAGTTGAGAGAGGAAGGGTTATGCTACAGTTAATGGGAATAATAAAAACTATGAATAGCATAATTACCATCTTCATTTTAGCCAATTCCTACCAGTTCAGCAATAGTGATGTTGTGACTTTTTATGCTTAAAACTTACCATCATACACAATTAGAAAGCTCAAAAAATGCCCTAATGTCTTCCATCTTACATCTTAGTTTTCAGTTTGGCATCCTGTCTACCCTGCTACTCATTTCATTACCAAGATAAATGTATACTACTGCTTGCTAGGTAACAGAGTGGCCCTCATGTCAGACAACATCTTGCTTTAGCTTTATGATGTCAGCTTGCTAGGCAACAGAGTGGCCCCCATGTCAGACAACATCGTGCTTTAGCTTTATGATGTCAGCTTGCTAGGCAACAGAGTAGCCCTCATGTCAGACAACATCTTGCATTAGCTTTATGATGTCAGGTCGCTGCTGGACCAATCGTCCTTGAGGAAGCTGAGCACACAGGAGGATGAGATATCAGAAGTTATGCATTAGGCTACTATCTGTATTCAGGACTGCAAGGCAAATAGGCGGGGGGATGGTAAAGGACTCTAAACCACTTCAAAGCACTGGGGCCTTTTTGAAAGTGGGATGGAGATATAAACAAAAACAGAGATGATCCTTAACAACAATCCAACTTGAGAGTCAGAGTCCAACATACAGAGTGCAGGGGAAGAGGTTAAATAAGCTTCCTTCCGTGAGAATTTCACACTATCGTTCTAAAGTGAGGTAGTGCTTTTTAGCCTCAAAGGCAGCAATTTCCTCGAATGGAACATTGCAAGCACCTGGATCTAAAGCAGGCTTTAGTAGCATTGGAAGCAGTCAGTCTATTATAAACTATCAGGACCAACACAATGTGATCCATATTACTTCAATCTTGACACAAATTCTATTCAGGCACAGGCTCCGCCTATAAGGTAGTGAGGACATTCTGATGCTGTGAACGTCTTTTCAATGCCTAAAAGGAATGATTGCGATTTTTGCTTACCGTATAAATTTGTAAAATGATGCCGTATGCCGGAAGACTTTTTTTTTTTTTTTCTTCAGTCTCGGCACTGCAGAGAAACTCTGTTGTGAAACACTGCCACTGGTGGTCATTCAGTATAATCTGCAGATGGAAAAGTCCACTGTTAGCACATTTACTATAAGAAATACAAAAATCGGGTTTATTTTAGGGTAAATAGATCAATACTGTGGAGTCTGTAGAATTGTGAAAATCAACAGCTCATTAGAAAATCAAATCTCAATTTGTGTTATTAACCTCCTATGCCTCATATCTAACACTCTCTAAAAAACTGTAGCACATACATTAGGACATAGATAAATAGATATTTTTCCAGCCAAGTGGCAGTGTGCCCTTCTCACTGCATTTGTTTTACGATAGGGTACACCAGTAGCAATTAAGCCAGCTGATCAGTTGAGAGAGGAAGGGTTATGCTACAGTTAATGGGAATAATAAAAACTATGAATAGCATAATTACCATCTTCATTTTAGCCAATTCCTACCAGTTCAGCAATAGTGATGTTGTGACTTTTTATGCTTAAAACTTACCATCATACACAATTGGAAAGCTCAAAAAATGCCCTAATGTCTTTCATCTTACATCTTAGTTTTCAGTTTGGCATCCTGTCTACCCTGCTACTCATTTCATTACCAAGATAAATGTATACTACTGCTTGCTAGGTAACAGAGTGGCCCTCATGTCAGACAACATCTTGCTTTAGCTTTATGATGTCAGCTTGCTAGGCAACAGAGTGGCCCTCATGTCAGACAACATCTTGCATTAGCTTTATGATGTCAGGTCGCTGCTGGACCAATCGTCCTTGAGGAAGCTGAGCACACAGGAGGATGAGATATCGGAAGTTATGCATTAGGCTACTATCTGTATTCAGGACTGCAAGGCAAATAGGCGGGGGGATGGTAAAGGACTCTAAACCACTTCAAAGCACTGGGGCCTTTTTGAAAGTTGGATGGAGATATAAACAAAAACAGAGATGATCCTTAACAACAATCCAACTTGAGAGTCAGAGTCCAACATACAGAGTGCAGGGGAAGAGGTTAAATAAGCTTCCTTCCGTGAGAATTTCACACTATCGTTCTAAAGTGAGGTAGTGCTTTTTAGCCTCAAAGGCAGCAATTTCCTCGAATGGAACATTGCAAGCACCAGGATCTAAAGCAGGCTTTAGTAGCATTGGAAGCAGTCAGTCTATTATAAACTATCAGGACCAACACAATGTGATCCATATTACTTCAATCTTGACACAAATTCTATTCAGGCACAGGCTCCGCCTATAAGGTAGTGAGGACATTCTGATGCTGTGAACGTCTTTTCAATGCCTAAAAGGAATGATTGCAATTTTTGCTTACCGTATAAATTGGTAAAATGATGCCGTATGCCGGAAGACTTTTTTTTTTTTTCCTTCAGTCTCGGCACTGCAGAGAAACTCTGTTGTGAAACACTGCCACTGGTGGTCATTCAGTATAATCTGCAGATGGAAAAGTCCACTGTTAGCACATTTACTATAAGAAATACAAAAATCTGGTTTATTTTAGGGTAAATAGATCAATACTGTGGAGTCTGTAGAATTGTGAAAATCAACAGCTCATTAGAAAATCAAATCTCAATTTGTGTTATTAACCTCCTATACTTCTCGGAATCCTATGCCTCATGTGCCAACACTCTCTAAACAACTGTAGAACATACATTAGGACATAGATAAATAGATATTTTTCCAGCCAAGTGGCAGTGTGCCCTTCTCACTGCATTTGTTTTACGATAGGGTACACCAGTAGCAATTAAGCCAGCTGATCAGTTGAGAGAGGAAGGGTTATGCTACAGTTAATGGGAATAATAAAAACTATGAATAGCATAATTACCATCTTCATTTTAGCCAATTCCTACCAGTTCAGCAATAGTGATGTTGTGACTTTTTATGCTTAAAACTTACCATCATACACAATTAGAAAGCTCAAAAAATGCCCTAATGTCTTCCATCTTACATCTTAGTTTTCAGTTTGGCATCCTGTCTACCCTGCTACTCATTTCATTACCAAGATAAATGTATACTACTGCTTGCTAGGTAACAGAGTGGCCCTCATGTCAGACAACATCTTGCTTTAGCTTTATGATGTCAGCTTGCTAGGCAACAGAGTGGCCCCCATGTCAGACAACATCGTGCTTTAGCTTTATGATGTCAGCTTGCTAGGCAACAGAGTAGCCCTCATGTCAGACAACATCTTGCATTAGCTTTATGATGTCAGGTCGCTGCTGGACCAATCGTCCTTGAGGAAGCTGAGCACACAGGAGGATGAGATATCAGAAGTTATGCATTAGGCTACTATCTGTATTCAGGACTGCAAGGCAAATAGGCGGGGGGATGGTAAAGGACTCTAAACCACTTCAAAGCACTGGGGCCTTTTTGAAAGTGGGATGGAGATATAAACAAAAACAGAGATGATCCTTAACAACAATCCAACTTGAGAGTCAGAGTCCAACATACAGAGTGCAGGGGAAGAGGTTAAATAAGCTTCCTTCCGTGAGAATTTCACACTATCGTTCTAAAGTGAGGTAGTGCTTTTTAGCCTCAAAGGCAGCAATTTCCTCGAATGGAACATTGCAAGCACCTGGATCTAAAGCAGGCTTTAGTAGCATTGGAAGCAGTCAGTCTATTATAAACTATCAGGACCAACACAATGTGATCCATATTACTTCAATCTTGACACAAATTCTATTCAGGCACAGGCTCCGCCTATAAGGTAGTGAGGACATTCTGATGCTGTGAACGTCTTTTCAATGCCTAAAAGGAATGATTGCGAATTTTGCTTACCGTATAAATTTGTAAAATGATGCCGTATGCCGGAAGACTTTTTTTTTTTTTTTCTTCAGTCTCGGCACTGCAGAGAAACTCTGTTGTGAAACACTGCCACTGGTGGTCATTCAGTATAATCTGCAGATGGAAAAGTCCACTGTTAGCACATTTACTATAAGAAATACAAAAATCGGGTTTATTTTAGGGTAAATAGATCAATACTGTGGAGTCTGTAGAATTGTGAAAATCAACAGCTCATTAGAAAATCAAATCTCAATTTGTGTTATTAACCTCCTATACTTCTCGGAATCCTATGCCTCATGTGCTAACACTCTCTAAACAACTGTAGCACATACATTAGGACATAGATAAATAGATATTTTTCCAGCCAAGTGGCAGTGTGCCCTTCTCACTGCATTTGTTTTACGATAGGGTACACCAGTAGCAATTAAGCCAGCTGATCAGTTGAGAGAGGAAGGGTTATGCTACAGTTAATGGGAATAATAAAAACTATGAATAGCATAATTACCATCTTCATTTTAGCCAATTCCTACCAGTTCAGCAATAGTGATGTTGTGACTTTTTATGCTTAAAACTTACCATCATACACAATTGGAAAGCTCAAAAAATGCCCTAATGTCTTTCATCTTACATCTTAGTTTTCAGTTTGGCATCCTGTCTACCCTGCTACTCATTTCATTACCAAGATAAATGTATACTACTGCTTGCTAGGTAACAGAGTGGCCCTCATGTCAGACAACATCTTGCTTTAGCTTTATGATGTCAGCTTGCTAGGCAACAGAGTGGCCCTCATGTCAGACAACATCTTGCATTAGCTTTATGATGTCAGGTCGCTGCTGGACCAATCGTCCTTGAGGAAGCTGAGCACACAGGAGGATGAGATATCAGAAGTTATGCATTAGGCTACTATCTGTATTCAGGACTGCAAGGCAAATAGGCGGGGGGATGGTAAAGGACTCTAAACCACTTCAAAGCACTGGGGCCTTTTTGAAAGTGGGATGGAGATATAAACAAAAACAGAGATGATCCTTAACAACAATCCAACTTGAGAGTCAGAGTCCAACATACAGAGTGCAGGGGAAGAGGTTAAATAAGCTTCCTTCCGTGAGAATTTCACACTATCGTTCTAAAGTGAGGTAGTGCTTTTTAGCCTCAAAGGCAGCAATTTCCTCGAATGGAACATTGCAAGCACCTGGATCTAAAGCAGGCTTTAGTAGCATTGGAAGCAGTCAGTCTATTATAAACTATCAGGACCAACACAATGTGATCCATATTACTTCAATCTTGACACAAATTCTATTCAGGCACAGGCTCCGCCTATAAGGTAGTGAGGACATTCTGATGCTGTGAACGTCTTTTCAATGCCTAAAAGGAATGATTGCGATTTTTGCTTACCGTATAAATTTGTAAAATGATGCCGTATGCCGGAAGACTTTTTTTTTTTTTTTCTTCAGTCTCGGCACTGCAGAGAAACTCTGTTGTGAAACACTGCCACTGGTGGTCATTCAGTATAATCTGCAGATGGAAAAGTCCACTGTTAGCACATTTACTATAAGAAATACAAAAATCTGGTTTATTTTAGGGTAAATAGATCAATACTGTGGAGTCTGTAGAATTGTGAAAATCAACAGCTCATTAGAAAATCAAATCTCAATTTGTGTTATTAACCTCCTATACTTCTCGGAATCCTATGCCTCATGTGCTAACACTCTCTAAACAACTGTAGCACATACATTAGGACATAGATAAATAGATATTTTTCCAGCCAAGTGGCAGTGTGCCCTTCTCACTGCATTTGTTTTACGATAGGGTACACCAGTAGCAATTAAGCCAGCTGATCAGTTGAGAGAGGAAGGGTTATGCTACAGTTAATGGGAATAATAAAAACTATGAATAGCATAATTACAATCTTCATTTTAGCCAATTCCTACCAGTTCAGCAATAGTGATGTTGTAACTTTTTATGCTTAAAACTTACCATCATACACAATTAGAAAGCTCAAAAAATGCCCTAATGTCTTTCATCTTACATCTTAGTTTTCAGTTTGGCATCCTGTCTACCCTGCTACTCATTTCATTACCAAGATAAATGTATACTACTGCTTGCTAGGTAACAGAGTGGCCCTCATGTCAGACAACATCTTGCTTTAGCTTTATGATGTCAGCTTGCTAGGCAACAGAGTGGCCCTCATGTCAGACAACATCTTGCATTAGCTTTATGATGTCAGGTCGCTGCTGGACCAATCGTCCTTGAGGAAGCTGAGCACACAGGAGGATGAGATATCAGAAGTTATGCATTAGGCTACTATCTGTATTCAGGACTGCAAGGCAAATAGGCGGGGGGATGGTAAAGGAATCTAAACCACTTCAAAGCACTGGGGCCTTTTTGAAAGTGGGATGGAGATATAAACAAAAACAGAGATGATCCTTAACAACAATCCAACTTGAGAGTCAGAGTCCAACATACAGAGTGCAGGGGAAGAGGTTAAATAAGCTTCCTTCCGTGAGAATTTCACACTATCGTTCTAAAGTGAGGTAGTGCTTTTTAGCTTCAAAGGCAGCAATTTCCTCGAATGGAACATTGCAAGCACCTGGATCTAAAGCAGGCTTTAGTAGCATTGGAAGCAGTCAGTCTATTATAAACTATCAGGACCAACACAATGTGATCCATATTACTTCAATCTTGACACAAATTCTATTCAGGCACAGGCTCCGCCTATAAGGTAGTGAGGACATTCTGATGCTGTGAACGTCTTTTCAATGCCTAAAAGGAATGATTGCGATTTTTGCTTACCGTATAAATTTGTAAAATGATGCCGTATGCCGGAAGACTTTTTTTTTTTTTTTCTTCAGTCTCGGCACTGCAGAGAAACTCTGTTGTGAAACACTGCCACTGGTGGTCATTCAGTATAATCTGCAGATGGAAAAGTCCACTGTTAGCACATTTACTATAAGAAATACAAAAATCTGGTTTATTTTAGGGTAAATAGATCAATACTGTGGAGTCTGTAGAATTGTGAAAATCAACAGCTCATTAGAAAATCAAATCTCAATTTGTGTTATTAACCTCCTATACTTCTCGGAATCCTATGCCTCATGTGCTAACACTCTCTAAACAACTGTAGCACATACATTAGGACATAGATAAATAGATATTTTTCCAGCCAAGTGGCAGTGTGCCCTTCTCACTGCATTTGTTTTACGATAGGGTACACCAGTAGCAATTAAGCCAGCTGATCAGTTGAGAGAGGAAGGGTTATGCTACAGTTAATGGGAATAATAAAAACTATGAATAGCATAATTACCATCTTCATTTTAGCCAATTCCTACCAGTTCAGCAATAGTGATGTTGTAACTTTTTATGCTTAAAACTTACCATCATACACAATTAGAAAGCTCAAAAAATGCCCTAATGTCTTTCATCTTACATCTTAGTTTTCAGTTTGGCATCCTGTCTACCCTGCTACTCATTTCATTACCAAGATAAATGTATACTACTGCTTGCTAGGTAACAGAGTGGCCCTCATGTCAGACAACATCTTGCTTTAGCTTTATGATGTCAGCTTGCTAGGCAACAGAGTGGCCCTCATGTCAGACAACATCTTGCATTAGCTTTATGATGTCAGGTCGCTGCTGGACCAATCGTCCTTGAGGAAGCTGAGCACACAGGAGGATGAGATATCAGAAGTTATGCATTAGGCTACTATCTGTATTCAGGACTGCAAGGCAAATAGGCGGGGGGATGGTAAAGGACTCTAAACCACTTCAAAGCACTGGGGCCTTTTTGAAAGTGGGATGGAGATATAAACAAAAACAGAGATGATCCTTAACAACAATCCAACTTGAGAGTCAGAGTCCAACATACAGAGTGCAGGGGAAGAGGTTAAATAAGCTTCCTTCCGTGAGAATTTCACACTATCGTTCTAAAGTGAGGTAGTGCTTTTTAGCCTCAAAGGCAGCAATTTCCTCGAATGGAACATTGCAAGCACCTGGATCTAAAGCAGGCTTTAGTAGCATTGGAAGCAGTCAGTCTATTATAAACTATCAGGACCAACACAATGTGATCCATATTACTTCAATCTTGACACAAATTCTATTCAGGCACAGGCTCCGCCTATAAGGTAGTGAGGACATTCTGATGCTGTGAACGTCTTTTCAATGCCTAAAAGGAATGATTGCGATTTTTGCTTACCGTATAAATTTGTAAAATGATGCCGTATGCCGGAAGACTTTTTTTTTTTTTTCTTCAGTCTCGGCACTGCAGAGAAACTCTGTTGTGAAACACTGCCACTGGTGGTCATTCAGTATAATCTGCAGATGGAAAAGTCCACTGTTAGCACATTTACTATAAGAAATACAAAAATCTGGTTTATTTTAGGGTAAATAGATCAATACTGTGGAGTCTGTAGAATTGTGAAAATCAACAGCTCATTAGAAAATCAAATCTCAATTTGTGTTATTAACCTCCTATACTTCTCGGAATCCTATGCCTCATGTGCTAACACTCTCTAAACAACTGTAGCACATACATTAGGACATAGATAAATAGATATTTTTCCAGCCAAGTGGCAGTGTGCCCTTCTCACTGCATTTGTTTTACGATAGGGTACACCAGTAGCAATTAAGCCAGCTGATCAGTTGGGAGAGGAAGGGTTATGCTACAGTTAATGGGAATAATAAAAACTATGAATAGCATAATTACCATCTTCATTTTAGCCAATTCCTACCAGTTCAGCAATAGTGATGTTGTAACTTTTTATGCTTAAAACTTACCATCATACACAATTAGAAAGCTCAAAAAATGCCCTAATGTCTTTCATCTTACATCTTAGTTTTCAGTTTGGCATCCTGTCTACCCTGCTACTCATTTCATTACCAAGATAAATGTATACTACTGCTTGCTAGGTAACAGAGTGGCCCTCATGTCAGACAACATCTTGCTTTAGCTTTATGATGTCAGCTTGCTAGGCAACAGAGTGGCCCTCATGTCAGACAACATCTTGCATTAGCTTTATGATGTCAGGTCGCTGCTGGACCAATCGTCCTTGAGGAAGCTGAGCACACAGGAGGATGAGATATCAGAAGTTATGCATTAGGCTACTATCTGTATTCCGGACTGCAAGGCAAATAGGCGGGGGGATGGTAAAGGAATCTAAACCACTTCAAAGCACTGGGGCCTTTTTGAAAGTGGGATGGAGATATAAACAAAAACAGAGATGATCCTTAACAACAATCCAACTTGAGAGTCAGAGTCCAACATACAGAGTGCAGGGGAAGAGGTTAAATAAGCTTCCTTCCGTGAGAATTTCACACTATCGTTCTAAAGTGAGGTAGTGCTTTTTAGCCTCAAAGGCAGCAATTTCCTCGAATGGAACATTGCAAGCACCTGGATCTAAAGCAGGCTTTAGTAGCATTGGAAGCAGTCAGTCTATTATAAACTATCAGGACCAACACAATGTGATCCATATTACTTCAATCTTGACACAAATTCTATTCAGGCACAGGCTCCGCCTATAAGGTAGTGAGGACATTCTGATGCTGTGAACGTCTTTTCAATGCCTAAAAGGAATGATTGCGATTTTTGCTTACCGTATAAATTTGTAAAATGATGCCGTATGCCGGAAGACTTTTTTTTTTTTTTCTTCAGTCTCGGCACTGCAGAGAAACTCTGTTGTGAAACACTGCCACTGGTGGTCATTCAGTATAATCTGCAGATGGAAAAGTCCACTGTTAGCACATTTACTATAAGAAATACAAAAATCTGGTTTATTTTAGGGTAAATAGATCAATACTGTGGAGTCTGTAGAATTGTGAAAATCAACAGCTCATTAGAAAATCAAATCTCAATTTGTGTTATTAACCTCCTATACTTCTCGGAATCCTATGCCTCATGTGCTAACACTCTCTAAACAACTGTAGCACATACATTAGGACATAGATAAATAGATATTTTTCCAGCCAAGTGGCAGTGTGCCCTTCTCACTGCATTTGTTTTACGATAGGGTACACCAGTAGCAATTAAGCCAGCTGATCAGTTGGGAGAGGAAGGGTTATGCTACAGTTAATGGGAATAATAAAAACTATGAATAGCATAATTACCATCTTCATTTTAGCCAATTCCTACCAGTTCAGCAATAGTGATGTTGTAACTTTTTATGCTTAAAACTTACCATCATACACAATTAGAAAGCTCAAAAAATGCCCTAATGTCTTTCATCTTACATCTTAGTTTTCAGTTTGGCATCCTGTCTACCCTGCTACTCATTTCATTACCAAGATAAATGTATACTACTGCTTGCTAGGTAACAGAGTGGCCCTCATGTCAGACAACATCTTGCTTTAGCTTTATGATGTCAGCTTGCTAGGCAACAGAGTGGCCCTCATGTCAGACAACATCTTGCATTAGCTTTATGATGTCAGGTCGCTGCTGGACCAATCGTCCTTGAGGAAGCTGAGCACACAGGAGGATGAGATATCAGAAGTTATGCATTAGGCTACTATCTGTATTCCGGACTGCAAGGCAAATAGGCGGGGGGATGGTAAAGGAATCTAAACCACTTCAAAGCACTGGGGCCTTTTTGAAAGTGGGATGGAGATATAAACAAAAACAGAGATGATCCTTAACAACAATCCAACTTGAGAGTCAGAGTCCAACATACAGAGTGCAGGGGAAGAGGTTAAATAAGCTTCCTTCCGTGAGAATTTCACACTATCGTTCTAAAGTGAGGTAGTGCTTTTTAGCCTCAAAGGCAGCAATTTCCTCGAATGGAACATTGCAAGCACCTGGATCTAAAGCAGGCTTTAGTAGCATTGGAAGCAGTCAGTCTATTATAAACTATCAGGACCAACACAATGTGATCCATATTACTTCAATCTTGACACAAATTCTATTCAGGCACAGGCTCCGCCTATAAGGTAGTGAGGACATTCTGATGCTGTGAACGTCTTTTCAATGCCTAAAAGGAATGATTGCGATTTTTGCTTACCGTATAAATTTGTAAAATGATGCCGTATGCCGGAAGACTTTTTTTTTTTTTTTCTTCAGTCTCGGCACTGCAGAGAAACTCTGTTGTGAAACACTGCCACTGGTGGTCATTCAGTATAATCTGCAGATGGAAAAGTCCACTGTTAGCACATTTACTATAAGAAATACAAAAATCTGGTTTATTTTAGGGTAAATAGATCAATACTGTGGAGTCTGTAGAATTGTGAAAATCAACAGCTCATTAGAAAATCAAATCTCAATTTGTGTTATTAACCTCCTATACTTCTCGGAATCCTATGCCTCATGTGCTAACACTCTCTAAACAACTGTAGCACATACATTAGGACATAGATAAATAGATATTTTTCCAGCCAAGTGGCAGTGTGCCCTTCTCACTGCATTTGTTTTACGATAGGGTACACCAGTAGCAATTAAGCCAGCTGATCAGTTGAGAGAGGAAGGGTTATGCTACAGTTAATGGGAATAATAAAAACTATGAATAGCATAATTACCATCTTCATTTTAGCCAATTCCTACCAGTTCAGCAATAGTGATGTTGTAACTTTTTATGCTTAAAACTTACCATCATACACAATTAGAAAGCTCAAAAAATGCCCTAATGTCTTTCATCTTACATCTTAGTTTTCAGTTTGGCATCCTGTCTACCCTGCTACTCATTTCATTACCAAGATAAATGTATACTACTGCTTGCTAGGTAACAGAGTGGCCCTCATGTCAGACAACATCTTGCTTTAGCTTTATGATGTCAGCTTGCTAGGCAACAGAGTGGCCCTCATGTCAGACAACATCTTGCATTAGCTTTATGATGTCAGGTCGCTGCTGGACCAATCGTCCTTGAGGAAGCTGAGCACACAGGAGGATGAGATATCAGAAGTTATGCATTAGGCTACTATCTGTATTCAGGACTGCAAGGCAAATAGGCGGGGGGATGGTAAAGGACTCTAAACCACTTCAAAGCACTGGGGCCTTTTTGAAAGTGGGATGGAGATATAAACAAAAACAGAGATGATCCTTAACAACAATCCAACTTGAGAGTCAGAGTCCAACATACAGAGTGCAGGGGAAGAGGTTAAATAAGCTTCCTTCCGTGAGAATTTCACACTATCGTTCTAAAGTGAGGTAGTGCTTTTTAGCCTCAAAGGCAGCAATTTCCTCGAATGGAACATTGCAAGCACCTGGATCTAAAGCAGGCTTTAGTAGCATTGGAAGCAGTCAGTCTATTATAAACTATCAGGACCAACACAATGTGATCCATATTACTTCAATCTTGACACAAATTCTATTCAGGCACAGGCTCCGCCTATAAGGTAGTGAGGACATTCTGATGCTGTGAACGTCTTTTCAATGCCTAAAAGGAATGATTGCGATTTTTGCTTACCGTATAAATTTGTAAAATGATGCCGTATGCCGGAAGACTTTTTTTTTTTTTTCTTCAGTCTCGGCACTGCAGAGAAACTCTGTTGTGAAACACTGCCACTGGTGGTCATTCAGTATAATCTGCAGATGGAAAAGTCCACTGTTAGCACATTTACTATAAGAAATACAAAAATCTGGTTTATTTTAGGGTAAATAGATCAATACTGTGGAGTCTGTAGAATTGTGAAAATCAACAGCTCATTAGAAAATCAAATCTCAATTTGTGTTATTAACCTCCTATACTTCTCGGAATCCTATGCCTCATGTGCTAACACTCTCTAAACAACTGTAGCACATACATTAGGACATAGATAAATAGATATTTTTCCAGCCAAGTGGCAGTGTGCCCTTCTCACTGCATTTGTTTTACGATAGGGTACACCAGTAGCAATTAAGCCAGCTGATCAGTTGGGAGAGGAAGGGTTATGCTACAGTTAATGGGAATAATAAAAACTATGAATAGCATAATTACCATCTTCATTTTAGCCAATTCCTACCAGTTCAGCAATAGTGATGTTGTAACTTTTTATGCTTAAAACTTACCATCATACACAATTAGAAAGCTCAAAAAATGCCCTAATGTCTTTCATCTTACATCTTAGTTTTCAGTTTGGCATCCTGTCTACCCTGCTACTCATTTCATTACCAAGATAAATGTATACTACTGCTTGCTAGGTAACAGAGTGGCCCTCATGTCAGACAACATCTTGCTTTAGCTTTATGATGTCAGCTTGCTAGGCAACAGAGTGGCCCTCATGTCAGACAACATCTTGCATTAGCTTTATGATGTCAGGTCGCTGCTGGACCAATCGTCCTTGAGGAAGCTGAGCACACAGGAGGATGAGATATCAGAAGTTATGCATTAGGCTACTATCTGTATTCCGGACTGCAAGGCAAATAGGCGGGGGGATGGTAAAGGAATCTAAACCACTTCAAAGCACTGGGGCCTTTTTGAAAGTGGGATGGAGATATAAACAAAAACAGAGATGATCCTTAACAACAATCCAACTTGAGAGTCAGAGTCCAACATACAGAGTGCAGGGGAAGAGGTTAAATAAGCTTCCTTCCGTGAGAATTTCACACTATCGTTCTAAAGTGAGGTAGTGCTTTTTAGCCTCAAAGGCAGCAATTTCCTCGAATGGAACATTGCAAGCACCTGGATCTAAAGCAGGCTTTAGTAGCATTGGAAGCAGTCAGTCTATTATAAACTATCAGGACCAACACAATGTGATCCATATTACTTCAATCTTGACACAAATTCTATTCAGGCACAGGCTCCGCCTATAAGGTAGTGAGGACATTCTGATGCTGTGAACGTCTTTTCAATGCCTAAAAGGAATGATTGCGATTTTTGCTTACCGTATAAATTTGTAAAATGATGCCGTATGCCGGAAGACTTTTTTTTTTTTTTCTTCAGTCTCGGCACTGCAGAGAAACTCTGTTGTGAAACACTGCCACTGGTGGTCATTCAGTATAATCTGCAGATGGAAAAGTCCACTGTTAGCACATTTACTATAAGAAATACAAAAATCTGGTTTATTTTAGGGTAAATAGATCAATACTGTGGAGTCTGTAGAATTGTGAAAATCAACAGCTCATTAGAAAATCAAATCTCAATTTGTGTTATTAACCTCCTATACTTCTCGGAATCCTATGCCTCATGTGCTAACACTCTCTAAACAACTGTAGCACATACATTAGGACATAGATAAATAGATATTTTTCCAGCCAAGTGGCAGTGTGCCCTTCTCACTGCATTTGTTTTACGATAGGGTACACCAGTAGCAATTAAGCCAGCTGATCAGTTGGGAGAGGAAGGGTTATGCTACAGTTAATGGGAATAATAAAAACTATGAATAGCATAATTACCATCTTCATTTTAGCCAATTCCTACCAGTTCAGCAATAGTGATGTTGTAACTTTTTATGCTTAAAACTTACCATCATACACAATTAGAAAGCTCAAAAAATGCCCTAATGTCTTTCATCTTACATCTTAGTTTTCAGTTTGGCATCCTGTCTACCCTGCTACTCATTTCATTACCAAGATAAATGTATACTACTGCTTGCTAGGTAACAGAGTGGCCCTCATGTCAGACAACATCTTGCTTTAGCTTTATGATGTCAGCTTGCTAGGCAACAGAGTGGCCCTCATGTCAGACAACATCTTGCATTAGCTTTATGATGTCAGGTCGCTGCTGGACCAATCGTCCTTGAGGAAGCTGAGCACACAGGAGGATGAGATATCAGAAGTTATGCATTAGGCTACTATCTGTATTCCGGACTGCAAGGCAAATAGGCGGGGGGATGGTAAAGGAATCTAAACCACTTCAAAGCACTGGGGCCTTTTTGAAAGTGGGATGGAGATATAAACAAAAACAGAGATGATCCTTAACAACAATCCAACTTGAGAGTCAGAGTCCAACATACAGAGTGCAGGGGAAGAGGTTAAATAAGCTTCCTTCCGTGAGAATTTCACACTATCGTTCTAAAGTGAGGTAGTGCTTTTTAGCCTCAAAGGCAGCAATTTCCTCGAATGGAACATTGCAAGCACCTGGATCTAAAGCAGGCTTTAGTAGCATTGGAAGCAGTCAGTCTATTATAAACTATCAGGACCAACACAATGTGATCCATATTACTTCAATCTTGACACAAATTCTATTCAGGCACAGGCTCCGCCTATAAGGTAGTGAGGACATTCTGATGCTGTGAACGTCTTTTCAATGCCTAAAAGGAATGATTGCGATTTTTGCTTACCGTATAAATTTGTAAAATGATGCCGTATGCCGGAAGACTTTTTTTTTTTTTTTCTTCAGTCTCGGCACTGCAGAGAAACTCTGTTGTGAAACACTGCCACTGGTGGTCATTCAGTATAATCTGCAGATGGAAAAGTCCACTGTTAGCACATTTACTATAAGAAATACAAAAATCTGGTTTATTTTAGGGTAAATAGATCAATACTGTGGAGTCTGTAGAATTGTGAAAATCAACAGCTCATTAGAAAATCAAATCTCAATTTGTGTTATTAACCTCCTATACTTCTCGGAATCCTATGCCTCATGTGCTAACACTCTCTAAACAACTGTAGCACATACATTAGGACATAGATAAATAGATATTTTTCCAGCCAAGTGGCAGTGTGCCCTTCTCACTGCATTTGTTTTACGATAGGGTACACCAGTAGCAATTAAGCCAGCTGATCAGTTGAGAGAGGAAGGGTTATGCTACAGTTAATGGGAATAATAAAAACTATGAATAGCATAATTACCATCTTCATTTTAGCCAATTCCTACCAGTTCAGCAATAGTGATGTTGTAACTTTTTATGCTTAAAACTTACCATCATACACAATTAGAAAGCTCAAAAAATGCCCTAATGTCTTTCATCTTACATCTTAGTTTTCAGTTTGGCATCCTGTCTACCCTGCTACTCATTTCATTACCAAGATAAATGTATACTACTGCTTGCTAGGTAACAGAGTGGCCCTCATGTCAGACAACATCTTGCTTTAGCTTTATGATGTCAGCTTGCTAGGCAACAGAGTGGCCCTCATGTCAGACAACATCTTGCATTAGCTTTATGATGTCAGGTCGCTGCTGGACCAATCGTCCTTGAGGAAGCTGAGCACACAGGAGGATGAGATATCAGAAGTTATGCATTAGGCTACTATCTGTATTCAGGACTGCAAGGCAAATAGGCGGGGGGATGGTAAAGGAACCTAAACCACTTCAAAGCACTGGGGCCTTTTTGAAAGTGGGATGGAGATATAAACAAAAACAGAGATGATCCTTAACAACAATCCAACTTGAGAGTCAGAGTCCAACATACAGAGTGCAGGGGAAGAGGTTAAATAAGCTTCCTTCCGTGAGAATTTCACACTATCGTTCTAAAGTGAGGTAGTGCTTTTTAGCCTCAAAGGCAGCAATTTCCTCGAATGGAACATTGCAAGCACCTGGATCTAAAGCAGGCTTTAGTAGCATTGGAAGCAGTCAGTCTATTATAAACTATCAGGACCAACACAATGTGATCCATATTACTTCAATCTTGACACAAATTCTATTCAGGCACAGGCTCCGCCTATAAGGTAGTGAGGACATTCTGATGCTGTGAACGTCTTTTCAATGCCTAAAAGGAATGATTGCGATTTTTGCTTACCGTATAAATTTGTAAAATGATGCCGTATGCCGGAAGACTTTTTTTTTTTTTTCTTCAGTCTCGGCACTGCAGAGAAACTCTGTTGTGAAACACTGCCACTGGTGGTCATTCAGTATAATCTGCAGATGGAAAAGTCCACTGTTAGCACATTTACTATAAGAAATACAAAAATCTGGTTTATTTTAGGGTAAATAGATCAATACTGTGGAGTCTGTAGAATTGTGAAAATCAACAGCTCATTAGAAAATCAAATCTCAATTTGTGTTATTAACCTCCTATACTTCTCGGAATCCTATGCCTCATGTGCTAACACTCTCTAAACAACTGTAGCACATACATTAGGACATAGATAAATAGATATTTTTCCAGCCAAGTGGCAGTGTGCCCTTCTCACTGCATTTGTTTTACGATAGGGTACACCAGTAGCAATTAAGCCAGCTGATCAGTTGGGAGAGGAAGGGTTATGCTACAGTTAATGGGAATAATAAAAACTATGAATAGCATAATTACCATCTTCATTTTAGCCAATTCCTACCAGTTCAGCAATAGTGATGTTGTAACTTTTTATGCTTAAAACTTACCATCATACACAATTAGAAAGCTCAAAAAATGCCCTAATGTCTTTCATCTTACATCTTAGTTTTCAGTTTGGCATCCTGTCTACCCTGCTACTCATTTCATTACCAAGATAAATGTATACTACTGCTTGCTAGGTAACAGAGTGGCCCTCATGTCAGACAACATCTTGCTTTAGCTTTATGATGTCAGCTTGCTAGGCAACAGAGTGGCCCTCATGTCAGACAACATCTTGCATTAGCTTTATGATGTCAGGTCGCTGCTGGACCAATCGTCCTTGAGGAAGCTGAGCACACAGGAGGATGAGATATCAGAAGTTATGCATTAGGCTACTATCTGTATTCCGGACTGCAAGGCAAATAGGCGGGGGGATGGTAAAGGAATCTAAACCACTTCAAAGCACTGGGGCCTTTTTGAAAGTGGGATGGAGATATAAACAAAAACAGAGATGATCCTTAACAACAATCCAACTTGAGAGTCAGAGTCCAACATACAGAGTGCAGGGGAAGAGGTTAAATAAGCTTCCTTCCGTGAGAATTTCACACTATCGTTCTAAAGTGAGGTAGTGCTTTTTAGCCTCAAAGGCAGCAATTTCCTCGAATGGAACATTGCAAGCACCTGGATCTAAAGCAGGCTTTAGTAGCATTGGAAGCAGTCAGTCTATTATAAACTATCAGGACCAACACAATGTGATCCATATTACTTCAATCTTGACACAAATTCTATTCAGGCACAGGCTCCGCCTATAAGGTAGTGAGGACATTCTGATGCTGTGAACGTCTTTTCAATGCCTAAAAGGAATGATTGCGATTTTTGCTTACCGTATAAATTTGTAAAATGATGCCGTATGCCGGAAGACTTTTTTTTTTTTTTCTTCAGTCTCGGCACTGCAGAGAAACTCTGTTGTGAAACACTGCCACTGGTGGTCATTCAGTATAATCTGCAGATGGAAAAGTCCACTGTTAGCACATTTACTATAAGAAATACAAAAATCTGGTTTATTTTAGGGTAAATAGATCAATACTGTGGAGTCTGTAGAATTGTGAAAATCAACAGCTCATTAGAAAATCAAATCTCAATTTGTGTTATTAACCTCCTATACTTCTCTGAATCCTATGCCTCATATCTAACACTCTCTAAAAAACTGTAGCACATACATTAGGACATAGATAAATAGATATTTTTCCAGCCAAGTGGCAGTGTGCCCTTCTCACTGCATTTGTTTTACGATAGAGTACACCAGTAGCAATTAAGCCAGGTGATCAGTTGAGAGAGGAAGGGTTATGCTACAGTTAATGGGAATAATAAAAACTATGAATAGCATAATTACCATCTTCATTTTAGCCAATTCCTACCAGTTCAGCAATAGTGATGTTGTGACTTTTTATGCTTAAAACTTACCATCATACACAATTAGAAAGCTCAAAAAATGCCCTAATGTCTTCCATCTTACATCTTAGTTTTCAGTTTGGCATCCTGTCTACCCTGCTACTCATTTCATTACCAAGATAAATGTATACTACTGCTTGCTAGGTAACAGAGTGGCCCTCATGTCAGACAACATCTTGCTTTAGCTTTATGATGTCAGCTTGCTAGGCAACAGAGTGGCCCCCATGTCAGACAACATCGTGCTTTAGCTTTATGATGTCAGCTTGCTAGGCAACAGAGTAGCCCTCATGTCAGACAACATCTTGCATTAGCTTTATGATGTCAGGTCGCTGCTGGACCAATCGTCCTTGAGGAAGCTGAGCACACAGGAGGATGAGATATCAGAAGTTATGCATTAGGCTACTATCTGTATTCAGGACTGCAAGGCAAATAGGCGGGGGGATGGTAAAGGACTCTAAACCACTTCAAAGCACGGGGGCCTTTTTGAAAGTGGGATGGAGATATAAACAAAAACAGAGATGATCCTTAACAACAATCCAACTTGAGAGTCAGAGTCCAACATACAGAGTGCAGGGGAAGAGGTTAAATAAGCTTCCTTCCGTGAGAATTTCACACTATCGTTCTAAAGTGAGGTAGTGCTTTTTAGCCTCAAAGGCAGCAATTTCCTCGAATGGAACATTGCAAGCACCTGGATCTAAAGCAGGCTTTAGTAGCATTGGAAGCAGTCAGTCTATTATAAACTATCAGGACCAACACAATGTGATCCATATTACTTCAATCTTGACACAAATTCTATTCAGGCACAGGCTCCGCCTATAAGGTAGTGAGGACATTCTGATGCTGTGAACGTCTTTTCAATGCCTAAAAGGAATGATTGCGATTTTTGCTTACCGTATAAATTTGTAAAATGATGCCGTATGCCGGAAGACTTTTTTTTTTTTTTCTTCAGTCTCGGCACTGCAGAGAAACTCTGTTGTGAAACACTGCCACTGGTGGTCATTCAGTATAATCTGCAGATGGAAAAGTCCACTGTTAGCACATTTACTATAAGAAATACAAAAATCGGGTTTATTTTAGGGTAAATAGATCAATACTGTGGAGTCTGTAGAATTGTGAAAATCAACAGCTCATTAGAAAATCAAATCTCAATTTGTGTTATTAACCTCCTATACTTCTCGGAATCCTATGCCTCATGTGCTAACACTCTCTAAACAACTGTAGCACATACATTAGGACATAGATAAATAGATATTTTTCCAGCCAAGTGGCAGTGTGCCCTTCTCACTGCATTTGTTTTACGATAGGGTACACCAGTAGCAATTAAGCCAGCTGATCAGTTGAGAGAGGAAGGGTTATGCTACAGTTAATGGGAATAATAAAAACTATGAATAGCATAATTACCATCTTCATTTTAGCCAATTCCTACCAGATCAGCAATAGTGATGTTGTGACTTTTTATGCTTAAAACTTACCATCATACACAATTGGAAAGCTCAAAAAATGCCCTAATGTCTTTCATCTTACATCTTAGTTTTCAGTTTGGCATCCTGTCTACCCTGCTACTCATTTCATTACCAAGATAAATGTATACTACTGCTTGCTAGGTAACAGAGTGGCCCTCATGTCAGACAACATCTTGCTTTAGCTTTATGATGTCAGCTTGCTAGGCAACAGAGTGGCCCTCATGTCAGACAACATCTTGCATTAGCTTTATGATGTCAGGTCGCTGCTGGACCAATCGTCCTTGAGGAAGCTGAGCACACAGGAGGATGAGATATCAGAAGTTATGCATTAGGCTACTATCTGTATTCAGGACTGCAAGGCAAATAGGCGGGGGGATGGTAAAGGACTCTAAACCACTTCAAAGCACTGGGGCCTTTTTGAAAGTGGGATGGAGATATAAACAAAAACAGAGATGATCCTTAACAACAATCCAACTTGACAGTCAGAGTCCAACATACAGAGTGCAGGGGAAGAGGTTAAATAAGCTTCCTTCCGTGAGAATTTCACACTATCGTTCTAAAGTGAGGTAGTGCTTTTTAGCCTCAAAGGCAGCAATTTCCTCGAATGGAACATTGCAAGCACCAGGATCTAAAGCAGGCTTTAGCAGCATTGGAAGCAGTCAGTCTATTATAAACTATCAGGACCAACACAATGTGATCCATATTACTTCAATCTTGACACAAATTCTATTCAGGCACAGGCTCCGCCTATAAGGTAGTGAGGACATTCTGATGCTGTGAACGTCTTTTCAATGCCTAAAAGGAATGATTGCGATTTTTGCTTACCGTATAAATTTGTAAAATGATGCCGTATGCCGGAAGACTTTTTTTTTTTTTTTCTTCAGTCTCGGCACTGCAGAGAAACTCTGTTGTGAAACACTGCCACTGGTGGTCATTCAGTATAATCTGCAGATGGAAAAGTCCACTGTTAGCACATTTACTATAAGAAATACAAAAATCTGGTTTATTTTAGGGTAAATAGATCAATACTGTGGAGTCTGTAGAATTGTGAAAATCAACAGCTCATTAGAAAATCAAATCTCAATTTGTGTTATTAACCTCCTATACTTCTCGGAATCCTATGCCTCATGTGCTAACACTCTCTAAACAACTGTAGCACATACATTAGGACATAGATAAATAGATATTTTTCCAGCCAAGTGGCAGTGTGCCCTTCTCACTGCATTTGTTTTACGATAGGGTACACCAGTAGCAATTAAGCCAGCTGATCAGTTGAGAGAGGAAGGGTTATGCTACAGTTAATGGGAATAATAAAAACTATGAATAGCATAATTACCATCTTCATTTTAGCCAATTCCTACCAGTTCAGCAATAGTGATGTTGTAACTTTTTATGCTTAAAACTTACCATCATACACAATTAGAAAGCTCAAAAAATGCCCTAATGTCTTTCATCTTACATCTTAGTTTTCAGTTTGGCATCCTGTCTACCCTGCTACTCATTTCATTACCAAGATAAATGTATACTACTGCTTGCTAGGTAACAGAGTGGCCCTCATGTCAGACAACATCTTGCTTTAGCTTTATGATGTCAGCTTGCTAGGCAACAGAGTGGCCCTCATGTCAGACAACATCTTGCATTAGCTTTATGATGTCAGGTCGCTGCTGGACCAATCGTCCTTGAGGAAGCTGAGCACACAGGAGGATGAGATATCAGAAGTTATGCATTAGGCTACTATCTGTATTCAGGACTGCAAGGCAAATAGGCGGGGGGATGGTAAAGGACTCTAAACCACTTCAAAGCACTGGGGCCTTTTTGAAAGTGGGATGGAGATATAAACAAAAACAGAGATGATCCTTAACAACAATCCAACTTGAGAGTCAGAGTCCAACATACAGAGTGCAGGGGAAGAGGTTAAATAAGCTTCCTTCCGTGAGAATTTCACACTATCGTTCTAAAGTGAGGTAGTGCTTTTTAGCCTCAAAGGCAGCAATTTCCTCGAATGGAACATTGCAAGCACCTGGATCTAAAGCAGGCTTTAGTAGCATTGGAAGCAGTCAGTCTATTATAAACTATCAGGACCAACACAATGTGATCCATATTACTTCAATCTTGACACAAATTCTATTCAGGCACAGGCTCCGCCTATAAGGTAGTGAGGACATTCTGATGCTGTGAACGTCTTTTCAATGCCTAAAAGGAATGATTGCGATTTTTGCTTACCGTATAAATTGGTAAAATGATGCCGTATGCCGGAAGACTTTTTTTTTTTTTTCTTCAGTCTCGGCACTGCAGAGAAACTCTGTTGTGAAACACTGCCACTGGTGGTCATTCAGTATAATCTGCAGATGGAAAAGTCCACTGTTAGCACATTTACTATAAGAAATACAAAAATCTGGTTTATTTTAGGGTAAATAGATCAATACTGTGGAGTCTGTAGAATTGTGAAAATCAACAGCTCATTAGAAAATCAAATCTCAATTTGTGTTATTAACCTCCTATACTTCTCGGAATCCTATGCCTCATGTGCTAACACTCTCTAAACAACTGTAGCACATACATTAGGACATAGATAAATAGATATTTTTCCAGCCAAGTGGCAGTGTGCCCTTCTCACTGCATTTGTTTTACGATAGGGTACACCAGTAGCAATTAAGCCAGCTGATCAGTTGAGAGAGGAAGGGTTATGCTACAGTTAATGGGAATAATAAAAACTATGAATAGCATAATTACCATCTTCATTTTAGCCAATTCCTACCAGTTCAGCAATAGTGATGTTGTAACTTTTTATGCTTAAAACTTACCATCATACACAATTAGAAAGCTCAAAAAATGCCCTAATGTCTTTCATCTTACATCTTAGTTTTCAGTTTGGCATCCTGTCTACCCTGCTACTCATTTCATTACCAAGATAAATGTATACTACTGCTTGCTAGGTAACAGAGTGGCCCTCATGTCAGACAACATCTTGCTTTAGCTTTATGATGTCAGCTTGCTAGGCAACAGAGTGGCCCTCATGTCAGACAACATCTTGCATTAGCTTTATGATGTCAGGTCGCTGCTGGACCAATCGTCCTTGAGGAAGCTGAGCACACAGGAGGATGAGATATCAGAAGTTATGCATTAGGCTACTATCTGTATTCAGGACTGCAAGGCAAATAGGCGGGGGGATGGTAAAGGAATCTAAACCACTTCAAAGCACTGGGGCCTTTTTGAAAGTGGGATGGAGATATAAACAAAAACAGAGATGATCCTTAACAACAATCCAACTTGAGAGTCAGAGTCCAACATACAGAGTGCAGGGGAAGAGGTTAAATAAGCTTCCTTCCGTGAGAATTTCACACTATCGTTCTAAAGTGAGGTAGTGCTTTTTAGCCTCAAAGGCAGCAATTTCCTCGAATGGAACATTGCAAGCACCTGGATCTAAAGCAGGCTTTAGTAGCATTGGAAGCAGTCAGTCTATTATAAACTATCAGGACCAACACAATGTGATCCATATTACTTCAATCTTGACACAAATTCTATTCAGGCACAGGCTCCGCCTATAAGGTAGTGAGGACATTCTGATGCTGTGAACGTCTTTTCAATGCCTAAAAGGAATGATTGCGATTTTTGCTTACCGTATAAATTTGTAAAATGATGCCGTATGCCGGAAGACTTTTTTTTTTTTTTTCTTCAGTCTCGGCACTGCAGAGAAACTCTGTTGTGAAACACTGCCACTGGTGGTCATTCAGTATAATCTGCAGATGGAAAAGTCCACTGTTAGCACATTTACTATAAGAAATACAAAAATCTGGTTTATTTTAGGGTAAATAAATCAATACTGTGGAGTCTGTAGAATTGTGAAAATCAACAGCTCATTAGAAAATCAAATCTCAATTTGTGTTATTAACCTCCTATACTTCTCGGAATCCTATGCCTCATGTGCTAACACTCTCTAAACAACTGTAGCACATACATTAGGACATAGATAAATAGATATTTTTCCAGCCAAGTGGCAGTGTGCCCTTCTCACTGCATTTGTTTTACGATAGGGTACACCAGTAGCAATTAAGCCAGCTGATCAGTTGAGAGAGGAAGGGTTATGCTACAGTTAATGGGAATAATAAAAACTATGAATAGCATAATTACCATCTTCATTTTAGCCAATTCCTACCAGTTCAGCAATAGTGATGTTGTAACTTTTTATGCTTAAAACTTACCATCATACACAATTAGAAAGCTCAAAAAATGCCCTAATGTCTTTCATCTTACATCTTAGTTTTCAGTTTGGCATCCTGTCTACCCTGCTACTCATTTCATTACCAAGATAAATGTATACTACTGCTTGCTAGGTAACAGAGTGGCCCTCATGTCAGACAACATCTTGCTTTAGCTTTATGATGTCAGCTTGCTAGGCAACAGAGTGGCCCTCATGTCAGACAACATCTTGCATTAGCTTTATGATGTCAGGTCGCTGCTGGACCAATCGTCCTTGAGGAAGCTGAGCACACAGGAGGATGAGATATCAGAAGTTATGCATTAGGCTACTATCTGTATTCAGGACTGCAAGGCAAATAGGCGGGGGGATGGTAAAGGAATCTAAACCACTTCAAAGCACTGGGGCCTTTTTGAAAGTGGGATGGAGATATAAACAAAAACAGAGATGATCCTTAACAACAATCCAACTTGAGAGTCAGAGTCCAACATACAGAGTGCAGGGGAAGAGGTTAAATAAGCTTCCTTCCGTGAGAATTTCACACTATCGTTCTAAAGTGAGGTAGTGCTTTTTAGCCTCAAAGGCAGCAATTTCCTCGAATGGAACATTGCAAGCACCTGGATCTAAAGCAGGCTTTAGTAGCATTGGAAGCAGTCAGTCTATTATAAACTATCAGGACCAACACAATGTGATCCATATTACTTCAATCTTGACACAAATTCTATTCAGGCACAGGCTCCGCCTATAAGGTAGTGAGGACATTCTGATGCTGTGAACGTCTTTTCAATGCCTAAAAGGAATGATTGCGATTTTTGCTTACCGTATAAATTTGTAAAATGATGCCGTATGCCGGAAGACTTTTTTTTTTTTTTTCTTCAGTCTCGGCACTGCAGAGAAACTCTGTTGTGAAACACTGCCACTGGTGGTCATTCAGTATAATCTGCAGATGGAAAAGTCCACTGTTAGCACATTTACTATAAGAAATACAAAAATCGGGTTTATTTTAGGGTAAATAGATCAATACTGTGGAGTCTGTAGAATTGTGAAAATCAACAGCTCATTAGAAAATCAAATCTCAATTTGTGTTATTAACCTCCTATACTTCTCGGAATCCTATGCCTCATGTGCCAACACTCTCTAAACAACTGTAGCACATACATTAGGACATAGATAAATAGATATTTTTCCAGCCAAGTGGCAGTGTGCCCTTCTCACTGCATTTGTTTTACGATAGGGTACACCAGTAGCAATTAAGCCAGCTGATCAGTTGAGAGAGGAAGGGTTATGCTACAGTTAATGGGAATAATAAAAACTATGAATAGCATAATTACCATCTTCATTTTAGCCAATTCCTACCAGTTCAGCAATAGTGATGTTGTGACTTTTTATGCTTAAAACTTACCATCATACACAATTAGAAAGCTCAAAAAATGCCCTAATGTCTTCCATCTTACATCTTAGTTTTCAGTTTGGCATCCTGTCTACCCTGCTACTCATTTCATTACCAAGATAAATGTATACTACTGCTTGCTAGGTAACAGAGTGGCCCTCATGTCAGACAACATCTTGCTTTAGCTTTATGATGTCAGCTTGCTAGGCAACAGAGTGGCCCCCATGTCAGACAACATCGTGCTTTAGCTTTATGATGTCAGCTTGCTAGGCAACAGAGTAGCCCTCATGTCAGAAAACATCTTGCATTAGCTTTATGATGTCAGGTCGCTGCTGGACCAATCGTCCTTGAGGAAGCTGAGCACACAGGAGGATGAGATATCAGAAGTTATGCATTAGGCTACTATCTGTATTCAGGACTGCAAGGCAAATAGGCGGGGGGATGGTAAAGGAATCTAAACCACTTCAAAGCACTGGGGCCTTTTTGAAAGTGGGATGGAGATATAAACAAAAACAGAGATGATCCTTAACAACAATCCAACTTGAGAGTCAGAGTCCAACATACAGAGTGCAGGGGAAGAGGTTAAATAAGCTTCCTTCCGTGAGAATTTCACACTATCGTTCTAAAGTGAGGTAGTGCTTTTTAGCCTCAAAGGCAGCAATTTCCTCGAATGGAACATTGCAAGCACCTGGATCTAAAGCAGGCTTTAGTAGCATTGGAAGCAGTCAGTCTATTATAAACTATCAGGACCAACACAATGTGATCCATATTACTTCAATCTTGACACAAATTCTATTCAGGCACAGGCTCCGCCTATAAGGTAGTGAGGACATTCTGATGCTGTGAACGTCTTTTCAATGCCTAAAAGGAATGATTGCGATTTTTGCTTACCGTATAAATTTGTAAAATGATGCCGTATGCCGGAAGACTTTTTTTTTTTTTCCTTCAGTCTCGGCACTGCAGAGAAACTCTGTTGTGAAACACTGCCACTGGTGGTCATTCAGTATAATCTGCAGATGGAAAAGTCCACTGTTAGCACATTTACTATAAGAAATACAAAAATCGGGTTTATTTTATGGTAAATAGATCAATACTGTGGAGTCTGTAGAATTGTGAAAATCAACAGCTCATTAGAAAATCAAATCTCAATTTGTGTTATTAACCTCCTATACTTCTCGGAATCCTATGCCTCATGTGCTAACACTCTCTAAACAACTGTAGCACATACATTAGGACATAGATAAATAGATATTTTTCCAGCCAAGTGGCAGTGTGCCCTTCTCACTGCATTTGTTTTACGATAGGGTACACCAGTAGCAATTAAGCCAGCTGATCAGTTGAGAGAGGAAGGGTTATGCTACAGTTAATGGGAATAATAAAAACTATGAATAGCATAATTACCATCTTCATTTTAGCCAATTCCTACCAGTTCAGCAATAGTGATGTTGTGACTTTTTATGCTTAAAACTTACCATCATACACAATTGGAAAGCTCAAAAAATGCCCTAATGTCTTTCATCTTACATCTTAGTTTTCAGTTTGGCATCCTGTCTACCCTGCTACTCATTTCATTACCAAGATAAATGTATACTACTGCTTGCTAGGTAACAGAGTGGCCCTCATGTCAGACAACATCTTGCTTTAGCTTTATGATGTCAGCTTGCTAGGCAACAGAGTGGCCCTCATGTCAGACAACATCTTGCATTAGCTTTATGATGTCAGGTCGCTGCTGGACCAATCGTCCTTGAGGAAGCTGAGCACACAGGAGGATGAGATATCAGAAGTTATGCATTAGGCTACTATCTGTATTCAGGACTGCAAGGCAAATAGGCGGGGGGATGGTAAAGGACTCTAAACCACTTCAAAGCACTGGGGCCTTTTTGAAAGTGGGATGGAGATATAAACAAAAACAGAGATGATCCTTAACAACAATCCAACTTGAGAGTCAGAGTCCAACATACAGAGTGCAGGGGAAGAGGTTAAATAAGCTTCCTTCCGTGAGAATTTCACACTATCGTTCTAAAGTGAGGTAGTGCTTTTTAGCCTCAAAGGCAGCAATTTCCTCGAATGGAACATTGCAAGCACCAGGATCTAAAGCAGGCTTTAGCAGCATTGGAAGCAGTCAGTCTATTATAAACTATCAGGACCAACACAATGTGATCCATATTACTTCAATCTTGACACAAATTCTATTCAGGCACAGGCTCCGCCTATAAGGTAGTGAGGACATTCTGATGCTGTGAACGTCTTTTCAATGCCTAAAAGGAATGATTGCGATTTTTGCTTACCGTATAAATTGGTAAAATGATGCCGTATGCCGGAAGACTTTTTTTTTTTTTTCTTCAGTCTCGGCACTGCAGAGAAACTCTGTTGTGAAACACTGCCACTGGTGGTCATTCAGTATAATCTGCAGATGGAAAAGTCCACTGTTAGCACATTTACTATAAGAAATACAAAAATCTGGTTTATTTTAGGGTAAATAGATCAATACTGTGGAGTCTGTAGAATTGTGAAAATCAACAGCTCATTAGAAAATCAAATCTCAATTTGTGTTATTAACCTCCTATACTTCTCGGAATCCTATGCCTCATGTGCTAACACTCTCTAAACAACTGTAGCACATACATTAGGACATAGATAAATAGATATTTTTCCAGCCAAGTGGCAGTGTGCCCTTCTCACTGCATTTGTTTTACGATAGGGTACACCAGTAGCAATTAAGCCAGCTGATCAGTTGAGAGAGGAAGGGTTATGCTACAGTTAATGGGAATAATAAAAACTATGAATAGCATAATTACCATCTTCATTTTAGCCAATTCCTACCAGTTCAGCAATAGTGATGTTGTAACTTTTTATGCTTAAAACTTACCATCATACACAATTAGAAAGCTCAAAAAATGCCCTAATGTCTTTCATCTTACATCTTAGTTTTCAGTTTGGCATCCTGTCTACCCTGCTACTCATTTCATTACCAAGATAAATGTATACTACTGCTTGCTAGGTAACAGAGTGGCCCTCATGTCAGACAACATCTTGCTTTACCTTTATGATGTTAGCTTGCTAGGCAACAGAGTGGCCCTCATGTCAGACAACATCTTGCATTAGCTTTATGATGTCAGGTCGCTGCTGGACCAATCGTCCTTGAGGAAGCTGAGCACACAGGAGGATGAGATATCAGAAGTTATGCATTAGGCTACTATCTGTATTCAGGACTGCAAGGCAAATAGGCGGGGGGATGGTAAAGGAATCTAAACCACTTCAAAGCACTGGGGCCTTTTTGAAAGTGGGATGGAGATATAAACAAAAACAGAGATGATCCTTAACAACAATCCAACTTGAGAGTCAGAGTCCAACATACAGAGTGCAGGGGAAGAGGTTAAATAAGCTTCCTTCCGTGAGAATTTCACACTATCGTTCTAAAGTGAGGTAGTGCTTTTTAGCCTCAAAGGCAGCAATTTCCTCGAATGGAACATTGCAAGCACCTGGATCTAAAGCAGGCTTTAGTAGCATTGGAAGCAGTCAGTCTATTATAAACTATCAGGACCAACACAATGTGATCCATATTACTTCAATCTTGACACAAATTCTATTCAGGCACAGGCTCCGCCTATAAGGTAGTGAGGACATTCTGATGCTGTGAACGTCTTTTCAATGCCTAAAAGGAATGATTGCGATTTTTGCTTACCGTATAAATTTGTAAAATGATGCCGTATGCCGGAAGACTTTTTTTTTTTTTTCTTCAGTCTCGGCACTGCAGAGAAACTCTGTTGTGAAACACTGCCACTGGTGGTCATTCAGTATAATCTGCAGATGGAAAAGTCCACTGTTAGCACATTTACTATAAGAAATACAAAAATCTGGTTTATTTTAGGGTAAATAGATCAATACTGTGGAGTCTGTAGAATTGTGAAAATCAACAGCTCATTAGAAAATCAAATCTCAATTTGTGTTATTAACCTCCTATACTTCTCGGAATCCTATGCCTCATGTGCTAACACTCTCTAAACAACTGTAGCACATACATTAGGACATAGATAAATAGATATTTTTCCAGCCAAGTGGCAGTGTGCCCTTCTCAATGCATTTGTTTTACGATAGGGTACACCAGTAGCAATTAAGCCAGCTGATCAGTTGAGAGAGGAAGGGTTATGCTACAGTTAATGGGAATAATAAAAACTATGAATAGCATAATTACCATCTTCATTTTAGCCAATTCCTACCAGTTCAGCAATAGTGATGTTGTAACTTTTTATGCTTAAAACTTACCATCATACACAATTAGAAAGCTCAAAAAATGCCCTAATGTCTTTCATCTTACATCTTAGTTTTCAGTTTGGCATCCTGTCTACCCTGCTACTCATTTCATTACCAAGATAAATGTATACTACTGCTTGCTAGGTAACAGAGTGGCCCTCATGTCAGACAACATCTTGCTTTAGCTTTATGATGTCAGCTTGCTAGGCAACAGAGTGGCCCTCATGTCAGACAACATCTTGCATTAGCTTTATGATGTCAGGTCGCTGCTGGACCAATCGTCCTTGAGGAAGCTGAGCACACAGGAGGATGAGATATCAGAAGTTATGCATTAGGCTACTATCTGTATTCAGGACTGCAAGGCAAATAGGCGGGGGGATGGTAAAGGAATCTAAACCACTTCAAAGCACTGGGGCCTTTTTGAAAGTGGGATGGGGATATAAACAAAAACAGAGATGATCCTTAACAACAATCCAACTTGAGAGTCAGAGTCCAACATACAGAGTGCAGGGGAAGAGGTTAAATAAGCTTCCTTCCGTGAGAATTTCACACTATCGTTCTAAAGTGAGGTAGTGCTTTTTAGCCTCAAAGGCAGCAATTTCCTCGAATGGAACATTGCAAGCACCTGGATCTAAAGCAGGCTTTAGTAGCATTGGAAGCAGTCAGTCTATTATAAACTATCAGGACCAACACAATGTGATCCATATTACTTCAATCTTGACACAAATTCTATTCAGGCACAGGCTCCGCCTATAAGGTAGTGAGGACATTCTGATGCTGTGAACGTCTTTTCAATGCCTAAAAGGAATGATTGCGATTTTTGCTTACCGTATAAATTTGTAAAATGATGCCGTATGCCGGAAGACTTTTTTTTTTTTTTCTTCAGTCTCGGCACTGCAGAGAAACTCTGTTGTGAAACACTGCCACTGGTGGTCATTCAGTATAATCTGCAGATGGAAAAGTCCACTGTTAGCACATTTACTATAAGAAATACAAAAATCTGGTTTATTTTAGGGTAAATAGATCAATACTGTGGAGTCTGTAGAATTGTGAAAATCAACAGCTCATTAGAAAATCAAATCTCAATTTGTGTTATTAACCTCCTATACTTCTCGGAATCCTATGCCTCATGTGCTAACACTCTCTAAACAACTGTAGCACATACATTAGGACATAGATAAATAGATATTTTTCCAGCCAAGTGGCAGTGTGCCCTTCTCACAGCATTTGTTTTACGATAGGGTACACCAGTAGCAATTAAGCCAGCTGATCAGTTGAGAGAGGAAGGGTTATGCTACAGTTAATGGGAATAATAAAAACTATGAATAGCATAATTACCATCTTCATTTTAGCCAATTCCTACCAGTTCAGCAATAGTGATGTTGTAACTTTTTATGCTTAAAACTTACCATCATACACAATTAGAAAGCTCAAAAAATGCCCTAATGTCTTTCATCTTACATCTTAGTTTTCAGTTTGGCATCCTGTCTACCCTGCTACTCATTTCATTACCAAGATAAATGTATACTACTGCTTGCTAGGTAACAGAGTGGCCCTCATGTCAGACAACATCTTGCTTTAGCTTTATGATGTCAGCTTGCTAGGCAACAGAGTGGCCCTCATGTCAGACAACATCTTGCATTAGCTTTATGATGTCAGGTCGCTGCTGGACCAATCGTCCTTGAGGAAGCTGAGCACACAGGAGGATGAGATATCAGAAGTTATGCATTAGGCTACTATCTGTATTCAGGACTGCAAGGCAAATAGGCGGGGGGATGGTAAAGGACTCTAAACCACTTCAAAGCACTGGGGCCTTTTTGAAAGTGGGATGGAGATATAAACAAAAACAGAGATGATCCTTAACAACAATCCAACTTGAGAGTCAGAGTCCAACATACAGAGTGCAGGGGAAGAGGTTAAATAAGCTTCCTTCCGTGAGAATTTCACACTATCGTTCTAAAGTGAGGTAGTGCTTTTTAGCCTCAAAGGCAGCAATTTCCTCGAATGGAACATTGCAAGCACCTGGATCTAAAGCAGGCTTTAGCAGCATTGGAAGCAGTCAGTCTATTATAAACTATCAGGACCAACACAATGTGATCCATATTACTTCAATCTTGACACAAATTCTATTCAGGCACAGGCTCCGCCTATAAGGTAGTGAGGACATTCTGATGCTGTGAACGTCTTTTCAATGCCTAAAAGGAATGATTGCGATTTTTGCTTACCGTATAAATTGGTAAAATGATGCCGTATGCCGGAAGACTTTTTTTTTTTTTTCTTCAGTCTCGGCACTGCAGAGAAACTCTGTTGTGAAACACTGCCACTGGTGGTCATTCAGTATAATCTGCAGATGGAAAAGTCTACTGTTAGCACATTTACTATAAGAAATACAAAAATCGGGTTTATTTTAGGGTAAATAGATCAATACTGTGGAGTCTGTAGAATTGTGAAAATCAACAGCTCATTAGAAAATCAAATCTCAATTTGTGTTATTAACCTCCTATACTTCTCGGAATCCTATGCCTCATGTGCCAACACTCTCTAAACAACTGTAGCACATACATTAGGACATAGATAAATAGATATTTTTCCAGCCAAGTGGCAGTGTGCCCTTCTCACTGCATTTGTTTTACGATAGGGTACACCAGTAGCAATTAAGCCAGCTGATCAGTTGAGAGAGGAAGGGTTATGCTACAGTTAATGGGAATAATAAAAACTATGAATAGCATAATTACCATCTTCATTTTAGCCAATTCCTACCAGTTCAGCAATAGTGATGTTGTGACTTTTTATGCTTAAAACTTACCATCATACACAATTAGAAAGCTCAAAAAATGCCCTAATGTCTTCCATCTTACATCTTAGTTTTCAGTTTGGCATCCTGTCTACCCTGCTACTCATTTCATTACCAAGATAAATGTATACTACTGCTTGCTAGGTAACAGAGTGGCCCTCATGTCAGACAACATCTTGCTTTAGCTTTATGATGTCAGCTTGCTAGGCAACAGAGTGGCCCCCATGTCAGACAACATCGTGCTTTAGCTTTATGATGTCAGCTTGCTAGGCAACAGAGTAGCCCTCATTTCAGAAAACATCTTGCATTAGCTTTATGATGTCAGGTCGCTGCTGGACCAATCGTCCTTGAGGAAGCTGAGCACACAGGAGGATGAGATATCAGAAGTTATGCATTAGGCTACTATCTGTATTCAGGACTGCAAGGCAAATAGGCGGGGGGATGGTAAAGGAATCTAAACCACTTCAAAGCACTGGGGCCTTTTTGAAAGTGGGATGGAGATATAAACAAAAACAGAGATGATCCTTAACAACAATCCAACTTGAGAGTCAGAGTCCAACATACAGAGTGCAGGGGAAGAGGTTAAATAAGCTTCCTTCCGTGAGAATTTCACACTATCGTTCTAAAGTGAGGTAGTGCTTTTTAGCCTCAAAGGCAGCAATTTCCTCGAATGGAACATTGCAAGCACCTGGATCTAAAGCAGGCTTTAGTAGCATTGGAAGCAGTCAGTCTATTATAAACTATCAGGACCAACACAATGTGATCCATATTACTTCAATCTTGACACAAATTCTATTCAGGCACAGGCTCCGCCTATAAGGTAGTGAGGACATTCTGATGCTGTGAACGTCTTTTCAATGCCTAAAAGGAATGATTGCGATTTTTGCATACCGTATAAATTTGTAAAATGATGCCGTATGCCGGAAGACTTTTTTTTTTTTTTTCTTCAGTCTCGGCACTGCAGAGAAACTCTGTTGTGAAACACTGCCACTGGTGGTCATTCAGTATAATCTGCAGATGGAAAAGTCCACTGTTAGCACATTTACTATAAGAAATACAAAAATCGGGTTTATTTTAGGGTAAATAGATCAATACTGTGGAGTCTGTAGAATTGTGAAAATCAACAGCTCATTAGAAAATCAAATCTCAATTTGTGTTATTAACCTCCTATACTTCTCGGAATCCTATGCCTCATGTGCTAACACTCTCTAAACAACTGTAGCACATACATTAGGACATAGATAAATAGATATTTTTCCAGCCAAGTGGCAGTGTGCCCTTCTCACTGCATTTGTTTTACGATAGGGTACACCAGTAGCAATTAAGCCAGCTGATCAGTTGAGAGAGGAAGGGTTATGCTACAGTTAATGGGAATAATAAAAACTATGAATAGCATAATTACCATTTTCATTTTAGCCAATTCCTACCAGTTCAGCAATAGTGATGTTGTGACTTTTTATGCTTAAAACTTACCATCATACACAATTGGAAAGCTCAAAAAATGCCCTAATGTCTTTCATCTTACATCTTAGTTTTCAGTTTGGCATCCTGTCTACCCTGCTACTCATTTCATTACCAAGATAAATGTATACTACTGCTTGCTAGGTAACAGAGTGGCCCTCATGTCAGACAACATCTTGCTTTAGCTTTATGATGTCAGCTTGCTAGGCAACAGAGTGGCCCTCATGTCAGACAACATCTTGCATTAGCTTTATGATGTCAGGTCGCTGCTGGACCAATCGTCCTTGAGGAAGCTGAGCACACAGGAGGATGAGATATCAGAAGTTATGCATTAGGCTACTATCTGTATTCAGGACTGCAAGGCAAATAGGCGGGGGGATGGTAAAGGACTCTAAACCACTTCAAAGCACTGGGGCCTTTTTGAAAGTGGGATGGAGATATAAACAAAAACAGAGATGATCCTTAACAACAATCCAACTTGAGAGTCAGAGTCCAACATACAGAGTGCAGGGGAAGAGGTTAAATAAGCTTCCTTCCGTGAGAATTTCACACTATCGTTCTAAAGTGAGGTAGTGCTTTTTAGCCTCAAAGGCAGCAATTTCCTCGAATGGAACATTGCAAGCACCAGGATCTAAAGCAGGCTTTAGCAGCATTGGAAGCAGTCAGTCTATTATAAACTATCCGGACCAACACAATGTGATCCATATTACTTCAATCTTGACACAAATTCTATTCAGGCACAGGCTCCGCCTATAAGGTAGTGAGGACATTCTGATGCTGTGAACGTCTTTTCAATGCCTAAAAGGAATGATTGCGATTTTTGCTTACCGTATAAATTGGTAAAATGATGCCGTATGCCGGAAGACTTTTTTTTTTTTCTTCAGTCTCGGCACTGCAGAGAAACTCTGTTGTGAAACACTGCCACTGGTGGTCATTCAGTATAATCTGCAGATGGAAAAGTCCACTGTTAGCACATTTACTATAAGAAATACAAAAATCTGGTTTATTTTAGGGTAAATAGATCAATACTGTGGAGTCTGTAGAATTGTGAAAATCAACAGCTCATTAGAAAATCAAATCTCAATTTGTGTTATTAACCTCCTATACTTCTCTGAATCCTATGCCTCATATCTAACACTCTCTAAAAAACTGTAGCACATACATTAGGACATAGATAAATAGATATTTTTCCAGCCAAGTGGCAGTGTGCCCTTCTCACTGCATTTGTTTTACGATAGGGTACACCAGTAGCAATTAAGCCAGGTGATCAGTTGAGAGAGGAAGGGTTATGCTACAGTTAATGGGAATAATAAAAACTATGAATAGCATAATTACCATCTTCATTTTAGCCAATTCCTACCAGTTCAGCAATAGTGATGTTGTGACTTTTTATGCTTAAAACTTACCATCATACACAATTAGAAAGCTCAAAAAATGCCCTAATGTCTTCCATCTTACATCTTAGTTTTCAGTTTGGCATCCTGTCTACCCTGCTACTCATTTCATTACCAAGATAAATGTATACTACTGCTTGCTAGGTAACAGAGTGGCCCTCATGTCAGACAACATCTTGCTTTAGCTTTATGATGTCAGCTTGCTAGGCAACAGAGTGGCCCCCATGTCAGACAACATCGTGCTTTAGCTTTATGATGTCAGCTTGCTAGGCAACAGAGTAGCCCTCATGTCAGAAAACATCTTGCATTAGCTTTATGATGTCAGGTCGCTGCTGGACCAATCGTCCTTGAGGAAGCTGAGCACACAGGAGGATGAGATATCAGAAGTTATGCATTAGGCTACTATCTGTATTCAGGACTGCAAGGCAAATAGGCGGGGGGATGGTAAAGGAATCTAAACCACTTCAAAGCACTGGGGCCTTTTTGAAAGTGGGATGGAGATATAAACAAAAACAGAGATGATCCTTAACAACAATCCAACTTGAGAGTCAGAGTCCAACATACAGAGTGCAGGGGAAGAGGTTAAATAAGCTTCCTTCCGTGAGAATTTCACACTATCGTTCTAAAGTGAGGTAGTGCTTTTTAGCCTCAAAGGCAGCAATTTCCTCGAATGGAACATTGCAAGCACCTGGATCTAAAGCAGGCTTTAGTAGCATTGGAAGCAGTCAGTCTATTATAAACTATCAGGACCAACACAATGTGATCCATATTACTTCAATCTTGACACAAATTCTATTCAGGCACAGGCTCCGCCTATAAGGTAGTGAGGACATTCTGATGCTGTGAACGTCTTTTCAATGCCTAAAAGGAATGATTGCGATTTTTGCTTACCGTATAAATTTGTAAAATGATGCCGTATGCCGGAAGACTTTTTTTTTTTTTCCTTCAGTCTCGGCACTGCAGAGAAACTCTGTTGTGAAACACTGCCACTGGTGGTCATTCAGTATAATCTGCAGATGGAAAAGTCCACTGTTAGCACATTTACTATAAGAAATACAAAAATCGGGTTTATTTTATGGTAAATAGATCAATACTGTGGAGTCTGTAGAATTGTGAAAATCAACAGCTCATTAGAAAATCAAATCTCAATTTGTGTTATTAACCTCCTATACTTCTCGGAATCCTATGCCTCATGTGCTAACACTCTCTAAACAACTGTAGCACATACATTAGGACATAGATAAATAGATATTTTTCCAGCCAAGTGGCAGTGTGCCCTTCTCACTGCATTTGTTTTACGATAGGGTACACCAGTAGCAATTAAGCCAGCTGATCAGTTGAGAGAGGAAGGGTTATGCTACAGTTAATGGGAATAATAAAAACTATGAATAGCATAATTACCATCTTCATTTTAGCCAATTCCTACCAGTTCAGCAATAGTGATGTTGTGACTTTTTATGCTTAAAACTTACCATCATACACAATTGGAAAGCTCAAAAAATGCCCTAATGTCTTTCATCTTACATCTTAGTTTTCAGTTTGGCATCCTGTCTACCCTGCTACTCATTTCATTACCAAGATAAATGTATACTACTGCTTGCTAGGTAACAGAGTGGCCCTCATGTCAGACAACATCTTGCTTTAGCTTTATGATGTCAGCTTGCTAGGCAACAGAGTGGCCCTCATGTCAGACAACATCTTGCATTAGCTTTATGATGTCAGGTCGCTGCTGGACCAATCGTCCTTGAGGAAGCTGAGCACACAGGAGGATGAGATATCAGAAGTTATGCATTAGGCTACTATCTGTATTCAGGACTGCAAGGCAAATAGGCGGGGGGATGGTAAAGGACTCTAAACCACTTCAAAGCACTGGGGCCTTTTTGAAAGTGGGATGGAGATATAAACAAAAACAGAGATGATCCTTAACAACAATCCAACTTGAGAGTCAGAGTCCAACATACAGAGTGCAGGGGAAGAGGTTAAATAAGCTTCCTTCCGTGAGAATTTCACACTATCGTTCTAAAGTGAGGTAGTGCTTTTTAGCCTCAAAGGCAGCAATTTCCTCGAATGGAACATTGCAAGCACCAGGATCTAAAGCAGGCTTTAGCAGCATTGGAAGCAGTCAGTCTATTATAAACTATCAGGACCAACACAATGTGATCCATATTACTTCAATCTTGACACAAATTCTATTCAGGCACAGGCTCCGCCTATAAGGTAGTGAGGACATTCTGATGCTGTGAACGTCTTTTCAATGCCTAAAAGGAATGATTGCGATTTTTGCTTACCGTATAAATTGGTAAAATGATGCCGTATGCCGGAAGACTTTTTTTTTTTTTTCTTCAGTCTCGGCACTGCAGAGAAACTCTGTTGTGAAACACTGCCACTGGTGGTCATTCAGTATAATCTGCAGATGGAAAAGTCCACTGTTAGCACATTTACTATAAGAAATACAAAAATCTGGTTTATTTTAGGGTAAATAGATCAATACTGTGGAGTCTGTAGAATTGTGAAAATCAACAGCTCATTAGAAAATCAAATCTCAATTTGTGTTATTAACCTCCTATACTTCTCGGAATCCTATGCCTCATGTGCTAACACTCTCTAAACAACTGTAGCACATACATTAGGACATAGATAAATAGATATTTTTCCAGCCAAGTGGCAGTGTGCCCTTCTCACTGCATTTGTTTTACGATAGGGTACACCAGTAGCAATTAAGCCAGCTGATCAGTTGAGAGAGGAAGGGTTATGCTACAGTTAATGGGAATAATAAAAACTATGAATAGCATAATTACCATCTTCATTTTAGCCAATTCCTACCAGTTCAGCAATAGTGATGTTGTAACTTTTTATGCTTAAAACTTACCATCATACACAATTAGAAAGCTCAAAAAATGCCCTAATGTCTTTCATCTTACATCTTAGTTTTCAGTTTGGCATCCTGTCTACCCTGCTACTCATTTCATTACCAAGATAAATGTATACTACTGCTTGCTAGGTAACAGAGTGGCCCTCATGTCAGACAACATCTTGCTTTACCTTTATGATGTTAGCTTGCTAGGCAACAGAGTGGCCCTCATGTCAGACAACATCTTGCATTAGCTTTATGATGTCAGGTCGCTGCTGGACCAATCGTCCTTGAGGAAGCTGAGCACACAGGAGGATGAGATATCAGAAGTTATGCATTAGGCTACTATCTGTATTCAGGACTGCAAGGCAAATAGGCGGGGGGATGGTAAAGGAATCTAAACCACTTCAAAGCACTGGGGCCTTTTTGAAAGTGGGATGGAGATATAAACAAAAACAGAGATGATCCTTAACAACAATCCAACTTGAGAGTCAGAGTCCAACATACAGAGTGCAGGGGAAGAGGTTAAATAAGCTTCCTTCCGTGAGAATTTCACACTATCGTTCTAAAGTGAGGTAGTGCTTTTTAGCCTCAAAGGCAGCAATTTCCTCGAATGGAACATTGCAAGCACCTGGATCTAAAGCAGGCTTTAGTAGCATTGGAAGCAGTCAGTCTATTATAAACTATCAGGACCAACACAATGTGATCCATATTACTTCAATCTTGACACAAATTCTATTCAGGCACAGGCTCCGCCTATAAGGTAGTGAGGACATTCTGATGCTGTGAACGTCTTTTCAATGCCTAAAAGGAATGATTGCGATTTTTGCTTACCGTATAAATTTGTAAAATGATGCCGTATGCCGGAAGACTTTTTTTTTTTTTTCTTCAGTCTCGGCACTGCAGAGAAACTCTGTTGTGAAACACTGCCACTGGTGGTCATTCAGTATAATCTGCAGATGGAAAAGTCCACTGTTAGCACATTTACTATAAGAAATACAAAAATCTGGTTTATTTTAGGGTAAATAGATCAATACTGTGGAGTCTGTAGAATTGTGAAAATCAACAGCTCATTAGAAAATCAAATCTCAATTTGTGTTATTAACCTCCTATACTTCTCGGAATCCTATGCCTCATGTGCTAACACTCTCTAAACAACTGTAGCACATACATTAGGACATAGATAAATAGATATTTTTCCAGCCAAGTGGCAGTGTGCCCTTCTCAATGCATTTGTTTTACGATAGGGTACACCAGTAGCAATTAAGCCAGCTGATCAGTTGAGAGAGGAAGGGTTATGCTACAGTTAATGGGAATAATAAAAACTATGAATAGCATAATTACCATCTTCATTTTAGCCAATTCCTACCAGTTCAGCAATAGTGATGTTGTAACTTTTTATGCTTAAAACTTACCATCATACACAATTAGAAAGCTCAAAAAATGCCCTAATGTCTTTCATCTTACATCTTAGTTTTCAGTTTGGCATCCTGTCTACCCTGCTACTCATTTCATTACCAAGATAAATGTATACTACTGCTTGCTAGGTAACAGAGTGGCCCTCATGTCAGACAACATCTTGCTTTAGCTTTATGATGTCAGCTTGCTAGGCAACAGAGTGGCCCTCATGTCAGACAACATCTTGCATTAGCTTTATGATGTCAGGTCGCTGCTGGACCAATCGTCCTTGAGGAAGCTGAGCACACAGGAGGATGAGATATCAGAAGTTATGCATTAGGCTACTATCTGTATTCAGGACTGCAAGGCAAATAGGCGGGGGGATGGTAAAGGAATCTAAACCACTTCAAAGCACTGGGGCCTTTTTGAAAGTGGGATGGGGATATAAACAAAAACAGAGATGATCCTTAACAACAATCCAACTTGAGAGTCAGAGTCCAACATACAGAGTGCAGGGGAAGAGGTTAAATAAGCTTCCTTCCGTGAGAATTTCACACTATCGTTCTAAAGTGAGGTAGTGCTTTTTAGCCTCAAAGGCAGCAATTTCCTCGAATGGAACATTGCAAGCACCTGGATCTAAAGCAGGCTTTAGTAGCATTGGAAGCAGTCAGTCTATTATAAACTATCAGGACCAACACAATGTGATCCATATTACTTCAATCTTGACACAAATTCTATTCAGGCACAGGCTCCGCCTATAAGGTAGTGAGGACATTCTGATGCTGTGAACGTCTTTTCAATGCCTAAAAGGAATGATTGCGATTTTTGCTTACCGTATAAATTTGTAAAATGATGCCGTATGCCGGAAGACTTTTTTTTTTTTTTCTTCAGTCTCGGCACTGCAGAGAAACTCTGTTGTGAAACACTGCCACTGGTGGTCATTCAGTATAATCTGCAGATGGAAAAGTCCACTGTTAGCACATTTACTATAAGAAATACAAAAATCTGGTTTATTTTAGGGTAAATAGATCAATACTGTGGAGTCTGTAGAATTGTGAAAATCAACAGCTCATTAGAAAATCAAATCTCAATTTGTGTTATTAACCTCCTATACTTCTCGGAATCCTATGCCTCATGTGCTAACACTCTCTAAACAACTGTAGCACATACATTAGGACATAGATAAATAGATATTTTTCCAGCCAAGTGGCAGTGTGCCCTTCTCACAGCATTTGTTTTACGATAGGGTACACCAGTAGCAATTAAGCCAGCTGATCAGTTGAGAGAGGAAGGGTTATGCTACAGTTAATGGGAATAATAAAAACTATGAATAGCATAATTACCATCTTCATTTTAGCCAATTCCTACCAGTTCAGCAATAGTGATGTTGTAACTTTTTATGCTTAAAACTTACCATCATACACAATTAGAAAGCTCAAAAAATGCCCTAATGTCTTTCATCTTACATCTTAGTTTTCAGTTTGGCATCCTGTCTACCCTGCTACTCATTTCATTACCAAGATAAATGTATACTACTGCTTGCTAGGTAACAGAGTGGCCCTCATGTCAGACAACATCTTGCTTTAGCTTTATGATGTCAGCTTGCTAGGCAACAGAGTGGCCCTCATGTCAGACAACATCTTGCATTAGCTTTATGATGTCAGGTCGCTGCTGGACCAATCGTCCTTGAGGAAGCTGAGCACACAGGAGGATGAGATATCAGAAGTTATGCATTAGGCTACTATCTGTATTCAGGACTGCAAGGCAAATAGGCGGGGGGATGGTAAAGGACTCTAAACCACTTCAAAGCACTGGGGCCTTTTTGAAAGTGGGATGGAGATATAAACAAAAACAGAGATGATCCTTAACAACAATCCAACTTGAGAGTCAGAGTCCAACATACAGAGTGCAGGGGAAGAGGTTAAATAAGCTTCCTTCCGTGAGAATTTCACACTATCGTTCTAAAGTGAGGTAGTGCTTTTTAGCCTCAAAGGCAGCAATTTCCTCGAATGGAACATTGCAAGCACCTGGATCTAAAGCAGGCTTTAGCAGCATTGGAAGCAGTCAGTCTATTATAAACTATCAGGACCAACACAATGTGATCCATATTACTTCAATCTTGACACAAATTCTATTCAGGCACAGGCTCCGCCTATAAGGTAGTGAGGACATTCTGATGCTGTGAACGTCTTTTCAATGCCTAAAAGGAATGATTGCGATTTTTGCTTACCGTATAAATTGGTAAAATGATGCCGTATGCCGGAAGACTTTTTTTTTTTTTTCTTCAGTCTCGGCACTGCAGAGAAACTCTGTTGTGAAACACTGCCACTGGTGGTCATTCAGTATAATCTGCAGATGGAAAAGTCTACTGTTAGCACATTTACTATAAGAAATACAAAAATCGGGTTTATTTTAGGGTAAATAGATCAATACTGTGGAGTCTGTAGAATTGTGAAAATCAACAGCTCATTAGAAAATCAAATCTCAATTTGTGTTATTAACCTCCTATACTTCTCGGAATCCTATGCCTCATGTGCCAACACTCTCTAAACAACTGTAGCACATACATTAGGACATAGATAAATAGATATTTTTCCAGCCAAGTGGCAGTGTGCCCTTCTCACTGCATTTGTTTTACGATAGGGTACACCAGTAGCAATTAAGCCAGCTGATCAGTTGAGAGAGGAAGGGTTATGCTACAGTTAATGGGAATAATAAAAACTATGAATAGCATAATTACCATCTTCATTTTAGCCAATTCCTACCAGTTCAGCAATAGTGATGTTGTGACTTTTTATGCTTAAAACTTACCATCATACACAATTAGAAAGCTCAAAAAATGCCCTAATGTCTTCCATCTTACATCTTAGTTTTCAGTTTGGCATCCTGTCTACCCTGCTACTCATTTCATTACCAAGATAAATGTATACTACTGCTTGCTAGGTAACAGAGTGGCCCTCATGTCAGACAACATCTTGCTTTAGCTTTATGATGTCAGCTTGCTAGGCAACAGAGTGGCCCCCATGTCAGACAACATCGTGCTTTAGCTTTATGATGTCAGCTTGCTAGGCAACAGAGTAGCCCTCATTTCAGAAAACATCTTGCATTAGCTTTATGATGTCAGGTCGCTGCTGGACCAATCGTCCTTGAGGAAGCTGAGCACACAGGAGGATGAGATATCAGAAGTTATGCATTAGGCTACTATCTGTATTCAGGACTGCAAGGCAAATAGGCGGGGGGATGGTAAAGGAATCTAAACCACTTCAAAGCACTGGGGCCTTTTTGAAAGTGGGATGGAGATATAAACAAAAACAGAGATGATCCTTAACAACAATCCAACTTGAGAGTCAGAGTCCAACATACAGAGTGCAGGGGAAGAGGTTAAATAAGCTTCCTTCCGTGAGAATTTCACACTATCGTTCTAAAGTGAGGTAGTGCTTTTTAGCCTCAAAGGCAGCAATTTCCTCGAATGGAACATTGCAAGCACCTGGATCTAAAGCAGGCTTTAGTAGCATTGGAAGCAGTCAGTCTATTATAAACTATCAGGACCAACACAATGTGATCCATATTACTTCAATCTTGACACAAATTCTATTCAGGCACAGGCTCCGCCTATAAGGTAGTGAGGACATTCTGATGCTGTGAACGTCTTTTCAATGCCTAAAAGGAATGATTGCGATTTTTGCATACCGTATAAATTTGTAAAATGATGCCGTATGCCGGAAGACTTTTTTTTTTTTTTTCTTCAGTCTCGGCACTGCAGAGAAACTCTGTTGTGAAACACTGCCACTGGTGGTCATTCAGTATAATCTGCAGATGGAAAAGTCCACTGTTAGCACATTTACTATAAGAAATACAAAAATCGGGTTTATTTTAGGGTAAATAGATCAATACTGTGGAGTCTGTAGAATTGTGAAAATCAACAGCTCATTAGAAAATCAAATCTCAATTTGTGTTATTAACCTCCTATACTTCTCGGAATCCTATGCCTCATGTGCTAACACTCTCTAAACAACTGTAGCACATACATTAGGACATAGATAAATAGATATTTTTCCAGCCAAGTGGCAGTGTGCCCTTCTCACTGCATTTGTTTTACGATAGGGTACACCAGTAGCAATTAAGCCAGCTGATCAGTTGAGAGAGGAAGGGTTATGCTACAGTTAATGGGAATAATAAAAACTATGAATAGCATAATTACCATTTTCATTTTAGCCAATTCCTACCAGTTCAGCAATAGTGATGTTGTGACTTTTTATGCTTAAAACTTACCATCATACACAATTGGAAAGCTCAAAAAATGCCCTAATGTCTTTCATCTTACATCTTAGTTTTCAGTTTGGCATCCTGTCTACCCTGCTACTCATTTCATTACCAAGATAAATGTATACTACTGCTTGCTAGGTAACAGAGTGGCCCTCATGTCAGACAACATCTTGCTTTAGCTTTATGATGTCAGCTTGCTAGGCAACAGAGTGGCCCTCATGTCAGACAACATCTTGCATTAGCTTTATGATGTCAGGTCGCTGCTGGACCAATCGTCCTTGAGGAAGCTGAGCACACAGGAGGATGAGATATCAGAAGTTATGCATTAGGCTACTATCTGTATTCAGGACTGCAAGGCAAATAGGCGGGGGGATGGTAAAGGACTCTAAACCACTTCAAAGCACTGGGGCCTTTTTGAAAGTGGGATGGAGATATAAACAAAAACAGAGATGATCCTTAACAACAATCCAACTTGAGAGTCAGAGTCCAACATACAGAGTGCAGGGGAAGAGGTTAAATAAGCTTCCTTCCGTGAGAATTTCACACTATCGTTCTAAAGTGAGGTAGTGCTTTTTAGCCTCAAAGGCAGCAATTTCCTCGAATGGAACATTGCAAGCACCAGGATCTAAAGCAGGCTTTAGCAGCATTGGAAGCAGTCAGTCTATTATAAACTATCCGGACCAACACAATGTGATCCATATTACTTCAATCTTGACACAAATTCTATTCAGGCACAGGCTCCGCCTATAAGGTAGTGAGGACATTCTGATGCTGTGAACGTCTTTTCAATGCCTAAAAGGAATGATTGCGATTTTTGCTTACCGTATAAATTGGTAAAATGATGCCGTATGCCGGAAGACTTTTTTTTTTTTTTCTTCAGTCTCGGCACTGCAGAGAAACTCTGTTGTGAAACACTGCCACTGGTGGTCATTCAGTATAATCTGCAGATGGAAAAGTCCACTGTTAGCACATTTACTATAAGAAATACAAAAATCTGGTTTATTTTAGGGTAAATAGATCAATACTGTGGAGTCTGTAGAATTGTGAAAATCAACAGCTCATTAGAAAATCAAATCTCAATTTGTGTTATTAACCTCCTATACTTCTCTGAATCCTATGCCTCATATCTAACACTCTCTAAAAAACTGTAGCACATACATTAGGACATAGATAAATAGATATTTTTCCAGCCAAGTGGCAGTGTGCCCTTCTCACTGCATTTGTTTTACGATAGGGTACACCAGTAGCAATTAAGCCAGGTGATCAGTTGAGAGAGGAAGGGTTATGCTACAGTTAATGGGAATAATAAAAACTATGAATAGCATAATTACCATCTTCATTTTAGCCAATTCCTACCAGTTCAGCAATAGTGATGTTGTGACTTTTTATGCTTAAAACTTACCATCATACACAATTAGAAAGCTCAAAAAATGCCCTAATGTCTTCCATCTTACATCTTAGTTTTCAGTTTGGCATCCTGTCTACCCTGCTACTCATTTCATTACCAAGATAAATGTATACTACTGCTTGCTAGGTAACAGAGTGGCCCTCATGTCAGACAACATCTTGCTTTAGCTTTATGATGTCAGCTTGCTAGGCAACAGAGTGGCCCCCATGTCAGACAACATCGTGCTTTAGCTTTATGATGTCAGCTTGCTAGGCAACAGAGTAGCCCTCATGTCAGAAAACATCTTGCATTAGCTTTATGATGTCAGGTCGCTGCTGGACCAATCGTCCTTGAGGAAGCTGAGCACACAGGAGGATGAGATATCAGAAGTTATGCATTAGGCTACTATCTGTATTCAGGACTGCAAGGCAAATAGGCGGGGGGATGGTAAAGGAATCTAAACCACTTCAAAGCACTGGGGCCTTTTTGAAAGTGGGATGGAGATATAAACAAAAACAGAGATGATCCTTAACAACAATCCAACTTGAGAGTCAGAGTCCAACATACAGAGTGCAGGGGAAGAGGTTAAATAAGCTTCCTTCCGTGAGAATTTCACACTATCGTTCTAAAGTGAGGTAGTGCTTTTTAGCCTCAAAGGCAGCAATTTCCTCGAATGGAACATTGCAAGCACCTGGATCTAAAGCAGGCTTTAGTAGCATTGGAAGCAGTCAGTCTATTATAAACTATCAGGACCAACACAATGTGATCCATATTACTTCAATCTTGACACAAATTCTATTCAGGCACAGGCTCCGCCTATAAGGTAGTGAGGACATTCTGATGCTGTGAACGTCTTTTCAATGCCTAAAAGGAATGATTGCGATTTTTGCTTACCGTATAAATTTGTAAAATGATGCCGTATGCCGGAAGACTTTTTTTTTTTTTTTCTTCAGTCTCGGCACTGCAGAGAAACTCTGTTGTGAAACACTGCCACTGGTGGTCATTCAGTATAATCTGCAGATGGAAAAGTCCACTGTTAGCACATTTACTATAAGAAATACAAAAATCGGGTTTATTTTAGGGTAAATAGATCAATACTGTGGAGTCTGTAGAATTGTGAAAATCAACAGCTCATTAGAAAATCAAATCTCAATTTGTGTTATTAACCTCCTATACTTCTCGGAATCCTATGCCTCATGTGCTAACACTCTCTAAACAACTGTAGCACATACATTAGGACATAGATAAATAGATATTTTTCCAGCCAAGTGGCAGTGTGCCCTTCTCACTGCATTTGTTTTACGATAGGGTACACCAGTAGCAATTAAGCCAGCTGAGAGAGGAAGGGTTATGCTACAGTTAATGGGAATAATAAAAACTATGAATAGCATAATTACCATCTTCATTTTAGCCAATTCCTACCAGTTCAGCAATAGTGATGTTGTGACTTTTTATGCTTAAAACTTACCATCATACACAATTGGAAAGCTCAAAAAATGCCCTAATGTCCTTCATCTTACATCTTAGTTTTCAGTTTGGCATCCTGTCTACCCTGCTACTCATTTCATTACCAAGATAAATGTATACTACTGCTTGCTAGGTAACAGAGTGGCCCTCATGTCAGACAACATCTTGCTTTAGCTTTATGATGTCAGCTTGCTAGGCAACAGAGTGGCCCTCATGTCAGACAACATCTTGCATTAGCTTTATGATGTCAGGTCGCTGCTGGACCAATCGTCCTTGAGGAAGCTGAGCACACAGGAGGATGAGATATCAGAAGTTATGCATTAGGCTACTATCTGTATTCAGGACTGCAAGGCAAATAGGCGGGGGGATGGTAAAGGACTCTAAACCACTTCAAAGCACTGGGGCCTTTTTGAAAGTGGGATGGAGATATAAACAAAAACAGAGATGATCCTTAACAACAATCCAACTTGAGAGTCAGAGTCCAACATACAGAGTGCAGGGGAAGAGGTTAAATAAGCTTCCTTCCGTGAGAATTTCACACTATCGTTCTAAAGTGAGGTAGTGCTTTTTAGCCTCAAAGGCAGCAATTTCCTCGAATGGAACATTGCAAGCACCAGGATCTAAAGCAGGCTTTAGCAGCATTGGAAGCAGTCAGTCTATTATAAACTATCAGGACCAACACAATGTGATCCATATTACTTCAATCTTGACACAAATTCTATTCAGGCACAGGCTCCGCCTATAAGGTAGTGAGGACATTCTGATGCTGTGAACGTCTTTTCAATGCCTAAAAGGAATGATTGCGATTTTTGCTTACCGTATAAATTGGTAAAATGATGCCGTATGCCGGAAGACTTTTTTTTTTTTTTCTTCAGTCTCGGCACTGCAGAGAAACTCTGTTGTGAAACACTGCCACTGGTGGTCATTCAGTATAATCTGCAGATGGAAAAGTCCACTGTTAGCACATTTACTATAAGAAATACAAAAATCTGGTTTATTTTAGGGTAAATAGATCAATACTGTGGAGTCTGTAGAATTGTGAAAATCAACAGCTCATTAGAAAATCAAATCTCAATTTGTGTTATTAACCTCCTATACTTCTCGGAATCCTATGCCTCATGTGCTAACACTCTCTAAACAACTGTAGCACATACATTAGGACATAGATAAATAGATATTTTTCCAGCCAAGTGGCAGTGTGCCCTTCTCACTGCATTTGTTTTACGATAGGGTACACCAGTAGCAATTAAGCCAGCTGATCAGTTGAGAGAGGAAGGGTTATGCTACAGTTAATGGGAATAATAAAAACTATGAATAGCATAATTACCATCTTCATTTTAGCCAATTCCTACCAGTTCAGCAATAGTGATGTTGTGACTTTTTATGCTTAAAACTTACCATCATACACAATTGGAAAGCTCAAAAAATGCCCTAATGTCTTTCATCTTACATCTTAGTTTTCAGTTTGGCATCCTGTCTACCCTGCTACTCATTTCATTACCAAGATAAATGTATACTACTGCTTGCTAGGTAACAGAGTGGCCCTCATGTCAGACAACATCTTGCTTTAGCTTTATGATGTCAGCTTGCTAGGCAACAGAGTGGCCCTCATGTCAGACAACATCTTGCATTAGCTTTATGATGTCAGGTCGCTGCTGGACCAATCGTCCTTGAGGAAGCTGAGCACACAGGAGGATGAGATATCAGAAGTTATGCATTAGGCTACTATCTGTATTCAGGACTGCAAGGCAAATAGGCGGGGGGATGGTAAAGGACTCTAAACCACTTCAAAGCACTGGGGCCTTTTTGAAAGTGGGATGGAGATATAAACAAAAACAGAGATGATCCTTAACAACAATCCAACTTGAGAGTCAGAGTCCAACATACAGAGTGCAGGGGAAGAGGTTAAATAAGCTTCCTTCCGTGAGAATTTCACACTATCGTTCTAAAGTGAGGTAGTGCTTTTTAGCCTCAAAGGCAGCAATTTCCTCGAATGGAACATTGCAAGCACCAGGATCTAAAGCAGGCTTTAGCAGCATTGGAAGCAGTCAGTCTATTATAAACTATCAGGACCAACACAATGTGATCCATATTACTTCAATCTTGACACAAATTCTATTCAGGCACCGGCTCCGCCTATAAGGTAGTGAGGACATTCTGATGCTGTGAACGTCTTTTCAATGCCTAAAAGGAATGATTGCGATTTTTGCTTACCGTATAAATTGGTAAAATGATGCCGTATGCCGGAAGACTTTTTTTTTTTTTTCTTCAGTCTCGGCACTGCAGAGAAACTCTGTTGTGAAACACTGCCACTGGTGGTCATTCAGTATAATCTGCAGATGGAAAAGTCTACTGTTAGCACATTTACTATAAGAAATACAAAAATCTGGTTTATTTTAGGGTAAATAGATCAATACTGTGGAGTCTGTAGAATTGTGAAAATCAACAGCTCATTAGAAAATCAAATCTCAATTTGTGTTATTAACCTCCTATACTTCTCGGAATCCTATGCCTCATGTGCTAACACTCTCTAAACAACTGTAGCACATACATTAGGACATAGATAAATAGATATTTTTCCAGCCAAGTGGCAGTGTGCCCTTCTCACTGCATTTGTTTTACGATAGGGTACACCAGTAGCAATTAAGCCAGCTGATCAGTTGAGAGAGGAAGGGTTATGCTACAGTTAATGGGAATAATAAAAACTATGAATAGCATAATTACCATCTTCATTTTAGCCAATTCCTACCAGTTCAGCAATAGTGATGTTGTAACTTTTTATGCTTAAAACTTACCATCATACACAATTAGAAAGCTCAAAAAATGCCCTAATGTCTTTCAGCTTACATCTTAGTTTTCAGTTTGGCATCCTGTCTACCCTGCTACTCATTTCATTACCAAGATAAATGTATACTACTGCTTGCTAGGTAACAGAGTGGCCCTCATGTCAGACAACATCTTGCTTTAGCTTTATGATGTCAGCTTGCTAGGCAACAGAGTGGCCCTCATGTCAGACAACATCTTGCATTAGCTTTATGATGTCAGGTCGCTGCTGGACCAATCGTCCTTGAGGAAGCTGAGCACACAGGAGGATGAGATATCAGAAGTTATGCATTAGGCTACTATCTGTATTCAGGACTGCAAGGCAAATAGGCGGGGGGATGGTAAAGGACTCTAAACCACTTCAAAGCACTGGGGCCTTTTTGAAAGTGGGATGGAGATATAAACAAAAACAGAGATGATCCTTAACAACAATCCAACTTGAGAGTCAGAGTCCAACATACAGAGTGCAGGGGAAGAGGTTAAATAAGCTTCCTTCCGTGAGAATTTCACACTATCGTTCTAAAGTGAGGTAGTGCTTTTTAGCCTCAAAGGCAGCAATTTCCTCGAATGGAACATTGCAAGCACCAGGATCTAAAGCAGGCTTTAGCAGCATTGGAAGCAGTCAGTCTATTATAAACTATCAGGACCAACACAATGTGATCCATATTACTTCAATCTTGACACAAATTCTATTCAGGCACAGGCTCCGCCTATAAGGTAGTGAGGACATTCTGATGCTGTGAACGTCTTTTCAATGCCTAAAAGGAATGATTGCGATTTTTGCTTACCGTATAAATTGGTAAAATGATGCCGTATGCCGGAAGACTTTTTTTTTTTTTTCTTCAGTCTCGGCACTGCAGAGAAACTCTGTTGTGAAACACTGCCACTGGTGGTCATTCAGTATAATCTGCAGATGGAAAAGTCCACTGTTAGCACATTTACTATAAGAAATACAAAAATCTGGTTTATTTTAGGGTAAATAGATCAATACTGTGGAGTCTGTAGAATTGTGAAAATCAACAGCTCATTAGAAAATCAAATCTCAATTTGTGTTATTAACCTCCTATACTTCTCGGAATCCTATGCCTCATGTGCTAACACTCTCTAAACAACTGTAGCACATACATTAGGACATAGATAAATAGATATTTTTCCAGCCAAGTGGCAGTGTGCCCTTCTCACTGCATTTGTTTTACGATAGGGTACACCAGTAGCAATTAAGCCAGCTGATCAGTTGAGAGAGGAAGGGTTATGCTACAGTTAATGGGAATAATAAAAACTATGAATAGCATAATTACCATCTTCATTTTAGCCAATTCCTACCAGTTCAGCAATAGTGATGTTGTAACTTTTTATGCTTAAAACTTACCATCATACACAATTAGAAAGCTCAAAAAATGCCCTAATGTCTTTCATCTTACATCTTAGTTTTCAGTTTGGCATCCTGTCTACCCTGCTACTCATTTCATTACCAAGATAAATGTATACTACTGCTTGCTAGGTAACAGAGTGGCCCTCATGTCAGACAACATCTTGCTTTAGCTTTATGATGTCAGCTTGCTAGGCAACAGAGTGGCCCTCATGTCAGACAACATCTTGCATTAGCTTTATGATGTCAGGTCGCTGCTGGACCAATCGTCCTTGAGGAAGCTGAGCACACAGGAGGATGAGATATCAGAAGTTATGCATTAGGCTACTATCTGTATTCAGGACTGCAAGGCAAATAGGCGGGGGGATGGTAAAGGACTCTAAACCACTTCAAAGCACTGGGGCCTTTTTGAAAGTGGGATGGAGATATAAACAAAAACAGAGATGATCCTTAACAACAATCCAACTTGAGAGTCAGAGTCCAACATACAGAGTGCAGGGGAAGAGGTTAAATAAGCTTCCTTCCGTGAGAATTTCACACTATCGTTCTAAAGTGAGGTAGTGCTTTTTAGCCTCAAAGGCAGCAATTTCCTCGAATGGAACATTGCAAGCACCAGGATCTAAAGCAGGCTTTAGCAGCATTGGAAGCAGTCAGTCTATTATAAACTATCAGGACCAACACAATGTGATCCATATTACTTCAATCTTGACACAAATTCTATTCAGGCACAGGCTCCGCCTATAAGGTAGTGAGGACATTCTGATGCTGTGAACGTCTTTTCAATGCCTAAAAGGAATGATTGCGATTTTTGCTTACCGTATAAATTGGTAAAATGATGCCGTATGCCGGAAGACTTTTTTTTTTTTTTCTTCAGTCTCGGCACTGCAGAGAAACTCTGTTGTGAAACACTGCCACTGGTGGTCATTCAGTATAATCTGCAGATGGAAAAGTCCACTGTTAGCACATTTACTATAAGAAATACAAAAATCTGGTTTATTTTAGGGTAAATAGATCAATACTGTGGAGTCTGTAGAATTGTGAAAATCAACAGCTCATTAGAAAATCAAATCTCAATTTGTGTTATTAACCTCCTATACTTCTCGGAATCCTATGCCTCATGTGCTAACACTCTCTAAACAACTGTAGCACATACATTAGGACATAGATAAATAGATATTTTTCCAGCCAAGTGGCAGTGTGCCCTTCTCACTGCATTTGTTTTACGATAGGGTACACCAGTAGCAATTAAGCCAGCTGATCAGTTGAGAGAGGAAGGGTTATGCTACAGTTAATGGGAATAATAAAAACTATGAATAGCATAATTACCATCTTCATTTTAGCCAATTCCTACCAGTTCAGCAATAGTGATGTTGTAACTTTTTATGCTTAAAACTTACCATCATACACAATTAGAAAGCTCAAAAAATGCCCTAATGTCTTTCATCTTACATCTTAGTTTTCAGTTTGGCATCCTGTCTACCCTGCTACTCATTTCATTACCAAGATAAATGTATACTACTGCTTGCTAGGTAACAGAGTGGCCCTCATGTCAGACAACATCTTGCTTTAGCTTTATGATGTCAGCTTGCTAGGCAACAGAGTGGCCCTCATGTCAGACAACATCTTGCATTAGCTTTATGATGTCAGGTCGCTGCTGGACCAATCGTCCTTGAGGAAGCTGAGCACACAGGAGGATGAGATATCAGAAGTTATGCATTAGGCTACTATCTGTATTCAGGACTGCAAGGCAAATAGGCGGGGGGATGGTAAAGGAATCTAAACCACTTCAAAGCACTGGGGCCTTTTTGAAAGTGGGATGGAGATATAAACAAAAACAGAGATGATCCTTAACAACAATCCAACTTGAGAGTCAGAGTCCAACATACAGAGTGCAGGGGAAGAGGTTAAATAAGCTTCCTTCCGTGAGAATTTCACACTATCGTTCTAAAGTGAGGTAGTGCTTTTTAGCCTCAAAGGCAGCAATTTCCTCGAATGGAACATTGCAAGCACCTGGATCTAAAGCAGGCTTTAGTAGCATTGAAAGCAGTCAGTCTATTATAAACTATCAGGACCAACACAATGTGATCCATATTACTTCAATCTTGACACAAATTCTATTCAGGCACAGGCTCCGCCTATAAGGTAGTGAGGACATTCTGATGCTGTGAACGTCTTTTCAATGCCTAAAAGGAATGATTGCGATTTTTGCTTACCGTATAAATTTGTAAAATGATGCCGTATGCCGGAAGACTTTTTTTTTTTTTTTCTTCAGTCTCGGCACTGCAGAGAAACTCTGTTGTGAAACACTGCCACTGGTGGTCATTCAGTATAATCTGCAGATGGAAAAGTCCACTGTTAGCACATTTACTATAAGAAATACAAAAATCTGGTTTATTTTAGGGTAAATAGATCAATACTGTGGAGTCTGTAGAATTGTGAAAATCAACAGCTCATTAGAAAATCAAATCTCAATTTGTGTTATTAACCTCCTATACTTCTCGGAATCCTATGCCTCATGTGCTAACACTCTCTAAACAACTGTAGCACATACATTAGGACATAGATAAATAGATATTTTTCCAGCCAAGTGGCAGTGTGCCCTTCTCACTGCATTTGTTTTACGATAGGGTACACCAGTAGCAATTAAGCCAGCTGATCAGTTGAGAGAGGAAGGGTTATGCTACAGTTAATGGGAATAATAAAAACTATGAATAGCATAATTACCATCTTCATTTTAGCCAATTCCTACCAGTTCAGCAATAGTGATGTTGTAACTTTTTATGCTTAAAACTTACCATCATACACAATTAGAAAGCTCAAAAAATGCCCTAATGTCTTTCATCTTACATCTTAGTTTTCAGTTTGGCATCCTGTCTACCCTGCTACTCATTTCATTACCAAGATAAATGTATACTACTGCTTGCTAGGTAACAGAGTGGCCCTCATGTCAGACAACATCTTGCTTTAGCTTTATGATGTCAGCTTGCTAGGCAACAGAGTGGCCCTCATGTCAGACAACATCTTGCATTAGCTTTATGATGTCAGGTCGCTGCTGGACCAATCGTCCTTGAGGAAGCTGAGCACACAGGAGGATGAGATATCAGAAGTTATGCATTAGGCTACTATCTGTATTCAGGACTGCAAGGCAAATAGGCGGGAGGATGGTAAAGGAATCTAAACCACTTCAAAGCACTGGGGCCTTTTTGAAAGTGGGATGGAGATATAAACAAAAACAGAGATGATCCTTAACAACAATCCAACTTGAGAGTCAGAGTCCAACATACAGAGTGCAGGGGAGGAGGTTAAATAAGCTTCCTTCCGTGAGAATTTCACACTATCGTTCTAAAGTGAGGTAGTGCTTTTTAGCCTCAAAGGCAGCAATTTCCTCGAATGGAACATTGCAAGCACCTGGATCTAAAGCAGGCTTTAGTAGCATTGGAAGCAGTCAGTCTATTATAAACTATCAGGACCAACACAATGTGATCCATATTACTTCAATCTTGACACAAATTCTATTCAGGCACAGGCTCCGCCTATAAGGTAGTGAGGACATTCTGATGCTGTGAACGTCTTTTCAATGCCTAAAAGGAATGATTGCGATTTTTGCTTACCGTATAAATTTGTAAAATGATGCCGTATGCCGGAAGACTTTTTTTTTTTTTTTCTTCAGTCTCGGCACTGCAGAGAAACTCTGTTGTGAAACACTGCCACTGGTGGTCATTCAGTATAATCTGCAGATGGAAAAGTCCACTGTTAGCACATTTACTATAAGAAATACAAAAATCTGGTTTATTTTAGGGTAAATAGATCAATACTGTGGAGTCTGTAGAATTGTGAAAATCAACAGCTCATTAGAAAATCAAATCTCAATTTGTGTTATTAACCTCCTATACTTCTCTGAATCCTATGCCTCATATCTAACACTCTCTAAAAAACTGTAGCACATACATTAGGACATAGATAAATAGATATTTTTCCAGCCAAGTGGCAGTGTGCCCTTCTCACTGCATTTGTTTTACGATAGGGTACACCAGTAGCAATTAAGCCAGCTGATCAGTTGAGAGAGGAAGGGTTATGCTACAGTTAATGGGAATAATAAAAACTATGAATAGCATAATTACCATCTTCATTTTAGCCAATTCCTACCAGTTCAGCAATAGTGATGTTGTGACTTTTTATGCTTAAAACTTACCATCATACACAATTGGAAAGCTCAAAAAATGCCCTAATGTCTTTCATCTTACATCTTAGTTCTCAGTTTGGCATCCTGTCTACCCTGCTACTCATTTCATTACCAAGATAAATGTATACTACTGCTTGCTAGGTAACAGAGTGGCCCTCATGTCAGACAACATCTTGCTTTAGCTTTATGATGTCAGCTTGCTAGGCAACAGAGTGGCCCTCATGTCAGACAACATCTTGCATTAGCTTTATGATGTCAGGTCGCTGCTGGACCAATCGTCCTTGAGGAAGCTGAGCACACAGGAGGATGAGATATCGGAAGTTATGCATTAGGCTACTATCTGTATTCAGGACTGCAAGGCAAATAGGCGGGGGGATGGTAAAGGACTCTAAACCACTTCAAAGCACTGGGGCCTTTTTGAAAGTGGGATGGAGATATAAACAAAAACAGAGATGATCCTTAACAACAATCCAACTTGAGAGTCAGAGTCCAACATACAGAGTGCAGGGGAAGAGGTTAAATAAGCTTCCTTCCGTGAGAATTTCACACTATCGTTCTAAAGTGAGGTAGTGCTTTTTAGCCTCAAAGGCAGCAATTTCCTCGAATGGAACATTGCAAGCACCTGGATCTAAAGCAGGCTTTAGTAGCATTGGAAGCAGTCAGTCTATTATAAACTATCAGGACCAACACAATGTGATCCATATTACTTCAATCTTGACACAAATTCTATTCAGGCACAGGCTCCGCCTATAAGGTAGTGAGGACATTCTGATGCTGTGAACGTCTTTTCAATGCCTAAAAGGAATGATTGCGATTTTTGCTTACCGTATAAATTTGTAAAATGATGCCGTATGCCGGAAGACTTTTTTTTTTTTTTTCTTCAGTCTCGGCACTGCAGAGAAACTCTGTTGTGAAACACTGCCACTGGTGGTCATTCAGTATAATCTGCAGATGGAAAAGTCCACTGTTAGCACATTTACTATAAGAAATACAAAAATCGGGTTTATTTTAGGGTAAATAGATCAATACTGTGGAGTCTGTAGAATTGTGAAAATCAACAGCTCATTAGAAAATCAAATCTCAATTTGTGTTATTAACCTCCTATACTTCTCGGAATCCTATGCCTCATGTGCCAACACTCTCTAAACAACTGTAGCACATACATTAGGACATAGATAAATAGATATTTTTCCAGCCAAGTGGCAGTGTGCCCTTCTCACTGCATTTGTTTTACGATAGGGTACACCAGTAGCAATTAAGCCAGCTGATCAGTTGAGAGAGGAAGGGTTATGCTACAGTTAATGGGAATAATAAAAACTATGAATAGCATAATTACCATCTTCATTTTAGCCAATTCCTACCAGTTCAGCAATAGTGATGTTGTGACTTTTTATGCTTAAAACTTACCATCATACACAATTAGAAAGCTCAAAAAATGCCCTAATGTCTTCCATCTTACATCTTAGTTTTCAGTTTGGCATCCTGTCTACCCTGCTACTCATTTCATTACCAAGATAAATGTATACTACTGCTTGCTAGGTAACAGAGTGGCCCTCATGTCAGACAACATCTTGCTTTAGCTTTATGATGTCAGCTTGCTAGGCAACAGAGTGGCCCCCATGTCAGACAACATCGTGCTTTAGCTTTATGATGTCAGCTTGCTAGGCAACAGAGTAGCCCTCATGTCAGAAAACATCTTGCATTAGCTTTATGATGTCAGGTCGCTGCTGGACCAATCGTCCTTGAGGAAGCTGAGCACACAGGAGGATGAGATATCAGAAGTTATGCATTAGGCTACTATCTGTATTCAGGACTGCAAGGCAAATAGGCGGGGGGATGGTAAAGGAATCTAAACCACTTCAAAGCACTGGGGCCTTTTTGAAAGTGGGATGGAGATATAAACAAAAACAGAGATGATCCTTAACAACAATCCAACTTGAGAGTCAGAGTCCAACATACAGAGTGCAGGGGAAGAGGTTAAATAAGCTTCCTTCCGTGAGAATTTCACACTATCGTTCTAAAGTGAGGTAGTGCTTTTTAGCCTCAAAGGCAGCAATTTCCTCGAATGGAACATTGCAAGCACCTGGATCTAAAGCAGGCTTTAGTAGCATTGGAAGCAGTCAGTCTATTATAAACTATCAGGACCAACACAATGTGATCCATATTACTTCAATCTTGACACAAATTCTATTCAGGCACAGGCTCCGCCTATAAGGTAGTGAGGACATTCTGATGCTGTGAACGTCTTTTCAATGCCTAAAAGGAATGATTGCGATTTTTGCTTACCGTATAAATTTGTAAAATGATGCCGTATGCCGGAAGACTTTTTTTTTTTTTTTCTTCAGTCTCGGCACTGCAGAGAAACTCTGTTGTGAAACACTGCCACTGGTGGTCATTCAGTATAATCTGCAGATGGAAAAGTCCACTGTTAGCACATTTACTATAAGAAATACAAAAATCGGGTTTATTTTAGGGTAAATAGATCAATACTGTGGAGTCTGTAGAATTGTGAAAATCAACAGCTCATTAGAAAATCAAATCTCAATTTGTGTTATTAACCTCCTATACTTCTCGGAATCCTATGCCTCATGTGCTAACACTCTCTAAACAACTGTAGCACATACATTAGGACATAGATAAATAGATATTTTTCCAGCCAAGTGGCAGTGTGCCCTTCTCACTGCATTTGTTTTACGATAGGGTACACCAGTAGCAATTAAGCCAGCTGATCAGTTGAGAGAGGAAGGGTTATGCTACAGTTAATGGGAATAATAAAAACTATGAATAGCATAATTACCATCTTCATTTTAGCCAATTCCTACCAGTTCAGCAATAGTGATGTTGTGACTTTTTATGCTTAAAACTTACCATCATACACAATTGGAAAGCTCAAAAAATGCCCTAATGTCTTTCATCTTACATCTTAGTTTTCAGTTTGGCATCCTGTCTACCCTGCTACTCATTTCATTACCAAGATAAATGTATACTACTGCTTGCTAGGTAACAGAGTGGCCCTCATGTCAGACAACATCTTGCTTTAGCTTTATGATGTCAGCTTGCTAGGCAACAGAGTGGCCCTCATGTCAGACAACATCTTGCATTAGCTTTATGATGTCAGGTCGCTGCTGGACCAATCGTCCTTGAGGAAGCTGAGCACACAGGAGGATGAGATATCAGAAGTTATGCATTAGGCTACTATCTGTATTCAGGACTGCAAGGCAAATAGGCGGGGGGATGGTAAAGGAATCTAAACCACTTCAAAGCACTGGGGCCTTTTTGAAAGTGGGATGGAGATATAAACAAAAACAGAGATGATCCTTAACAACAATCCAACTTGAGAGTCAGAGTCCAACATACAGAGTGCAGGGGAGGAGGTTAAATAAGCTTCCTTCCGTGAGAATTTCACACTATCGTTCTAAAGTGAGGTAGTGCTTTTTAGCCTCAAAGGCAGCAATTTCCTCGAATGGAACATTGCAAGCACCTGGATCTAAAGCAGGCTTTAGTAGCATTGGAAGCAGTCAGTCTATTATAAACTATCAGGACCAACACAATGTGATCCATATTACTTCAATCTTGACACAAATTCTATTCAGGCACAGGCTCCGCCTATAAGGTAGTGAGGACATTCTGATGCTGTGAACGTCTTTTCAATGCCTAAAAGGAATGATTGCGATTTTTGCTTACCGTATAAATTTGTAAAATGATGCCGTATGCCGGAAGACTTTTTTTTTTTTTTTCTTCAGTCTCGGCACTGCAGAGAAACTCTGTTGTGAAACACTGCCACTGGTGGTCATTCAGTATAATCTGCAGATGGAAAAGTCCACTGTTAGCACATTTACTATAAGAAATACAAAAATCTGGTTTATTTTAGGGTAAATAGATCAATACTGTGGAGTCTGTAGAATTGTGAAAATCAACAGCTCATTAGAAAATCAAATCTCAATTTGTGTTATTAACCTCCTATACTTCTCGGAATCCTATGCCTCATGTGCTAACACTCTCTAAACAACTGTAGCACATACATTAGGACATAGATAAATAGATATTTTTCCAGCCAAGTGGCAGTGTGCCCTTCTCACTGCATTTGTTTTACGATAGGGTACACCAGTAGCAATTAAGCCAGCTGATCAGTTGAGAGAGGAAGGGTTATGCTACAGTTAATGGGAATAATAAAAACTATGAATAGCATAATTACCATCTTCATTTTAGCCAATTCCTACCAGTTCAGCAATAGTGATGTTGTAACTTTTTATGCTTAAAACTTACCATCATACACAATTAGAAAGCTCAAAAAATGCCCTAATGTCTTTCATCTTACATCTTAGTTTTCAGTTTGGCATCCTGTCTACCCTGCTACTCATTTCATTACCAAGATAAATGTATACTACTGCTTGCTAGGTAACAGAGTGGCCCTCATGTCAGACAACATCTTGCTTTAGCTTTATGATGTCAGCTTGCTAGGCAACAGAGTGGCCCTCATGTCAGACAACATCTTGCATTAGCTTTATGATGTCAGGTCGCTGCTGGACCAATCGTCCTTGAGGAAGCTGAGCACACAGGAGGATGAGATATCAGAAGTTATGCATTAGGCTACTATCTGTATTCAGGACTGCAAGGCAAATAGGCGGGGGGATGGTAAAGGAATCTAAACCACTTCAAAGCACTGGGGCCTTTTTGAAAGTGGGATGGAGATATAAACAAAAACAGAGATGATCCTTAACAACAATCCAACTTGAGAGTCAGAGTCCAACATACAGAGTGCAGGGGAGGAGGTTAAATAAGCTTCCTTCCGTGAGAATTTCACACTATCGTTCTAAAGTGAGGTAGTGCTTTTTAGCCTCAAAGGCAGCAATTTCCTCGAATGGAACATTGCAAGCACCTGGATCTAAAGCAGGCTTTAGTAGCATTGGAAGCAGTCAGTCTATTATAAACTATCAGGACCAACACAATGTGATCCATATTACTTCAATCTTGACACAAATTCTATTCAGGCACAGGCTCCGCCTATAAGGTAGTGAGGACATTCTGATGCTGTGAACGTCTTTTCAATGCCTAAAAGGAATGATTGCGATTTTTGCTTACCGTATAAATTTGTAAAATGATGCCGTATGCCGGAAGACTTTTTTTTTTTTTTTCTTCAGTCTCGGCACTGCAGAGAAACTCTGTTGTGAAACACTGCCACTGGTGGTCATTCAGTATAATCTGCAGATGGAAAAGTCCACTGTTAGCACATTTACTATAAGAAATACAAAAATCTGGTTTATTTTAGGGTAAATAGATCAATACTGTGGAGTCTGTAGAATTGTGAAAATCAACAGCTCATTAGAAAATCAAATCTCAATTTGTGTTATTAACCTCCTATACTTCTCGGAATCCTATGCCTCATGTGCCAACACTCTCTAAACAACTGTAGCACATACATTAGGACATAGATAAATAGATATTTTTCCAGCCAAGTGGCAGTGTGCCCTTCTCACTGCATTTGTTTTACGATAGGGTACACCAGTAGCAATTAAGCCAGCTGATCAGTTGAGAGAGGAAGGGTTATGCTACAGTTAATGGGAATAATAAAAACTATGAATAGCATAATTACCATCTTCATTTTAGCCAATTCCTACCAGTTCAGCAATAGTGATGTTGTGACTTTTTATGCTTAAAACTTACCATCATACACAATTAGAAAGCTCAAAAAATGCCCTAATGTCTTCCATCTTACATCTTAGTTTTCAGTTTGGCATCCTGTCTACCCTGCTACTCATTTCATTACCAAGATAAATGTATACTACTGCTTGCTAGGTAACAGAGTGGCCCTCATGTCAGACAACATCTTGCTTTAGCTTTATGATGTCAGCTTGCTAGGCAACAGAGTGGCCCCCATGTCAGACAACATCGTGCTTTAGCTTTATGATGTCAGCTTGCTAGGCAACAGAGTAGCCCTCATGTCAGAAAACATCTTGCATTAGCTTTATGATGTCAGGTCGCTGCTGGACCAATCGTCCTTGAGGAAGCTGAGCACACAGGAGGATGAGATATCAGAAGTTATGCATTAGGCTACTATCTGTATTCAGGACTGCAAGGCAAATAGGCGGGGGGATGGTAAAGGAATCTAAACCACTTCAAAGCACTGGGGCCTTTTTGAAAGTGGGATGGAGATATAAACAAAAACAGAGATGATCCTTAACAACAATCCAACTTGAGAGTCAGAGTCCAACATACAGAGTGCAGGGGAAGAGGTTAAATAAGCTTCCTTCCGTGAGAATTTCACACTATCGTTCTAAAGTGAGGTAGTGCTTTTTAGACTCAAAGGCAGCAATTTCCTCGAATGGAACATTGCAAGCACCTGGATCTAAAGCAGGCTTTAGTAGCATTGGAAGCAGTCAGTCTATTATAAACTATCAGGACCAACACAATGTGATCCATATTACTTCAATCTTGACACAAATTCTATTCAGGCACAGGCTCCGCCTATAAGGTAGTGAGGACATTCTGATGCTGTGAACGTCTTTTCAATGCCTAAAAGGAATGATTGCGATTTTTGCTTACCGTATAAATTTGTAAAATGATGCCGTATGCCGGAAGACTTTTTTTTTTTTTTTCTTCAGTCTCGGCACTGCAGAGAAACTCTGTTGTGAAACACTGCCACTGGTGGTCATTCAGTATAATCTGCAGATGGAAAAGTCCACTGTTAGCACATTTACTATAAGAAATACAAAAATCTGGTTTATTTTAGGGTAAATAGATCAATACTGTGGAGTCTGTAGAATTGTGAAAATCAACAGCTCATTAGAAAATCAAATCTCAATTTGTGTTATTAACCTCCTATACTTCTCGGAATCCTATGCCTCATGTGCTAACACTCTCTAAACAACTGTAGCACATACATTAGGACATAGATAAATAGATATTTTTCCAGCCAAGTGGCAGTGTGCCCTTCTCACTGCATTTGTTTTACGATAGGGTACACCAGTAGCAATTAAGCCAGCTGATCAGTTGAGAGAGGAAGGGTTATGCTACAGTTAATGGGAATAATAAAAACTATGAATAGCATAATTACCATCTTCATTTTAGCCAATTCCTACCAGTTCAGCAATAGTGATGTTGTAACTTTTTATGCTTAAAACTTACCATCATACACAATTAGAAAGCTCAAAAAATGCCCTAATGTCTTTCATCTTACATCTTAGTTTTCAGTTTGGCATCCTGTCTACCCTGCTACTCATTTCATTACCAAGATAAATGTATACTACTGCTTGCTAGGTAACAGAGTGGCCCTCATGTCAGACAACATCTTGCTTTAGCTTTATGATGTCAGCTTGCTAGGCAACAGAGTGGCCCTCATGTCAGACAACATCTTGCATTAGCTTTATGATGTCAGGTCGCTGCTGGACCAATCGTCCTTGAGGAAGCTGAGCACACAGGAGGATGAGATATCAGAAGTTATGCATTAGGCTACTATCTGTATTCAGGACTGCAAGGCAAATAGGCGGGGGGATGGTAAAGGAATCTAAACCACTTCAAAGCACTGGGGCCTTTTTGAAAGTGGGATGGAGATATAAACAAAAACAGAGATGATCCTTAACAACAATCCAACTTGAGAGTCAGAGTCCAACATACAGAGTGCAGGGGAGGAGGTTAAATAAGCTTCCTTCCGTGAGAATTTCACACTATCGTTCTAAAGTGAGGTAGTGCTTTTTAGCCTCAAAGGCAGCAATTTCCTCGAATGGAACATTGCAAGCACCTGGATCTAAAGCAGGCTTTAGTAGCATTGGAAGCAGTCAGTCTATTATAAACTATCAGGACCAACACAATGTGATCCATATTACTTCAATCTTGACACAAATTCTATTCAGGCACAGGCTCCGCCTATAAGGTAGTGAGGACATTCTGATGCTGTGAACGTCTTTTCAATGCCTAAAAGGAATGATTGCGATTTTTGCTTACCGTATAAATTTGTAAAATGATGCCGTATGCCGGAAGACTTTTTTTTTTTTTTTCTTCAGTCTCGGCACTGCAGAGAAACTCTGTTGTGAAACACTGCCACTGGTGGTCATTCAGTATAATCTGCAGATGGAAAAGTCCACTGTTAGCACATTTACTATAAGAAATACAAAAATCTGGTTTATTTTAGGGTAAATAGATCAATACTGTGGAGTCTGTAGAATTGTGAAAATCAACAGCTCATTAGAAAATCAAATCTCAATTTGTGTTATTAACCTCCTATACTTCTCGGAATCCTATGCCTCATGTGCCAACACTCTCTAAACAACTGTAGCACATACATTAGGACATAGATAAATAGATATTTTTCCAGCCAAGTGGCAGTGTGCCCTTCTCACTGCATTTGTTTTACGATAGGGTACACCAGTAGCAATTAAGCCAGCTGATCAGTTGAGAGAGGAAGGGTTATGCTACAGTTAATGGGAATAATAAAAACTATGAATAGCATAATTACCATCTTCATTTTAGCCAATTCCTACCAGTTCAGCAATAGTGATGTTGTGACTTTTTATGCTTAAAACTTACTATCATACACAATTAGAAAGCTCAAAAAATGCCCTAATGTCTTCCATCTTACATCTTAGTTTTCAGTTTGGCATCCTGTCTACCCTGCTACTCATTTCATTACCAAGATAAATGTATACTACTGCTTGCTAGGTAACAGAGTGGCCCTCATGTCAGACAACATCTTGCTTTAGCTTTATGATGTCAGCTTGCTAGGCAACAGAGTGACCCCCATGTCAGACAACATCGTGCTTTAGCTTTATGATGTCAGCTTGCTAGGCAACAGAGTAGCCCTCATGTCAGAAAACATCTTGCATTAGCTTTATGATGTCAGGTCGCTGCTGGACCAATCGTCCTTGAGGAAGCTGAGCACACAGGAGGATGAGATATCAGAAGTTATGCATTAGGCTACTATCTGTATTCAGGACTGCAAGGCAAATAGGCGGGGGGATGGTAAAGGAATCTAAACCACTTCAAAGCACTGGGGCCTTTTTGAAAGTGGGATGGAGATATAAACAAAAACAGAGATGATCCTTAACAACAATCCAACTTGAGAGTCAGAGTCCAACATACAGAGTGCAGGGGAAGAGGTTAAATAAGCTTCCTTCCGTGAGAATTTCACACTATCGTTCTAAAGTGAGGTAGTGCTTTTTAGCCTCAAAGGCAGCAATTTCCTCGAATGGAACATTGCAAGCACCAGGATCTAAAGCAGGCTTTAGCAGCATTGGAAGCAGTCAGTCTATTATAAACTATCAGGACCAACACAATGTGATCCATATTACTTCAATCTTGACACAAATTCTATTCAGGCACAGGCTCCGCCTATAAGGTAGTGAGGACATTCTGATGCTGTGAACGTCTTTTCAATGCCTAAAAGGAATGATTGCGATTTTTGCTTACCGTATAAATTGGTAAAATGATGCCGTATGCCGGAAGACTTTTTTTTTTTTTTCTTCAGTCTCGGCACTGCAGAGAAACTCTGTTATGAAACACTGCCACTGGTGGTCATTCAGTATAATCTGCAGATGGAAAAGTCTACTGTTAGCACATTTACTATAAGAAATACAAAAATCTGGTTTATTTTAGGGTAAATAGATCAATACTGTGGAGTCTGTAGAATTGTGAAAATCAACAGCTCATTAGAAAATCAAATCTCAATTTGTGTTATTAACCTCCTATACTTCTCGGAATCCTATGCCTCATGTGCTAACACTCTCTAAACAACTGTAGCACATACATTAGGACATAGATAAATAGATATTTTTCCAGCCAAGTGGCAGTGTGCCCTTCTCACTGCATTTGTTTTACGATAGGGTACACCAGTAGCAATTAAGCCAGCTGATCAGTTGAGAGAGGAAGGGTTATGCTACAGTTAATGGGAATAATAAAAACTATGAATAGCATAATTACCATCTTCATTTTAGCCAATTCCTACCAGTTCAGCAATAGTGATGTTGTAACTTTTTATGCTTAAAACTTACCATCATACACAATTAGAAAGCTCAAAAAATGCCCTAATGGCTTTCATCTTACATCTTAGTTTTCAGTTTGGCATCCTGTCTACCCTGCTACTCATTTCATTACCAAGATAAATGTATACTACTGCTTGCTAGGTAACAGAGTGGCCCTCATGTCAGACAACATCTTGCTTTAGCTTTATGATGTCAGCTTGCTAGGCAACAGAGTGGCCCTCATGTCAGACAACATCTTGCATTAGCTTTATGATGTCAGGTCGCTGCTGGACCAATCGTCCTTGAGGAAGCTGAGCACACAGGAGGATGAGATATCAGAAGTTATGCATTAGGCTACTATCTGTATTCAGGACTGCAAGGCAAATAGGCGGGGGGATGGTAAAGGAATCTAAACCACTTCAAAGCACTGGGGCCTTTTTGAAAGTGGGATGGAGATATAAACAAAAACAGAGATGATCCTTAACAACAATCCAACTTGAGAGTCAGAGTCCAACATACAGAGTGCAGGGGAGGAGGTTAAATAAGCTTCCTTCCGTGAGAATTTCACACTATCGTTCTAAAGTGAGGTAGTGCTTTTTAGCCTCAAAGGCAGCAATTTCCTCGAATGGAACATTGCAAGCACCTGGATCTAAAGCAGGCTTTAGTAGCATTGGAAGCAGTCAGTCTATTATAAACTATCAGGACCAACACAATGTGATCCATATTACTTCAATCTTGACACAAATTCTATTCAGGCACAGGCTCCGCCTATAAGGTAGTGAGGACATTCTGATGCTGTGAACGTCTTTTCAATGCCTAAAAGGAATGATTGCGATTTTTGCTTACCGTATAAATTTGTAAAATGATGCCGTATGCCGGAAGACTTTTTTTTTTTTTTTCTTCAGTCTCGGCACTGCAGAGAAACTCTGTTGTGAAACACTGCCACTGGTGGTCATTCAGTATAATCTGCAGATGGAAAAGTCCACTGTTAGCACATTTACTATAAGAAATACAAAAATCTGGTTTATTTTAGGGTAAATAGATCAATACTGTGGAGTCTGTAGAATTGTGAAAATCAACAGCTCATTAGAAAATCAAATCTCAATTTGTGTTATTAACCTCCTATACTTCTCTGAATCCTATGCCTCATATCTAACACTCTCTAAAAAACTGTAGCACATACATTAGGACATAGATAAATAGATATTTTTCCAGCCAAGTGGCAGTGTGCCCTTCTCACTGCATTTGTTTTACGATAGGGTACACCAGTAGCAATTAAGCCAGCTGATCAGTTGAGAGAGGAAGGGTTATGCTACAGTTAATGGGAATAATAAAAACTATGAATAGCATAATTACCATCTTCATTTTAGCCAATTCCTACCAGTTCAGCAATAGTGATGTTGTGACTTTTTATGCTTAAAACTTACCATCATACACAATTGGAAAGCTCAAAAAATGCCCTAATGTCTTTCATCTTACATCTTAGTTCTCAGTTTGGCATCCTGTCTACCCTGCTACTCATTTCATTACCAAGATAAATGTATACTACTGCTTGCTAGGTAACAGAGTGGCCCTCATGTCAGACAACATCTTGCTTTAGCTTTATGATGTCAGCTTGCTAGGCAACAGAGTGGCCCTCATGTCAGACAACATCTTGCATTAGCTTTATGATGTCAGGTCGCTGCTGGACCAATCGTCCTTGAGGAAGCTGAGCACACAGGAGGATGAGATATCAGAAGTTATGCATTAGGCTACTATCTGTATTCAGGACTGCAAGGCAAATAGGCGGGGGGATGGTAAAGGACTCTAAACCACTTCAAAGCACTGGGGCCTTTTTGAAAGTGGGATGGAGATATAAACAAAAACAGAGATGATCCTTAACAACAATCCAACTTGAGAGTCAGAGTCCAACATACAGAGTGCAGGGGAAGAGGTTAAATAAGCTTCCTTCCGTGAGAATTTCACACTATCGTTCTAAAGTGAGGTAGTGCTTTTTAGCCTCAAAGGCAGCAATTTCCTCGAATGGAACATTGCAAGCACCTGGATCTAAAGCAGGCTTTAGTAGCATTGGAAGCAGTCAGTCTATTATAAACTATCAGGACCAACACAATGTGATCCATATTACTTCAATCTTGACACAAATTCTATTCAGGCACAGGCTCCGCCTATAAGGTAGTGAGGACATTCTGATGCTGTGAACGTCTTTTCAATGCCTAAAAGGAATGATTGCGATTTTTGCTTACCGTATAAATTTGTAAAATGATGCCGTATGCCGGAAGACTTTTTTTTTTTTTTTCTTCAGTCTCGGCACTGCAGAGAAACTCTGTTGTGAAACACTGCCACTGGTGGTCATTCAGTATAATCTGCAGATGGAAAAGTCCACTGTTAGCACATTTACTATAAGAAATACAAAAATCGGGTTTATTTTAGGGTAAATAGATCAATACTGTGGAGTCTGTAGAATTGTGAAAATCAACAGCTCATTAGAAAATCAAATCTCAATTTGTGTTATTAACCTCCTATACTTCTCGGAATCCTATGCCTCATGTGCTAACACTCTCTAAACAACTGTAGCACATACATTAGGACATAGATAAATAGATATTTTTCCAGCCAAGTGGCAGTGTGCCCTTCTCACTGCATTTGTTTTACGATAGGGTACACCAGTAGCAATTAAGCCAGCTGATCAGTTGAGAGAGGAAGGGTTATGCTACAGTTAATGGGAATAATAAAAACTATGAATAGCATAATTACCATCTTCATTTTAGCCAATTCCTACCAGTTCAGCAATAGTGATGTTGTGACTTTTTATGCTTAAAACTTACCATCATACACAATTGGAAAGCTCAAAAAATGCCCTAATGTCTTTCATCTTACATCTTAGTTTTCAGTTTGGCATCCTGTCTACCCTGCTACTCATTTCATTACCAAGATAAATGTATACTACTGCTTGCTAGGTAACAGAGTGGCCCTCATGTCAGACAACATCTTGCTTTAGCTTTATGATGTCAGCTTGCTAGGCAACAGAGTGGCCCCCATGTCAGACAACATCGTGCTTTAGCTTTATGATGTCAGCTTGCTAGGCAACAGAGTGGCCCTCATGTCAGACAACAAATTGCATTAGCTTTATGATGTCAGGTCGCTGCTGGACCAATCGTCCTTGAGGAAGCTGAGCACACAGGAGGATGAGATATCAGAAGTTATGCATTAGGCTACTATCTGTATTCAGGACTGCAAGGCAAATAGGCGGGGGGATGGTAAAGGAATCTAAACCACTTCAAAGCACTGGGGCCTTTTTGAAAGTGGGATGGAGATATAAACAAAAACAGAGATGATCCTTAACAACAATCCAACTTGAGAGTCAGAGTCCAACATACAGAGTGCAGGGGAAGAGGTTAAATAGGCTTCCTTCCGTGAGAATTTCACACTATCGTTCTAAAGTGAGGTAGTGCTTTTTAGCCTCAAAGGCAGCAATTTCCTCGAATGGAACATTGCAAGCACCTGGATCTAAAGCAGGCTTTAGTAGCATTGGAAGCAGTCAGTCTTTTATAAACTATCAGGACCAACACAATGTGATCCATATTACTTCAATCTTGACACAAATTCTATTCAGGCACAGGCTCCGCCTATAAGGTAGTGAGGACATTCTGATGCTGTGAACGTCTTTTCAATGCCTAAAAGGAATGATTGCGATTTTTGCTTACCGTATAAATTTGTAAAATGATGCCGTATGCCGGAAGACTTTTTTTTTTTTTTTCTTCAGTCTCGGCACTGCAGAGAAACTCTGTTGTGAAACACTGCCACTGGTGGTCATTCAGTATAATCTGCAGATGGAAAAGTCCACTGTTAGCACATTTACTATAAGAAATACAAAAATCGGGTTTATTTTAGGGTAAATAGATCAATACTGTGGAGTCTGTAGAATTGTGAAAATCAACAGCTCATTAGAAAATCAAATCTCAATTTGTGTTATTAACCTCCTATACTTCTCGGAATCCTATGCCTCATGTGCCAACACTCTCTAAACAACTGTAGCACATACATTAGGACATAGATAAATAGATATTTTTCCAGCCAAGTGGCAGTGTGCCCTTCTCACTGCATTTGTTTTACGATAGGGTACACCAGTAGCAATTAAGCCAGCTGATCAGTTGAGAGAGGAAGGGTTATGCTACAGTTAATGGGAATAATAAAAACTATGAATAGCATAATTACCATCTTCATTTTAGCCAATTCCTACCAGTTCAGCAATAGTGATGTTGTGACTTTTTATGCTTAAAACTTACCATCATACACAATTGGAAAGCTCAAAAAATGCCCTAATGTCTTTCATCTTACATCTTAGTTTTCAGTTTGGCATCCTGTCTACCCTGCTACTCATTTCATTACCAAGATAAATGTATACTACTGCTTGCTAGGTAACAGAGTGGCCCTCATGTCAGACAACATCTTGCTTTAGCTTTATGATGTCAGCTTGCTAGGCAACAGAGTGGCCCCCATGTCAGACAACATCGTGCTTTAGCTTTATGATGTCAGCTTGCTAGGCAACAGAGTGGCCCTCATGTCAGACAACAAATTGCATTAGCTTTATGATGTCAGGTCGCTGCTGGACCAATCGTCCTTGAGGAAGCTGAGCACACAGGAGGATGAGATATCAGAAGTTATGCATTAGGCTACTATCTGTATTCAGGACTGCAAGGCAAATAGGCGGGGGGATGGTAAAGGAATCTAAACCACTTCAAAGCACTGGGGCCTTTTTGAAAGTGGGATGGAGATATAAACAAAAACAGAGATGATCCTTAACAACAATCCAACTTGAGAGTCAGAGTCCAACATACAGAGTGCAGGGGAAGAGGTTAAATAGGCTTCCTTCCGTGAGAATTTCACACTATCGTTCTAAAGTGAGGTAGTGCTTTTTAGCCTCAAAGGCAGCAATTTCCTCGAATGGAACATTGCAAGCACCTGGATCTAAAGCAGGCTTTAGTAGCATTGGAAGCAGTCAGTCTTTTATAAACTATCAGGACCAACACAATGTGATCCATATTACTTCAATCTTGACACAAATTCTATTCAGGCACAGGCTCCGCCTATAAGGTAGTGAGGACATTCTGATGCTGTGAACGTCTTTTCAATGCCTAAAAGGAATGATTGCGATTTTTGCTTACCGTATAAATTTGTAAAATGATGCCGTATGCCGGAAGACTTTTTTTTTTTTTTTCTTCAGTCTCGGCACTGCAGAGAAACTCTGTTGTGAAACACTGCCACTGGTGGTCATTCAGTATAATCTGCAGATGGAAAAGTCCACTGTTAGCACATTTACTATAAGAAATACAAAAATCGGGTTTATTTTAGGGTAAATAGATCAATACTGTGGAGTCTGTAGAATTGTGAAAATCAACAGCTCATTAGAAAATCAAATCTCAATTTGTGTTATTAACCTCCTATACTTCTCGGAATCCTATGCCTCATGTGCCAACACTCTCTAAACAACTGTAGCACATACATTAGGACATAGATAAATAGATATTTTTCCAGCCAAGTGGCAGTGTGCCCTTCTCACTGCATTTGTTTTACGATAGGGTACACCAGTAGCAATTAAGCCAGCTGATCAGTTGAGAGAGGAAGGGTTATGCTACAGTTAATGGGAATAATAAAAACTATGAATAGCATAATTACCATCTTCATTTTAGCCAATTCCTACCAGTTCAGCAATAGTGATGTTGTGACTTTTTATGCTTAAAACTTACCATCATACACAATTAGAAAGCTCAAAAAATGCCCTAATGTCTTCCATCTTACATCTTAGTTTTCAGTTTGGCATCCTGTCTACCCTGCTACTCATTTCATTACCAAGATAAATGTATACTACTGCTTGCTAGGTAACAGAGTGGCCCTCATGTCAGACAACATCTTGCTTTAGCTTTATGATGTCAGCTTGCTAGGCAACAGAGTGGCCCCCATGTCAGACAACATCGTGCTTTAGCTTTATGATGTCAGCTTGCTAGGCAACAGAGTAGCCCTCATGTCAGAAAACATCTTGCATTAGCTTTATGATGTCAGGTCGCTGCTGGACCAATCGTCCTTGAGGAAGCTGAGCACACAGGAGGATGAGATATCAGAAGTTATGCATTAGGCTACTATCTGTATTCAGGACTGCAAGGCAAATAGGCGGGGGGATGGTAAAGGAATCTAAACCACTTCAAAGCACTGGGGCCTTTTTGAAAGTGGGATGGAGATATAAACAAAAACAGAGATGATCCTTAACAACAATCCAACTTGAGAGTCAGAGTCCAACATACAGAGTGCAGGGGAAGAGGTTAAATAAGCTTCCTTCCGTGAGAATTTCACACTATCGTTCTAAAGTGAGGTAGTGCTTTTTAGCCTCAAAGGCAGCAATTTCCTCGAATGGAACATTGCAAGCACCTGGATCTAAAGCAGGCTTTAGTAGCATTGGAAGCAGTCAGTCTATTATAAACTATCAGGACCAACACAATGTGATCCATATTACTTCAATCTTGACACAAATTCTATTCAGGCACAGGCTCCGCCTATAAGGTAGTGAGGACATTCTGATGCTGTGAACGTCTTTTCAATGCCTAAAAGGAATGATTGCGATTTTTGCTTACCGTATAAATTTGTAAAATGATGCCGTATGCCGGAAGACTTTTTTTTTTTTTTTCTTCAGTCTCGGCACTGCAGAGAAACTCTGTTGTGAAACACTGCCACTGGTGGTCATTCAGTATAATCTGCAGATGGAAAAGTCCACTGTTAGCACATTTACTATAAGAAATACAAAAATCGGGTTTATTTTAGGGTAAATAGATCAATACTGTGGAGTCTGTAGAATTGTGAAAATCAACAGCTCATTAGAAAATCAAATCTCAATTTGTGTTATTAACCTCCTATACTTCTCGGAATCCTATGCCTCATGTGCTAACACTCTAAACAACTGTAGCACATACATTAGGACATAGATAAATAGATATTTTTCCAGCCAAGTGGCAGTGTGCCCTTCTCACTGCATTTGTTTTACGATAGGGTACACCAGTAGCAATTAAGCCAGCTGATCAGTTGAGAGAGGAAGGGTTATGCTACAGTTAATGGGAATAATAAAAACTATGAATAGCATAATTACCATCTTCATTTTAGCCAATTCCTACCAGTTCAGCAATAGTGATGTTGTGACTTTTTATGCTTAAAACTTACCATCATACACAATTGGAAAGCTCAAAAAATGCCCTAATGTCTTTCATCTTACATCTTAGTTTTCAGTTTGGCATCCTGTCTACCCTGCTACTCATTTCATTACCAAGATAAATGTATACTACTGCTTGCTAGGTAACAGAGTGGCCCTCATGTCAGACAACATCTTGCTTTAGCTTTATGATGTCAGCTTGCTAGGCAACAGAGTGGCCCTCATGTCAGACAACATCTTGCATTAGCTTTATGATGTCAGGTCGCTGCTGGACCAATCGTCCTTGAGGAAGCTGAGCACACAGGAGGATGAGATATCAGAAGTTATGCATTAGGCTACTATCTGTATTCAGGACTGCAAGGCAAATAGGCGGGGGGATGGTAAAGGACTCTAAACCACTTCAAAGCACTGGGGCCTTTTTGAAAGTGGGATGGAGATATAAACAAAAACAGAGATGATCCTTAACAACAATCCAACTTGAGAGTCAGAGTCCAACATACAGAGTGCAGGGGAAGAGGTTAAATAAGCTTCCTTCCGTGAGAATTTCACACTATCGTTCTAAAGTGAGGTAGTGCTTTTTAGCCTCAAAGGCAGCAATTTCCTCGAATGGAACATTGCAAGCACCTGGATCTAAAGCAGGCTTTAGTAGCATTGGAAGCAGTCAGTCTATTATAAACTATCAGGACCAACACAATGTGATCCATAGTACTTCAATCTTGACACAAATTCTATTCAGGCACAGGCTCCGCCTATAAGGTAGTGAGGACATTCTGATGCTGTGAACGTCTTTTCAATGCCTAAAAGGAATGATTGCGATTTTTGCTTACCGTATAAATTTGTAAAATGATGCCGTATGCCGGAAGACTTTTTTTTTTTTTTTCTTCAGTCTCGGCACTGCAGAGAAACTCTGTTGTGAAACACTGCCACTGGTGGTCATTCAGTATAATCTGCAGATGGAAAAGTCCACTGTTAGCACATTTACTATAAGAAATACAAAAATCGGGTTTATTTTAGGGTAAATAGATCAATACTGTGGAGTCTGTAGAATTGTGAAAATCAACAGCTCATTAGAAAATCAAATCTCAATTTGTGTTATTAACCTCCTATACTTCTCGGAATCCTATGCCTCATGTGCTAACACTCTCTAAACAACTGTAGCACATACATTAGGACATAGATAAATAGATATTTTTCCAGCCAAGTGGCAGTGTGCCCTTCTCACTGCATTTGTTTTACGATAGGGTACACCAGTAGCAATTAAGCCAGCTGATCAGTTGAGAGAGGAAGGGTTATGCTACAGTTAATGGGAATAATAAAAACTATGAATAGCATAATTACCATCTTCATTTTAGCCAATTCCTACCAGTTCAGCAATAGTGATGTTGTGACTTTTTATGCTTAAAACTTACCATCATACACAATTGGAAAGCTCAAAAAATGCCCTAATGTCTTTCATCTTACATCTTAGTTTTCAGTTTGGCATCCTGTCTACCCTGCTACTCATTTCATTACCAAGATAAATGTATACTACTGCTTGCTAGGTAACAGAGTGGCCCTCATGTCAGACAACATCTTGCTTTAGCTTTATGATGTCAGCTTGCTAGGCAACAGAGTGGCCCCCATGTCAGACAACATCGTGCTTTAGCTTTATGATGTCAGCTTGCTAGGCAACAGAGTGGCCCTCATGTCAGACAACATCTTGCATTAGCTTTATGATGTCAGGTCGCTGCTGGACCAATCGTCCTTGAGGAAGCTGAGCACACAGGAGGATGAGATATCAGAAGTTATGCATTAGGCTACTATCTGTATTCAGGACTGCAAGGCAAATAGGCGGGGGGATGGTAAAGGAATCTAAACCACTTCAAAGCACTGGGGCCTTTTTGAAAGTGGGATGGAGATATAAACAAAAACAGAGATGATCCTTAACAACAATCCAACTTGAGAGTCAGAGTCCAACATACAGAGTGCAGGGGAAGAGGTTAAATAAGCTTCCTTCTGTGAGAATTTCACACTATCGTTCTAAAGTGAGGTAGTGCTTTTTAGCCTCAAAGGCAGCAATTTCCTCGAATGGAACATTGCAAGCACCTGGATCTAAAGCAGGCTTTAGTAGCATTGGAAGCAGTCAGTCTTTTATAAACTATCAGGACCAACACAATGTGATCCATATTACTTCAATCTTGACACAAATTCTATTCAGGCACAGGCTCCGCCTATAAGGTAGTGAGGACATTCTGATGCTGTGAACGTCTTTTCAATGCCTAAAAGGAATGATTGCGATTTTTGCTTACCGTATAAATTGGTAAAATGATGCCGTATGCCGGAAGACTTTTTTTTTTTTCTTCAGTCTCGGCACTGCAGAGAAACTCTGTTGTGAAACACTGCCACTGGTGGTCATTCAGTATAATCTGCAGATGGAAAAGTCCACTGTTAGCACATTTACTATAAGAAATACAAAAATCGGGTTTATTTTAGGGTAAATAGATCAATACTGTGGAGTCTGTAGAATTGTGAAAATCAACAGCTCATTAGAAAATCAAATCTCAATTTGTGTTATTAACCTCCTATACTTCTCGGAATCCTATGCCTCATGTGCTAACACTCTAAACAACTGTAGCACATACATTAGGACATAGATAAATAGATATTTTTCCAGCCAAGTGGCAGTGTGCCCTTCTCACTGCATTTGTTTTACGATAGGGTACACCAGTAGCAATTAAGCCAGCTGATCAGTTGAGAGAGGAAGGGTTATGCTACAGTTAATGGGAATAATAAAAACTATGAATAGCATAATTACCATCTTCATTTTAGCCAATTCCTACCAGTTCAGCAATAGTGATGTTGTGACTTTTTATGCTTAAAACTTACCATCATACACAATTGGAAAGCTCAAAAAATGCCCTAATGTCTTTCATCTTACATCTTAGTTTTCAGTTTGGCATCCTGTCTACCCTGCTACTCATTTCATTACCAAGATAAATGTATACTACTGCTTGCTAGGTAACAGAGTGGCCCTCATGTCAGACAACATCTTGCTTTAGCTTTATGATGTCAGCTTGCTAGGCAACAGAGTGGCCCTCATGTCAGACAACATCTTGCATTAGCTTTATGATGTCAGGTCGCTGCTGGACCAATCGTCCTTGAGGAAGCTGAGCACACAGGAGGATGAGATATCAGAAGTTATGCATTAGGCTACTATCTGTATTCAGGACTGCAAGGCAAATAGGCGGGGGGATGGTAAAGGACTCTAAACCACTTCAAAGCACTGGGGCCTTTTTGAAAGTGGGATGGAGATATAAACAAAAACAGAGATGATCCTTAACAACAATCCAACTTGAGAGTCAGAGTCCAACATACAGAGTGCAGGGGAAGAGGTTAAATAAGCTTCCTTCCGTGAGAATTTCACACTATCGTTCTAAAGTGAGGTAGTGCTTTTTAGCCTCAAAGGCAGCAATTTCCTCGAATGGAACATTGCAAGCACCTGGATCTAAAGCAGGCTTTAGTAGCATTGGAAGCAGTCAGTCTATTATAAACTATCAGGACCAACACAATGTGATCCATATTACTTCAATCTTGACACAAATTCTATTCAGGCACAGGCTCCGCCTATAAGGTAGTGAGGACATTCTGATGCTGTGAACGTCTTTTCAATGCCTAAAAGGAATGATTGCGATTTTTGCTTACCGTATAAATTTGTAAAATGATGCCGTATGCCGGAAGACTTTTTTTTTTTTTTTCTTCAGTCTCGGCACTGCAGAGAAACTCTGTTGTGAAACACTGCCACTGGTGGTCATTCAGTATAATCTGCAGATGGAAAAGTCCACTGTTAGCACATTTACTATAAGAAATACAAAAATCGGGTTTATTTTAGGGTAAATAGATCAATACTGTGGAGTCTGTAGAATTGTGAAAATCAACAGCTCATTAGAAAATCAAATCTCAATTTGTGTTATTAACCTCCTATACTTCTCGGAATCCTATGCCTCATGTGCTAACACTCTCTAAACAACTGTAGCACATACATTAGGACATAGATAAATAGATATTTTTCCAGCCAAGTGGCAGTGTGCCCTTCTCACTGCATTTGTTTTACGATAGGGTACACCAGTAGCAATTAAGCCAGCTGATCAGTTGAGAGAGGAAGGGTTATGCTACAGTTAATGGGAATAATAAAAACTATGAATAGCATAATTACCATCTTCATTTTAGCCAATTCCTACCAGTTCAGCAATAGTGATGTTGTGACTTTTTATGCTTAAAACTTACCATCATACACAATTGGAAAGCTCAAAAAATGCCCTAATGTCTTTCATCTTACATCTTAGTTTTCAGTTTGGCATCCTGTCTACCCTGCTACTCATTTCATTACCAAGATAAATGTATACTACTGCTTGCTAGGTAACAGAGTGGCCCTCATGTCAGACAACATCTTGCTTTAGCTTTATGATGTCAGCTTGCTAGGCAACAGAGTGGCCCCCATGTCAGACAACATCGTGCTTTAGCTTTATGATGTCAGCTTGCTAGGCAACAGAGTGGCCCTCATGTCAGACAACATCTTGCATTAGCTTTATGATGTCAGGTCGCTGCTGGACCAATCGTCCTTGAGGAAGCTGAGCACACAGGAGGATGAGATATCAGAAGTTATGCATTAGGCTACTATCTGTATTCAGGACTGCAAGGCAAATAGGCGGGGGGATGGTAAAGGAATCTAAACCACTTCAAAGCACTGGGGCCTTTTTGAAAGTGGGATGGAGATATAAACAAAAACAGAGATGATCCTTAACAACAATCCAACTTGAGAGTCAGAGTCCAACATACAGAGTGCAGGGGAAGAGGTTAAATAAGCTTCCTTCTGTGAGAATTTCACACTATCGTTCTAAAGTGAGGTAGTGCTTTTTAGCCTCAAAGGCAGCAATTTCCTCGAATGGAACATTGCAAGCACCTGGATCTAAAGCAGGCTTTAGTAGCATTGGAAGCAGTCAGTCTTTTATAAACTATCAGGACCAACACAATGTGATCCATATTACTTCAATCTTGACACAAATTCTATTCAGGCACAGGCTCCGCCTATAAGGTAGTGAGGACATTCTGATGCTGTGAACGTCTTTTCAATGCCTAAAAGGAATGATTGCGATTTTTGCTTACCGTATAAATTGGTAAAATGATGCCGTATGCCGGAAGACTTTTTTTTTTTTCTTCAGTCTCGGCACTGCAGAGAAACTCTGTTGTGAAACACTGCCACTGGTGGTCATTCAGTATAATCTGCAGATGGAAAAGTCCACTGTTAGCACATTTACTATAAGAAATACAAAAATCGGGTTTATTTTAGGGTAAATAGATCAATACTGTGGAGTCTGTAGAATTGTGAAAATCAACAGCTCATTAGAAAATCAAATCTCAATTTGTGTTATTAACCTCCTATACTTCTCGGAATCCTATGCCTCATGTGCTAACACTCTAAACAACTGTAGCACATACATTAGGACATAGATAAATAGATATTTTTCCAGCCAAGTGGCAGTGTGCCCTTCTCACTGCATTTGTTTTACGATAGGGTACACCAGTAGCAATTAAGCCAGCTGATCAGTTGAGAGAGGAAGGGTTATGCTACAGTTAATGGGAATAATAAAAACTATGAATAGCATAATTACCATCTTCATTTTAGCCAATTCCTACCAGTTCAGCAATAGTGATGTTGTGACTTTTTATGCTTAAAACTTACCATCATACACAATTGGAAAGCTCAAAAAATGCCCTAATGTCTTTCATCTTACATCTTAGTTTTCAGTTTGGCATCCTGTCTACCCTGCTACTCATTTCATTACCAAGATAAATGTATACTACTGCTTGCTAGGTAACAGAGTGGCCCTCATGTCAGACAACATCTTGCTTTAGCTTTATGATGTCAGCTTGCTAGGCAACAGAGTGGCCCTCATGTCAGACAACATCTTGCATTAGCTTTATGATGTCAGGTCGCTGCTGGACCAATCGTCCTTGAGGAAGCTGAGCACACAGGAGGATGAGATATCAGAAGTTATGCATTAGGCTACTATCTGTATTCAGGACTGCAAGGCAAATAGGCGGGGGGATGGTAAAGGACTCTAAACCACTTCAAAGCACTGGGGCCTTTTTGAAAGTGGGATGGAGATATAAACAAAAACAGAGATGATCCTTAACAACAATCCAACTTGAGAGTCAGAGTCCAACATACAGAGTGCAGGGGAAGAGGTTAAATAAGCTTCCTTCCGTGAGAATTTCACACTATCGTTCTAAAGTGAGGTAGTGCTTTTTAGCCTCAAAGGCAGCAATTTCCTCGAATGGAACATTGCAAGCACCTGGATCTAAAGCAGGCTTTAGTAGCATTGGAAGCAGTCAGTCTATTATAAACTATCAGGACCAACACAATGTGATCCATATTACTTCAATCTTGACACAAATTCTATTCAGGCACAGGCTCCGCCTATAAGGTAGTGAGGACATTCTGATGCTGTGAACGTCTTTTCAATGCCTAAAAGGAATGATTGCGATTTTTGCTTACCGTATAAATTTGTAAAATGATGCCGTATGCCGGAAGACTTTTTTTTTTTTTTTCTTCAGTCTCGGCACTGCAGAGAAACTCTGTTGTGAAACACTGCCACTGGTGGTCATTCAGTATAATCTGCAGATGGAAAAGTCCACTGTTAGCACATTTACTATAAGAAATACAAAAATCGGGTTTATTTTAGGGTAAATAGATCAATACTGTGGAGTCTGTAGAATTGTGAAAATCAACAGCTCATTAGAAAATCAAATCTCAATTTGTGTTATTAACCTCCTATACTTCTCGGAATCCTATGCCTCATGTGCTAACACTCTCTAAACAACTGTAGCACATACATTAGGACATAGATAAATAGATATTTTTCCAGCCAAGTGGCAGTGTGCCCTTCTCACTGCATTTGTTTTACGATAGGGTACACCAGTAGCAATTAAGCCAGCTGATCAGTTGAGAGAGGAAGGGTTATGCTACAGTTAATGGGAATAATAAAAACTATGAATAGCATAATTACCATCTTCATTTTAGCCAATTCCTACCAGTTCAGCAATAGTGATGTTGTGACTTTTTATGCTTAAAACTTACCATCATACACAATTGGAAAGCTCAAAAAATGCCCTAATGTCTTTCATCTTACATCTTAGTTTTCAGTTTGGCATCCTGTCTACCCTGCTACTCATTTCATTACCAAGATAAATGTATACTACTGCTTGCTAGGTAACAGAGTGGCCCTCATGTCAGACAACATCTTGCTTTAGCTTTATGATGTCAGCTTGCTAGGCAACAGAGTGGCCCTCATGTCAGACAACATCTTGCATTAGCTTTATGATGTCAGGTCGCTGCTGGACCAATCGTCCTTGAGGAAGCTGAGCACACAGGAGGATGAGATATCAGAAGTTATGCATTAGGCTACTATCTGTATTCAGGACTGCAAGGCAAATAGGCGGGGGGATGGTAAAGGACTCTAAACCACTTCAAAGCACTGGGGCCTTTTTGAAAGTGGGATGGAGATATAAACAAAAACAGAGATGATCCTTAACAACAATCCAACTTGAGAGTCAGAGTCCAACATACAGAGTGCAGGGGAAGAGGTTAAATAAGCTTCCTTCCGTGAGAATTTCACACTATCGTTCTAAAGTGAGGTAGTGCTTTTTAGCCTCAAAGGCAGCAATTTCCTCGAATGGAACATTGCAAGCACCTGGATCTAAAGCAGGCTTTAGTAGCATTGGAAGCAGTCAGTCTATTATAAACTATCAGGACCAACACAATGTGATCCATATTACTTCAATCTTGACACAAATTCTATTCAGGCACAGGCTCCGCCTATAAGGTAGTGAGGACATTCTGATGCTGTGAACGTCTTTTCAATGCCTAAAAGGAATGATTGCGATTTTTGCTTACCGTATAAATTTGTAAAATGATGCCGTATGCCGGAAGACTTTTTTTTTTTTTTTCTTCAGTCTCGGCACTGCAGAGAAACTCTGTTGTGAAACACTGCCACTGGTGATCATTCAGTATAATCTGCAGATGGAAAAGTCCACTGTTAGCACATTTACTATAAGAAATACAAAAATCGGGTTTATTTTAGGGTAAATAGATCAATACTGTGGAGTCTGTAGAATTGTGAAAATCAACAGCTCATTAGAAAATCAAATCTCAATTTGTGTTATTAACCTCCTATACTTCTCGGAATCCTATGCCTCATGTGCTAACACTCTCTAAACAACTGTAGCACATACATTAGGACATAGATAAATAGATATTTTTCCAGCCAAGTGGCAGTGTGCCCTTCTCACTGCATTTGTTTTACGATAGGGTACACCAGTAGCAATTAAGCCAGCTGATCAGTTGAGAGAGGAAGGGTTATGCTACAGTTAATGGGAATAATAAAAACTATGAATAGCATAATTACCATCTTCATTTTAGCCAATTCCTACCAGTTCAGCAATAGTGATGTTGTGACTTTTTATGCTTAAAACTTACCATCATACACAATTGGAAAGCTCAAAAAATGCCCTAATGTCTTTCATCTTACATCTTAGTTTTCAGTTTGGCATCCTGTCTACCCTGCTACTCATTTCATTACCAAGATAAATGTATACTACTGCTTGCTAGGTAACAGAGTGGCCCTCATGTCAGACAACATCTTGCTTTAGCTTTATGATGTCAGCTTGCTAGGCAACAGAGTGGCCCTCATGTCAGACAACATCTTGCATTAGCTTTATGATGTCAGGTCGCTGCTGGACCAATCGTCCTTGAGGAAGCTGAGCACACAGGAGGATGAGATATCAGAAGTTATGCATTAGGCTACTATCTGTATTCAGGACTGCAAGGCAAATAGGCGGGGGGATGGTAAAGGACTCTAAACCACTTCAAAGCACTGGGGCCTTTTTGAAAGTGGGATGGAGATATAAACAAAAACAGAGATGATCCTTAACAACAATCCAACTTGAGAGTCAGAGTCCAACATACAGAGTGCAGGGGAAGAGGTTAAATAAGCTTCCTTCCGTGAGAATTTCACACTATCGTTCTAAAGTGAGGTAGTGCTTTTTAGCCTCAAAGGCAGCAATTTCCTCGAATGGAACATTGCAAGCACCTGGATCTAAAGCAGGCTTTAGTAGCATTGGAAGCAGTCAGTCTATTATAAACTATCAGGACCAACACAATGTGATCCATATTACTTCAATCTTGACACAAATTCTATTCAGGCACAGGCTCCGCCTATAAGGTAGTGAGGACATTCTGATGCTGTGAACGTCTTTTCAATGCCTAAAAGGAATGATTGCGATTTTTGCTTACCGTATAAATTTGTAAAATGATGCCGTATGCCGGAAGACTTTTTTTTTTTTTTTCTTCAGTCTCGGCACTGCAGAGAAACTCTGTTGTGAAACACTGCCACTGGTGGTCATTCAGTATAATCTGCAGATGGAAAAGTCCACTGTTAGCACATTTACTATAAGAAATACAAAAATCGGGTTTATTTTAGGGTAAATAGATCAATACTGTGGAGTCTGTAGAATTGTGAAAATCAACAGCTCATTAGAAAATCAAATCTCAATTTGTGTTATTAACCTCCTATACTTCTCGGAATCCTATGCCTCATGTGCTAACACTCTCTAAACAACTGTAGCACATACATTAGGACATAGATAAATAGATATTTTTCCAGCCAAGTGGCAGTGTGCCCTTCTCACTGCATTTGTTTTACGATAGGGTACACCAGTAGCAATTAAGCCAGCTGATCAGTTGAGAGAGGAAGGGTTATGCTACAGTTAATGGGAATAATAAAAACTATGAATAGCATAATTACCATCTTCATTTTAGCCAATTCCTACCAGTTCAGCAATAGTGATGTTGTGACTTTTTATGCTTAAAACTTACCATCATACACAATTGGAAAGCTCAAAAAATGCCCTAATGTCTTTCATCTTACATCTTAGTTTTCAGTTTGGCATCCTGTCTACCCTGCTACTCATTTCATTACCAAGATAAATGTATACTACTGCTTGCTAGGTAACAGAGTGGCCCTCATGTCAGACAACATCTTGCTTTAGCTTTATGATGTCAGCTTGCTAGGCAACAGAGTGGCCCCCATGTCAGACAACATCGTGCTTTAGCTTTATGATGTCAGCTTGCTAGGCAACAGAGTGGCCCTCATGTCAGACAACATCTTGCATTAGCTTTATGATGTCAGGTCGCTGCTGGACCAATCGTCCTTGAGGAAGCTGAGCACACAGGAGGATGAGATATCAGAAGTTATGCATTAGGCTACTATCTGTATTCAGGACTGCAAGGCAAATAGGCGGGGGGATGGTAAAGGAATCTAAACCACTTCAAAGCACTGGGGCCTTTTTGAAAGTGGGATGGAGATATAAACAAAAACAGAGATGATCCTTAACAACAATCCAACTTGAGAGTCAGAGTCCAACATACAGAGTGCAGGGGAAGAGGTTAAATAAGCTTCCTTCTGTGAGAATTTCACACTATCGTTCTAAAGTGAGGTAGTGCTTTTTAGCCTCAAAGGCAGCAATTTCCTCGAATGGAACATTGCAAGCACCTGGATCTAAAGCAGGCTTTAGTAGCATTGGAAGCAGTCAGTCTTTTATAAACTATCAGGACCAACACAATGTGATCCATATTACTTCAATCTTGACACAAATTCTATTCAGGCACAGGCTCCGCCTATAAGGTAGTGAGGACATTCTGATGCTGTGAACGTCTTTTCAATGCCTAAAAGGAATGATTGCGATTTTTGCTTACCGTATAAATTGGTAAAATGATGCCGTATGCCGGAAGACTTTTTTTTTTTTCTTCAGTCTCGGCACTGCAGAGAAACTCTGTTGTGAAACACTGCCACTGGTGGTCATTCAGTATAATCTGCAGATGGAAAAGTCCACTGTTAGCACATTTACTATAAGAAATACAAAAATCGGGTTTATTTTAGGGTAAATAGATCAATACTGTGGAGTCTGTAGAATTGTGAAAATCAACAGCTCATTAGAAAATCAAATCTCAATTTGTGTTATTAACCTCCTATACTTCTCGGAATCCTATGCCTCATGTGCTAACACTCTAAACAACTGTAGCACATACATTAGGACATAGATAAATAGATATTTTTCCAGCCAAGTGGCAGTGTGCCCTTCTCACTGCATTTGTTTTACGATAGGGTACACCAGTAGCAATTAAGCCAGCTGATCAGTTGAGAGAGGAAGGGTTATGCTACAGTTAATGGGAATAATAAAAACTATGAATAGCATAATTACCATCTTCATTTTAGCCAATTCCTACCAGTTCAGCAATAGTGATGTTGTGACTTTTTATGCTTAAAACTTACCATCATACACAATTGGAAAGCTCAAAAAATGCCCTAATGTCTTTCATCTTACATCTTAGTTTTCAGTTTGGCATCCTGTCTACCCTGCTACTCATTTCATTACCAAGATAAATGTATACTACTGCTTGCTAGGTAACAGAGTGGCCCTCATGTCAGACAACATCTTGCTTTAGCTTTATGATGTCAGCTTGCTAGGCAACAGAGTGGCCCTCATGTCAGACAACATCTTGCATTAGCTTTATGATGTCAGGTCGCTGCTGGACCAATCGTCCTTGAGGAAGCTGAGCACACAGGAGGATGAGATATCAGAAGTTATGCATTAGGCTACTATCTGTATTCAGGACTGCAAGGCAAATAGGCGGGGGGATGGTAAAGGACTCTAAACCACTTCAAAGCACTGGGGCCTTTTTGAAAGTGGGATGGAGATATAAACAAAAACAGAGATGATCCTTAACAACAATCCAACTTGAGAGTCAGAGTCCAACATACAGAGTGCAGGGGAAGAGGTTAAATAAGCTTCCTTCCGTGAGAATTTCACACTATCGTTCTAAAGTGAGGTAGTGCTTTTTAGCCTCAAAGGCAGCAATTTCCTCGAATGGAACATTGCAAGCACCTGGATCTAAAGCAGGCTTTAGTAGCATTGGAAGCAGTCAGTCTATTATAAACTATCAGGACCAACACAATGTGATCCATATTACTTCAATCTTGACACAAATTCTATTCAGGCACAGGCTCCGCCTATAAGGTAGTGAGGACATTCTGATGCTGTGAACGTCTTTTCAATGCCTAAAAGGAATGATTGCGATTTTTGCTTACCGTATAAATTTGTAAAATGATGCCGTATGCCGGAAGACTTTTTTTTTTTTTTTCTTCAGTCTCGGCACTGCAGAGAAACTCTGTTGTGAAACACTGCCACTGGTGGTCATTCAGTATAATCTGCAGATGGAAAAGTCCACTGTTAGCACATTTACTATAAGAAATACAAAAATCGGGTTTATTTTAGGGTAAATAGATCAATACTGTGGAGTCTGTAGAATTGTGAAAATCAACAGCTCATTAGAAAATCAAATCTCAATTTGTGTTATTAACCTCCTATACTTCTCGGAATCCTATGCCTCATGTGCTAACACTCTCTAAACAACTGTAGCACATACATTAGGACATAGATAAATAGATATTTTTCCAGCCAAGTGGCAGTGTGCCCTTCTCACTGCATTTGTTTTACGATAGGGTACACCAGTAGCAATTAAGCCAGCTGATCAGTTGAGAGAGGAAGGGTTATGCTACAGTTAATGGGAATAATAAAAACTATGAATAGCATAATTACCATCTTCATTTTAGCCAATTCCTACCAGTTCAGCAATAGTGATGTTGTGACTTTTTATGCTTAAAACTTACCATCATACACAATTGGAAAGCTCAAAAAATGCCCTAATGTCTTTCATCTTACATCTTAGTTTTCAGTTTGGCATCCTGTCTACCCTGCTACTCATTTCATTACCAAGATAAATGTATACTACTGCTTGCTAGGTAACAGAGTGGCCCTCATGTCAGACAACATCTTGCTTTAGCTTTATGATGTCAGCTTGCTAGGCAACAGAGTGGCCCTCATGTCAGACAACATCTTGCATTAGCTTTATGATGTCAGGTCGCTGCTGGACCAATCGTCCTTGAGGAAGCTGAGCACACAGGAGGATGAGATATCAGAAGTTATGCATTAGGCTACTATCTGTATTCAGGACTGCAAGGCAAATAGGCGGGGGGATGGTAAAGGACTCTAAACCACTTCAAAGCACTGGGGCCTTTTTGAAAGTGGGATGGAGATATAAACAAAAACAGAGATGATCCTTAACAACAATCCAACTTGAGAGTCAGAGTCCAACATACAGAGTGCAGGGGAAGAGGTTAAATAAGCTTCCTTCCGTGAGAATTTCACACTATCGTTCTAAAGTGAGGTAGTGCTTTTTAGCCTCAAAGGCAGCAATTTCCTCGAATGGAACATTGCAAGCACCTGGATCTAAAGCAGGCTTTAGTAGCATTGGAAGCAGTCAGTCTATTATAAACTATCAGGACCAACACAATGTGATCCATATTACTTCAATCTTGACACAAATTCTATTCAGGCACAGGCTCCGCCTATAAGGTAGTGAGGACATTCTGATGCTGTGAACGTCTTTTCAATGCCTAAAAGGAATGATTGCGATTTTTGCTTACCGTATAAATTTGTAAAATGATGCCGTATGCCGGAAGACTTTTTTTTTTTTTTTCTTCAGTCTCGGCACTGCAGAGAAACTCTGTTGTGAAACACTGCCACTGGTGGTCATTCAGTATAATCTGCAGATGGAAAAGTCCACTGTTAGCACATTTACTATAAGAAATACAAAAATCGGGTTTATTTTAGGGTAAATAGATCAATACTGTGGAGTCTGTAGAATTGTGAAAATCAACAGCTCATTAGAAAATCAAATCTCAATTTGTGTTATTAACCTCCTATACTTCTCGGAATCCTATGCCTCATGTGCTAACACTCTCTAAACAACTGTAGCACATACATTAGGACATAGATAAATAGATATTTTTCCAGCCAAGTGGCAGTGTGCCCTTCTCACTGCATTTGTTTTACGATAGGGTACACCAGTAGCAATTAAGCCAGCTGATCAGTTGAGAGAGGAAGGGTTATGCTACAGTTAATGGGAATAATAAAAACTATGAATAGCATAATTACCATCTTCATTTTAGCCAATTCCTACCAGTTCAGCAATAGTGATGTTGTGACTTTTTATGCTTAAAACTTACCATCATACACAATTGGAAAGCTCAAAAAATGCCCTAATGTCTTTCATCTTACATCTTAGTTTTCAGTTTGGCATCCTGTCTACCCTGCTACTCATTTCATTACCAAGATAAATGTATACTACTGCTTGCTAGGTAACAGAGTGGCCCTCATGTCAGACAACATCTTGCTTTAGCTTTATGATGTCAGCTTGCTAGGCAACAGAGTGGCCCTCATGTCAGACAACATCTTGCATTAGCTTTATGATGTCAGGTCGCTGCTGGACCAATCGTCCTTGAGGAAGCTGAGCACACAGGAGGATGAGATATCAGAAGTTATGCATTAGGCTACTATCTGTATTCAGGACTGCAAGGCAAATAGGCGGGGGGATGGTAAAGGACTCTAAACCACTTCAAAGCACTGGGGCCTTTTTGAAAGTGGGATGGAGATATAAACAAAAACAGAGATGATCCTTAACAACAATCCAACTTGAGAGTCAGAGTCCAACATACAGAGTGCAGGGGAAGAGGTTAAATAAGCTTCCTTCCGTGAGAATTTCACACTATCGTTCTAAAGTGAGGTAGTGCTTTTTAGCCTCAAAGGCAGCAATTTCCTCGAATGGAACATTGCAAGCACCTGGATCTAAAGCAGGCTTTAGTAGCATTGGAAGCAGTCAGTCTATTATAAACTATCAGGACCAACACAATGTGATCCATATTACTTCAATCTTGACACAAATTCTATTCAGGCACAGGCTCCGCCTATAAGGTAGTGAGGACATTCTGATGCTGTGAACGTCTTTTCAATGCCTAAAAGGAATGATTGCGATTTTTGCTTACCGTATAAATTTGTAAAATGATGCCGTATGCCGGAAGACTTTTTTTTTTTTTTCTTCAGTCTCGGCACTGCAGAGAAACTCTGTTGTGAAACACTGCCACTGGTGGTCATTCAGTATAATCTGCAGATGGAAAAGTCCACTGTTAGCACATTTACTATAAGAAATACAAAAATCGGGTTTATTTTAGGGTAAATAGATCAATACTGTGGAGTCTGTAGAATTGTGAAAATCAACAGCTCATTAGAAAATCAAATCTCAATTTGTGTTATTAACCTCCTATACTTCTCGGAATCCTATGCCTCATGTGCTAACACTCTCTAAACAACTGTAGCACATACATTAGGACATAGATAAATAGATATTTTTCCAGCCAAGTGGCAGTGTGCCCTTCTCACTGCATTTGTTTTACGATAGGGTACACCAGTAGCAATTAAGCCAGCTGATCAGTTGAGAGAGGAAGGGTTATGCTACAGTTAATGGGAATAATAAAAACTATGAATAGCATAATTACCATCTTCATTTTAGCCAATTCCTACCAGTTCAGCAATAGTGATGTTGTGACTTTTTATGCTTAAAACTTACCATCATACACAATTGGAAAGCTCAAAAAATGCCCTAATGTCTTTCATCTTACATCTTAGTTTTCAGTTTGGCATCCTGTCTACCCTGCTACTCATTTCATTACCAAGATAAATGTATACTACTGCTTGCTAGGTAACAGAGTGGCCCTCATGTCAGACAACATCTTGCTTTAGCTTTATGATGTCAGCTTGCTAGGCAACAGAGTGGCCCTCATGTCAGACAACATCTTGCATTAGCTTTATGATGTCAGGTCGCTGCTGGACCAATCGTCCTTGAGGAAGCTGAGCACACAGGAGGATGAGATATCAGAAGTTATGCATTAGGCTACTATCTGTATTCAGGACTGCAAGGCAAATAGGCGGGGGGATGGTAAAGGACTCTAAACCACTTCAAAGCACTGGGGCCTTTTTGAAAGTGGGATGGAGATATAAACAAAAACAGAGATGATCCTTAACAACAATCCAACTTGAGAGTCAGAGTCCAACATACAGAGTGCAGGGGAAGAGGTTAAATAAGCTTCCTTCCGTGAGAATTTCACACTATCGTTCTAAAGTGAGGTAGTGCTTTTTAGCCTCAAAGGCAGCAATTTCCTCGAATGGAACATTGCAAGCACCTGGATCTAAAGCAGGCTTTAGTAGCATTGGAAGCAGTCAGTCTATTATAAACTATCAGGACCAACACAATGTGATCCATATTACTTCAATCTTGACACAAATTCTATTCAGGCACAGGCTCCGCCTATAAGGTAGTGAGGACATTCTGATGCTGTGAACGTCTTTTCAATGCCTAAAAGGAATGATTGCGATTTTTGCTTACCGTATAAATTTGTAAAATGATGCCGTATGCCGGAAGACTTTTTTTTTTTTTTCTTCAGTCTCGGCACTGCAGAGAAACTCTGTTGTGAAACACTGCCACTGGTGGTCATTCAGTATAATCTGCAGATGGAAAAGTCCACTGTTAGCACATTTACTATAAGAAATACAAAAATCGGGTTTATTTTAGGGTAAATAGATCAATACTGTGGAGTCTGTAGAATTGTGAAAATCAACAGCTCATTAGAAAATCAAATCTCAATTTGTGTTATTAACCTCCTATACTTCTCGGAATCCTATGCCTCATGTGCTAACACTCTCTAAACAACTGTAGCACATACATTAGGACATAGATAAATAGATATTTTTCCAGCCAAGTGGCAGTGTGCCCTTCTCACTGCATTTGTTTTACGATAGGGTACACCAGTAGCAATTAAGCCAGCTGATCAGTTGAGAGAGGAAGGGTTATGCTACAGTTAATGGGAATAATAAAAACTATGAATAGCATAATTACCATCTTCATTTTAGCCAATTCCTACCAGTTCAGCAATAGTGATGTTGTGACTTTTTATGCTTAAAACTTACCATCATACACAATTGGAAAGCTCAAAAAATGCCCTAATGTCTTTCATCTTACATCTTAGTTTTCAGTTTGGCATCCTGTCTACCCTGCTACTCATTTCATTACCAAGATAAATGTATACTACTGCTTGCTAGGTAACAGAGTGGCCCTCATGTCAGACAACATCTTGCTTTAGCTTTATGATGTCAGCTTGCTAGGCAACAGAGTGGCCCCCATGTCAGACAACATCGTGCTTTAGCTTTATGATGTCAGCTTGCTAGGCAACAGAGTGGCCCTCATGTCAGACAACATCTTGCATTAGCTTTATGATGTCAGGTCGCTGCTGGACCAATCGTCCTTGAGGAAGCTGAGCACACAGGAGGATGAGATATCAGAAGTTATGCATTAGGCTACTATCTGTATTCAGGACTGCAAGGCAAATAGGCGGGGGGATGGTAAAGGAATCTAAACCACTTCAAAGCACTGGGGCCTTTTTGAAAGTGGGATGGAGATATAAACAAAAACAGAGATGATCCTTAACAACAATCCAACTTGAGAGTCAGAGTCCAACATACAGAGTGCAGGGGAAGAGGTTAAATAAGCTTCCTTCCGTGAGAATTTCACACTATCGTTCTAAAGTGAGGTAGTGCTTTTTAGCCTCAAAGGCAGCAATTTCCTCGAATGGAACATTGCAAGCACCTGGATCTAAAGCAGGCTTTAGTAGCATTGGAAGCAGTCAGTCTTTTATAAACTATCAGGACCAACACAATGTGATCCATATTACTTCAATCTTGACACAAATTCTATTCAGGCACAGGCTCCGCCTATAAGGTAGTGAGGACATTCTGATGCTGTGAACGTCTTTTCAATGCCTAAAAGGAATGATTGCGATTTTTGCTTACCGTATAAATTTGTAAAATGATGCCGTATGCCGGAAGACTTTTTTTTTTTTTCTTCAGTCTCGGCACTGCAGAGAAACTCTGTTGTGAAACACTGCCACTGGTGGTCATTCAGTATAATCTGCAGATGGAAAAGTCCACTGTTAGCACATTTACTATAAGAAATACAAAAATCGGGTTTATTTTAGGGTAAATAGATCAATACTGTGGAGTCTGTAGAATTGTGAAAATCAACAGCTCATTAGAAAATCAAATCTCAATTTGTGTTATTAACCTCCTATACTTCTCGGAATCCTATGCCTCATGTGCTAACACTCTCTAAACAACTGTAGCACATACATTAGGACATAGATAAATAGATATTTTTCCAGCCAAGTGGCAGTGTGCCCTTCTCACTGCATTTGTTTTACGATAGGGTACACCAGTAGCAATTAAGCCAGCTGATCAGTTGAGAGAGGAAGGGTTATGCTACAGTTAATGGGAATAATAAAAACTATGAATAGCATAATTACCATCTTCATTTTAGCCAATTCCTACCAGTTCAGCAATAGTGATGTTGTGACTTTTTATGCTTAAAACTTACCATCATACACAATTGGAAAGCTCAAAAAATGCCCTAATGTCTTTCATCTTACATCTTAGTTTTCAGTTTGGCATCCTGTTTACCCTGCTACTCATTTCATTACCAAGATAAATGTATACTACTGCTTGCTAGGTAACAGAGTGGCCCTCATGTCAGACAACATCTTGCTTTAGCTTTATGATGTCAGCTTGCTAGGCAACAGAGTGGCCCTCATGTCAGACAACATCTTGCATTAGCTTTATGATGTCAGGTCGCTGCTGGACCAATCGTCCTTGAGGAAGCTGAGCACACAGGAGGATGAGATATCAGAAGTTATGCATTAGGCTACTATCTGTATTCAGGACTGCAAGGCAAATAGGCGGGGGGATGGTAAAGGACTCTAAACCACTTCAAAGCACTGGGGCCTTTTTGAAAGTGGGATGGAGATATAAACAAAAACAGAGATGATCCTTAACAACAATCCAACTTGAGAGTCAGAGTCCAACATACAGAGTGCAGGGGAAGAGGTTAAATAAGCTTCCTTCCGTGAGAATTTCACACTATCGTTCTAAAGTGAGGTAGTGCTTTTTAGCCTCAAAGGCAGCAATTTCCTCGAATGGAACATTGCAAGCACCAGGATCTAAAGCAGGCTTTAGCAGCATTGGAAGCAGTCAGTCTATTATAAACTATCAGGACCAACACAATGTGATCCATATTACTTCAATCTTGACACAAATTCTATTCAGGCACAGGCTCCGCCTATAAGGTAGTGAGGACATTCTGATGCTGTGAACGTCTTTTCAATGCCTAAAAGGAATGATTGCGATTTTTGCTTACCGTATAAATTGGTAAAATGATGCCGTATGCCGGAAGACTTTTTTTTTTTTTTCTTCAGTCTCGGCACTGCAGAGAAACTCTGTTGTGAAACACTGCCACTGGTGGTCATTCAGTATAATCTGCAGATGGAAAAGTCCACTGTTAGCACATTTACTATAAGAAATACAAAAATCTGGTTTATTTTAGGGTAAATAGATCAATACTGTGGAGTCTGTAGAATTGTGAAAATCAACAGCTCATTAGAAAATCAAATCTCAATTTGTGTTATTAACCTCCTATACTTCTCGGAATCCTATGCCTCATGTGCTAACACTCTCTAAACAACTGTAGCACATACATTAGGACATAGATAAATAGATATTTTTCAGGCCAAGTGGCAGTGTGCCCTTCTCACTGCATTTGTTTTACGATAGGGTACACCAGTAGCAATTAAGCCAGCTGATCAGTTGAGAGAGGAAGGGTTATGCTACAGTTAATGGGAATAATAAAAACTATGAATAGCATAATTACCATCTTCATTTTAGCCAATTCCTACCAGTTCAGCAATAGTGATGTTGTAACTTTTTATGCTTAAAACTTACCATCATACACAATTAGAAAGCTCAAAAAATGCCCTAATGTCTTTCATCTTACATCTTAGTTTTCAGTTTGGCATCCTGTCTACCCTGCTACTCATTTCATTACCAAGATAAATGTATACTACTGCTTGCTAGGTAACAGAGTGGCCCTCATGTCAGACAACATCTTGCTTTAGCTTTATGATGTCAGCTTGCTAGGCAACAGAGTGGCCCTCATGTCAGACAACATCTTGCATTAGCTTTATGATGTCAGGTCGCTGCTGGACCAATCGTCCTTGAGGAAGCTGAGCACACAGGAGGATGAGATATCAGAAGTTATGCATTAGGCTACTATCTGTATTCAGGACTGCAAGGCAAATAGGCGGGGGGATGGTAAAGGAATCTAAACCACTTCAAAGCACTGGGGCCTTTTTGAAAGTGGGATGGAGATATAAACAAAAACAGAGATGATCCTTAACAACAATCCAACTTGAGAGTCAGAGTCCAACATACAGAGTGCAGGGGAAGAGGTTAAATAGGCTTCCTTCCGTGAGAATTTCACACTATCGTTCTAAAGTGAGGTAGTGCTTTTTAGCCTCAAAGGCAGCAATTTCCTCGAATGGAACATTGCAAGCACCTGGATCTAAAGCAGGCTTTAGTAGCATTGGAAGCAGTCAGTCTTTTATAAACTATCAGGACCAACACAATGTGATCCATATTACTTCAATCTTGACACAAATTCTATTCAGGCACAGGCTCCGCCTATAAGGTAGTGAGGACATTCTGATGCTGTGAACGTCTTTTCAATGCCTAAAAGGAATGATTGCGATTTTTGCTTACCGTATAAATTTGTAAAATGATGCCGTATGCCGGAAGACTTTTTTTTTTTTTTTCTTCAGTCTCGGCACTGCAGAGAAACTCTGTTGTGAAACACTGCCACTGGTGGTCATTCAGTATAATCTGCAGATGGAAAAGTCCACTGTTAGCACATTTACTATAAGAAATACAAAAATCGGGTTTATTTTAGGGTAAATAGATCAATACTGTGGAGTCTGTAGAATTGTGAAAATCAACAGCTCATTAGAAAATCAAATCTCAATTTGTGTTATTAACCTCCTATACTTCTCGGAATCCTATGCCTCATGTGCCAACACTCTCTAAACAACTGTAGCACATACATTAGGACATAGATAAATAGATATTTTTCCAGCCAAGTGGCAGTGTGCCCTTCTCACTGCATTTGTTTTACGATAGGGTACACCAGTAGCAATTAAGCCAGCTGATCAGTTGAGAGAGGAAGGGTTATGCTACAGTTAATGGGAATAATAAAAACTATGAATAGCATAATTACCATCTTCATTTTAGCCAATTCCTACCAGTTCAGCAATAGTGATGTTGTGACTTTTTATGCTTAAAACTTACCATCATACACAATTGGAAAGCTCAAAAAATGCCCTAATGTCTTTCATCTTACATCTTAGTTTTCAGTTTGGCATCCTGTCTACCCTGCTACTCATTTCATTACCAAGATAAATGTATACTACTGCTTGCTAGGTAACAGAGTGGCCCTCATGTCAGACAACATCTTGCTTTAGCTTTATGATGTCAGCTTGCTAGGCAACAGAGTGGCCCCCATGTCAGACAACATCGTGCTTTAGCTTTATGATGTCAGCTTGCTAGGCAACAGAGTGGCCCTCATGTCAGACAACAAATTGCATTAGCTTTATGATGTCAGGTCGCTGCTGGACCAATCGTCCTTGAGGAAGCTGAGCACACAGGAGGATGAGATATCAGAAGTTATGCATTAGGCTACTATCTGTATTCAGGACTGCAAGGCAAATAGGCGGGGGGATGGTAAAGGAATCTAAACCACTTCAAAGCACTGGGGCCTTTTTGAAAGTGGGATGGAGATATAAACAAAAACAGAGATGATCCTTAACAACAATCCAACTTGAGAGTCAGAGTCCAACATACAGAGTGCAGGGGAAGAGGTTAAATAGGCTTCCTTCCGTGAGAATTTCACACTATCGTTCTAAAGTGAGGTAGTGCTTTTTAGCCTCAAAGGCAGCAATTTCCTCGAATGGAACATTGCAAGCACCTGGATCTAAAGCAGGCTTTAGTAGCATTGGAAGCAGTCAGTCTTTTATAAACTATCAGGACCAACACAATGTGATCCATATTACTTCAATCTTGACACAAATTCTATTCAGGCACAGGCTCCGCCTATAAGGTAGTGAGGACATTCTGATGCTGTGAACGTCTTTTCAATGCCTAAAAGGAATGATTGCGATTTTTGCTTACCGTATAAATTTGTAAAATGATGCCGTATGCCGGAAGACTTTTTTTTTTTTTTTCTTCAGTCTCGGCACTGCAGAGAAACTCTGTTGTGAAACACTGCCACTGGTGGTCATTCAGTATAATCTGCAGATGGAAAAGTCCACTGTTAGCACATTTACTATAAGAAATACAAAAATCGGGTTTATTTTAGGGTAAATAGATCAATACTGTGGAGTCTGTAGAATTGTGAAAATCAACAGCTCATTAGAAAATCAAATCTCAATTTGTGTTATTAACCTCCTATACTTCTCGGAATCCTATGCCTCATGTGCCAACACTCTCTAAACAACTGTAGCACATACATTAGGACATAGATAAATAGATATTTTTCCAGCCAAGTGGCAGTGTGCCCTTCTCACTGCATTTGTTTTACGATAGGGTACACCAGTAGCAATTAAGCCAGCTGATCAGTTGAGAGAGGAAGGGTTATGCTACAGTTAATGGGAATAATAAAAACTATGAATAGCATAATTACCATCTTCATTTTAGCCAATTCCTACCAGTTCAGCAATAGTGATGTTGTGACTTTTTATGCTTAAAACTTACCATCATACACAATTAGAAAGCTCAAAAAATGCCCTAATGTCTTCCATCTTACATCTTAGTTTTCAGTTTGGCATCCTGTCTACCCTGCTACTCATTTCATTACCAAGATAAATGTATACTACTGCTTGCTAGGTAACAGAGTGGCCCTCATGTCAGACAACATCTTGCTTTAGCTTTATGATGTCAGCTTGCTAGGCAACAGAGTGGCCCCCATGTCAGACAACATCGTGCTTTAGCTTTATGATGTCAGCTTGCTAGGCAACAGAGTAGCCCTCATGTCAGAAAACATCTTGCATTAGCTTTATGATGTCAGGTCGCTGCTGGACCAATCGTCCTTGAGGAAGCTGAGCACACAGGAGGATGAGATATCAGAAGTTATGCATTAGGCTACTATCTGTATTCAGGACTGCAAGGCAAATAGGCGGGGGGATGGTAAAGGAATCTAAACCACTTCAAAGCACTGGGGCCTTTTTGAAAGTGGGATGGAGATATAAACAAAAACAGAGATGATCCTTAACAACAATCCAACTTGAGAGTCAGAGTCCAACATACAGAGTGCAGGGGAAGAGGTTAAATAAGCTTCCTTCCGTGAGAATTTCACACTATCGTTCTAAAGTGAGGTAGTGCTTTTTAGCCTCAAAGGCAGCAATTTCCTCGAATGGAACATTGCAAGCACCTGGATCTAAAGCAGGCTTTAGTAGCATTGGAAGCAGTCAGTCTATTATAAACTATCAGGACCAACACAATGTGATCCATATTACTTCAATCTTGACACAAATTCTATTCAGGCACAGGCTCCGCCTATAAGGTAGTGAGGACATTCTGATGCTGTGAACGTCTTTTCAATGCCTAAAAGGAATGATTGCGATTTTTGCTTACCGTATAAATTTGTAAAATGATTAGGCCTGGGCCAAAATTCCGTTCCGTTCGCGGAAGTTGCGATATTTTGGCATTCTCGCGTTCCGCGGAAAGCGCGAAGATGTCAAAATTTCCGCATTCCGCAGCTTAGCGATAATTTTTTTCTTGCTCGCGCTGTAAAACAATACATTCTCGCGCGCGCGCGATCGCCTTACCTGAATCCCTGCGTTCTCTGACAAGTTTTCTTGACCCGGTCGCGTTCTCCACGAGATGTTGGATTTTGGTAGCCATTTTGCGCTGTCTCGCGAGAGTTCGCGGCCGCATTCAAGTCATTTTTCACGCGATCACGTCATTTGTCGCGCGATCAGGTATTTCTTCTCGCGATCATGCACCGCGCGAGTATGAGAAGATTGAGATCTCGAACATGTCATTCTACATCGCGAGCCAGAGAATGAGGACGCGGGCACATGAAATCGAACGCGAACAGGAGAAAGAGACCGCGAACACGTCATATCCAACGCGACAGGGACAAAGAAGAGAACGCGATCATATCGTTTTCGACACGCCGGCGGAAGTAATGTGAAGCTGGAGAACTCAACAATGTAAAATTTACAATTTGGAGAGGAATATCGGCTCTAGCAGCATGAAACCATCTGCAAATACTGATTTTGGATGAAAAGAACTCCTTACATTCACATTTGGCTTTCCTTTTTTGTGCAAGGACTCCAGGATTCATTTTTTTTTTACAAAGTGGAGAGAGGGAGGAAGTGACACAGATTCTCCAACTTCCTGTTCCTGTCCAGCAGGCTCCTCCCAGTGCTTTGTCCATCTCCTGCTCATTCTGCCTTTGGATTTGGAGCTGGAAAGATCTCTCTTTTTGTCTGCTGCATCATTGCAATTGGATTTCAGGATTTTTGGAATAGGATATTTTACAAGTAAGTGGTTGTTGTGTTTGATTGTGGGCATTGCAGTTGTTGTGTAACTACAATTTATTTTTGATAATTAATTATCATCATTCCTTTTTTTTTTTTTTAATTTATTTTAATTTTGTGGGTTGTAGTAGTAGGCCCGAGCTAGCCATGGGCATGGCCTCATGGGTGTGTGTGTGCATGATGAAGCAACTGTTCCTTTTGTTTTTTGAATATATTTCATTTTCAATCACATTTAGGGCATGGATGGCATTGGATTGAGTTGGGGAAGTGTGTATTTTGGGGTGGCCTTGCTGATGTTGTTGGGGCTCTCCATGTGGCTGGTGGCCATTTTGAGGCCTAGGCCTGCAAGCTTGCCTGGCCTTGTCTGCCAGCAGGCCTGCTTTCATCCACTGCTACCAGAGCAGGTAGCCACAGCTTTAGTAATCTACTGTTTTCTGTGTGTTCTGTTGATTTTAGACATCATTTTGGGCATGGATGGCATTGGATTGAGTTGGGGAAGTGTGTATTTTGGGGTGGCCTTGCTGATGTTGTTGGGGCTCTCCATGTGGCTGGTGGCCATTTTGAGGCCTAGGCCTGCAAGCTTGCCTGCCCTTGTCTGCCAGCAGGCCTGCTTTCATCCACTGCTACCAGAGCAGGTAGCCACAGCTTTAGTAATCTACTGTTTTCTGTGTGTTCTGTTGATTTTAGACATCATTTTGGGCATGGATGCCATTGGATTGAGTTGGGGAAGTGTGTATTTTGGGGTGGCCTTGCTGATGCTGTTGGGGCTCGCCATGTGGCTGGTGGCCATTTTGAGGCCTAGGCCTGCAAGCTTGCCTGGCCTTGTCTGCCAGCAGGCCTGCTTTCATCCACTACTACCAGAGCAGGTAGCCACAGCTTTAGTAATCTACTGTTTTCTGTGTGTTCTGTTGATTTTAGACATCATTTTGGGCATGGATGGCATTGGATTGAGTTGGGGAAGTGTGTATTTTGGGGTGGCCTTGCTGATGTTGTTGGGGCTCTCCATGTGGCTGGTGGCCATTTTGAGGCCTAGGCCTGCAAGCTTGCCTGGCCTTGTCTGCCAGCAGGCCTGCTTTCATCCACTGCTACCAGAGCAGGTAGCCACAGCTTTAGTAATCTACTGTTTTCTGTGTGTTCTGTTGATTTTAGACATCATTTTGGGCATGGATGCCATTGGATTGAGTTGGGGAAGTGTGTATTTTGGGGTGGCCTTGCTGATGCTGTTGGGGCTCGCCATGTGGCTGGTGGCCATTTTGAGGCCTAGGCCTGCAAGCTTGCCTGGCCTTGTCTGCCAGCAGGCCTGCTTTCATCCACTACTACCAGAGCAGGTAGCCACAGCTTTAGTAATCTACTGTTTTCTGTGTGTTCTGTTGATTTTAGACATCATTTTGGGCATGGATGGCATTGGATTGAGTTGGGGAAGTGTGTATTTTGGGGTGGCCTTGCTGATGCTGTTGGGGCTCTCCATGTGGCTGGTGGCCATTTTGAGGCCTAGGCCTGCAAGCTTGCCTGGCCTTGTCTGCCAACAGGCCTGCTTTCATCCACTGCTACCAGAGCAGGTAGCCACAGCTTTAGTAATCTACTGTTTTCTGTGTGTTCTGTTGATTTTAGACATCATTTTGGGCATGGATGCCATTGGATTGAGTTGGGGAAGTGTGTATTTTGGGGTGGCCTTGCTGATGCTGTTGGGGCTCGCCATGTGGCTGGTGGCCATTTTGAGGCCTAGGCCTGCAAGCTTGCCTGCCCTTGTCTGCCAGCAGGCCTGCTTTCATCCACTACTACCAGAGCAGGTAGCCACAGCTTTAGTAATCTACTGTTTTCTGTGTGTTCTGTTGATTTTAGACATCATTTTGGGCATGGATGCCATTGGATTGAGTTGGGGAAGTGTGTATTTTGGGGTGGCCTTGCTGATGCTGTTGGGGCTCGCCATGTGGCTGGTGGCCATTTTGAGGCCTAGGCCTGCAAGCTTGCCTGCCCTTGTCTGCCAGCAGGCCTGCTTTCATCCACTACTACCAGAGCAGGTAGCCACAGCTTTAGTAATCTACTGTTTTCTGTGTGTTCTGTTGATTTTAGACATCATTTTGGGCATGGATGGCATTGGATTGAGTTGGGGAAGTGTGTATTTTGGGGTGGCCTTGCTGATGCTGTTGGGGCTCTCCATGTGGCTGGTGGCCATTTTGAGGCCTAGGCCTGCAAGCTTGCCTGGCCTTGTCTGCCAACAGGCCTGCTTTCATCCACTGCTACCAGAGCAGGTAGCCACAGCTTTAGTAATCTACTGTTTTCTGTGTGTTCTGTTGATTTTAGACATCATTTTGGGCATGGATGCCATTGGATTGAGTTGGGGAAGTGTGTATTTTGGGGTGGCCTTGCTGATGTTGTTGGGGCTCGCCATGTTGCTGGTGGCCATTTTGAGGCCTAGGCCTGCAAGCTTGCCTGGCCTTGTCTGCCAACAGGCCTGCTTTCATCCACTGCTACCAGAGCAGGTAGCCACAGCTTTATTGATCAAGTGTTTTCTATGTGATCTGTTGAATTTTTAGACATCACCTTCCTGAGAGTGTAGTGTGGCTGTACACAGTACTAGTAGTATAACATAGCTCTAGTTAAAAAAAATTCATAAATGGCTAGACTATCTTTTGTTTGCACTAGTACAGTACTAAGTAACTGAACCACAAAAACAAATGCAACATTTCACTGATGTTCTTCTCCTGTCTTCTTTGCTTTTAGGTGCACAAAAGACAGAGTAGGAGGTGTCATCGGCATCACCTGGCTACCCGTTGTACTGCCAGCCAGACAGAAGTCCTGCTGCGCATCACGCCCACGTGTGACCAGAACTTGTTGTGCATCTGCCTCCTGCCTGACGTCGGAATAAGATGGCCCCAAAGAAAGGTACCAGGTCCAGTACCAAGAAAGTTGCTGGTGAGAAGAAGGAACAGAAAAAGGAAGTGCCATTAACCACGACTGGTGGTGTGCCGGCCAAGGTTTTTTTTGGCACCAAAGCGTTGTCCGGGAACCAAGCTGGGAGCAGCACAGCGGTCCAGCAACCCCACCAACCTAGGCCCAAGGGCTTTACTGTCGCAGAGGTAGCCAGTCTACTAACGGGCAGCGGTGTTGAAGAAATGTCATTACCGCAAAGTAGTACACAATCAAGTTCAACGCAGGCGCAAACTCAGCAGATCAGTGTGCAGCCGGCGCAACCAGAACAGCAGCAGCAGCCGGCGCAACCAGAACAGCAGCAGCAGCCGGCGCAACCAGAACAGCAGCAGCAGCCGGCGCAACCAGAACAGCAGCAGCAGCCGGCGCAACCAGAACAGCAGCAGCAGCCGCCGCAACCAGAACAGCAGCAGCAGCCGCCGCAACCAGACCAGCAGCAGCAGCCGCCGCAACCAGACCAGCAGCAGCAGCCGCCGCAACCAGACCAGCAGCAGCAGCCGCCGCAACCAGAACAGCAGCAGCCGCCACAACAGCCCACCATAGTAGTTGTTGCTCCTGACGTAGGGGCATTTCAGGAAATCGAGCTTCCTGCAGACAAAGCGGAGCGAAGTCAAACCACTGTTCCAGAACATCTATTGTCTTCCAGACCACCAGCAAGGAAAAGGAGGCTTAGTCCATCATCTTCTTCTTCAAGCCCCGCTTCTGATGATCGTGATGACACTTGGGTCCCACCAGCTCGGTCTGAGAGTGAAGTACGCCACAAGACATTGCTTCTGAAAAGGAAGGTCCCAGAAAAACTGAGAGTTATGGAGGTAGATGTAGAAGAGGGGGGTGATGATGTTGATGAAGACGAGCCAGTCATCACGCACATTACTCCCGCCCCAAAGGGATTGGAGACCGACATTCTAACCCTATCCAGAAAGGCTGCTACTGAGCGGGATGCAGCACGGATCTCACCAACACAGGTTACACCACCACTACCTCCAGCTGCCATATTTTCCAAGGCCCGGCAGGGACCTACATCCAGCTCAACCACCTCAGTAGGAAGTGGTAGTAAAAGTCACAGTGTAGGTGGACAGGGTCACATATTTTCAAGGACCCCCTCAAGTTCATCTGGTGTTGAAAGTGGCACATCCAGCAGTGCCAGAAAGTTCTCCTCCCCAGTTTGGGACTTCTTTTCTGTTAGCGCCAAGGAGGAGAACGTTGCTATATGCGCAATTTGTCGGCAAGGTGTTCGGCGTGGTAAGCTTGGTACAAACTATGGTACCGGAGGACAAGCAAGTCATCTCAGAACACACCACACTATTGTGTGGGAGGATCACCTACTTAAGTTAAAAGAAAGTAGGAAAACTAAACCCTTTGAAGTTGGTCAGGAATCAGGGAGCGATATTATTGTGGTGGCAGGTGAAGAACAGGGAGGCATTTCTAGCCCTGTCTCCAGTAGTGCAGTCACTGCAGTGGTAACGCCCACATCCTCCTCAGTAACATCAGAGTGGCACCGCAGTAAGAGCCATACTCAGAGTGTGGGTGAGACACCAAGGCGACCGGCGGCGAGTACCTCAATGAGACAATCTGTGTCGTTGAGCCTTAGTGGGTTAATGGCACCACTAAGGAAAGTAAGCCAGCCTACCATTGACAGCATGTTTAGGTTGGAGGGGCAGTTCCAACGCAACCACCCAACGGCACGATTGTACAATGCGAAGCTGGCTAAAATGTTAGCGCTGGACCTTCTTCCTTTTTCATTTGTGGAAGGGGTGGGTTTCCTTGAATTTGTGTCTGCCATCTGCCCGAAATGGAAAGTTCCAAGCCGGTCCTATTTCGCAAGAATTGCTGTTCCGGCACTACATCATGATGTACTGGAATTGGTTGGACAAGCTTTGCAGAAGAGTGCTGTGCACAATATCCACCTGACAACAGACATGTGGACCAGTTGCCAAGCCACAGATTACATGTGTATCACTGCACACTGGATCTCTTTTGTGGGGGTTAAAGATCTACTATCTGCACGAGGTGTTGTTGACACAGCTGCGATTTTTGAAGGTACTCGGAAACATGCAACTGTAGCCATGTTCGCCATGGAGAAATCTCATACGGCTGAAAACATTTTAGAAGAGTTTCGCACCAAGGTTTTGGAATGGCTGCAGCCCAGAGGGCTTGGTATTGGTTTTGTTGCCACAGACAATGGCAGTAATGTACTTAAGGCCATGGAACTTGGTTCCTATTTCAGGGTTCCGTGTTTGGCACACTGCATAAACATTATAGTGCAAGACTTTCTGAAAAAAGAACCCATAGTAAGCAATTTACTGTCCATCTGCCGAAGAATATGCACTCATTTCAGCCATTCTTTTAAAGCTCGGAAGCAGCTGAGGATCTTCCAACGTGAGCGTAGGGTGCCAGTCAAGGCACTCATCCAGGAGGTGGCAACACGTTGGAACTCAACGTATTACATGCTTGATCGTCTGTACGAACAGCACAGGTCACTCAATGATTATGTCTGGTACAAAGGCAGTGATGCTAGTGTTAAAGGCATGACCCTTCAGAGGGAGCAATGGACCCTAATTCAATGCCTGACTGAGATGCTGTCTCCTTTTGAGGTCTTCACACGTGAAGTCAGCAAGGAGGACTGTACAATGGGCCAAGCGATCCCATTGTTGCAAATGCTAGAGCATGAGCTGAATAATGTGTCTGAATCCTACAAAGGTGTAGAGGACAGAAGGCAAGCCCATGACTTGGTGGAGAGCTTATCCAGGCGCTTATCAGAAAATGTAAGGATACAAAATAAAATTTTGTCACAAGACCATTACATTTGTGCCACAATTCTGGATCCACGTGCAAAATTAGGACTATTCCGTTCTTTTTCCGACACTGATGTTGCCCGCTACAAAAGTTGTATAGCTGAAGCAGCCATCAAGTTTGAAAACGAAGGGCTGCTAATTAAAAGCCCGCCACATCAACCCACAACAAGTACTGATACTGAAGCAGGCCATGCAGAATCAAGTGCAACTTCGTCGGCTGAGGGCAGTGCGGTTGGCTCACAATCGCAACACTCACCATCACCATCGACTACAAAAACAATAACTGGATCATTCGGCCGAGTACAATCATTATCAGATTGGTATGTAAAGATGGGCCGTAAGCACAGTGCTGATGCACAGAAAAAACAGCACAAAAGCTTACCAGCAGCAACCCTGAACATTGAGCGGATGGTCCAGGCCTATCTGGACGATCCAACAGAGGTGTACGTTGATCAAAACCCAGTGCAGTATTGGTATAGGAAAAGGTCTGAATGGCCACAGCTCAGCAGGCTGGCGATAAGCTATCTGGCTTGCCCTGTCGCAAGTGTCTCTTCCGAACGTGTTTTCAGTGCTGCTGGTTCCATTGTAACCTTGAGAAGGACCAGTCTATCTCCCAAAAACGTGGAGAGGTTAACAATGATCAAAATGAATCAGCACTTCATACCACCGAATTACACAATGCATGAATCAACAGAGGAAGATGAGGACAGCGGCTCAGGTGACGGTAGTATTGTGTCAGATGATTACCTACTACTGGAAGATCCCCCAGAGTTTGAGGACGAGCTATACTTCCCTGACAATTAGGCTCGCACTTACTGTCTTCCTCCCTTTTTTCCCCCTTTGTTTGTGTCTGTTGTTCCGGTTATAAACTTGTGAATCGCAACCAATGCATTATCACCGTCTTCTAATCTTCTAATTTAAGATACAAGTTTCAGGTGTCTGCCATTTGACACTACAGTCCTCAGAATCCAGCTCCTCCGCTCGATCATACTGCATCTCCTGGTCAATTCCATTTCCCTCATGAATGATGATTGGATGATGGTAACAACAAATTCAAACTTTCCTCGTCCTTCCAAAACAAGTGGACCATGAATCTGATGACTTCTATAGCTATCCTCCTTCAGAGCCGAGAGAGACTGGCCATTAACTGAAAATAAGATGCAACAGGTAATGATTGATGCCATGCATTGTCCGCAGAAAAGCAGACTGAGTGATGTAGATTTTGTTGTGTGTGTTGCGCATGAATGAATTGATGTAATTGTGCACTGCCACTAATCAACTTTCTACAGAACACACTAGTAATTACTAATTTTCCTCTTCTGGCAAACAAGAAATGTGTACTTCTCTCCTGCATCTTGGTGATACATTGCTTTTAATTCAATACAGGAAGGGCACTCACTCAATCTGCTGCGCAATGCAAATGACTGTGACTTAACAGCACCGTCCATCATGATGATGGCGAAAGAGACGGCCTGCAGCGTTAACGAGATGAGATGCAACAGGTAATGATTGATGCCATGCATTGGCCGCAGAATAGCAGACTGAATGATGTAGATTTTGTGGTGTGTTTCGCATGAATTGATGTAATTGTGCACTGCCACTAATCAACTTTCTACAGAACACACTAGTAATTACTAATTTTCCTCTTCTGGCAAACAAGAAATGTGTACTTCTCTCCTGCATCTTGGTGATACATTGCTTTTAATTCAATACAGGAAGGGCACTCACTCAATCTGCTGCGCAATGCAAATGACTGTGACTTAACAGCACCGTCCATCATGATGATGGCGAAAGAGACGGCCTGCAGCGTTAACGAGATGAGATGCAACAGGTAATGATTGATGCCATGCATTGGCCGCAGAATAGCAGACTGAATGATGTAGATTTTGTGGTGTGTTTCGCATGAATTGATGTAATTGTGCACTGCCACTAATCAACTTTCTACAGAACACACTAGTAATTACTAATTTTCCTCTTCTGGCAAACAAGAAATGTGTACTTCTCTCCTGCATCTTGGTGATACATTGCTTTTAATTCAATACAGGAAGGGCACTCACTCAATCTGCTGCGCAATGCAAATGACTGTGACTTAAACAGCACCGTCCGTCATGATGATGGCGAAAGAGACGGCCCGTTAACTTAAGATGAGAAGTAACAGGTAATAAATGATGATAATTAATGGCATGCATTGGACACCTGACTCTGAGCTATTGATCTTTGTGTTGGCGTTGTTTGTTGTGCACAAAGTGAATGATGTCAAAGTGTACTAGTGTTAATCTATCTTTCTGTACACAATAAAGAATGACTCAAGTCAGTAATATTTATATTTCTACTCTTGTTGTGTTCTAAAAATTACACTTGTACTGCAGGCCGATCTTCAGTCAGTAGAAGTATCAGAGCTGATGATGAAGTCAGGAGGATGTTTCATGAGTGGCATAAAACGGAAAAGCCTAAAGGTAAACACGTGAACCACAACCACAGCACACCCAAATGTCTGTGTAGAAGTTGAATAGAGTGTAGCGGTGGGATGACTGCAGTGCATTGATTTTACTAACTTTAACTGTAAAATGCTATGTCTGGAATGGATAATGTGCTTTGCGTTTGTCCAACTCTTTGAGAGAAAAAAAAAAGGACTCTAGTCTAAAGTGGTAACGTAGGATGTGCTAATGGTAAGCACTGTGGGCCTGATCTCTCCTGTTACTGTTGAAGGTCTATGCTGGAAACAGACTACAGTAGAGATGATGCATATGCATACATGCCACCTCGGAAAGTGTTCTTGTTGCACTACACCATCACTTGTGCATTTGTTTTCACTTTCTTTCTGAATATCCCCTTTGGTTTTCAATCTAAAATTACAGGCCGGGCCTTGTCCAAAACTTTGTAAAACATTACAATGCATATTAATTACCTTACCAATCAATCACCTTTTTATTCCAGCCGGGCAGTGGCGAGTGGTGAGGCGACACACCCTAGATTGATGGACGAGAGGAGCAAGAGGAATGCCGAGATGCAAAAAACCAGTCCACATTTTTGACCAGGATAAGACAGTAACAGTATCCACTTTTCACTTCTTTTAAAAAATTTGATTAATATCTTGTATACATTCTTTACAACAGTGTGTTCTTGGAGTTGTTATTATCAATCATCATTACGTTTTCTCTGTGTTTACGATTCTTCACTACCAATATTTAAAATTTCTATTTGCTATCTGTTAAAGTTTTAAGGCCGGAACAGAACAAGAACAAGAAATAGAAGTGTATGTAATCCGGGTCTCATCATGCATGCATTTCCTTTTTTATACCTTAACATATGGAATGGATATGGTATGGTAGTCTTCAATGATTGTCGTTTGTTTGTCTATGTATGCATACTGTTTTTCTATGTCAAACCTTTCCCAAAATCCCCCTTCCCATCCAATCAACGGACCCTAACCCTCTTCCCCCGGGCTGTGTGACTTATTGTCGAGGTGTAACTAAATTAAAAGTACACCAATACTTAATCACACACTTGCTGGGGCGGATGTGGTGAAAGCAACACTACTTCAATTTCAATGCAGAGCGATGATCTTCTTCTGCTTGCCCACCCATGAGTAGGATATTTCACAGGTTATTTTATTTAACAAAGGAACATATACCTCAGCATGAATTGCCGGCATTGATTTGATTTGTTTGTTGTCATTCCTCATATACAGCACTAACTGTTAGACTGTAGGCATAGCCAAGTCGACAAAACTATAGTTTGTAACTCTGTCTAGTAGGCTATCCTCATAATATCCAGCATTCATTTTTTTTGTCAAATATTTGAACATATAATTGTTGCTCGGTAAATTCTGTGATGTACTTCATTCAACTACTCCTCTAACAGTCTCTCAAAGGCGATTGACTATCTCCTTTTCTTTTTTTGGAAATGCTGCTACCCTGCCAGTGTATACTACTACTATACTACCACCACCACCCCAATCATGGCATGTATGAAAAAGGAAACCATCTTCACCATGCAGCCAGTGCTGTGCCACAGTTGGACATAAACATCAAGCACCGGTAAGAGAGAAGTTTGGGGGAGGCAGAATCAATAATGGACATGTCAATGATGTCAGTTTCAAACACCACTCCAAAGAATGCATAGTAGGACCAGTCAATGAGTGAGGTGTGTCGCATCTATCTGTTTGTGTCTTATACAGTCAGCAAATTATTGAAATCAAACACACGCTATGGGCGGCCATGCACCAGCAAAGAAACAGTGTGATGTAAAACAGTTACCCCACCTACAAAACATTAACAACATTGCATGTAACATAGAAAAATATATTTAATTGACCCTAACAAATAAACTAAACCCACAAAAGCTGACCCACCCCCCTCCCTAACCCCAACGACTGTCCATAGAAATAGAGAACGCCCAAACGAGTGAGGAAACAAACAGGAATTAAAAAAGGGGCAGTGACAGGGACTAACTGGTGGGGCGGGACTGGAGGAGGACACGAATCTGGTCCTCTAAATGGGCGACGCGGCGTCTAAGGCCGCGGCAGTTGCAACCACAGTGGGGGGGGGCACCGGAGATGGCACGGTGGCGGCGGGCAGCCGCCAGACGGTGGCGCCGTACCGCTGGAGGGCGGTGGCTGGGGCCCGGGGCACTGGAGGAGGCTTCAACTGCTGCTGCACTCTCCTCCTCCTCCTCGGCTAGGACCACCAGCCGCCGGTATTCCTGCTGGATTGCCTCCAGCTTCCGGCGCCGTGCCTTGGCGGCCAACTCCTTGCGGTTGATTTTCGGAGTAGCTGTGTATCAAAAAGAAAAAAACACGACAATTGTAAAATATAGTCTTAATAAAACAGTAGGACAAGGTAATTATTTATACACATAGTGGCATGGTAGAGTAGCACTATAAAATAAAGCACAGTAGTACATAACATTTTAAATGTCGCCCGTCCTTCTTCCTTCCACCTGTCTTACACTTTTTAGTTGAACAGTGCACCAGGTGCTCTTCTCCATAAAACTTTCAAAGCGGAGTTGAAATCAGATAGATGAGGCCATTGGTTACTCAATACTCTGGCTCCTAGTCCTATACCAATTAAAGGGAATTCTAGTCTTCTAGTTCACTCTTCAAACGTCCCCAAGAACTCATACTTACTTACGACATCGGATAGCGGGCGGACTTTGTCCGCCCGCCATCCGACTGCTAAAAAGGGTGGGGGTCCCGTGGGGACAATTAATTAGGATGATGCGCCCGGCACAGTGGCGGGCGCACCCTGTTATTTTAATTTTAAATTCTGGTTGGCTTTGCTGAAAGCAATGCTAAAATGTTGTGCTGCTTTTCCAAGCAAAACATGACGGGCCTCGCACGGAGCCTGTCACGTTTTGCTTTGAAAGTCGGGGGGTACCATAGCATCGGTAGGTACCCTCCATGGGGGCCCCCAAGCATACTCTGCAATGTGTGCATGCCTTTCCGTGGCGGACGGTAATGCCGCCACGCAAAGGCATTCCAAAATGCAGATTATATGGCTGCCGGTGTGGTGAGAGAGACACCACCGCCATATTGAACCCTTTTCCGCCTAGACATGTCTGAATATTTTCTACAGGGATGGCGGGAGGTTTGCCCCTGCTGTGACGGCAGTGAATTCCAGCCAGCCCGGCGGGGGCAATACGCCCACCATCCTAATGGGGCCCTAATTCACAACTTTACAGTATACATAGACATACAGTACACCTTTGCAGTGAGTGTGCTGTCAAGTTCAACAATAGTTAAAGATTATGAATCTAACTTACCACCGCCTGCCACTGGTGCTGCCACTCCCCCTCCGTTGCTATCTGCAACTGCCGCATCCTCGCCCTCGGCGTCGCCTTCGCTGGCCCCAGCAATGGTGGTCGGTAGTGCGCCTAGAAAACATTACACATTTATTAGGCAACATATACACCTCCCCCCTATTGATCAGTAGCAAGGTTGAAAAATGAGTTAATACTAACATAAATCACTAGTACAAATCAGGTAGTAGTAGAGTAGACACTAAGTTATATGATCATTGTAGCATTTGCTTGATTAGCCCTAGCCATGCACATGTGACGTTACCTTTACCTTGCAGCTTCTTAAGACACCTTTGAGCCCACATGACCTGCCTCACACTGCTACTGTCTAGTCTACGCGCTGCGTACAGGCGGTCAACAAACATTAACCAGCCACTTTTTTAGGAAGAACTGGTGTACTACTGTTACTGTTAGTCCATATTGCTTATCCATAGATGCTACACTTTTTGGCACGGCTGAGAAATGCTTGCAAGTTGCAATATACTAACGCACACCATTTCTTTTTTCGCATTACAGACGCAAGATTCGCTTCTACGAACCAGAGCTTCTGAACGATGCACCAACTACCAGTACTAGGTTCTTCTGAGGTGAGGGGTCCCTTCACTCACATCTTCATTTATAAATGTATATAAACTAAATTGCTATGGGATGGTGGTGCTGCCTTCCACCACTTCAGTTATCATGATTTAATTCCCAACTGTATTAGTGTAACAATGTATTTTGTTTTAATGTTATTGATTTGCCGGTTGGTGCTGCTAAGATAACAGTGTACAGACCTTCTCAAATTGAAATAAAAATTTTAAACTTACATAGACTTCGTGGTATTTGGTGTGGAGTGGACTAACTTACACGATTGAGCAAATTAAAGTAAGGGTGTGCATGTGAATTGCTTCCACGACAGAGGTTGGGTGTGTTAATGTTCTGGGTTGTCTACTTGTTGGTTGTCTTGGGGGGAGGGTTCCGAGACCTAATAGGTATGACAAGACAGTACTATAGTCAAGCAGTGGAATTGTGGTGGGTGCGGAATTTCTGATTGAGGTGTGCAAGGAAGGTCCAACCTACCATCACCAACATCCTATTTTCTGGTGCAAATGTATGTGCAAGATCCCTACAACAGTTGTATGTCCTATAGGGTATCATATCAAAATATTAAGAAATCTGGTAGGGCTGTTGCTGTGAATTTTCAAAGCCTAAACATCAACAAGAGTAAAAAGTAGTACAAGACAACGACCCAACGGATTGTACGAGCTACTGGTGAATATGAGTTTTATATTACAACCTTTCACAAAGAGTGCCACTGGGCAAGACTAGCTACTACAGTACAGACAGACAGACTGATAGTATGTAGTAGTACTCAGTCATCGTAGCGGAGGCAGGGATAAGCTTTTTGAAACCGTACAGATCGAAGGATAATTGGTGGTAAAAAAATAGCATTTGGAAACACACTATAGTTCGGGAGAAATGGGGCAGTAAAAGTTATGGAATAAGAAATATTATTAAAAACAAGAAGACTTACTGGGGCCAGCAGAGGAGCCCTCAGCGGTGTCCTCCTCGTGGTGTTCCTGTCCCGCCGACTGCCCAGTCCCTGCCCGTCTGCCCCTGGGTGCTGATGAACAGGAAAGATATAAGAAAGACAAACATTGATGGATGGTGTCAACTTAAGCAAATACAATTTTTTTCAACAACGGTCAAAAAACACTTATCTAAACAATTGCAATAACTACATTGACCGATCTCATCTGGTCAACATGTAATATCGGGGGATTCGCAGTTCGACTACTTAAGTTACTATTTATCAACAGTAATCCATTCTTCCATTCTGATTCCAGAAAACTAAGTTACAAGTAAGCCTAAGTATTAGTACAACCTACCACCCAACCTAGCCCACCTATTCCAGGCATGCCAATTGTACATTAAGTATGCATTTCGACTGTATTCCTCAGCAATGTGTATGATCCAATCATGGAGGACACATTAACATGACTACATTTTTTGTATATACACAATTTTGGTTTGATTGATGCTCATCTGCTACTGCTAAGTAACTGCAAAGCCTACCTCCACTCATTGAACAAACTAGAAAGGTTCTAAAGACTGGCGTACTAGCAGCACGTCACGTAACTGAGTGAGGGGGCATCACGCATACCACTAACCAATTAGAAGCTCATACAAAGTACCTAAACCTATGTATCAATCCGCCCCTATCTATTAGTGACAGGACAAAGTAAGGAGTGGACATGAGTCACTGTAGCATTACGTAACTTAATTTCTCTAAAATAAACTCGTAAAGAATCACGCTAAGCAAGCGCAAACGCAAAGCTGCAAACAAGTAAGATTAGTAGTAGCGCAGAAGAGCACCTGTGTCATAATCACAGAAGACTTTTAAACATTATTAACCTGGAATGTATTGCAAGCAGCAACATTCTATCTGGTTGGAAGGAAAAAAAGATATTCGCAATATATAACATAGAGCAGAAGAACAGACACAAAGTTGTAATAATTAAATAGGTACTCACCAAGCCCCGGGACCTCCACTCCTAGCAGGTCCAGCAGGTCCTGCTCACGGTCCAGGATGTCGGACCACCGGTGCGTCAGCTGTGCCTGGGTGCGCCGGACCCCAGAGATGCGAGACACTGCCCGGCGCACCTTCCCCCACCGCTGCCGACGCTCCCGGAGGCCGTACCCGGACCCAGGCCTGCCACCTGCTGCCAGGGTTGAGGGGAGGTGGCGCTGCACAAAGAAAATTAGTGCAGCCAACTCCGCCTCCCCAAATAAGGCCCGTGCATGCACCCCTTGTGGGCGCCGCCTTCCGCAAGGAAGGCGGTCGCGGCTCTGGCTGCGCCGGCGAACAGCCCTGCCCTTGGACATGGTTCTGGGGACGGGGCGGGAAAGAAAAGGTAAAATAAATAAAGGAGTAAAGGAAATAAATAGCAGGCAATACACAGAGAAAAAGTAGCTAAAAAACAAAAAAAAAGGTACACAAAAACCAAAAATATAGAGGCAGGAAAATAGTTAGAGAAATAATAAGTAATAAAGATCCGAAAAAAGTGGCTATAAACAAAGGATTGAAAAGATTTAGGGAGGATTGAAAATCAGGCCCCAGAACCATGCAATAGAGTGGAAAACAAGATGGCCGCGCCCGTTGCGACCACGTGGGCAAGTTCGCGCGATATTTTCTCCCTGAGCAAGCAAAAAGCAACGCGATCAAGTAAAAGCGATCGCGAACAGGAAATATCGACCGCGAACATGCAATGCGCGACCCGGAACAGGAAGTAAACAACGCCAGAGGGCGGGACAAGTGAAAACAAGATGGCCGCGCCCATGAGCGACCGCATGGGTAAGTTGGCGACCCGCGAACACGCAAAAAATACCGCGAACAGGCGGCAAAAACACTTCCGCATCTTCGCGATATTTCCGGCGTGTTTGCGGAGATTTTCTGCAATCTCGCGATAATTTGCGGAGGTTAATTCCGCAAATTCCGCCCACCCCTAAAAATGATGCCGTATGCCGGAAGACTTTTTTTTTTTTTTTCTTCAGTCTCGGCACTGCAGAGAAACTCTGTTGTGAAACACTGCCACTGGTGGTCATTCAGTATAATCTGCAGATGGAAAAGTCCACTGTTAGCACATTTACTATAAGAAATACAAAAATCGGGTTTATTTTAGGGTAAATAGATCAATACTGTGGAGTCTGTAGAATTGTGAAAATCAACAGCTCATTAGAAAATCAAATCTCAATTTGTGTTATTAACCTCCTATACTTCTCGGAATCCTATGCCTCATGTGCTAACACTCTAAACAACTGTAGCACATACATTAGGACATAGATAAATAGATATTTTTCCAGCCAAGTGGCAGTGTGCCCTTCTCACTGCATTTGTTTTACGATAGGGTACACCAGTAGCAATTAAGCCAGCTGATCAGTTGAGAGAGGAAGGGTTATGCTACAGTTAATGGGAATAATAAAAACTATGAATAGCATAATTACCATCTTCATTTTAGCCAATTCCTACCAGTTCAGCAATAGTGATGTTGTGACTTTTTATGCTTAAAACTTACCATCATACACAATTGGAAAGCTCAAAAAATGCCCTAATGTCTTTCATCTTACATCTTAGTTTTCAGTTTGGCATCCTGTCTACCCTGCTACTCATTTCATTACCAAGATAAATGTATACTACTGCTTGCTAGGTAACAGAGTGGCCCTCATGTCAGACAACATCTTGCTTTAGCTTTATGATGTCAGCTTGCTAGGCAACAGAGTGGCCCTCATGTCAGACAACATCTTGCATTAGCTTTATGATGTCAGGTCGCTGCTGGACCAATCGTCCTTGAGGAAGCTGAGCACACAGGAGGATGAGATATCAGAAGTTATGCATTAGGCTACTATCTGTATTCAGGACTGCAAGGCAAATAGGCGGGGGGATGGTAAAGGACTCTAAACCACTTCAAAGCACTGGGGCCTTTTTGAAAGTGGGATGGAGATATAAACAAAAACAGAGATGATCCTTAACAACAATCCAACTTGAGAGTCAGAGTCCAACATACAGAGTGCAGGGGAAGAGGTTAAATAAGCTTCCTTCCGTGAGAATTTCACACTATCGTTCTAAAGTGAGGTAGTGCTTTTTAGCCTCAAAGGCAGCAATTTCCTCGAATGGAACATTGCAAGCACCTGGATCTAAAGCAGGCTTTAGTAGCATTGGAAGCAGTCAGTCTATTATAAACTATCAGGACCAACACAATGTGATCCATATTACTTCAATCTTGACACAAATTCTATTCAGGCACAGGCTCCGCCTATAAGGTAGTGAGGACATTCTGATGCTGTGAACGTCTTTTCAATGCCTAAAAGGAATGATTGCGATTTTTGCTTACCGTATAAATTTGTAAAATGATGCCGTATGCCGGAAGACTTTTTTTTTTTTTTTCTTCAGTCTCGGCACTGCAGAGAAACTCTGTTGTGAAACACTGCCACTGGTGGTCATTCAGTATAATCTGCAGATGGAAAAGTCCACTGTTAGCACATTTACTATAAGAAATACAAAAATCGGGTTTATTTTAGGGTAAATAGATCAATACTGTGGAGTCTGTAGAATTGTGAAAATCAACAGCTCATTAGAAAATCAAATCTCAATTTGTGTTATTAACCTCCTATACTTCTCGGAATCCTATGCCTCATGTGCTAACACTCTCTAAACAACTGTAGCACATACATTAGGACATAGATAAATAGATATTTTTCCAGCCAAGTGGCAGTGTGCCCTTCTCACTGCATTTGTTTTACGATAGGGTACACCAGTAGCAATTAAGCCAGCTGATCAGTTGAGAGAGGAAGGGTTATGCTACAGTTAATGGGAATAATAAAAACTATGAATAGCATAATTACCATCTTCATTTTAGCCAATTCCTACCAGTTCAGCAATAGTGATGTTGTGACTTTTTATGCTTAAAACTTACCATCATACACAATTGGAAAGCTCAAAAAATGCCCTAATGTCTTTCATCTTACATCTTAGTTTTCAGTTTGGCATCCTGTCTACCCTGCTACTCATTTCATTACCAAGATAAATGTATACTACTGCTTGCTAGGTAACAGAGTGGCCCTCATGTCAGACAACATCTTGCTTTAGCTTTATGATGTCAGCTTGCTAGGCAACAGAGTGGCCCCCATGTCAGACAACATCGTGCTTTAGCTTTATGATGTCAGCTTGCTAGGCAACAGAGTGGCCCTCATGTCAGACAACATCTTGCATTAGCTTTATGATGTCAGGTCGCTGCTGGACCAATCGTCCTTGAGGAAGCTGAGCACACAGGAGGATGAGATATCAGAAGTTATGCATTAGGCTACTATCTGTATTCAGGACTGCAAGGCAAATAGGCGGGGGGATGGTAAAGGAATCTAAACCACTTCAAAGCACTGGGGCCTTTTTGAAAGTGGGATGGAGATATAAACAAAAACAGAGATGATCCTTAACAACAATCCAACTTGAGAGTCAGAGTCCAACATACAGAGTGCAGGGGAAGAGGTTAAATAAGCTTCCTTCTGTGAGAATTTCACACTATCGTTCTAAAGTGAGGTAGTGCTTTTTAGCCTCAAAGGCAGCAATTTCCTCGAATGGAACATTGCAAGCACCTGGATCTAAAGCAGGCTTTAGTAGCATTGGAAGCAGTCAGTCTTTTATAAACTATCAGGACCAACACAATGTGATCCATATTACTTCAATCTTGACACAAATTCTATTCAGGCACAGGCTCCGCCTATAAGGTAGTGAGGACATTCTGATGCTGTGAACGTCTTTTCAATGCCTAAAAGGAATGATTGCGATTTTTGCTTACCGTATAAATTGGTAAAATGATGCCGTATGCCGGAAGACTTTTTTTTTTTTCTTCAGTCTCGGCACTGCAGAGAAACTCTGTTGTGAAACACTGCCACTGGTGGTCATTCAGTATAATCTGCAGATGGAAAAGTCCACTGTTAGCACATTTACTATAAGAAATACAAAAATCGGGTTTATTTTAGGGTAAATAGATCAATACTGTGGAGTCTGTAGAATTGTGAAAATCAACAGCTCATTAGAAAATCAAATCTCAATTTGTGTTATTAACCTCTTATACTTCTCGGAATCCTATGCCTCATGTGCTAACACTCTAAACAACTGTAGCACATACATTAGGACATAGATAAATAGATATTTTTCCAGCCAAGTGGCAGTGTGCCCTTCTCACTGCATTTGTTTTACGATAGGGTACACCAGTAGCAATTAAGCCAGCTGATCAGTTGAGAGAGGAAGGGTTATGCTACAGTTAATGGGAATAATAAAAACTATGAATAGCATAATTACCATCTTCATTTTAGCCAATTCCTACCAGTTCAGCAATAGTGATGTTGTGACTTTTTATGCTTAAAACTTACCATCATACACAATTGGAAAGCTCAAAAAATGCCCTAATGTCTTTCATCTTACATCTTAGTTTTCAGTTTGGCATCCTGTCTACCCTGCTACTCATTTCATTACCAAGATAAATGTATACTACTGCTTGCTAGGTAACAGAGTGGCCCTCATGTCAGACAACATCTTGCTTTAGCTTTATGATGTCAGCTTGCTAGGCAACAGAGTGGCCCTCATGTCAGACAACATCTTGCATTAGCTTTATGATGTCAGGTCGCTGCTGGACCAATCGTCCTTGAGGAAGCTGAGCACACAGGAGGATGAGATATCAGAAGTTATGCATTAGGCTACTATCTGTATTCAGGACTGCAAGGCAAATAGGCGGGGGGATGGTAAAGGACTCTAAACCACTTCAAAGCACTGGGGCCTTTTTGAAAGTGGGATGGAGATATAAACAAAAACAGAGATGATCCTTAACAACAATCCAACTTGAGAGTCAGAGTCCAACATACAGAGTGCAGGGGAAGAGGTTAAATAAGCTTCCTTCCGTGAGAATTTCACACTATCGTTCTAAAGTGAGGTAGTGCTTTTTAGCCTCAAAGGCAGCAATTTCCTCGAATGGAACATTGCAAGCACCTGGATCTAAAGCAGGCTTTAGTAGCATTGGAAGCAGTCAGTCTATTATAAACTATCAGGACCAACACAATGTGATCCATATTACTTCAATCTTGACACAAATTCTATTCAGGCACAGGCTCCGCCTATAAGGTAGTGAGGACATTCTGATGCTGTGAACGTCTTTTCAATGCCTAAAAGGAATGATTGCGATTTTTGCTTACCGTATAAATTTGTAAAATGATGCCGTATGCCGGAAGACTTTTTTTTTTTTTTTCTTCAGTCTCGGCACTGCAGAGAAACTCTGTTGTGAAACACTGCCACTGGTGGTCATTCAGTATAATCTGCAGATGGAAAAGTCCACTGTTAGCACATTTACTATAAGAAATACAAAAATCGGGTTTATTTTAGGGTAAATAGATCAATACTGTGGAGTCTGTAGAATTGTGAAAATCAACAGCTCATTAGAAAATCAAATCTCAATTTGTGTTATTAACCTCCTATACTTCTCGGAATCCTATGCCTCATGTGCTAACACTCTCTAAACAACTGTAGCACATACATTAGGACATAGATAAATAGATATTTTTCCAGCCAAGTGGCAGTGTGCCCTTCTCACTGCATTTGTTTTACGATAGGGTACACCAGTAGCAATTAAGCCAGCTGATCAGTTGAGAGAGGAAGGGTTATGCTACAGTTAATGGGAATAATAAAAACTATGAATAGCATAATTACCATCTTCATTTTAGCCAATTCCTACCAGTTCAGCAATAGTGATGTTGTGACTTTTTATGCTTAAAACTTACCATCATACACAATTGGAAAACTCAAAAAATGCCCTAATGTCTTTCATCTTACATCTTAGTTTTCAGTTTGGCATCCTGTCTACCCTGCTACTCATTTCATTACCAAGATAAATGTATACTACTGCTTGCTAGGTAACAGAGTGGCCCTCATGTCAGACAACATCTTGCTTTAGCTTTATGATGTCAGCTTGCTAGGCAACAGAGTGGCCCCCATGTCAGACAACATCGTGCTTTAGCTTTATGATGTCAGCTTGCTAGGCAACAGAGTGGCCCTCATGTCAGACAACATCTTGCATTAGCTTTATGATGTCAGGTCGCTGCTGGACCAATCGTCCTTGAGGAAGCTGAGCACACAGGAGGATGAGATATCAGAAGTTATGCATTAGGCTACTATCTGTATTCAGGACTGCAAGGCAAATAGGCGGGGGGATGGTAAAGGAATCTAAACCACTTCAAAGCACTGGGGCCTTTTTGAAAGTGGGATGGAGATATAAACAAAAACAGAGATGATCCTTAACAACAATCCAACTTGAGAGTCAGAGTCCAACATACAGAGTGCAGGGGAAGAGGTTAAATAAGCTTCCTTCTGTGAGAATTTCACACTATCGTTCTAAAGTGAGGTAGTGCTTTTTAGCCTCAAAGGCAGCAATTTCCTCGAATGGAACATTGCAAGCACCTGGATCTAAAGCAGGCTTTAGTAGCATTGGAAGCAGTCAGTCTTTTATAAACTATCAGGACCAACACAATGTGATCCATATTACTTCAATCTTGACACAAATTCTATTCAGGCACAGGCTCCGCCTATAAGGTAGTGAGGACATTCTGATGCTGTGAACGTCTTTTCAATGCCTAAAAGGAATGATTGCGATTTTTGCTTACCGTATAAATTGGTAAAATGATGCCGTATGCCGGAAGACTTTTTTTTTTTTTCTTCAGTCTCGGCACTGCAGAGAAACTCTGTTGTGAAACACTGCCACTGGTGGTCATTCAGTATAATCTGCAGATGGAAAAGTCCACTGTTAGCACATTTACTATAAGAAATACAAAAATCGGGTTTATTTTAGGGTAAATAGATCAATACTGTGGAGTCTGTAGAATTGTGAAAATCAACAGCTCATTAGAAAATCAAATCTCAATTTGTGTTATTAACCTCTTATACTTCTCGGAATCCTATGCCTCATGTGCTAACACTCTAAACAACTGTAGCACATACATTAGGACATAGATAAATAGATATTTTTCCAGCCAAGTGGCAGTGTGCCCTTCTCACTGCATTTGTTTTACGATAGGGTACACCAGTAGCAATTAAGCCAGCTGATCAGTTGAGAGAGGAAGGGTTATGCTACAGTTAATGGGAATAATAAAAACTATGAATAGCATAATTACCATCTTCATTTTAGCCAATTCCTACCAGTTCAGCAATAGTGATGTTGTGACTTTTTATGCTTAAAACTTACCATCATACACAATTGGAAAGCTCAAAAAATGCCCTAATGTCTTTCATCTTACATCTTAGTTTTCAGTTTGGCATCCTGTCTACCCTGCTACTCATTTCATTACCAAGATAAATGTATACTACTGCTTGCTAGGTAACAGAGTGGCCCTCATGTCAGACAACATCTTGCTTTAGCTTTATGATGTCAGCTTGCTAGGCAACAGAGTGGCCCTCATGTCAGACAACATCTTGCATTAGCTTTATGATGTCAGGTCGCTGCTGGACCAATCGTCCTTGAGGAAGCTGAGCACACAGGAGGATGAGATATCAGAAGTTATGCATTAGGCTACTATCTGTATTCAGGACTGCAAGGCAAATAGGCGGGGGGATGGTAAAGGACTCTAAACCACTTCAAAGCACTGGGGCCTTTTTGAAAGTGGGATGGAGATATAAACAAAAACAGAGATGATCCTTAACAACAATCCAACTTGAGAGTCAGAGTCCAACATACAGAGTGCAGGGGAAGAGGTTAAATAAGCTTCCTTCCGTGAGAATTTCACACTATCGTTCTAAAGTGAGGTAGTGCTTTTTAGCCTCAAAGGCAGCAATTTCCTCGAATGGAACATTGCAAGCACCTGGATCTAAAGCAGGCTTTAGTAGCATTGGAAGCAGTCAGTCTATTATAAACTATCAGGACCAACACAATGTGATCCATATTACTTCAATCTTGACACAAATTCTATTCAGGCACAGGCTCCGCCTATAAGGTAGTGAGGACATTCTGATGCTGTGAACGTCTTTTCAATGCCTAAAAGGAATGATTGCGATTTTTGCTTACCGTATAAATTTGTAAAATGATGCCGTATGCCGGAAGACTTTTTTTTTTTTTTTCTTCAGTCTCGGCACTGCAGAGAAACTCTGTTGTGAAACACTGCCACTGGTGGTCATTCAGTATAATCTGCAGATGGAAAAGTCCACTGTTAGCACATTTACTATAAGAAATACAAAAATCGGGTTTATTTTAGGGTAAATAGATCAATACTGTGGAGTCTGTAGAATTGTGAAAATCAACAGCTCATTAGAAAATCAAATCTCAATTTGTGTTATTAACCTCCTATACTTCTCGGAATCCTATGCCTCATGTGCCAACACTCTCTAAACAACTGTAGCACATACATTAGGACATAGATAAATAGATATTTTTCCAGCCAAGTGGCAGTGTGCCCTTCTCACTGCATTTGTTTTACGATAGGGTACACCAGTAGCAATTAAGCCAGCTGATCAGTTGAGAGAGGAAGGGTTATGCTACAGTTAATGGGAATAATAAAAACTATGAATAGCATAATTACCATCTTCATTTTAGCCAATTCCTACCAGTTCAGCAATAGTGATGTTGTGACTTTTTATGCTTAAAACTTACCATCATACACAATTAGAAAGCTCAAAAAATGCCCTAATGTCTTCCATCTTACATCTTAGTTTTCAGTTTGGCATCCTGTCTACCCTGCTACTCATTTCATTACCAAGATAAATGTATACTACTGCTTGCTAGGTAACAGAGTGGCCCTCATGTCAGACAACATCTTGCTTTAGCTTTATGATGTCAGCTTGCTAGGCAACAGAGTGGCCCCCATGTCAGACAACATCGTGCTTTAGCTTTATGATGTCAGCTTGCTAGGCAACAGAGTAGCCCTCATGTCAGAAAACATCTTGCATTAGCTTTATGATGTCAGGTCGCTGCTGGACCAATCGTCCTTGAGGAAGCTGAGCACACAGGAGGATGAGATATCAGAAGTTATGCATTAGGCTACTATCTGTATTCAGGACTGCAAGGCAAATAGGCGGGGGGATGGTAAAGGAATCTAAACCACTTCAAAGCACTGGGGCCTTTTTGAAAGTGGGATGGAGATATAAACAAAAACAGAGATGATCCTTAACAACAATCCAACTTGAGAGTCAGAGTCCAACATACAGAGTGCAGGGGAAGAGGTTAAATAAGCTTCCTTCCGTGAGAATTTCACACTATCGTTCTAAAGTGAGGTAGTGCTTTTTAGCCTCAAAGGCAGCAATTTCCTCGAATGGAACATTGCAAGCACCTGGATCTAAAGCAGGCTTTAGTAGCATTGGAAGCAGTCAGTCTATTATAAACTATCAGGACCAACACAATGTGATCCATATTACTTCAATCTTGACACAAATTCTATTCAGGCACAGGCTCCGCCTATAAGGTAGTGAGGACATTCTGATGCTGTGAACGTCTTTTCAATGCCTAAAAGGAATGATTGCGATTTTTGCTTACCGTATAAATTTGTAAAATGATGCCGTATGCCGGAAGACTTTTTTTTTTTTTTTCTTCAGTCTCGGCACTGCAGAGAAACTCTGTTGTGAAACACTGCCACTGGTGGTCATTCAGTATAATCTGCAGATGGAAAAGTCCACTGTTAGCACATTTACTATAAGAAATACAAAAATCGGGTTTATTTTAGGGTAAATAGATCAATACTGTGGAGTCTGTAGAATTGTGAAAATCAACAGCTCATTAGAAAATCAAATCTCAATTTGTGTTATTAACCTCCTATACTTCTCGGAATCCTATGCCTCATGTGCTAACACTCTAAACAACTGTAGCACATACATTAGGACATAGATAAATAGATATTTTTCCAGCCAAGTGGCAGTGTGCCCTTCTCACTGCATTTGTTTTACGATAGGGTACACCAGTAGCAATTAAGCCAGCTGATCAGTTGAGAGAGGAAGGGTTATGCTACAGTTAATGGGAATAATAAAAACTATGAATAGCATAATTACCATCTTCATTTTAGCCAATTCCTACCAGTTCAGCAATAGTGATGTTGTGACTTTTTATGCTTAAAACTTACCATCATACACAATTGGAAAGCTCAAAAAATGCCCTAATGTCTTTCATCTTACATCTTAGTTTTCAGTTTGGCATCCTGTCTACCCTGCTACTCATTTCATTACCAAGATAAATGTATACTACTGCTTGCTAGGTAACAGAGTGGCCCTCATGTCAGACAACATCTTGCTTTAGCTTTATGATGTCAGCTTGCTAGGCAACAGAGTGGCCCTCATGTCAGACAACATCTTGCATTAGCTTTATGATGTCAGGTCGCTGCTGGACCAATCGTCCTTGAGGAAGCTGAGCACACAGGAGGATGAGATATCAGAAGTTATGCATTAGGCTACTATCTGTATTCAGGACTGCAAGGCAAATAGGCGGGGGGATGGTAAAGGACTCTAAACCACTTCAAAGCACTGGGGCCTTTTTGAAAGTGGGATGGAGATATAAACAAAAACAGAGATGATCCTTAACAACAATCCAACTTGAGAGTCAGAGTCCAACATACAGAGTGCAGGGGAAGAGGTTAAATAAGCTTCCTTCCGTGAGAATTTCACACTATCGTTCTAAAGTGAGGTAGTGCTTTTTAGCCTCAAAGGCAGCAATTTCCTCGAATGGAACATTGCAAGCACCTGGATCTAAAGCAGGCTTTAGTAGCATTGGAAGCAGTCAGTCTATTATAAACTATCAGGACCAACACAATGTGATCCATATTACTTCAATCTTGACACAAATTCTATTCAGGCACAGGCTCCGCCTATAAGGTAGTGAGGACATTCTGATGCTGTGAACGTCTTTTCAATGCCTAAAAGGAATGATTGCGATTTTTGCTTACCGTATAAATTTGTAAAATGATGCCGTATGCCGGAAGACTTTTTTTTTTTTTTTCTTCAGTCTCGGCACTGCAGAGAAACTCTGTTGTGAAACACTGCCACTGGTGGTCATTCAGTATAATCTGCAGATGGAAAAGTCCACTGTTAGCACATTTACTATAAGAAATACAAAAATCGGGTTTATTTTAGGGTAAATAGATCAATACTGTGGAGTCTGTAGAATTGTGAAAATCAACAGCTCATTAGAAAATCAAATCTCAATTTGTGTTATTAACCTCCTATACTTCTCGGAATCCTATGCCTCATGTGCTAACACTCTCTAAACAACTGTAGCACATACATTAGGACATAGATAAATAGATATTTTTCCAGCCAAGTGGCAGTGTGCCCTTCTCACTGCATTTGTTTTACGATAGGGTACACCAGTAGCAATTAAGCCAGCTGATCAGTTGAGAGAGGAAGGGTTATGCTACAGTTAATGGGAATAATAAAAACTATGAATAGCATAATTACCATCTTCATTTTAGCCAATTCCTACCAGTTCAGCAATAGTGATGTTGTGACTTTTTATGCTTAAAACTTACCATCATACACAATTGGAAAGCTCAAAAAATGCCCTAATGTCTTTCATCTTACATCTTAGTTTTCAGTTTGGCATCCTGTCTACCCTGCTACTCATTTCATTACCAAGATAAATGTATACTACTGCTTGCTAGGTAACAGAGTGGCCCTCATGTCAGACAACATCTTGCTTTAGCTTTATGATGTCAGCTTGCTAGGCAACAGAGTGGCCCCCATGTCAGACAACATCGTGCTTTAGCTTTATGATGTCAGCTTGCTAGGCAACAGAGTGGCCCTCATGTCAGACAACATCTTGCATTAGCTTTATGATGTCAGGTCGCTGCTGGACCAATCGTCCTTGAGGAAGCTGAGCACACAGGAGGATGAGATATCAGAAGTTATGCATTAGGCTACTATCTGTATTCAGGACTGCAAGGCAAATAGGCGGGGGGATGGTAAAGGAATCTAAACCACTTCAAAGCACTGGGGCCTTTTTGAAAGTGGGATGGAGATATAAACAAAAACAGAGATGATCCTTAACAACAATCCAACTTGAGAGTCAGAGTCCAACATACAGAGTGCAGGGGAAGAGGTTAAATAAGCTTCCTTCTGTGAGAATTTCACACTATCGTTCTAAAGTGAGGTAGTGCTTTTTAGCCTCAAAGGCAGCAATTTCCTCGAATGGAACATTGCAAGCACCTGGATCTAAAGCAGGCTTTAGTAGCATTGGAAGCAGTCAGTCTTTTATAAACTATCAGGACCAACACAATGTGATCCATATTACTTCAATCTTGACACAAATTCTATTCAGGCACAGGCTCCGCCTATAAGGTAGTGAGGACATTCTGATGCTGTGAACGTCTTTTCAATGCCTAAAAGGAATGATTGCGATTTTTGCTTACCGTATAAATTGGTAAAATGATGCCGTATGCCGGAAGACTTTTTTTTTTTTCTTCAGTCTCGGCACTGCAGAGAAACTCTGTTGTGAAACACTGCCACTGGTGGTCATTCAGTATAATCTGCAGATGGAAAAGTCCACTGTTAGCACATTTACTATAAGAAATACAAAAATCGGGTTTATTTTAGGGTAAATAGATCAATACTGTGGAGTCTGTAGAATTGTGAAAATCAACAGCTCATTAGAAAATCAAATCTCAATTTGTGTTATTAACCTCTTATACTTCTCGGAATCCTATGCCTCATGTGCTAACACTCTAAACAACTGTAGCACATACATTAGGACATAGATAAATAGATATTTTTCCAGCCAAGTGGCAGTGTGCCCTTCTCACTGCATTTGTTTTACGATAGGGTACACCAGTAGCAATTAAGCCAGCTGATCAGTTGAGAGAGGAAGGGTTATGCTACAGTTAATGGGAATAATAAAAACTATGAATAGCATAATTACCATCTTCATTTTAGCCAATTCCTACCAGTTCAGCAATAGTGATGTTGTGACTTTTTATGCTTAAAACTTACCATCATACACAATTGGAAAGCTCAAAAAATGCCCTAATGTCTTTCATCTTACATCTTAGTTTTCAGTTTGGCATCCTGTCTACCCTGCTACTCATTTCATTACCAAGATAAATGTATACTACTGCTTGCTAGGTAACAGAGTGGCCCTCATGTCAGACAACATCTTGCTTTAGCTTTATGATGTCAGCTTGCTAGGCAACAGAGTGGCCCTCATGTCAGACAACATCTTGCATTAGCTTTATGATGTCAGGTCGCTGCTGGACCAATCGTCCTTGAGGAAGCTGAGCACACAGGAGGATGAGATATCAGAAGTTATGCATTAGGCTACTATCTGTATTCAGGACTGCAAGGCAAATAGGCGGGGGGATGGTAAAGGACTCTAAACCACTTCAAAGCACTGGGGCCTTTTTGAAAGTGGGATGGAGATATAAACAAAAACAGAGATGATCCTTAACAACAATCCAACTTGAGAGTCAGAGTCCAACATACAGAGTGCAGGGGAAGAGGTTAAATAAGCTTCCTTCCGTGAGAATTTCACACTATCGTTCTAAAGTGAGGTAGTGCTTTTTAGCCTCAAAGGCAGCAATTTCCTCGAATGGAACATTGCAAGCACCTGGATCTAAAGCAGGCTTTAGTAGCATTGGAAGCAGTCAGTCTATTATAAACTATCAGGACCAACACAATGTGATCCATATTACTTCAATCTTGACACAAATTCTATTCAGGCACAGGCTCCGCCTATAAGGTAGTGAGGACATTCTGATGCTGTGAACGTCTTTTCAATGCCTAAAAGGAATGATTGCGATTTTTGCTTACCGTATAAATTTGTAAAATGATGCCGTATGCCGGAAGACTTTTTTTTTTTTTTTCTTCAGTCTCGGCACTGCAGAGAAACTCTGTTGTGAAACACTGCCACTGGTGGTCATTCAGTATAATCTGCAGATGGAAAAGTCCACTGTTAGCACATTTACTATAAGAAATACAAAAATCGGGTTTATTTTAGGGTAAATAGATCAATACTGTGGAGTCTGTAGAATTGTGAAAATCAACAGCTCATTAGAAAATCAAATCTCAATTTGTGTTATTACTCTCCTATACTTCTCGGAATCCTATGCCTCATGTGCTAACACTCTCTAAACAACTGTAGCACATACATTAGGACATAGATAAATAGATATTTTTCCAGCCAAGTGGCAGTGTGCCCTTCTCACTGCATTTGTTTTACGATAGGGTACACCAGTAGCAATTAAGCTAGCTGATCAGTTGAGAGAGGAAGGGTTATGCTACAGTTAATGGGAATAATAAAAACTATGAATAGCATAATTACCATCTTCATTTTAGCCAATTCCTACCAGTTCAGCAATAGTGATGTTGTGACTTTTTATGCTTAAAACTTACCATCATACACAATTGGAAAGCTCAAAAAATGCCCTAATGTCTTTCATCTTACATCTTAGTTTTCAGTTTGGCATCCTGTCTACCCTGCTACTCATTTCATTACCAAGATAAATGTATACTACTGCTTGCTAGGTAACAGAGTGGCCCTCATGTCAGACAACATCTTGCTTTAGCTTTATGATGTCAGCTTGCTAGGCAACAGAGTGGCCCCCATGTCAGACAACATCGTGCTTTAGCTTTATGATGTCAGCTTGCTAGGCAACAGAGTAGCCCTCATGTCAGACAACATCTTGCATTAGCTTTTTGATGTCAGGTCGCTGCTGGACCAATCGTCCTTGAGGAAGCTGAGCACACAGGAGGATGAGATATCAGAAGTTATGCATTAGGCTACTATCTGTATTCAGGACTGCAAGGCAAATAGGCGGGGGGATGGTAAAGGAATCTAAACCACTTCAAAGCACTGGGGCCTTTTTGAAAGTGGGATGGAGATATAAACAAAAACAGAGATGATCCTTAACAACAATCCAACTTGAGAGTCAGAGTCCAACATACAGAGTGCAGGGGAAGAGGTTAAATAAGCTTCCTTCCGTGAGAATTTCACACTATCGTTCTAAAGTGAGGTAGTGCTTTTTAGCCTCAAAGGCAGCAATTTCCTCGAATGGAACATTGCAAGCACCTGGATCTAAAGCAGGCTTTAGTAGCATTGGAAGCAGTCAGTCTTTTATAAACTATCAGGACCAACACAATGTGATCCATATTACTTCAATCTTGACACAAATTCTATTCAGGCACAGGCTCCGCCTATAAGGTAGTGAGGACATTCTGATGCTGTGAACGTCTTTTCAATGCCTAAAAGGAATGATTGCGATTTTTGCTTACCGTATAAATTTGTAAAATGATGCCGTATGCCGGAAGACTTTTTTTTTTTTTTTCTTCAGTCTCGGCACTGCAGAGAAACTCTGTTGTGAAACACTGCCACTGGTGGTCATTCAGTATAATCTGCAGATGGAAAAGTCCACTGTTAGCACATTTACTATAAGAAATACAAAAATCGGGTTTATTTTAGGGTAAATAGATCAATACTGTGGAGTCTGTAGAATTGTGAAAATCAACAGCTCATTAGAAAATCAAATCTCAATTTGTGTTATTAACCTCCTATACTTCTCGGAATCCTATTCCTCATGTGCTAACACTCTCTAAACAACTGTAGCACATACATTAGGACATAGATAAATAGATATTTTTCCAGCCAAGTGGCAGTGTGCCCTTCTCACTGCATTTGTTTTACGATAGGGTACACCAGTAGCAATTAAGCCAGCTGATCAGTTGAGAGAGGAAGGGTTATGCTACAGTTAATGGGAATAATAAAAACTATGAATAGCATAATTACCATCTTCATTTTAGCCAATTCCTACCAGTTCAGCAATAGTGATGTTGTGACTTTTTATGCTTAAAACTTACCATCATACACAATTGGAAAGCTCAAAAAATGCCCTAATGTCTTTCATCTTACATCTTAGTTTTCAGTTTGGCATCCTGTCTACCCTGCTACTCATTTCATTACCAAGATAAATGTATACTACTGCTTGCTAGGTAACAGAGTGGCCCTCATGTCAGACAACATCTTGCTTTAGCTTTATGATGTCAGCTTGCTAGGCAACAGAGTGGCCCTCATATCAGACAACATCTTGCATTAGCTTTATGATGTCAGGTCGCTGCTGGACCAATCGTCCTTGAGGAAGCTGAGCACACAGGAGGATGAGATATCAGAAGTTATGCATTAGGCTACTATCTGTATTCAGGACTGCAAGGCAAATAGGCGGGGGGATGGTAAAGGACTCTAAACCACTTCAAAGCACTGGGGCCTTTTTGAAAGTGGGATGGAGATATAAACAAAAACAGAGATGATCCTTAACAACAATCCAACTTGAGAGTCAGAGTCCAACATACAGAGTGCAGGGGAAGAGGTTAAATAAGCTTCCTTCCGTGAGAATTTCACACTATCGTTCTAAAGTGAGGTAGTGCTTTTTAGCCTCAAAGGCAGCAATTTCCTCGAATGGAACATTGCAAGCACCAGGATCTAAAGCAGGCTTTAGCAGCATTGGAAGCAGTCAGTCTATTATAAACTATCAGGACCAACACAATGTGATCCATATTACTTCAATCTTGACACAAATTCTATTCAGGCACAGGCTCCGCCTATAAGGTAGTGAGGACATTCTGATGCTGTGAACGTCTTTTCAATGCCTAAAAGGAATGATTGCGATTTTTGCTTACCGTATAAATTGGTAAAATGATGCCGTATGCCGGAAGACTTTTTTTTTTTTTTCTTCAGTCTCGGCACTGCAGAGAAACTCTGTTGTGAAACACTGCCACTGGTGGTCATTCAGTATAATCTGCAGATGGAAAAGTCCACTGTTAGCACATTTACTATAAGAAATACAAAAATCTGGTTTATTTTAGGGTAAATAGATCAATACTGTGGAGTCTGTAGAATTGTGAAAATCAACAGCTCATTAGAAAATCAAATCTCAATTTGTGTTATTAACCTCCTATACTTCTCGGAATCCTATGCCTCATGTGCTAACACTCTCTAAACAACTGTAGCACATACATTAGGACATAGATAAATAGATATTTTTCCAGCCAAGTGGCAGTGTGCCCTTCTCACTGCATTTGTTTTACGATAGGGTACACCAGTAGCAATTAAGCCAGCTGATCAGTTGAGAGAGGAAGGGTTATGCTACAGTTAATGGGAATAATAAAAACTATGAATAGCATAATTACCATCTTCATTTTAGCCAATTCCTACCAGTTCAGCAATAGTGATGTTGTAACTTTTTATGCTTAAAACTTACCATCATACACAATTAGAAAGCTCAAAAAATGCCCTAATGTCTTTCATCTTACATCTTAGTTTTCAGTTTGGCATCCTGTCTACCCTGCTACTCATTTCATTACCAAGATAAATGTATACTACTGCTTGCTAGGTAACAGAGTGGCCCTCATGTCAGACAACATCTTGCTTTAGCTTTATGATGTCAGCTTGCTAGGCAACAGAGTGGCCCTCATGTCAGACAACATCTTGCATTAGCTTTATGATGTCAGGTCGCTGCTGGACCAATCGTCCTTGAGGAAGCTGAGCACACAGGAGGATGAGATATCAGAAGTTATGCATTAGGCTACTATCTGTATTCAGGACTGCAAGGCAAATAGGCGGGGGGATGGTAAAGGAATCTAAACCACTTCAAAGCACTGGGGCCTTTTTGAAAGTGGGATGGAGATATAAACAAAAACAGAGATGATCCTTAACAACAATCCAACTTGAGAGTCAGAGTCCAACATACAGAGTGCAGGGGAAGAGGTTAAATAAGCTTCCTTCCGTGAGAATTTCACACTATCGTTCTAAAGTGAGGTAGTGCTTTTTAGCCTCAAAGGCAGCAATTTCCTCGAATGGAACATTGCAAGCACCAGGATCTAAAACAGGCTTTAGTAGCATTGGAAGCAGTCAGTCTATTGTAAACTATCAGGACCAACACAATGTGATCCATATTACTTCAATCTTGACACAAATTCTATTCAGGCACAGGCTCCGCCTATAAGGTAGTGAGGACATTCTGATGCTGTGAACGTCTTTTCAATGCCTAAAAGGAATGATTGCGATTTTTGCTTACCGTATAAATTGGTAAAATGATGCCGTATGCCGGAAGACTTTTTTTTTTTTTTTTCTTCAGTCTCGGCACTGCAGAGAAACTCTGTTGTGAAACACTGCCACTGGTGGTCATTCAGTATAATCTGCAGATGGAAAAGTCCACTGTTAGCACATTTACTATAAGAAATACAAAAATCTGGTTTATTTTAGGGTAAATAGATCAATACTGTGGAGTCTGTAGAATTGTGAAAATCAACAGCTCATTAGAAAATCAAATCTCAATTTGTGTTATTAACCTCCTATACTTCTCGGAATCCTATGCCTCATGTGCTAACACTCTCTAAACAACTGTAGCACATACATTAGGACATAGATAAATAGATATTTTTCCAGCCAAGTGGCAGTGTGCCCTTCTCACTGCATTTGTTTTACGATAGGGTACACCAGTAGCAATTAAGCCAGCTGATCAGTTGAGAGAGGAAGGGTTATGCTACAGTTAATGGGAATAATAAAAACTATGAATAGCATAATTACCATCTTCATTTTAGCCAATTCCTACCAGTTCAGCAATAGTGATGTTGTGACTTTTTATGCTTAAAACTTACCATCATACACAATTGGAAAGCTCAAAAAATGCCCTAATGTCTTTCATCTTACATCTTAGTTTTCAGTTTGGCATCCTGTCTACCCTGCTACTCATTTCATTACCAAGATAAATGTATACTACTGCTTGCTAGGTAACAGAGTGGCCCTCATGTCAGACAACATCTTGCTTTAGCTTTATGATGTCAGCTTGCTAGGCAACAGAGTGGCCCCCATGTCAGACAACATCGTGCTTTAGCTTTATGATGTCAGCTTGCTAGGCAACAGAGTAGCCCTCATGTCAGACAACATCTTGCATTAGCTTTATGATGTCAGGTCGCTGCTGGACCAATCGTCCTTGAGGAAGCTGAGCACACAGGAGGATGAGATATCAGAAGTTATGCATTAGGCTACTATCTGTATTCAGGACTGCAAGGCAAATAGGCGGGGGGATGGTAAAGGAATCTAAACCACTTCAAAGCACTGGGGCCTTTTTGAAAGTGGGATGGAGATATAAACAAAAACAGAGATGATCCTTAACAACAATCCAACTTGAGAGTCAGAGTCCAACATACAGAGTGCAGGGGAAGAGGTTAAATAAGCTTCCTTCCGTGAGAATTTCACACTATCGTTCTAAAGTGAGGTAGTGCTTTTTAGCCTCAAAGGCAGCAATTTCCTCGAATGGAACATTGCAAGCACCTGGATCTAAAGCAGGCTTTAGTAGCATTGGAAGCAGTCAGTCTTTTATAAACTATCAGGACCAACACAATGTGATCCATATTACTTCAATCTTGACACAAATTCTATTCAGGCACAGGCTCCGCCTATAAGGTAGTGAGGACATTCTGATGCTGTGAACGTCTTTTCAATGCCTAAAAGGAATGATTGCGATTTTTGCTTACCGTATAAATTTGTAAAATGATGCCGTATGCCGGAAGACTTTTTTTTTTTTTTCTTCAGTCTCGGCACTGCAGAGAAACTCTGTTGTGAAACACTGCCACTGGTGGTCATTCAGTATAATCTGCAGATGGAAAAGTCCACTGTTAGCACATTTACTATAAGAAATACAAAAATCGGGTTTATTTTAGGGTAAATAGATCAATACTGTGGAGTCTGTAGAATTGTGAAAATCAACAGCTCATTAGAAAATCAAATCTCAATTTGTGTTATTAACCTCCTATACTTCTCGGAATCCTATGCCTCATGTGCTAACACTCTCTAAACAACTGTAGCACATACATTAGGACATAGATAAATAGATATTTTTCCAGCCAAGTGGTAGTGTGCCCTTCTCACTGCATTTGTTTTACGATAGGGTACACCAGTAGCAATTAAGCCAGCTGATCAGTTGAGAGAGGAAGGGTTATGCTACAGTTAATGGGAATAATAAAAACTATGAATAGCATAATTACCATCTTCATTTTAGCCAATTCCTACCAGTTCAGCAATAGTGATGTTGTGACTTTTTATGCTTAAAACTTACCATCATACACAATTGGAAAGCTCAAAAAATGCCCTAATGTCTTTCATCTTACATCTTAGTTTTCAGTTTGGCATCCTGTCTACCCTGCTACTCATTTCATTACCAAGATAAATGTATACTACTGCTTGCTAGGTAACAGAGTGGCCCTCATGTCAGACAACATCTTGCTTTAGCTTTATGATGTCAGCTTGCTAGGCAACAGAGTGGCCCTCATGTCAGACAACATCTTGCATTAGCTTTATGATGTCAGGTCGCTGCTGGACCAATCGTCCTTGAGGAAGCTGAGCACACAGGAGGATGAGATATCAGAAGTTATGCATTAGGCTACTATCTGTATTCAGGACTGCAAGGCAAATAGGCGGGGGGATGGTAAAGGACTCTAAACCACTTCAAAGCACTGGGGCCTTTTTGAAAGTGGGATGGAGATATAAACAAAAACAGAGATGATCCTTAACAACAATCCAACTTGAGAGTCAGAGTCCAACATACAGAGTGCAGGGGAAGAGGTTAAATAAGCTTCCTTCCGTGAGAATTTCACACTATCGTTCTAAAGTGAGGTAGTGCTTTTTAGCCTCAAAGGCAGCAATTTCCTCGAATGGAACATTGCAAGCACCTGGATCTAAAGCAGGCTTTAGTAGCATTGGAAGCAGTCAGTCTATTATAAACTATCAGGACCAACACAATGTGATCCATATTACTTCAATCTTGACACAAATTCTATTCAGGCACAGGCTCCGCCTATAAGGTAGTGAGGACATTCTGATGCTGTGAACGTCTTTTCAATGCCTAAAAGGAATGATTGCGATTTTTGCTTACCGTATAAATTGGTAAAATGATGCCGTATGCCGGAAGACTTTTTTTTTTTCTTCAGTCTCGGCACTGCAGAGAAACTCTGTTGTGAAACACTGCCACTGGTGGTCATTCAGTATAATCTGCAGATGGAAAAGTCCACTGTTAGCACATTTACTATAAGAAATACAAAAATCTGGTTTATTTTAGGGTAAATAGATCAATACTGTGGAGTCTGTAGAATTGTGAAAATCAACAGCTCATTAGAAAATCAAATCTCAATTTGTGTTATTAACCTCCTATACTTCTCGGAATCCTATGCCTCATGTGCTAACACTCTCTAAACAACTGTAGCACATACATTAGGACATAGATAAATAGATATTTTTCCAGCCAAGTGGCAGTGTGCCCTTCTCACTGCATTTGTTTTACGATAGGGTACACCAGTAGCAATTAAGCCAGCTGATCAGTTGAGAGAGGAAGGGTTATGCTACAGTTAATGGGAATAATAAAAACTATGAATAGCATAATTACCATCTTCATTTTAGCCAATTCCTACCAGTTCAGCAATAGTGATGTTGTAACTTTTTATGCTTAAAACTTACCATCATACACAATTAGAAAGCTCAAAAAATGCCCTAATGTCTTTCATCTTACATCTTAGTTTTCAGTTTGGCATCCTGTCTACCCTGCTACTCATTTCATTACCAAGATAAATGTATACTACTGCTTGCTAGGTAACAGAGTGGCCCTCATGTCAGACAACATCTTGCTTTAGCTTTATGATGTCAGCTTGCTAGGCAACAGAGTGGCCCTCATGTCAGACAACATCTTGCATTAGCTTTATGATGTCAGGTCGCTGCTGGACCAATCGTCCTTGAGGAAGCTGAGCACACAGGAGGATGAGATATCAGAAGTTATGCATTAGGCTACTATCTGTATTCAGGACTGCAAGGCAAATAGGCGGGGGGATGGTAAAGGAATCTAAACCACTTCAAAGCACTGGGGCCTTTTTGAAAGTGGGATGGAGATATAAACAAAAACAGAGATGATCCTTGACAACAATCCAACTTGAGAGTCAGAGTCCAACATACAGAGTGCAGGGGAAGAGGTTAAATAAGCTTCCTTCCGTGAGAATTTCACACTATCGTTCTAAAGTGAGGTAGTGCTTTTTAGCCTCAAAGGCAGCAATTTCCTCGAAATGAACATTGCAAGCACCTGGATCTAAAGCAGGCTTTAGTAGCATTGGAAGCAGTCAGTCTTTTATAAACTATCAGGACCAACACAATGTGATCCATATTACTTCAATCTTGACACAAATTCTATTCAGGCACAGGCTCCGCCTATAAGGTAGTGAGGACATTCTGATGCTGTGAACGTCTTTTCAATGCCTAAAAGGAATGATTGCGATTTTTGCTTACCGTATAAATTTGTAAAATTTTGCCGTATGCCGGAAGACTTTTTTTTTTTTTTCTTCAGTCTCGGCACTGCAGAGAAACTCTGTTGTGAAACACTGCCACTGGTGGTCATTCAGTATAATCTGCAGATGGAAAAGTCCACTGTTAGCACATTTACTATAAGAAATACAAAAATCGGGTTTATTTTAGGGTAAATAGATCAATACTGTGGAGTCTGTAGAATTGTGAAAATCAACAGCTCATTAGAAAATCAAATCTCAATTTGTGTTATTAACCTCCTATACTTCTCGGAATCCTATGCCTCATGTGCTAACACTCTCTAAACAACTGTAGCACATACATTAGGACATAGATAAATAGATATTTTTCCAGCCAAGTGGTAGTGTGCCCTTCTCACTGCATTTGTTTTACGATAGGGTACACCAGTAGCAATTAAGCCAGCTGATCAGTTGAGAGAGGAAGGGTTATGCTACAGTTAATGGGAATAATAAAAACTATGAATAGCATAATTACCATCTTCATTTTAGCCAATTCCTACCAGTTCAGCAATAGTGATGTTGTGACTTTTTATGCTTAAAACTTACCATCATACACAATTGGAAAGCTCAAAAAATGCCCTAATGTCTTTCATCTTACATCTTAGTTTTCAGTTTGGCATCCTGTCTACCCTGCTACTCATTTCATTACCAAGATAAATGTATACTACTGCTTGCTAGGTAACAGAGTGGCCCTCATGTCAGACAACATCTTGCTTTAGCTTTATGATGTCAGCTTGCTAGGCAACAGAGTGGCCCTCATGTCAGACAACATCTTGCATTAGCTTTATGATGTCAGGTCGCTGCTGGACCAATCGTCCTTGAGGAAGCTGAGCACACAGGAGGATGAGATATCAGAAGTTATGCATTAGGCTACTATCTGTATTCAGGACTGCAAGGCAAATAGGCGGGGGGATGGTAAAGGACTCTAAACCACTTCAAAGCACTGGGGCCTTTTTGAAAGTGGGATGGAGATATAAACAAAAACAGAGATGATCCTTAACAACAATCCAACTTGAGAGTCAGAGTCCAACATACAGAGTGCAGGGGAAGAGGTTAAATAAGCTTCCTTCCGTGAGAATTTCACACTATCGTTCTAAAGTGAGGTAGTGCTTTTTAGCCTCAAAGGCAGCAATTTCCTCGAATGGAACATTGCAAGCACCTGGATCTAAAGCAGGCTTTAGTAGCATTGGAAGCAGTCAGTCTATTATAAACTATCAGGACCAACACAATGTGATCCATATTACTTCAATCTTGACACAAATTCTATTCAGGCACAGGCTCCACCTATAAGGTAGTGAGGACATTCTGATGCTGTGAACGTCTTTTCAATGCCTAAAAGGAATGATTGCGATTTTTGCTTACCGTATAAATTGGTAAAATGATGCCGTATGCCGGAAGACTTTTTTTTTTTCTTCAGTCTCGGCACTGCAGAGAAACTCTGTTGTGAAACACTGCCACTGGTGGTCATTCAGTATAATCTGCAGATGGAAAAGTCCACTGTTAGCACATTTACTATAAGAAATACAAAAATCTGGTTTATTTTAGGGTAAATAGATCAATACTGTGGAGTCTGTAGAATTGTGAAAATCAACAGCTCATTAGAAAATCAAATCTCAATTTGTGTTATTAACCTCCTATACTTCTCGGAATCCTATGCCTCATGTGCTAACACTCTCTAAACAACTGTAGCACATACATTAGGACATAGATAAATAGATATTTTTCCAGCCAAGTGGCAGTGTGCCCTTCTCACTGCATTTGTTTTACGATAGGGTACACCAGTAGCAATTAAGCCAGCTGATCAGTTGAGAGAGGAAGGGTTATGCTACAGTTAATGGGAATAATAAAAACTATGAATAGCATAATTACCATCTTCATTTTAGCCAATTCCTACCAGTTCAGCAATAGTGATGTTGTAACTTTTTATGCTTAAAACTTACCATCATACACAATTAGAAAGCTCAAAAAATGCCCTAATGTCTTTCATCTTACATCTTAGTTTTCAGTTTGGCATCCTGTCTACCCTGCTACTCATTTCATTACCAAGATAAATGTATACTACTGCTTGCTAGGTAACAGAGTGGCCCTCATGTCAGACAACATCTTGCTTTAGCTTTATGATGTCAGCTTGCTAGGCAACAGAGTGGCCCTCATGTCAGACAACATCTTGCATTAGCTTTATGATGTCAGGTCGCTGCTGGACCAATCGTCCTTGAGGAAGCTGAGCACACAGGAGGATGAGATATCAGAAGTTATGCATTAGGCTACTATCTGTATTCAGGACTGCAAGGCAAATAGGCGGGGGGATGGTAAAGGAATCTAAACCACTTCAAAGCACTGGGGCCTTTTTGAAAGTGGGATGGAGATATAAACAAAAACAGAGATGATCCTTGACAACAATCCAACTTGAGAGTCAGAGTCCAACATACAGAGTGCAGGGGAAGAGGTTAAATAAGCTTCCTTCCGTGAGAATTTCACACTATCGTTCTAAAGTGAGGTAGTGCTTTTTAGCCTCAAAGGCAGCAATTTCCTCGAATGGAACATTGCAAGCACCTGGATCTAAAGCAGGCTTTAGTAGCATTGGAAGCAGTCAGTCTTTTATAAACTATCAGGACCAACACAATGTGATCCATATTACTTCAATCTTGACACAAATTCTATTCAGGCACAGGCTCCGCCTATAAGGTAGTGAGGACATTCTGATGCTGTGAACGTCTTTTCAATGCCTAAAAGGAATGATTGCGATTTTTGCTTACCGTATAAATTTGTAAAATGATGCCGTATGCCGGAAGACTTTTTTTTTTTTTTCTTCAGTCTCGGCACTGCAGAGAAACTCTGTTGTGAAACACTGCCACTGGTGGTCATTCAGTATAATCTGCAGATGGAAAAGTCCACTGTTAGCACATTTACTATAAGAAATACAAAAATCGGGTTTATTTTAGGGTAAATAGATCAATACTGTGGAGTCTGTAGAATTGTGAAAATCAACAGCTCATTAGAAAATCAAATCTCAATTTGTGTTATTAACCTCCTATACTTCTCGGAATCCTATGCCTCATGTGCTAACACTCTCTAAACAACTGTAGCACATACATTAGGACATAGATAAATAGATATTTTTCCAGCCAAGTGGTAGTGTGCCCTTCTCACTGCATTTGTTTTACGATAGGGTACACCAGTAGCAATTAAGCCAGCTGATCAGTTGAGAGAGGAAGGGTTATGCTACAGTTAATGGGAATAATAAAAACTATGAATAGCATAATTACCATCTTCATTTTAGCCAATTCCTACCAGTTCAGCAATAGTGATGTTGTGACTTTTTATGCTTAAAACTTACCATCATACACAATTGGAAAGCTCAAAAAATGCCCTAATGTCTTTCATCTTACATCTTAGTTTTCAGTTTGGCATCCTGTCTACCCTGCTACTCATTTCATTACCAAGATAAATGTATACTACTGCTTGCTAGGTAACAGAGTGGCCCTCATGTCAGACAACATCTTGCTTTAGCTTTATGATGTCAGCTTGCTAGGCAACAGAGTGGCCCTCATGTCAGACAACATCTTGCATTAGCTTTATGATGTCAGGTCGCTGCTGGACCAATCGTCCTTGAGGAAGCTGAGCACACAGGAGGATGAGATATCAGAAGTTATGCATTAGGCTACTATCTGTATTCAGGACTGCAAGGCAAATAGGCGGGGGGATGGTAAAGGACTCTAAACCACTTCAAAGCACTGGGGCCTTTTTGAAAGTGGGATGGAGATATAAACAAAAACAGAGATGATCCTTAACAACAATCCAACTTGAGAGTCAGAGTCCAACATACAGAGTGCAGGGGAAGAGGTTAAATAAGCTTCCTTCCGTGAGAATTTCACACTATCGTTCTAAAGTGAGGTAGTGCTTTTTAGCCTCAAAGGCAGCAATTTCCTCGAATGGAACATTGCAAGCACCTGGATCTAAAGCAGGCTTTAGTAGCATTGGAAGCAGTCAGTCTATTATAAACTATCAGGACCAACACAATGTGATCCATATTACTTCAATCTTGACACAAATTCTATTCAGGCACAGGCTCCGCCTATAAGGTAGTGAGGACATTCTGATGCTGTGAACGTCTTTTCAATGCCTAAAAGGAATGATTGCGATTTTTGCTTACCGTATAAATTGGTAAAATGATGCCGTATGCCGGAAGACTTTTTTTTTTTCTTCAGTCTCGGCACTGCAGAGAAACTCTGTTGTGAAACACTGCCACTGGTGGTCATTCAGTATAATCTGCAGATGGAAAAGTCCACTGTTAGCACATTTACTATAAGAAATACAAAAATCTGGTTTATTTTAGGGTAAATAGATCAATACTGTGGAGTCTGTAGAATTGTGAAAATCAACAGCTCATTAGAAAATCAAATCTCAATTTGTGTTATTAACCTCCTATACTTCTCGGAATCCTATGCCTCATGTGCTAACACTCTCTAAACAACTGTAGCACATACATTAGGACATAGATAAATAGATATTTTTCCAGCCAAGTGGCAGTGTGCCCTTCTCACTGCATTTGTTTTACGATAGGGTACACCAGTAGCAATTAAGCCAGCTGATCAGTTGAGAGAGGAAGGGTTATGCTACAGTTAATGGGAATAATAAAAACTATGAATAGCATAATTACCATCTTCATTTTAGCCAATTCCTACCAGTTCAGCAATAGTGATGTTGTAACTTTTTATGCTTAAAACTTACCATCATACACAATTAGAAAGCTCAAAAAATGCCCTAATGTCTTTCATCTTACATCTTAGTTTTCAGTTTGGCATCCTGTCTACCCTGCTACTCATTTCATTACCAAGATAAATGTATACTACTGCTTGCTAGGTAACAGAGTGGCCCTCATGTCAGACAACATCTTGCTTTAGCTTTATGATGTCAGCTTGCTAGGCAACAGAGTGGCCCTCATGTCAGACAACATCTTGCATTAGCTTTATGATGTCAGGTCGCTGCTGGACCAATCGTCCTTGAGGAAGCTGAGCACACAGGAGGATGAGATATCAGAAGTTATGCATTAGGCTACTATCTGTATTCAGGACTGCAAGGCAAATAGGCGGGGGGATGGTAAAGGAATCTAAACCACTTCAAAGCACTGGGGCCTTTTTGAAAGTGGGATGGAGATATAAACAAAAACAGAGATGATCCTTAACAACAATCCAACTTGAGAGTCAGAGTCCAACATACAGAGTGCAGGGGAAGAGGTTAAATAAGCTTCCTTCCGTGAGAATTTCACACTATCGTTCTAAAGTGAGGTAGTGCTTTTTAGCCTCAAAGGCAGCAATTTCCTCGAATGGAACATTGCAAGCACCTGGATCTAAAGCAGGCTTTAGTAGCATTGGAAGCAGTCAGTCTATTATAAACTATCAGGACCAACACAATGTGATCCATATTACTTCAATCTTGACACAAATTCTATTCAGGCACAGGCTCCGCCTATAAGGTAGTGAGGACATTCTGATGCTGTGAACGTCTTTTCAATGCCTAAAAGGAATGATTGCGATTTTTGCTTACCGTATAAATTTGTAAAATGATGCCGTATGCCGGAAGACTTTTTTTTTTTTTTTCTTCAGTCTCGGCACTGCAGAGAAACTCTGTTGTGAAACACTGCCACTGGTGGTCATTCAGTATAATCTGCAGATGGAAAAGTCCACTGTTAGCACATTTACTATAAGAAATACAAAAATCGGGTTTATTTTAGGGTAAATAGATCAATACTGTGGAGTCTGTAGAATTGTGAAAATCAACAGCTCATTAGAAAATCAAATCTCAATTTGTGTTATTAACCTCCTATACTTCTCGGAATCCTATGCCTCATGTGCTAACACTCTCTAAACAACTGTAGCACATACATTAGGACATAGATAAATAGATATTTTTCCAGCCAAGTGGCAGTGTGCCCTTCTCACTGCATTTGTTTTACGATAGGGTACACCAGTAGCAATTAAGCCAGCTGATCAGTTGAGAGAGGAAGGGTTATGCTACAGTTAATGGGAATAATAAAAACTATGAATAGCATAATTACCATCTTCATTTTAGCCAATTCCTACCAGTTCAGCAATAGTGATGTTGTGACTTTTTATGCTTAAAACTTACCATCATACACAATTGGAAAGCTCAAAAAATGCCCTAATGTCTTTCATCTTACATCTTAGTTTTCAGTTTGGCATCCTGTCTACCCTGCTACTCATTTCATTACCAAGATAAATGTATACTACTGCTTGCTAGGTAACAGAGTGGCCCTCATGTCAGACAACATCTTGCTTTAGCTTTATGATGTCAGCTTGCTAGGCAACAGAGTGGCCCTCATGTCAGACAACATCTTGCATTAGCTTTATGATGTCAGGTCGCTGCTGGACCAATCGTCCTTGAGGAAGCTGAGCACACAGGAGGATGAGATATCAGAAGTTATGCATTAGGCTACTATCTGTATTCAGGACTGCAAGGCAAATAGGCGGGGGGATGGTAAAGGACTCTAAACCACTTCAAAGCACTGGGGCCTTTTTGAAAGTGGGATGGAGATATAAACAAAAACAGAGATGATCCTTAACAACAATCCAACTTGAGAGTCAGAGTCCAACATACAGAGTGCAGGGGAAGAGGTTAAATAAGCTTCCTTCCGTGAGAATTTCACACTATCGTTCTAAAGTGAGGTAGTGCTTTTTAGCCTCAAAGGCAGCAATTTCCTCGAATGGAACATTGCAAGCACCAGGATCTAAAGCAGGCTTTAGCAGCATTGGAAGCAGTCAGTCTATTATAAACTATCAGGACCAACACAATGTGATCCATATTACTTCAATCTTGACACAAATTCTATTCAGGCACAGGCTCCGCCTATAAGGTAGTGAGGACATTCTGATGCTGTGAACGTCTTTTCAATGCCTAAAAGGAATGATTGCGATTTTTGCTTACCGTATAAATTGGTAAAATGATGCCGTATGCCGGAAGACTTTTTTTTTTTTCCTTCAGTCTCGGCACTGCAGAGAAACTCTGTTGTGAAACACTGCCACTGGTGGTCATTCAGTATAATCTGCAGATGGAAAAGTCAACTGTTAGCACATTTACTATAAGAAATACAAAAATCTGGTTTATTTTAGGGTAAATAGATCAATACTGTGGAGTCTGTAGAATTGTGAAAATCAACAGCTCATTAGAAAATCAAATCTCAATTTGTGTTATTAACCTCCTATACTTCTCTGAATCCAATGCCTCATATCTAACACTCTCTAAAAAACTGTAGCACATACATTAGGACATAGATAAATAGATATTTTTCCAGCCAAGTGGCAGTGTGCCCTTCTCACTGCATTTGTTTTACGATAGGGTACACCAGTAGCAATTAAGCCAGCTGATCAGTTGAGAGAGGAAGGGTTATGCTACAGTTAATGGGAATAATAAAAACTATGAATAGCATAATTACCATCTTCATTTTAGCCAATTCCTACCAGTTCAGCAATAGTGATGTTGTGACTTTTTATGCTTAAAACTTACCATCATACACAATTGGAAAGCTCAAAAAATGCCCTAATGTCTTTCATCTTACATCTTAGTTTTCAGTTTGGCATCCTGTCTACCCTGCTACTCATTTCATTACCAAGATAAATGTATACTACTGCTTGCTAGGTAACAGAGTGGCCCTCATGTCAGACAACATCTTGCTTTAGCTTTATGATGTCAGCTTGCTAGGCAACAGAGTGGCCCCCATGTCAGACAACATCGTGCTTTAGCTTTATGATGTCAGCTTGCTAGGCAACAGAGTAGCCCTCATGTCAGACAACATCTTGCATTAGCTTTATGATGTCAGGTCGCTGCTGGACCAATCGTCCTTGAGGAAGCTGAGCACACAGGAGGATGAGATATCAGAAGTTATGCATTAGGCTACTATCTGTATTCAGGACTGCAAGGCAAATAGGCGGGGGGATGGTAAAGGAATCTAAACCACTTCAAAGCACTGGGGCCTTTTTGAAAGTGGGATGGAGATATAAACAAAAACAGAGATGATCCTTAACAACAATCCAACTTGAGAGTCAGAGTCCAACATACAGAGTGCAGGGGAAGAGGTTAAATAAGCTTCCTTCCGTGAGAATTTCACACTATCGTTCTAAAGTGAGGTAGTGCTTTTTAGCCTCAAAGGCAGCAATTTCCTCGAATGGAACATTGCAAGCACCTGGATCTAAAGCAGGCTTTAGTAGCATTGGAAGCAGTCAGTCTTTTATAAACTTTCAGGACCAACACAATGTGATCCATATTACTTCAATCTTGACACAAATTCTATTCAGGCACAGGCTCCGCCTATAAGGTAGTGAGGACATTCTGATGCTGTGAACGTCTTTTCAATGCCTAAAAGGAATGATTGCGATTTTTGCTTACTGTATAAATTGGTAAAATGATGCCGTATGCCGGAAGACTTTTTTTTTTTTTTCTTCAGTCTCGGCACTGCAGAGAAACTCTGTTGTGAAACACTGCCACTGGTGGTCATTCAGTATAATCTGCAGATGGAAAAGTCCACTGTTAGCACATTTACTATAAGAAATACAAAAATCGGGTTTATTTTAGGGTAAATAGATCAATACTGTGGAGTCTGTAGAATTGTGAAAATCAACAGCTCATTAGAAAATCAAATCTCAATTTGTGTTATTAACCTCCTATACTTCTCGGAATCCTATGCCTCATGTGCTAACACTCTAAACAACTGTAGCACATACATTAGGACATAGATAAATAGATATTTTTCCAGCCAAGTGGCAGTGTGCCCTTCTCACTGCATTTGTTTTACGATAGGGTACACCAGTAGCAATTAAGCCAGCTGATCAGTTGAGAGAGGAAGGGTTATGCTACAGTTAATGGGAATAATAAAAACTATGAATAGCATAATTACCATCTTCATTTTAGCCAATTCCTACCAGTTCAGCAATAGTGATGTTGTGACTTTTTATGCTTAAAACTTACCATCATACACAATTGGAAAGCTCAAAAAATGCCCTAATGTCTTTCATCTTACATCTTAGTTTTCAGTTTGGCATCCTGTCTACCCTGCTACTCATTTCATTACCAAGATAAATGTATACTACTGCTTGCTAGGTAACAGAGTGGCCCTCATGTCAGACAACATCTTGCTTTAGCTTTATGATGTCAGCTTGCTAGGCAACAGAGTGGCCCTCATGTCAGACAACATCTTGCATTAGCTTTATGATGTCAGGTCGCTGCTGGACCAATCGTCCTTGAGGAAGCTGAGCACACAGGAGGATGAGATATCAGAAGTTATGCATTAGGCTACTATCTGTATTCAGGACTGCAAGGCAAATAGGCGGGGGGATGGTAAAGGACTCTAAACCACTTCAAAGCACTGGGGCCTTTTTGAAAGTGGGATGGAGATATAAACAAAAACAGAGATGATCCTTAACAACAATCCAACTTGAGAGTCAGAGTCCAACATACAGAGTGCAGGGGAAGAGGTTAAATAAGCTTCCTTCCGTGAGAATTTCACACTATCGTTCTAAAGTGAGGTAGTGCTTTTTAGCCTCAAAGGCAGCAATTTCCTCGAATGGAACATTGCAAGCACCAGGATCTAAAGCAGGCTTTAGCAGCATTGGAAGCAGTCAGTCTATTATAAACTATCCGGACCAACACAATGTGATCCATATTACTTCAATCTTGACACAAATTCTATTCAGGCACAGGCTCCGCCTATAAGGTAGTGAGGACATTCTGATGCTGTGAACGTCTTTTCAATGCCTAAAAGGAATGATTGCGATTTTTGCTTACCGTATAAATTGGTAAAATGATGCCGTATGCCGGAAGACTTTTTTTTTTTTTTCTTCAGTCTCGGCACTGCAGAGAAACTCTGTTGTGAAACACTGCCACTGGTGGTCATTCAGTATAATCTGCAGATGGAAAAGTCCACTGTTAGCACATTTACTATAAGAAATACAAAAATCTGGTTTATTTTAGGGTAAATAGATCAATACTGTGGAGTCTGTAGAATTGTGAAAATCAACAGCTCATTAGAAAATCAAATCTCAATTTGTGTTATTAACCTCCTATACTTCTCGGAATCCTATGCCTCATGTGCTAACACTCTCTAAACAACTGTAGCACATACATTAGGACATAGATAAATAGATATTTTTCCAGCCAAGTGGCAGTGTGCCCTTCTCACTGCATTTGTTTTACGATAGGGTACACCAGTAGCAATTAAGCCAGCTGATCAGTTGAGAGAGGAAGGGTTATGCTACAGTTAATGGGAATAATAAAAACTATGAATAGCATAATTACCATCTTCATTTTAGCCAATTCCTACCAGTTCAGCAATAGTGATGTTGTGACTTTTTATGCTTAAAACTTACCATCATACACAATTAGAAAGCTCAAAAAATGCCCTAATGTCTTTCATCTTACATCTTAGTTTTCAGTTTGGCATCCTGTCTACCCTGCTACTCATTTCATTACCAAGATAAATGTATACTACTGCTTGCTAGGTAACAGAGTGGCCCTCATGTCAGACAACATCTTGCTTTAGCTTTATGATGTCAGCTTGCTAGGCAACAGAGTGGCCCTCATGTCAGACAACATCTTGCATTAGCTTTATGATGTCAGGTCGCTGCTGGACCAATCGTCCTTGAGGAAGCTGAGCACACAGGAGGATGAGATATCAGAAGTTATGCATTAGGCTACTATCTGTATTCAGGACTGCAAGGCAAATAGGCGGGGGGATGGTAAAGGAATCTAAACCACTTCAAAGCACTGGGGCCTTTTTGAAAGTGGGATGGAGATATAAACAAAAACAGAGATGATCCTTAACAACAATCCAACTTGAGAGTCAGAGTCCAACATACAGAGTGCAGGGGAAGAGGTTAAATAAGCTTCCTTCCGTGAGAATTTCACACTATCGTTCTAAAGTGAGGTAGTGCTTTTTAGCCTCAAAGGCAGCAATTTCCTCGAATGGAACATTGCAAGCACCAGGATCTAAAGCAGGCTTTAGCAGCATTGGAAGCAGTCAGTCTATTATAAACTATCAGGACCAACACAATGTGATCCATATTACTTCAATCTTGACACAAATTCTATTCAGGCACAGGCTCCGCCTATAAGGTAGTGAGGACATTCTGATGCTGTGAACGTCTTTTCAATGCCTAAAAGGAATGATTGCGATTTTTGCTTACCGTATAAATTGGTAAAATGATGCCGTATGCCGGAAGACTTTTTTTTTTTTCCTTCAGTCTCGGCACTGCAGAGAAACTCTGTTGTGAAACACTGCCACTGGTGGTCATTCAGTATAATCTGCAGATGGAAAAGTCAACTGTTAGCACATTTACTATAAGAAATACAAAAATCTGGTTTATTTTAGGGTAAATAGATCAATACTGTGGAGTCTGTAGAATTGTGAAAATCAACAGCTCATTAGAAAATCAAATCTCAATTTGTGTTATTAACCTCCTATACTTCTCTGAATCCTATGCCTCATATCTAACACTCTCTAAAAAACTGTAGCACATACATTAGGACATAGATAAATAGATATTTTTCCAGCCAAGTGGCAGTGTGCCCTTCTCACTGCATTTGTTTTACGATAGGGTACACCAGTAGCAATTAAGCCAGCTGATCAGTTGAGAGAGGAAGGGTTATGCTACAGTTAATGGGAATAATAAAAACTATGAATAGCATAATTACCATCTTCATTTTAGCCAATTCCTACCAGTTCAGCAATAGTGATGTTGTGACTTTTTATGCTTAAAACTTACCATCATACACAATTGGAAAGCTCAAAAAATGCCCTAATGTCTTTCATCTTACATCTTAGTTTTCAGTTTGGCATCCTGTCTACCCTGCTACTCATTTCATTACCAAGATAAATGTATACTACTGCTTGCTAGGTAACAGAGTGGCCCTCATGTCAGACAACATCTTGCTTTAGCTTTATGATGTCAGCTTGCTAGGCAACAGAGTGGCCCCCATGTCAGACAACATCGTGCTTTAGCTTTATGATGTCAGCTTGCTAGGCAACAGAGTAGCCCTCATGTCAGACAACATCTTGCATTAGCTTTATGATGTCAGGTCGCTGCTGGACCAATCGTCCTTGAGGAAGCTGAGCACACAGGAGGATGAGATATCAGAAGTTATGCATTAGGCTACTATCTGTATTCAGGACTGCAAGGCAAATAGGCGGGGGGATGGTAAAGGAATCTAAACCACTTCAAAGCACTGGGGCCTTTTTGAAAGTGGGATGGAGATATAAACAAAAACAGAGATGATCCTTAACAACAATCCAACTTGAGAGTCAGAGTCCAACATACAGAGTGCAGGGGAAGAGGTTAAATAAGCTTCCTTCCGTGAGAATTTCACACTATCGTTCTAAAGTGAGGTAGTGCTTTTTAGCCTCAAAGGCAGCAATTTCCTCGAATGGAACATTGCAAGCACCTGGATCTAAAGCAGGCTTTAGTAGCATTGGAAGCAGTCAGTCTTTTATAAACTTTCAGGACCAACACAATGTGATCCATATTACTTCAATCTTGACACAAATTCTATTCAGGCACAGGCTCCGCCTATAAGGTAGTGAGGACATTCTGATGCTGTGAACGTCTTTTCAATGCCTAAAAGGAATGATTGCGATTTTTGCTTACCGTATAAATTGGTAAAATGATGCCGTATGCCGGAAGACTTTTTTTTTTTTTTCTTCAGTCTCGGCACTGCAGAGAAACTCTGTTGTGAAACACTGCCACTGGTGGTCATTCAGTATAATCTGCAGATGGAAAAGTCCACTGTTAGCACATTTACTATAAGAAATACAAAAATCGGGTTTATTTTAGGGTAAATAGATCAATACTGTGGAGTCTGTAGAATTGTGAAAATCAACAGCTCATTAGAAAATCAAATCTCAATTTGTGTTATTAACCTCCTATACTTCTCGGAATCCTATGCCTCATGTGCTAACACTCTAAACAACTGTAGCACATACATTAGGACATAGATAAATAGATATTTTTCCAGCCAAGTGGCAGTGTGCCCTTCTCACTGCATTTGTTTTACGATAGGGTACACCAGTAGCAATTAAGCCAGCTGATCAGTTGAGAGAGGAAGGGTTATGCTACAGTTAATGGGAATAATAAAAACTATGAATAGCATAATTACCATCTTCATTTTAGCCAATTCCTACCAGTTCAGCAATAGTGATGTTGTGACTTTTTATGCTTAAAACTTACCATCATACACAATTGGAAAGCTCAAAAAATGCCCTAATGTCTTTCATCTTACATCTTAGTTTTCAGTTTGGCATCCTGTCTACCCTGCTACTCATTTCATTACCAAGATAAATGTATACTACTGCTTGCTAGGTAACAGAGTGGCCCTCATGTCAGACAACATCTTGCTTTAGCTTTATGATGTCAGCTTGCTAGGCAACAGAGTGGCCCTCATGTCAGACAACATCTTGCATTAGCTTTATGATGTCAGGTCGCTGCTGGACCAATCGTCCTTGAGGAAGCTGAGCACACAGGAGGATGAGATATCAGAAGTTATGCATTAGGCTACTATCTGTATTCAGGACTGCAAGGCAAATAGGCGGGGGGATGGTAAAGGACTCTAAACCACTTCAAAGCACTGGGGCCTTTTTGAAAGTGGGATGGAGATATAAACAAAAACAGAGATGATCCTTAACAACAATCCAACTTGAGAGTCAGAGTCCAACATACAGAGTGCAGGGGAAGAGGTTAAATAAGCTTCCTTCCGTGAGAATTTCACACTATCGTTCTAAAGTGAGGTAGTGCTTTTTAGCCTCAAAGGCAGCAATTTCCTCGAATGGAACATTGCAAGCACCAGGATCTAAAGCAGGCTTTAGCAGCATTGGAAGCAGTCAGTCTATTATAAACTATCCGGACCAACACAATGTGATCCATATTACTTCAATCTTGACACAAATTCTATTCAGGCACAGGCTCCGCCTATAAGGTAGTGAGGACATTCTGATGCTGTGAACGTCTTTTCAATGCCTAAAAGGAATGATTGCGATTTTTGCTTACCGTATAAATTGGTAAAATGATGCCGTATGCCGGAAGACTTTTTTTTTTTTTTCTTCAGTCTCGGCACTGCAGAGAAACTCTGTTGTGAAACACTGCCACTGGTGGTCATTCAGTATAATCTGCAGATGGAAAAGTCCACTGTTAGCACATTTACTATAAGAAATACAAAAATCTGGTTTATTTTAGGGTAAATAGATCAATACTGTGGAGTCTGTAGAATTGTGAAAATCAACAGCTCATTAGAAAATCAAATCTCAATTTGTGTTATTAACCTCCTATACTTCTCGGAATCCTATGCCTCATGTGCTAACACTCTCTAAACAACTGTAGCACATACATTAGGACATAGATAAATAGATATTTTTCCAGCCAAGTGGCAGTGTGCCCTTCTCACTGCATTTGTTTTACGATAGGGTACACCAGTAGCAATTAAGCCAGCTGATCAGTTGAGAGAGGAAGGGTTATGCTACAGTTAATGGGAATAATAAAAACTATGAATAGCATAATTACCATCTTCATTTTAGCCAATTCCTACCAGTTCAGCAATAGTGATGTTGTGACTTTTTATGCTTAAAACTTACCATCATACACAATTGGAAAGCTCAAAAAATGCCCTAATGTCTTTCATCTTACATCTTAGTTTTCAGTTTGGCATCCTGTCTACCCTGCTACTCATTTCATTACCAAGATAAATGTATACTACTGCTTGCTAGGTAACAGAGTGGCCCTCATGTCAGACAACATCTTGCTTTAGCTTTATGATGTCAGCTTGCTAGGCAACAGAGTGGCCCTCATGTCAGACAACATCTTGCATTAGCTTTATGATGTCAGGTCGCTGCTGGACCAATCGTCCTTGAGGAAGCTGAGCACACAGGAGGATGAGATATCAGAAGTTATGCATTAGGCTACTATCTGTATTCAGGACTGCAAGGCAAATAGGCGGGGGGATGGTAAAGGAATCTAAACCACTTCAAAGCACTGGGGCCTTTTTGAAAGTGGGATGGAGATATAAACAAAAACAGAGATGATCCTTAACAACAATCCAACTTGAGAGTCAGAGTCCAACATACAGAGTGCAGGGGAAGAGGTTAAATAAGCTTCCTTCCGTGAGAATTTCACACTATCGTTCTAAAGTGAGGTAGTGCTTTTTAGCCTCAAAGGCAGCAATTTCCTCGAATGGAACATTGCAAGCACCAGGATCTAAAGCAGGCTTTAGCAGCATTGGAAGCAGTCAGTCTATTATAAACTATCAGGACCAACACAATGTGATCCATATTACTTCAATCTTGACACAAATTCTATTCAGGCACAGGCTCCGCCTATAAGGTAGTGAGGACATTCTGATGCTGTGAACGTCTTTTCAATGCCTAAAAGGAATGATTGCGATTTTTGCTTACCGTATAAATTGGTAAAATGATGCCGTATGCCGGAAGACTTTTTTTTTTTTCCTTCAGTCTCGGCACTGCAGAGAAACTCTGTTGTGAAACACTGCCACTGGTGGTCATTCAGTATAATCTGCAGATGGAAAAGTCAACTGTTAGCACATTTACTATAAGAAATACAAAAATCTGGTTTATTTTAGGGTAAATAGATCAATACTGTGGAGTCTGTAGAATTGTGAAAATCAACAGCTCATTAGAAAATCAAATCTCAATTTGTGTTATTAACCTCCTATACTTCTCTGAATCCTATGCCTCATATCTAACACTCTCTAAAAAACTGTAGCACATACATTAGGACATAGATAAATAGATATTTTTCCAGCCAAGTGGCAGTGTGCCCTTCTCACTGCATTTGTTTTACGATAGGGTACACCAGTAGCAATTAAGCCAGCTGATCAGTTGAGAGAGGAAGGGTTATGCTACAGTTAATGGGAATAATAAAAACTATGAATAGCATAATTACCATCTTCATTTTAGCCAATTCCTACCAGTTCAGCAATAGTGATGTTGTGACTTTTTATGCTTAAAACTTACCATCATACACAATTGGAAAGCTCAAAAAATGCCCTAATGTCTTTCATCTTACATCTTAGTTTTCAGTTTGGCATCCTGTCTACCCTGCTACTCATTTCATTACCAAGATAAATGTATACTACTGCTTGCTAGGTAACAGAGTGGCCCTCATGTCAGACAACATCTTGCTTTAGCTTTATGATGTCAGCTTGCTAGGCAACAGAGTGGCCCCCATGTCAGACAACATCGTGCTTTAGCTTTATGATGTCAGCTTGCTAGGCAACAGAGTAGCCCTCATGTCAGACAACATCTTGCATTAGCTTTATGATGTCAGGTCGCTGCTGGACCAATCGTCCTTGAGGAAGCTGAGCACACAGGAGGATGAGATATCAGAAGTTATGCATTAGGCTACTATCTGTATTCAGGACTGCAAGGCAAATAGGCGGGGGGATGGTAAAGGAATCTAAACCACTTCAAAGCACTGGGGCCTTTTTGAAAGTGGGATGGAGATATAAACAAAAACAGAGATGATCCTTAACAACAATCCAACTTGAGAGTCAGAGTCCAACATACAGAGTGCAGGGGAAGAGGTTAAATAAGCTTCCTTCCGTGAGAATTTCACACTATCGTTCTAAAGTGAGGTAGTGCTTTTTAGCCTCAAAGGCAGCAATTTCCTCGAATGGAACATTGCAAGCACCTGGATCTAAAGCAGGCTTTAGTAGCATTGGAAGCAGTCAGTCTTTTATAAACTTTCAGGACCAACACAATGTGATCCATATTACTTCAATCTTGACACAAATTCTATTCAGGCACAGGCTCCGCCTATAAGGTAGTGAGGACATTCTGATGCTGTGAACGTCTTTTCAATGCCTAAAAGGAATGATTGCGATTTTTGCTTACCGTATAAATTGGTAAAATGATGCCGTATGCCGGAAGACTTTTTTTTTTTTTTCTTCAGTCTCGGCACTGCAGAGAAACTCTGTTGTGAAACACTGCCACTGGTGGTCATTCAGTATAATCTGCAGATGGAAAAGTCCACTGTTAGCACATTTACTATAAGAAATACAAAAATCGGGTTTATTTTAGGGTAAATAGATCAATACTGTGGAGTCTGTAGAATTGTGAAAATCAACAGCTCATTAGAAAATCAAATCTCAATTTGTGTTATTAACCTCCTATACTTCTCGGAATCCTATGCCTCATGTGCTAACACTCTAAACAACTGTAGCACATACATTAGGACATAGATAAATAGATATTTTTCCAGCCAAGTGGCAGTGTGCCCTTCTCACTGCATTTGTTTTACGATAGGGTACACCAGTAGCAATTAAGCCAGCTGATCAGTTGAGAGAGGAAGGGTTATGCTACAGTTAATGGGAATAATAAAAACTATGAATAGCATAATTACCATCTTCATTTTAGCCAATTCCTACCAGTTCAGCAATAGTGATGTTGTGACTTTTTATGCTTAAAACTTACCATCATACACAATTGGAAAGCTCAAAAAATGCCCTAATGTCTTTCATCTTACATCTTAGTTTTCAGTTTGGCATCCTGTCTACCCTGCTACTCATTTCATTACCAAGATAAATGTATACTACTGCTTGCTAGGTAACAGAGTGGCCCTCATGTCAGACAACATCTTGCTTTAGCTTTATGATGTCAGCTTGCTAGGCAACAGAGTGGCCCTCATGTCAGACAACATCTTGCATTAGCTTTATGATGTCAGGTCGCTGCTGGACCAATCGTCCTTGAGGAAGCTGAGCACACAGGAGGATGAGATATCAGAAGTTATGCATTAGGCTACTATCTGTATTCAGGACTGCAAGGCAAATAGGCGGGGGGATGGTAAAGGACTCTAAACCACTTCAAAGCACTGGGGCCTTTTTGAAAGTGGGATGGAGATATAAACAAAAACAGAGATGATCCTTAACAACAATCCAACTTGAGAGTCAGAGTCAAACATACAGAGTGCAGGGGAAGAGGTTAAATAAGCTTCCTTCCGTGAGAATTTCACACTATCGTTCTAAAGTGGGGTAGTGCTTTTTAGCCTCAAAGGCAGCAATTTCCTCGAATGGAACATTGCAAGCACCTGGATCTAAAGCAGGCTTTAGTAGCATTGGAAGCAGTCAGTCTATTATAAACTATCAGGACCAACACAATGTGATCCATATTACTTCAATCTTGACACAAATTCTATTCAGGCACAGGCTCCGCCTATAAGGTAGTGAGGACATTCTGATGCTGTGAACGTCTTTTCAATGCCTAAAAGGAATGATTGCGATTTTTGCGTACCGTATAAATTGGTAAAATGATGCCGTATGCCGGAAGACTTTTTTTTTTTTTTCTTCAGTCTCGGCACTGCAGAGAAACTCTGTTGTGAAACACTGCCACTGGTGGTCATTCAGTATAATCTGCAGATGGAAAAGTCCACTGTTAGCACATTTACTATAAGAAATACAAAAATCGGGTTTATTTTAGGGTAAATAGATCAATACTGTGGAGTCTGTAGAATTGTGAAAATCAACAGCTCATTAGAAAATCAAATCTCAATTTGTGTTATTAACCTCCTATACTTCTCGGAATCCTATGCCTCATGTGCTAACACTCTCTAAACAACTGTAGCACATACATTAGGACATAGATAAATAGATATTTTTCCAGCCAAGTGGCAGTGTGCCCTTCTCACTGCATTTGTTTTACGATAGGGTACACCAGTAGCAATTAAGCCAGCTGATCAGTTGAGAGAGGAAGGGTTATGCTACAGTTAATGGGAATAATAAAAACTATGAATAGCATAATTACCATCTTCATTTTAGCCAATTCCTACCAGTTCAGCAATAGTGATGTTGTGACTTTTTATGCTTAAAACTTACCATCATACACAATTGGAAAGCTCAAAAAATGCCCTAATGTCTTTCATCTTACATCTTAGTTTTCAGTTTGGCATCCTGTCTACCCTGCTACTCATTTCATTACCAAGATAAATGTATACTACTGCTTGCTAGGTAACAGAGTGGCCCTCATGTCAGACAACATCTTGCTTTAGCTTTATGATGTCAGCTTGCTAGGCAACAGAGTGGCCCTCATGTCAGACAACATCTTGCATTAGCTTTATGATGTCAGGTCGCTGCTGGACCAATCGTCCTTGAGGAAGCTGAGCACACAGGAGGATGAGATATCAGAAGTTATGCATTAGGCTACTATCTGTATTCAGGACTGCAAGGCAAATAGGCGGGGGGATGGTAAAGGACTCTAAACCACTTCAAAGCACTGGGGCCTTTTTGAAAGTGGGATGGAGATATAAACAAAAACAGAGATGATCCTTAACAACAATCCAACTTGAGAGTCAGAGTCCAACATACAGAGTGCAGGGGAAGAGGTTAAATAAGCTTCCTTCCGTGAGAATTTCACACTATCGTTCTAAAGTGAGGTAGTGCTTTTTAGCCTCAAAGGCAGCAATTTCCTCGAATGGAACATTGCAAGCACCAGGATCTAAAGCAGGCTTTAGCAGCATTGGAAGCAGTCAGTCTATTATAAACTATCAGGACCAACACAATGTGATCCATATTACTTCAATCTTGACACAAATTCTATTCAGGCACAGGCTCCGCCTATAAGGTAGTGAGGACATTCTGATGCTGTGAACGTCTTTTCAATGCCTAAAAGGAATGATTGCGATTTTTGCTTACCGTATAAATTGGTAAAATGATGCCGTATGCCGGAAGACTTTTTTTTTTTTCCTTCAGTCTCGGCACTGCAGAGAAACTCTGTTGTGAAACACTGCCACTGGTGGTCATTCAGTATAATCTGCAGATGGAAAAGTCCACTGTTAGCACATTTACTATAAGAAATACAAAAATCTGGTTTATTTTAGGGTAAATAGATCAATACTGTGGAGTCTGTAGAATTGTGAAAATCAACAGCTCATTAGAAAATCAAATCTCAATTTGTGTTATTAACCTCCTATACTTCTCTGAATCCTATGCCTCATATCTAACACTCTCTAAAAAACTGTAGCACATACATTAGGACATAGATAAATAGATATTTTTCCAGCCAAGTGGCAGTGTGCCCTTCTCACTGCATTTGTTTTACGATAGGGTACACCAGTAGCAATTAAGCCAGCTGATCAGTTGAGAGAGGAAGGGTTATGCTACAGTTAATGGGAATAATAAAAACTATGAATAGCATAATTACCATCTTCATTTTAGCCAATTCCTACCAGTTCAGCAATAGTGATGTTGTGACTTTTTATGCTTAAAACTTACCATCATACACAATTGGAAAGCTCAAAAAATGCCCTAATGTCTTTCATCTTACATCTTAGTTTTCAGTTTGGCATCCTGTCTACCCTGCTACTCATTTCATTACCAAGATAAATGTATACTACTGCTTGCTAGGTAACAGAGTGGCCCTCATGTCAGACAACATCTTGCTTTAGCTTTATGATGTCAGCTTGCTAGGCAACAGAGTGGCCCCCATGTCAGACAACATCGTGCTTTAGCTTTATGATGTCAGCTTGCTAGGCAACAGAGTAGCCCTCATGTCAGACAACATCTTGCATTAGTTTTATGATGTCAGGTCGCTGCTGGACCAATCGTCCTTGAGGAAGCTGAGCACACAGGAGGATGAGATATCAGAAGTTATGCATTAGGCTACTATCTGTATTCAGGACTGCAAGGCAAATAGGCGGGGGGATGGTAAAGGAATCTAAACCACTTCAAAGCACTGGGGCCTTTTTGAAAGTGGGATGGAGATATAAACAAAAACAGAGATGATCCTTAACAACAATCCAACTTGAGAGTCAGAGTCCAACATACAGAGTGCAGGGGAAGAGGTTAAATAAGCTTCCTTCCGTGAGAATTTCACACTATCGTTCTAAAGTGAGGTAGTGCTTTTTAGCCTCAAAGGCAGCAATTTCCTCGAATGGAACATTGCAAGCACCTGGATCTAAAGCAGGCTTTAGTAGCATTGGAAGCAGTCAGTCTTTTATAAACTTTCAGGACCAACACAATGTGATCCATATTACTTCAATCTTGACACAAATTCTATTCAGGCACAGGCTCCGCCTATAAGGTAGTGAGGACATTCTGATGCTGTGAACGTCTTTTCAATGCCTAAAAGGAATGATTGCGATTTTTGCTTACCGTATAAATTGGTAAAATGATGCCGTATGCCGGAAGACTTTTTTTTTTTTTTCTTCAGTCTCGGCACTGCAGAGAAACTCTGTTGTGAAACACTGCCACTGGTGGTCATTCAGTATAATCTGCAGATGGAAAAGTCCACTGTTAGCACATTTACTATAAGAAATACAAAAATCGGGTTTATTTTAGGGTAAATAGATCAATACTGTGGAGTCTGTAGAATTGTGAAAATCAACAGCTCATTAGAAAATCAAATCTCAATTTGTGTTATTAACCTCCTATACTTCTCGGAATCCTATGCCTCATGTGCTAACACTCTAAACAACTGTAGCACATACATTAGGACATAGATAAATAGATATTTTTCCAGCCAAGTGGCAGTGTGCCCTTCTCACTGCATTTGTTTTACGATAGGGTACACCAGTAGCAATTAAGCCAGCTGATCAGTTGAGAGAGGAAGGGTTATGCTACAGTTAATGGGAATAATAAAAACTATGAATAGCATAATTACCATCTTCATTTTAGCCAATTCCTACCAGTTCAGCAATAGTGATGTTGTGACTTTTTATGCTTAAAACTTACCATCATACACAATTGGAAAGCTCAAAAAATGCCCTAATGTCTTTCATCTTACATCTTAGTTTTCAGTTTGGCATCCTGTCTACCCTGCTACTCATTTCATTACCAAGATAAATGTATACTACTGCTTGCTAGGTAACAGAGTGGCCCTCATGTCAGACAACATCTTGCTTTAGCTTTATGATGTCAGCTTGCTAGGCAACAGAGTGGCCCTCATGTCAGACAACATCTTGCATTAGCTTTATGATGTCAGGTCGCTGCTGGACCAATCGTCCTTGAGGAAGCTGAGCACACAGGAGGATGAGATATCAGAAGTTATGCATTAGGCTACTATCTGTATTCAGGACTGCAAGGCAAATAGGCGGGGGGATGGTAAAGGACTCTAAACCACTTCAAAGCACTGGGGCCTTTTTGAAAGTGGGATGGAGATATAAACAAAAACAGAGATGATCCTTAACAACAATCCAACTTGAGAGTCAGAGTCCAACATACAGAGTGCAGGGGAAGAGGTTAAATAAGCTTCCTTCCGTGAGAATTTCACACTATCGTTCTAAAGTGGGGTAGTGCTTTTTAGCCTCAAAGGCAGCAATTTCCTCGAATGGAACATTGCAAGCACCTGGATCTAAAGCAGGCTTTAGTAGCATTGGAAGCAGTCAGTCTATTATAAACTATCAGGACCAACACAATGTGATCCATATTACTTCAATCTTGACACAAATTCTATTCAGGCACAGGCTCCGCCTATAAGGTAGTGAGGACATTCTGATGCTGTGAACATCTTTTCAATGCCTAAAAGGAATGATTGCGATTTTTGCTTACCGTATAAATTTGTAAAATGATGCCGTATGCCGGAAGACTTTTTTTTTTTTTTCTTCAGTCTCGGCACTGCAGAGAAACTCTGTTGTGAAACACTGCCACTGGTGGTCATTCAGTATAATCTGCAGATGGAAAAGTCCACTGTTAGCACATTTACTATAAGAAATACAAAAATCTGGTTTATTTTAGGGTAAATAGATCAATACTGTGGAGTCTGTAGAATTGTGAAAATCAACAGCTCATTAGAAAATCAAATCTCAATTTGTGTTATTAACCTCCTATACTTCTCTGAATCCTATGCCTCATATCTAACACTCTCTAAAAAACTGTAGCACATACATTAGGACATAGATAAATAGATATTTTTCCAGCCAAGTGGCAGTGTGCCCTTCTCACTGCATTTGTTTTACGATAGGGTACACCAGTAGCAATTAAGCCAGCTGATCAGTTGAGAGAGGAAGGGTTATGCTACAGTTAATGGGAATAATAAAAACTATGAATAGCATAATTACCATCTTCATTTTAGCCAATTCCTACCAGTTCAGCAATAGTGATGTTGTGACTTTTTATGCTTAAAACTTACCATCATACACAATTGGAAAGCTCAAAAAATGCCCTAATGTCTTTCATCTTACATCTTAGTTCTCAGTTTGGCATCCTGTCTACCCTGCTACTCATTTCATTACCAAGATAAATGTATACTACTGCTTGCTAGGTAACAGAGTGGCCCTCATGTCAGACAACATCTTGCTTTAGCTTTATGATGTCAGCTTGCTAGGCAACAGAGTGGCCCTCATGTCAGACAACATCTTGCATTAGCTTTATGATGTCAGGTCGCTGCTGGACCAATCGTCCTTGAGGAAGCTGAGCACACAGGAGGATGAGATATCAGAAGTTATGCATTAGGCTACTATCTGTATTCAGGACTGCAAGGCAAATAGGCGGGGGGATGGCAAAGGACTCTAAATCACTTCAAAGCACTGGGGCCTTTTTGAAAGTGGGATGGAGATATAAACAAAAACAGAGATGATCCTTAACAACAATCCAACTTGAGAGTCAGAGTCCAACATACAGAGTGCAGGGGAAGAGGTTAAATAAGCTTCCTTCCGTGAGAATTTCACACTATCGTTCTAAAGTGAGGTAGTGCTTTTTAGCCTCAAAGGCAGCAATTTCCTCGAATGGAACATTGCAAGCACCTGGATCTAAAGCAGGCTTTAGTAGCATTGGAAGCAGTCAGTCTATTATAAACTATCAGGACCAACACAATGTGATCCATATTACTTCAATCTTGACACAAATTCTATTCAGGCACAGGCTCCGCCTATAAGGTAGTGAGGACATTCTGATGCTGTGAACGTCTTTTCAATGCCTAAAAGGAATGATTGCGATTTTTGCTTACCGTATAAATTTGTAAAATGATGCCGTATGCCGGAAGACTTTTTTTTTTTTTTCTTCAGTCTCGGCACTGCAGAGAAACTCTGTTGCGAAACACTGCCACTGGTGGTCATTCAGTATAATCTGCAGATGGAAAAGTCCACTGTTAGCACATTTACTATAAGAAATACAAAAATCGGGTTTATTTTAGGGTAAATAGATCAATACTGTGGAGTCTGTAGAATTGTGAAAATCAACAGCTCATTAGAAAATCAAATCTCAATTTGTGTTATTAACCTCCTATACTTCTCGGAATCCTATGCCTCATGTGCTAACACTCTCTAAACAACTGTAGCACATACATTAGGACATAGATAAATAGATATTTTTCCAGCCAAGTGGCAGTGTGCCCTTCTCACTGCATTTGTTTTACGATAGGGTACACCAGTAGCAATTAAGCCAGCTGATCAGTTGAGAGAGGAAGGGTTATGCTACAGTTAATGGGAATAATAAAAACTATGAATAGCATAATTACCATCTTCATTTTAGCCAATTCCTACCAGTTCAGCAATAGTGATGTTGTGACTTTTTATGCTTAAAACTTACCATCATACACAATTGGAAAGCTCAAAAAATGCCCTAATGTCTTTCATCTTACATCTTAGTTTTCAGTTTGGCATCCTGTCTACCCTGCTACTCATTTCATTACCAAGATAAATGTATACTACTGCTTGCTAGGTAACAGAGTGGCCCTCATGTCAGACAACATCTTGCTTTAGCTTTATGATGTCAGCTTGCTAGGCAACAGAGTGGCCCTCATGTCAGACAACATCTTGCATTAGCTTTATGATGTCAGGTCGCTGCTGGACCAATCGTCCTTGAGGAAGCTGAGCACACAGGAGGATGAGATATCAGAAGTTATGCATTAGGCTACTAACTGTATTCAGGACTGCAAGGCAAATAGGCGGGGGGATGGTAAAGGACTCTAAACCACTTCAAAGCACTGGGGCCTTTTTGAAAGTGGGATGGAGATATAAACAAAAACAGAGATGATCCTTAACAACAATCCAACTTGAGAGTCAGAGTCCAACATACAGAGTGCAGGGGAAGAGGTTAAATAAGCTTCCTTCCGTGAGAATTTCACACTATCGTTCTAAAGTGAGGTAGTGCTTTTTAGCCTCAAAGGCAGCAATTTCCTCGAATGGAACATTGCAAGCACCAGGATCTAAAGCAGGCTTTAGCAGCATTGGAAGCAGTCAGTCTATTATAAACTATCAGGACCAACACAATGTGATCCATATTACTTCAATCTTGACACAAATTCTATTCAGGCACAGGCTCCGCCTATAAGGTAGTGAGGACATTCTGATGCTGTGAACGTCTTTTCAATGCCTAAAAGGAATGATTGCGATTTTTGCTTACCGTATAAATTGGTAAAATGATGCCGTATGCCGGAAGACTTTTTTTTTTTTCCTTCAGTCTCGGCACTGCAGAGAAACTCTGTTGTGAAACACTGCCACTGGTGGTCATTCAGTATAATCTGCAGATGGAAAAGTCCACTGTTAGCACATTTACTATAAGAAATACAAAAATCGGGTTTATTTTAGGGTAAATAGATCAATACTGTGGAGTCTGTAGAATTGTGAAAATCAACAGCTCATTAGAAAATCAAATCTCAATTTGTGTTATTAACCTCCTATACTTCTCTGAATCCTATGCCTCATATCTAACACTCTCTAAAAAACTGTAGCACATACATTAGGACATAGATAAATAGATATTTTTCCAGCCAAGTGGCAGTGTGCCCTTCTCACTGCATTTGTTTTACGATAGGGTACACCAGTAGCAATTAAGCCAGCTGATCAGTTGAGAGAGGAAGGGTTATGCTACAGTTAATGGGAATAATAAAAACTATGAATAGCATAATTACCATCTTCATTTTAGCCAATTCCTACCAGTTCAGCAATAGTGATGTTGTGACTTTTTATGCTTAAAACTTACCATCATACACAATTGGAAAGCTCAAAAAATGCCCTAATGTCTTTCATCTTACATCTTAGTTTTCAGTTTGGCATCCTGTCTACCCTGCTACTCATTTCATTACCAAGATAAATGTATACTACTGCTTGCTAGGTAACAGAGTGGCCCTCATGTCAGACAACATCTTGCTTTAGCTTTATGATGTCAGCTTGCTAGGCAACAGAGTGGCCCCCATGTCAGACAACATCGTGCTTTAGCTTTATGATGTCAGCTTGCTAGGCAACAGAGTAGCCCTCATGTCAGACAACATCTTGCATTAGCTTTATGATGTCAGGTCGCTGCTGGACCAATCGTCCTTGAGGAAGCTGAGCACACAGGAGGATGAGATATCAGAAGTTATGCATTAGGCTACTATCTGTATTCAGGACTGCAAGGCAAATAGGCGGGGGGATGGTAAAGGAATCTAAACCACTTCAAAGCACTGGGGCCTTTTTGAAAGTGGGATGGAGATATAAACAAAAACAGAGATGATCCTTAACAACAATCCAACTTGAGAGTCAGAGTCCAACATACAGAGTGCAGGGGAAGAGGTTAAATAAGCTTCCTTCCGTGAGAATTTCACACTATCGTTCTAAAGTGAGGTAGTGCTTTTTAGCCTCAAAGGCAGCAATTTCCTCGAATGGAACATTGCAAGCACCTGGATCTAAAGCAGGCTTTAGTAGCATTGGAAGCAGTCAGTCTTTTATAAACTTTCAGGACCAACACAATGTGATCCATATTACTTCAATCTTGACACAAATTCTATTCAGGCACAGGCTCCGCCTATAAGGTAGTGAGGACATTCTGATGCTGTGAACGTCTTTTCAATGCCTAAAAGGAATGATTGCGATTTTTGCTTACCGTATAAATTGGTAAAATGATGCCGTATGCCGGAAGACTTTTTTTTTTTTTTCTTCAGTCTCGGCACTGCAGAGAAACTCTGTTGTGAAACACTGCCACTGGTGGTCATTCAGTATAATCTGCAGATGGAAAAGTCCACTGTTAGCACATTTACTATAAGAAATACAAAAATCGGGTTTATTTTAGGGTAAATAGATCAATACTGTGGAGTCTGTAGAATTGTGAAAATCAACAGCTCATTAGAAAATCAAATCTCAATTTGTGTTATTAACCTCCTATACTTCTCGGAATCCTATGCCTCATGTGCTAACACTCTAAACAACTGTAGCACATACATTAGGACATAGATAAATAGATATTTTTCCAGCCAAGTGGCAGTGTGCCCTTCTCACTGCATTTGTTTTACGATAGGGTACACCAGTAGCAATTAAGCCAGCTGATCAGTTGAGAGAGGAAGGGTTATGCTACAGTTAATGGGAATAATAAAAACTATGAATAGCATAATTACCATCTTCATTTTAGCCAATTCCTACCAGTTCAGCAATAGTGATGTTGTGACTTTTTATGCTTAAAACTTACCATCATACACAATTGGAAAGCTCAAAAAATGCCCTAATGTCTTTCATCTTACATCTTAGTTTTCAGTTTGGCATCCTGTCTACCCTGCTACTCATTTCATTACCAAGATAAATGTATACTACTGCTTGCTAGGTAACAGAGTGGCCCTCATGTCAGACAACATCTTGCTTTAGCTTTATGATGTCAGCTTGCTAGGCAACAGAGTGGCCCTCATGTCAGACAACATCTTGCATTAGCTTTATGATGTCAGGTCGCTGCTGGACCAATCGTCCTTGAGGAAGCTGAGCACACAGGAGGATGAGATATCAGAAGTTATGCATTAGGCTACTATCTGTATTCAGGACTGCAAGGCAAATAGGCGGGGGGATGGTAAAGGACTCTAAACCACTTCAAAGCACTGGGGCCTTTTTGAAAGTGGGATGGAGATATAAACAAAAACAGAGATGATCCTTAACAACAATCCAACTTGAGAGTCAGAGTCCAACATACAGAGTGCAGGGGAAGAGGTTAAATAAGCTTCCTTCCGTGAGAATTTCACACTATCGTTCTAAAGTGGGGTAGTGCTTTTTAGCCTCAAAGGCAGCAATTTCCTCGAATGGAACATTGCAAGCACCTGGATCTAAAGCAGGCTTTAGTAGCATTGGAAGCAGTCAGTCTATTATAAACTATCAGGACCAACACAATGTGATCCATATTACTTCAATCTTGACACAAATTCTATTCAGGCACAGGCTCCGCCTATAAGGTAGTGAGGACATTCTGATGCTGTGAACATCTTTTCAATGCCTAAAAGGAATGATTGCGATTTTTGCTTACCGTATAAATTTGTAAAATGATGCCGTATGCCGGAAGACTTTTTTTTTTTTTTCTTCAGTCTCGGCACTGCAGAGAAACTCTGTTGTGAAACACTGCCACTGGTGGTCATTCAGTATAATCTGCAGATGGAAAAGTCCACTGTTAGCACATTTACTATAAGAAATACAAAAATCTGGTTTATTTTAGGGTAAATAGATCAATACTGTGGAGTCTGTAGAATTGTGAAAATCAACAGCTCATTAGAAAATCAAATCTCAATTTGTGTTATTAACCTCCTATACTTCTCTGAATCCTATGCCTCATATCTAACACTCTCTAAAAAACTGTAGCACATACATTAGGACATAGATAAATAGATATTTTTCCAGCCAAGTGGCAGTGTGCCCTTCTCACTGCATTTGTTTTACGATAGGGTACACCAGTAGCAATTAAGCCAGCTGATCAGTTGAGAGAGGAAGGGTTATGCTACAGTTAATGGGAATAATAAAAACTATGAATAGCATAATTACCATCTTCATTTTAGCCAATTCCTACCAGTTCAGCAATAGTGATGTTGTGACTTTTTATGCTTAAAACTTACCATCATACACAATTGGAAAGCTCAAAAAATGCCCTAATGTCTTTCATCTTACATCTTAGTTCTCAGTTTGGCATCCTGTCTACCCTGCTACTCATTTCATTACCAAGATAAATGTATACTACTGCTTGCTAGGTAACAGAGTGGCCCTCATGTCAGACAACATCTTGCTTTAGCTTTATGATGTCAGCTTGCTAGGCAACAGAGTGGCCCTCATGTCAGACAACATCTTGCATTAGCTTTATGATGTCAGGTCGCTGCTGGACCAATCGTCCTTGAGGAAGCTGAGCACACAGGAGGATGAGATATCAGAAGTTATGCATTAGGCTACTATCTGTATTCAGGACTGCAAGGCAAATAGGCGGGGGGATGGCAAAGGACTCTAAATCACTTCAAAGCACTGGGGCCTTTTTGAAAGTGGGATGGAGATATAAACAAAAACAGAGATGATCCTTAACAACAATCCAACTTGAGAGTCAGAGTCCAACATACAGAGTGCAGGGGAAGAGGTTAAATGAGCTTCCTTCCGTGAGAATTTCACACTATCGTTCTAAAGTGAGGTAGTGCTTTTTAGCCTCAAAGGCAGCAATTTCCTCGAATGGAACATTGCAAGCACCTGGATCTAAAGCAGGCTTTAGTAGCATTGGAAGCAGTCAGTCTATTATAAACTATCAGGACCAACACAATGTGATCCATATTACTTCAATCTTGACACAAATTCTATTCAGGCACAGGCTCCGCCTATAAGGTAGTGAGGACATTCTTATGCTGTGAACGTCTTTTCAATGCCTAAAAGGAATGATTGCGATTTTTGCTTACCGTATAAATTTGTAAAATGATGCCGTATGCCGGAAGACTTTTTTTTTTTTTTTCTTCAGTCTCGGCACTGCAGAGAAACTCTGTTGCGAAACACTGCCACTGGTGGTCATTCAGTATAATCTGCAGATGGAAAAGTCCACTGTTAGCACATTTACTATAAGAAATACAAAAATCGGGTTTATTTTAGGGTAAATAGATCAATACTGTGGAGTCTGTAGAATTGTGAAAATCAACAGCTCATTAGAAAATCAAATCTCAATTTGTGTTATTAACCTCCTATACTTCTCGGAATCCTATGCCTCATGTGCCAACACTCTCTAAACAACTGTAGCACATACATTAGGACATAGATAAATAGATATTTTTCCAGCCAAGTGGCAGTGTGCCCTTCTCACTGCATTTGTTTTACGATAGGGTACACCAGTAGCAATTAAGCCAGCTGATCAGTTGAGAGAGGAAGGGTTATGCTACAGTTAATGGGAATAATAAAAACTATGAATAGCATAATTACCATCTTCATTTTAGCCAATTCCTACCAGTTCAGCAATAGTGATGTTGTGACTTTTTATGCTTAAAACTTACCATCATACACAATTGGAAAGCTCAAAAAATGCCCTAATGTCTTTCATCTTACATCTTAGTTTTCAGTTTGGCATCCTGTCTACCCTGCTACTCATTTCATTACCAAGATAAATGTATACTACTGCTTGCTAGGTAACAGAGTGGCCCTCATGTCAGACAACATCTTGCTTTAGCTTTATGATGTCAGCTTGCTAGGCAACAGAGTGGCCCTCATGTCAGACAACATCTTGCATTAGCTTTATGATGTCAGGTCGCTGCTGGACCAATCGTCCTTGAGGAAGCTGAGCACACAGGAGGATGAGATATCAGAAGTTATGCATTAGGCTACTAACTGTATTCAGGACTGCAAGGCAAATAGGCGGGGGGATGGTAAAGGACTCTAAACCACTTCAAAGCACTGGGGCCTTTTTGAAAGTGGGATGGAGATATAAACAAAAACAGAGATGATCCTTAACAACAATCCAACTTGAGAGTCAGAGTCCAACATACAGAGTGCAGGGGAAGAGGTTAAATAAGCTTCCTTCCGTGAGAATTTCACACTATCGTTCTAAAGTGAGGTAGTGCTTTTTAGCCTCAAAGGCAGCAATTTCCTCGAATGGAACATTGCAAGCACCAGGATCTAAAGCAGGCTTTAGCAGCATTGGAAGCAGTCAGTCTATTATAAACTATCAGGACCAACACAATGTGATCCATATTACTTCAATCTTGACACAAATTCTATTCAGGCACAGGCTCCGCCTATAAGGTAGTGAGGACATTCTGATGCTGTGAACGTCTTTTCAATGCCTAAAAGGAATGATTGCGATTTTTGCTTACCGTATAAATTGGTAAAATGATGCCGTATGCCGGAAGACTTTTTTTTTTTTCCTTCAGTCTCGGCACTGCAGAGAAACTCTGTTGTGAAACACTGCCACTGGTGGTCATTCAGTATAATCTGCAGATGGAAAAGTCCACTGTTAGCACATTTACTATAAGAAATACAAAAATCTGGTTTATTTTAGGGTAAATAGATCAATACTGTGGAGTCTGTAGAATTGTGAAAATCAACAGCTCATTAGAAAATCAAATCTCAATTTGTGTTATTAACCTCCTATACTTCTCTGAATCCTATGCCTCATATCTAACACTCTCTAAAAAACTGTAGCACATACATTAGGACATAGATAAATAGATATTTTTCCAGCCAAGTGGCAGTGTGCCCTTCTCACTGCATTTGTTTTACGATAGGGTACACCAGTAGCAATTAAGCCAGCTGATCAGTTGAGAGAGGAAGGGTTATGCTACAGTTAATGGGAATAATAAAAACTATGAATAGCATAATTACCATCTTCATTTTAGCCAATTCCTACCAGTTCAGCAATAGTGATGTTGTGACTTTTTATGCTTAAAACTTACCATCATACACAATTGGAAAGCTCAAAAAATGCCCTAATGTCTTTCATCTTACATCTTAGTTTTCAGTTTGGCATCCTGTCTACCCTGCTACTCATTTCATTACCAAGATAAATGTATACTACTGCTTGCTAGGTAACAGAGTGGCCCTCATGTCAGACAACATCTTGCTTTAGCTTTATGATGTCAGCTTGCTAGGCAACAGAGTGGCCCCCATGTCAGACAACATCGTGCTTTAGCTTTATGATGTCAGCTTGCTAGGCAACAGAGTAGCCCTCATGTCAGACAACATCTTGCATTAGCTTTATGATGTCAGGTCGCTGCTGGACCAATCGTCCTTGAGGAAGCTGAGCACACAGGAGGATGAGATATCAGAAGTTATGCATTAGGCTACTATCTGTATTCAGGACTGCAAGGCAAATAGGCGGGGGGATGGTAAAGGAATCTAAACCACTTCAAAGCACTGGGGCCTTTTTGAAAGTGGGATGGAGATATAAACAAAAACAGAGATGATCCTTAACAACAATCCAACTTGAGAGTCAGAGTCCAACATACAGAGTGCAGGGGAAGAGGTTAAATAAGCTTCCTTCCGTGAGAATTTCACACTATCGTTCTAAAGTGAGGTAGTGCTTTTTAGCCTCAAAGGCAGCAATTTCCTCGAATGGAACATTGCAAGCACCTGGATCTAAAGCAGGCTTTAGTAGCATTGGAAGCAGTCAGTCTTTTATAAACTTTCAGGACCAACACAATGTGATCCATATTACTTCAATCTTGACACAAATTCTATTCAGGCACAGGCTCCGCCTATAAGGTAGTGAGGACATTCTGATGCTGTGAACGTCTTTTCAATGCCTAAAAGGAATGATTGCGATTTTTGCTTACCGTATAAATTGGTAAAATGATGCCGTATGCCGGAAGACTTTTTTTTTTTTTTCTTCAGTCTCGGCACTGCAGAGAAACTCTGTTGTGAAACACTGCCACTGGTGGTCATTCAGTATAATCTGCAGATGGAAAAGTCCACTGTTAGCACATTTACTATAAGAAATACAAAAATCGGGTTTATTTTAGGGTAAATAGATCAATACTGTGGAGTCTGTAGAATTGTGAAAATCAACAGCTCATTAGAAAATCAAATCTCAATTTGTGTTATTAACCTCCTATACTTCTCGGAATCCTATGCCTCATGTGCTAACACTCTAAACAACTGTAGCACATACATTAGGACATAGATAAATAGATATTTTTCCAGCCAAGTGGCAGTGTGCCCTTCTCACTGCATTTGTTTTACGATAGGGTACACCAGTAGCAATTAAGCCAGCTGATCAGTTGAGAGAGGAAGGGTTATGCTACAGTTAATGGGAATAATAAAAACTATGAATAGCATAATTACCATCTTCATTTTAGCCAATTCCTACCAGTTCAGCAATAGTGATGTTGTGACTTTTTATGCTTAAAACTTACCATCATACACAATTGGAAAGCTCAAAAAATGCCCTAATGTCTTTCATCTTACATCTTAGTTTTCAGTTTGGCATCCTGTCTACCCTGCTACTCATTTCATTACCAAGATAAATGTATACTACTGCTTGCTAGGTAACAGAGTGGCCCTCATGTCAGACAACATCTTGCTTTAGCTTTATGATGTCAGCTTGCTAGGCAACAGAGTGGCCCTCATGTCAGACAACATCTTGCATTAGCTTTATGATGTCAGGTCGCTGCTGGACCAATCGTCCTTGAGGAAGCTGAGCACACAGGAGGATGAGATATCAGAAGTTATGCATTAGGCTACTATCTGTATTCAGGACTGCAAGGCAAATAGGCGGGGGGATGGTAAAGGACTCTAAACCACTTCAAAGCACTGGGGCCTTTTTGAAAGTGGGATGGAGATATAAACAAAAACAGAGATGATCCTTAACAACAATCCAACTTGAGAGTCAGAGTCCAACATACAGAGTGCAGGGGAAGAGGTTAAATAAGCTTCCTTCCGTGAGAATTTCACACTATCGTTCTAAAGTGGGGTAGTGCTTTTTAGCCTCAAAGGCAGCAATTTCCTCGAATGGAACATTGCAAGCACCTGGATCTAAAGCAGGCTTTAGTAGCATTGGAAGCAGTCAGTCTATTATAAACTATCAGGACCAACACAATGTGATCCATATTACTTCAATCTTGACACAAATTCTATTCAGGCACAGGCTCCGCCTATAAGGTAGTGAGGACATTCTGATGCTGTGAACATCTTTTCAATGCCTAAAAGGAATGATTGCGATTTTTGCTTACCGTATAAATTTGTAAAATGATGCCGTATGCCGGAAGACTTTTTTTTTTTTTTCTTCAGTCTCGGCACTGCAGAGAAACTCTGTTGTGAAACACTGCCACTGGTGGTCATTCAGTATAATCTGCAGATGGAAAAGTCCACTGTTAGCACATTTACTATAAGAAATACAAAAATCTGGTTTATTTTAGGGTAAATAGATCAATACTGTGGAGTCTGTAGAATTGTGAAAATCAACAGCTCATTAGAAAATCAAATCTCAATTTGTGTTATTAACCTCCTATACTTCTCTGAATCCTATGCCTCATATCTAACACTCTCTAAAAAACTGTAGCACATACATTAGGACATAGATAAATAGATATTTTTCCAGCCAAGTGGCAGTGTGCCCTTCTCACTGCATTTGTTTTACGATAGGGTACACCAGTAGCAATTAAGCCAGCTGATCAGTTGAGAGAGGAAGGGTTATGCTACAGTTAATGGGAATAATAAAAACTATGAATAGCATAATTACCATCTTCATTTTAGCCAATTCCTACCAGTTCAGCAATAGTGATGTTGTGACTTTTTATGCTTAAAACTTACCATCATACACAATTAGAAAGCTCAAAAAATGCCCTAATGTCTTCCATCTTACATCTTAGTTCTCAGTTTGGCATCCTGTCTACCCTGCTACTCATTTCATTACCAAGATAAATGTATACTACTGCTTGCTAGGTAACAGAGTGGCCCTCATGTCAGACAACATCTTGCTTTAGCTTTATGATGTCAGCTTGCTAGGCAACAGAGTGGCCCCCATGTCAGACAACATCGTGCTTTAGCTTTATGATGTCAGCTTGCTAGGCAACAGAGTAGCCCTCATGTCAGACAACATCTTGCATTAGCTTTATGATGTCAGGTCGCTGCTGGACCAATCGTCCTTGAGGAAGCTGAGCACACAGGAGGATGAGATATCAGAAGTTATGCATTAGGCTACTATCTGTATTCAGGACTGCAAGGCAAATAGGCGGGGGGATGGTAAAGGAATCTAAACCACTTCAAAGCACTGGGGCCTTTTTGAAAGTGGGATGGAGATATAAACAAAAACAGAGATGATCCTTAACAACAATCCAACTTGAGAGTCAGAGTCCAACATACAGAGTGCAGGGGAAGAGGTTAAATAAGCTTCCTTCCGTGAGAATTTCACACTATCGTTCTAAAGTGAGGTAGTGCTTTTTAGCCTCAAAGGCAGCAATTTCCTCGAATGGAACATTGCAAGCACCTGGATCTAAAGCAGGCTTTAGTAGCATTGGAAGCAGTCAGTCTTTTATAAACTATCAGGACCAACACAATGTGATCCATATTACTTCAATCTTGACACAAATTCTATTCAGGCACAGGCTCCGCCTATAAGGTAGTGAGGACATTCTGATGCTGTGAACGTCTTTTCAATGCCTAAAAGGAATGATTGCGATTTTTGCTTACCGTATAAATTTGTAAAATGATGCCGTATGCCGTAAGACTTTTTTTTTTTTCTTCAGTCTCGGCACTGCAGAGAAACTCTGTTGTGAAACACTGCCACTGGTGGTCATTCAGTATAATCTGCAGATGGAAAAGTCCACTGTCAGCACATTTACTATAAGAAATACAAAAATCGGGTTTATTTTAGGGTAAATAGATCAATACTGTGGAGTCTGTAGAATTGTGAAAATCAACAGCTCATTAGAAAATCAAATCTCAATTTGTGTTATTAACCTCCTATACTTCTCGGAATCCTATGCCTCATGTGCTAACACTCTAAACAACTGTAGCACATACATTAGGACATAGATAAATAGATATTTTTCCAGCCAAGTGGCAGTGTGCCCTTCTCACTGCATTTGTTTTACGATAGGGTACACCAGTAGCAATTAAGCCAGCTGATCAGTTGAGAGAGGAAGGGTTATGCTACAGTTAATGGGAATAATAAAAACTATGAATAGCATAATTACCATCTTCATTTTAGCCAATTCCTACCAGTTCAGCAATAGTGATGTTGTGACTTTTTATGCTTAAAACTTACCATCATACACAATTGGAAAGCTCAAAAAATGCCCTAATGTCTTTCATCTTACATCTTAGTTTTCAGTTTGGCATCCTGTCTACCCTGCTACTCATTTCATTACCAAGATAAATGTATACTACTGCTTGCTAGGTAACAGAGTGGCCCTCATGTCAGACAACATCTTGCTTTAGCTTTATGATGTCAGCTTGCTAGGCAACAGAGTGGCCCTCATGTCAGACAACATCTTGCATTAGCTTTATGATGTCAGGTCGCTGCTGGACCAATCGTCCTTGAGGAAGCTGAGCACACAGGAGGATGAGATATCAGAAGTTATGCATTAGGCTACTATCTGTATTCAGGACTGCAAGGCAAATAGGCGGGGGGATGGTAAAGGACTCTAAACCACTTCAAAGCACTGGGGCCTTTTTGAAAGTGGGATGGAGATATAAACAAAAACAGAGATGATCCTTAACAACAATCCAACTTGAGAGTCAGAGTCCAACATACAGAGTGCAGGGGAAGAGGTTAAATAAGCTTCCTTCCGTGAGAATTTCACACTATCGTTCTAAAGTGAGGTAGTGCTTTTTAGCCTCAAAGGCAGCAATTTCCTCGAATGGAACATTGCAAGCACCTGGATCTAAAGCAGGCTTTAGTAGCATTGGAAGCAGTCAGTCTATTATAAACTATCAGGACCAACACAATGTGATCCATATTACTTCAATCTTGACACAAATTCTATTCAGGCACAGGCTCCGCCTATAAGGTAGTGAGGACATTCTGATGCTGTGAACGTCTTTTCAATGCCTAAAAGGAATGATTGCGATTTTTGCTTACCGTATAAATTTGTAAAATGATGCCGTATGCCGGAAGACTTTTTTTTTTTTTTTCTTCAGTCTCGGCACTGCAGAGAAACTCTGTTGTGAAACACTGCCACTGGTGGTCATTCAGTATAATCTGCAGATGGAAAAGTCCACTGTTAGCACATTTACTATAAGAAATACAAAAATCGGGTTTATTTTAGGGTAAATAGATCAATACTGTGGAGTCTGTAGAATTGTGAAAATCAACAGCTCATTAGAAAATCAAATCTCAATTTGTGTTATTAACCTCCTATACTTCTCGGAATCCTATGCCTCATGTGCTAACACTCTCTAAACAACTGTAGCACATACATTAGGACATAGATAAATAGATATTTTTCCAGCCAAGTGGCAGTGTGCCCTTCTCACTGCATTTGTTTTACGATAGGGTACACCAGTAGCAATTAAGCCAGCTGATCAGTTGAGAGAGGAAGGGTTATGCTACAGTTAATGGGAATAATAAAAACTATGAATAGCATAATTACCATCTTCATTTTAGCCAATTCCTACCAGTTCAGCAATAGTGATGTTGTGACTTTTTATGCTTAAAACTTACCATCATACACAATTGGAAAGCTCAAAAAATGCCCTAATGTCTTTCATCTTACATCTTAGTTTTCAGTTTGGCATCCTGTCTACCCTGCTACTCATTTCATTACCAAGATAAATGTATACTACTGCTTGCTAGGTAACAGAGTGGCCCTCATGTCAGACAACATCTTGCTTTAGCTTTATGATGTCAGCTTGCTAGGCAACAGAGTGGCCCCCATGTCAGACAACATCGTGCTTTAGCTTTATGATGTCAGCTTGCTAGGCAACAGAGTAGCCCTCATGTCAGACAACATCTTGCATTAGCTTTATGATGTCAGGTCGCTGCTGGACCAATCGTCCTTGAGGAAGCTGAGCACACAGGAGGATGAGATATCAGAAGTTATGCATTAGGCTACTATCTGTATTCAGGACTGCAAGGCAAATAGGCGGGGGGATGGTAAAGGAATCTAAACCACTTCAAAGCACTGGGGCCTTTTTGAAAGTGGGATGGAGATATAAACAAAAACAGAGATGATCCTTAACAACAATCCAACTTGAGAGTCAGAGTCCAACATACAGAGTGCAGGGGAAGAGGTTAAATAAGCTTCCTTCCGTGAGAATTTCACACTATCGTTCTAAAGTGAGGTAGTGCTTTTTAGCCTCAAAGGCAGCAATTTCCTCGAATGGAACATTGCAAGCTCCTGGATCTAAAGCAGGCTTTAGTAGCATTGGAAGCAGTCAGTCTTTTATAAACTATCAGGACCAACACAATGTGATCCATATTACTTCAATCTTGACACAAATTCTATTCAGGCACAGGCTCCGCCTATAAGGTAGTGAGGACATTCTGATGCTGTGAACGTCTTTTCAATGCCTAAAAGGAATGATTGCGATTTTTGCTTACCGTATAAATTTGTAAAATGATGCCGTATGCCGGAAGACTTTTTTTTTTTTTTTCTTCAGTCTCGGCACTGCAGAGAAACTCTGTTGTGAAACACTGCCACTGGTGGTCATTCAGTATAATCTGCAGATGGAAAAGTCCACTGTTAGCACATTTACTATAAGAAATACAAAAATCGGGTTTATTTTAGGGTAAATAGATCAATACTGTGGAGTCTGTAGAATTGTGAAAATCAACAGCTCATTAGAAAATCAAATCTCAATTTGTGTTATTAACCTCCTATACTTCTCGGAATCCTATGCCTCTAGTGCCAACACTCTCTAAATAACTGTAGCACATACATTAGGACATAGATAAATAGATATTTTTCCAGCCAAGTGGCAGTGTGCCCTTCTCACTGCATTTGTTTTACGATAGGGTACACCAGTAGCAATTAAGCCAGCTGATCAGTTGAGAGAGGAAGGGTTATGCTACAGTTAATGGGAATAATAAAAACTATGAATAGCATAATTACCATCTTCATTTTAGCCAATTCCTACCAGTTCAGCAATAGTGATGTTGTGACTTTTTATGCTTAAAACTTACCATCATACACAATTAGAAAGCTCAAAAAATGCCCTAATGTCTTCCATCTTACATCTTAGTTTTCAGTTTGGCATCCTGTCTACCCTGCTACTCATTTCATTACCAAGATAAATGTATACTACTGCTTGCTAGGTAACAGAGTGGCCCTCATGTCAGACAACATCTTGCTTTAGCTTTATGATGTCAGCTTGCTAGGCAACAGAGTGGCCCCCATGTCAGACAACATCGTGCTTTAGCTTTATGATGTCAGCTTGCTAGGCAACAGAGTAGCCCTCATGTCAGACAACATCTTGCATTAGCTTTATGATGTCAGGTCGCTGCTGGACCAATCGTCCTTGAGGAAGCTGAGCACACAGGAGGATGAGATATCAGAAGTTATGCATTAGGCTACTATCTGTATTCAGGACTGCAAGGCAAATAGGCGGGGGGATGGTAAAGGAATCTAAACCACTTCAAAGCACTGGGGCCTTTTTGAAAGTGGGATGGAGATATAAACAAAAACAGAGATGATCCTTAACAACAATCCAACTTGAGAGTCAGAGTCCAACATACAGAGTGCAGGGGAAGAGGTTAAATAAGCTTCCTTCCGTGAGAATTTCACACTATCGTTCTAAAGTGAGGTAGTGCTTTTTAGCCTCAAAGGCAGCAATTTCCTCGAATGGAACATTGCAAGCACCTGGATCTAAAGCAGGCTTTAGTAGCATTGGAAGCAGTCAGTCTTTTATAAACTATCAGGACCAACACAATGTGATCCATATTACTTCAATTTTGACACAAATTCTATTCAGGCACAGGCTCCGCCTATAAGGTAGTGAGGACATTCTGATGCTGTGAACGTCTTTTCAATGCCTAAAAGGAATGATTGCGATTTTTGCTTACCGTATAAATTTGTAAAATGATGCCGTATGCCGGAAGACTTTTTTTTTTTTCTTCAGTCTCGGCACTGCAGAGAAACTCTGTTGTGAAACACTGCCACTGGTGGTCATTCAGTATAATCTGCAGATGGAAAAGTCCACTGTTAGCACATTTACTATAAGAAATACAAAAATCGGGTTTATTTTAGGGTAAATAGATCAATACTGTGGAGTCTGTAGAATTGTGAAAATCAACAGCTCATTAGAAAATCAAATCTCAATTTGTGTTATTAACCTCCTATACTTCTCGGAATCCTATGCCTCATGTGCTAACACTCTAAACAACTGTAGCACATACATTAGGACATAGATAAATAGATATTTTTCCAGCCAAGTGGCAGTGTGCCCTTCTCACTGCATTTGTTTTACGATAGGGTACACCAGTAGCAATTAAGCCAGCTGATCAGTTGAGAGAGGAAGGGTTATGCTACAGTTAATGGGAATAATAAAAACTATGAATAGCATAATTACCATCTTCATTTTAGCCAATTCCTACCAGTTCAGCAATAGTGATGTTGTGACTTTTTATGCTTAAAACTTACCATCATACACAATTGGAAAGCTCAAAAAATGCCCTAATGTCTTTCATCTTACATCTTAGTTTTCAGTTTGGCATCCTGTCTACCCTGCTACTCATTTCATTACCAAGATAAATGTATACTACTGCTTGCTAGGTAACAGAGTGGCCCTCATGTCAGACAACATCTTGCTTTAGCTTTATGATGTCAGCTTGCTAGGCAACAGAGTGGCCCTCATGTCAGACAACATCTTGCATTAGCTTTATGATGTCAGGTCGCTGCTGGACCAATCGTCCTTGAGGAAGCTGAGCACACAGGAGGATGAGATATCAGAAGTTATGCATTAGGCTACTATCTGTATTCAGGACTGCAAGGCAAATAGGCGGGGGGATGGTAAAGGACTCTAAACCACTTCAAAGCACTGGGGCCTTTTTGAAAGTGGGATGGAGATATAAACAAAAACAGAGATGATCCTTAACAACAATCCAACTTGAGAGTCAGAGTCCAACATACAGAGTGCAGGGGAAGAGGTTAAATAAGCTTCCTTCCGTGAGAATTTCACACTATCGTTCTAAAGTGAGGTAGTGCTTTTTAGCCTCAAAGGCAGCAATTTCCTCGAATGGAACATTGCAAGCACCTGGATCTAAAGCAGGCTTTAGTAGCATTGGAAGCAGTCAGTCTATTATAAACTATCAGGACCAACACAATGTGATCCATATTACTTCAATCTTGACACAAATTCTATTCAGGCACAGGCTCCGCCTATAAGGTAGTGAGGACATTCTGATGCTGTGAACGTCTTTTCAATGCCTAAAAGGAATGATTGCGATTTTTGCTTACCGTATAAATTTGTAAAATGATGCCGTATGCCGGAAGACTTTTTTTTTTTTTTTCTTCAGTCTCGGCACTGCAGAGAAACTCTGTTGTGAAACACTGCCACTGGTGGTCATTCAGTATAATCTGCAGATGGAAAAGTCCACTGTTAGCACATTTACTATAAGAAATACAAAAATCGGGTTTATTTTAGGGTAAATAGATCAATACTGTGGAGTCTGTAGAATTGTGAAAATCAACAGCTCATTAGAAAATCAAATCTCAATTTGTGTTATTAACCTCCTATACTTCTCGGAATCCTATGCCTCATGTGCTAACACTCTCTAAACAACTGTAGCACATACATTAGGACATAGATAAATAGATATTTTTCCAGCCAAGTGGCAGTGTGCCCTTCTCACTGCATTTGTTTTACGATAGGGTACACCAGTAGCAATTAAGCCAGCTGATCAGTTGAGAGAGGAAGGGTTATGCTACAGTTAATGGGAATAATAAAAACTATGAATAGCATAATTACCATCTTCATTTTAGCCAATTCCTACCAGTTCAGCAATAGTGATGTTGTGACTTTTTATGCTTAAAACTTACCATCATACACAATTGGAAAGCTCAAAAAATGCCCTAATGTCTTTCATCTTACATCTTAGTTTTCAGTTTGGCATCCTGTCTACCCTGCTACTCATTTCATTACCAAGATAAATGTATACTACTGCTTGCTAGGTAACAGAGTGGCCCTCATGTCAGACAACATCTTGCTTTAGCTTTATGATGTCAGCTTGCTAGGCAACAGAGTGGCCCCCATGTCAGACAACATCGTGCTTTAGCTTTATGATGTCAGCTTGCTAGGCAACAGAGTAGCCCTCATGTCAGACAACATCTTGCATTAGCTTTATGATGTCAGGTCGCTGCTGGACCAATCGTCCTTGAGGAAGCTGAGCACACAGGAGGATGAGATATCAGAAGTTATGCATTAGGCTACTATCTGTATTCAGGACTGCAAGGCAAATAGGCGGGGGGATGGTAAAGGAATCTAAACCACTTCAAAGCACTGGGGCCTTTTTGAAAGTGGGATGGAGATATAAACAAAAACAGAGATGATCCTTAACAACAATCCAACTTGAGAGTCAGAGTCCAACATACAGAGTGCAGGGGAAGAGGTTAAATAAGCTTCCTTCCGTGAGAATTTCACACTATCGTTCTAAAGTGAGGTAGTGCTTTTTAGCCTCAAAGGCAGCAATTTCCTCGAATGGAACATTGCAAGCACCTGGATCTAAAGCAGGCTTTAGTAGCATTGGAAGCAGTCAGTCTTTTATAAACTTTCAGGACCAACACAATGTGATCCATATTACTTCAATCTTGACACAAATTCTATTCAGGCACAGGCTCCGCCTATAAGGTAGTGAGGACATTCTGATGCTGTGAACGTCTTTTCAATGCCTAAAAGGAATGATTGCGATTTTTGCTTACCGTATAAATTGGTAAAATGATGCCGTATGCCGGAAGACTTTTTTTTTTTTTTCTTCAGTCTCGGCACTGCAGAGAAACTCTGTTGTGAAACACTGCCACTGGTGGTCATTCAGTATAATCTGCAGATGGAAAAGTCCACTGTTAGCACATTTACTATAAGAAATACAAAAATCGGGTTTATTTTAGGGTAAATAGATCAATACTGTGGAGTCTGTAGAATTGTGAAAATCAACAGCTCATTAGAAAATCAAATCTCAATTTGTGTTATTAACCTCCTATACTTCTCGGAATCCTATGCCTCATGTGCTAACACTCTAAACAACTGTAGCACATACATTAGGACATAGATAAATAGATATTTTTCCAGCCAAGTGGCAGTGTGCCCTTCTCACTGCATTTGTTTTACGATAGGGTACACCAGTAGCAATTAAGCCAGCTGATCAGTTGAGAGAGGAAGGGTTATGCTACAGTTAATGGGAATAATAAAAACTATGAATAGCATAATTACCATCTTCATTTTAGCCAATTCCTACCAGTTCAGCAATAGTGATGTTGTGACTTTTTATGCTTAAAACTTACCATCATACACAATTGGAAAGCTCAAAAAATGCCCTAATGTCTTTCATCTTACATCTTAGTTTTCAGTTTGGCATCCTGTCTACCCTGCTACTCATTTCATTACCAAGATAAATGTATACTACTGCTTGCTAGGTAACAGAGTGGCCCTCATGTCAGACAACATCTTGCTTTAGCTTTATGATGTCAGCTTGCTAGGCAACAGAGTGGCCCTCATGTCAGACAACATCTTGCATTAGCTTTATGATGTCAGGTCGCTGCTGGACCAATCGTCCTTGAGGAAGCTGAGCACACAGGAGGATGAGATATCAGAAGTTATGCATTAGGCTACTATCTGTATTCAGGACTGCAAGGCAAATAGGCGGGGGGATGGTAAAGGACTCTAAACCACTTCAAAGCACTGGGGCCTTTTTGAAAGTGGGATGGAGATATAAACAAAAACAGAGATGATCCTTAACAACAATCCAACTTGAGAGTCAGAGTCCAACATACAGAGTGCAGGGGAAGAGGTTAAATAAGCTTCCTTCCGTGAGAATTTCACACTATCGTTCTAAAGTGGGGTAGTGCTTTTTAGCCTCAAAGGCAGCAATTTCCTCGAATGGAACATTGCAAGCACCTGGATCTAAAGCAGGCTTTAGTAGCATTGGAAGCAGTCAAGCTATTATAAACTATCAGGACCAACACAATGTGATCCATATTACTTCAATCTTGACACAAATTCTATTCAGGCACAGGCTCCGCCTATAAGGTAGTGAGGACATTCTGATGCTGTGAACATCTTTTCAATGCCTAAAAGGAATGATTGCGATTTTTGCTTACCGTATAAATTTGTAAAATGATGCCGTATGCCGGAAGACTTTTTTTTTTTTTTCTTCAGTCTCGGCACTGCAGAGAAACTCTGTTGTGAAACACTGCCACTGGTGGTCATTCAGTATAATCTGCAGATGGAAAAGTCCACTGTTAGCACATTTACTATAAGAAATACAAAAATCTGGTTTATTTTAGGGTAAATAGATCAATACTGTGGAGTCTGTAGAATTGTGAAAATCAACAGCTCATTAGAAAATCAAATCTCAATTTGTGTTATTAACCTCCTATACTTCTCTGAATCCTATGCCTCATATCTAACACTCTCTAAAAAACTGTAGCACATACATTAGGACATAGATAAATAGATATTTTTCCAGCCAAGTGGCAGTGTGCCCTTCTCACTGCATTTGTTTTACGATAGGGTACACCAGTAGCAATTAAGCCAGCTGATCAGTTGAGAGAGGAAGGGTTATGCTACAGTTAATGGGAATAATAAAAACTATGAATAGCATAATTACCATCTTCATTTTAGCCAATTCCTACCAGTTCAGCAATAGTGATGTTGTGACTTTTTATGCTTAAAACTTACCATCATACACAATTGGAAAGCTCAAAAAATGCCCTAATGTCTTTCATCTTACATCTTAGTTCTCAGTTTGGCATCCTGTCTACCCTGCTACTCATTTCATTACCAAGATAAATGTATACTACTGCTTGCTAGGTAACAGAGTGGCCCTCATGTCAGACAACATCTTGCTTTAGCTTTATGATGTCAGCTTGCTAGGCAACAGAGTGGCCCTCATGTCAGACAACATCTTGCATTAGCTTTATGATGTCAGGTCGCTGCTGGACCAATCGTCCTTGAGGAAGCTGAGCACACAGGAGGATGAGATATCAGAAGTTATGCATTAGGCTACTATCTGTATTCAGGACTGCAAGGCAAATAGGCGGGGGGATGGCAAAGGACTCTAAATCACTTCAAAGCACTGGGGCCTTTTTGAAAGTGGGATGGAGATATAAACAAAAACAGAGATGATCCTTAACAACAATCCAACTTGAGAGTCAGAGTCCAACATACAGAGTGCAGGGGAAGAGGTTAAATGAGCTTCCTTCCGTGAGAATTTCACACTATCGTTCTAAAGTGAGGTAGTGCTTTTTAGCCTCAAAGGCAGCAATTTCCTCGAATGGAACATTGCAAGCACCTGGATCTAAAGCAGGCTTTAGTAGCATTGGAAGCAGTCAGTCTATTATAAACTATCAGGACCAACACAATGTGATCCATATTACTTCAATCTTGACACAAATTCTATTCAGGCACAGGCTCCGCCTATAAGGTAGTGAGGACATTCTTATGCTGTGAACGTCTTTTCAATGCCTAAAAGGAATGATTGCGATTTTTGCTTACCGTATAAATTTGTAAAATGATGCCGTATGCCGGAAGACTTTTTTTTTTTTTTTCTTCAGTCTCGGCACTGCAGAGAAACTCTGTTGCGAAACACTGCCACTGGTGGTCATTCAGTATAATCTGCAGATGGAAAAGTCCACTGTTAGCACATTTACTATAAGAAATACAAAAATCGGGTTTATTTTAGGGTAAATAGATCAATACTGTGGAGTCTGTAGAATTGTGAAAATCAACAGCTCATTAGAAAATCAAATCTCAATTTGTGTTATTAACCTCCTATACTTCTCGGAATCCTATGCCTCATGTGCCAACACTCTCTAAACAACTGTAGCACATACATTAGGACATAGATAAATAGATATTTTTCCAGCCAAGTGGCAGTGTGCCCTTCTCACTGCATTTGTTTTACGATAGGGTACACCAGTAGCAATTAAGCCAGCTGATCAGTTGAGAGAGGAAGGGTTATGCTACAGTTAATGGGAATAATAAAAACTATGAATAGCATAATTACCATCTTCATTTTAGCCAATTCCTACCAGTTCAGCAATAGTGATGTTGTGACTTTTTATGCTTAAAACTTACCATCATACACAATTAGAAAGCTCAAAAAATGCCCTAATGTCTTCCATCTTACATCTTAGTTTTCAGTTTGGCATCCTGTCTACCCTGCTACTCATTTCATTACCAAGATAAATGTATACTACTGCTTGCTAGGTAACAGAGTGGCCCTCATGTCAGACAACATCTTGCTTTAGCTTTATGATGTCAGCTTGCTAGGCAACAGAGTGGCCCCCATGTCAGACAACATCGTGCTTTAGCTTTATGATGTCAGCTTGCTAGGCAACAGAGTAGCCCTCATGTCAGACAACATCTTGCATTAGCTTTATGATGTCAGGTCGCTGCTGGACCAATCGTCCTTGAGGAAGCTGAGCACACAGGAGGATGAGATATCAGAAGTTATGCATTAGGCTACTATCTGTATTCAGGACTGCAAGGCAAATAGGCGGGGGGATGGTAAAGGAATCTAAACCACTTCAAAGCACTGGGGCCTTTTTGAAAGTGGGATGGAGATATAAACAAAAACAGAGATGATCCTTAACAACAATCCAACTTGAGAGTCAGAGTCCAACATACAGAGTGCAGGGGAAGAGGTTAAATAAGCTTCCTTCCGTGAGAATTTCACACTATCGTTCTAAAGTGAGGTAGTGCTTTTTAGCCTCAAAGGCAGCAATTTCCTCGAATGGAACATTGCAAGCACCTGGATCTAAAGCAGGCTTTAGTAGCATTGGAAGCAGTCAGTCTTTTATAAACTATCAGGACCAACACAATGTGATCCATATTACTTCAATCTTGACACAAATTCTATTCAGGCACAGGCTCCGCCTATAAGGTAGTGAGGACATTCTGATGCTGTGAACGTCTTTTCAATGCCTAAAAGGAATGATTGCGATTTTTGCTTACCGTATAAATTTGTAAAATGATGCCGTATGCCGGAAGACTTTTTTTTTTTTCTTCAGTCTCGGCACTGCAGAGAAACTCTGTTGTGAAACACTGCCACTGGTGGTCATTCAGTATAATCTGCAGATGGAAAAGTCCACTGTCAGCACATTTACTATAAGAAATACAAAAATCGGGTTTATTTTAGGGTAAATAGATCAATACTGTGGAGTCTGTAGAATTGTGAAAATCAACAGCTCATTAGAAAATCAAATCTCAATTTGTGTTATTAACCTCCTATACTTCTCGGAATCCTATGCCTCATGTGCTAACACTCTAAACAACTGTAGCACATACATTAGGACATAGATAAATAGATATTTTTCCAGCCAAGTGGCAGTGTGCCCTTCTCACTGCATTTGTTTTACGATAGGGTACACCAGTAGCAATTAAGCCAGCTGATCAGTTGAGAGAGGAAGGGTTATGCTACAGTTAATGGGAATAATAAAAACTATGAATAGCATAATTACCATCTTCATTTTAGCCAATTCCTACCAGTTCAGCAATAGTGATGTTGTGACTTTTTATGCTTAAAACTTACCATCATACACAATTGGAAAGCTCAAAAAATGCCCTAATGTCTTTCATCTTACATCTTAGTTTTCAGTTTGGCATCCTGTCTACCCTGCTACTCATTTCATTACCAAGATAAATGTATACTACTGCTTGCTAGGTAACAGAGTGGCCCTCATGTCAGACAACATCTTGCTTTAGCTTTATGATGTCAGCTTGCTAGGCAACAGAGTGGCCCTCATGTCAGACAACATCTTGCATTAGCTTTATGATGTCAGGTCGCTGCTGGACCAATCGTCCTTGAGGAAGCTGAGCACACAGGAGGATGAGATATCAGAAGTTATGCATTAGGCTACTAACTGTATTCAGGACTGCAAGGCAAATAGGCGGGGGGATGGTAAAGGACTCTAAACCACTTCAAAGCACTGGGGCCTTTTTGAAAGTGGGATGGAGATATAAACAAAAACAGAGATGATCCTTAACAACAATCCAACTTGAGAGTCAGAGTCCAACATACAGAGTGCAGGGGAAGAGGTTAAATAAGCTTCCTTCCGTGAGAATTTCACACTATCGTTCTAAAGTGAGGTAGTGCTTTTTAGCCTCAAAGGCAGCAATTTCCTCGAATGGAACATTGCAAGCACCAGGATCTAAAGCAGGCTTTAGCAGCATTGGAAGCAGTCAGTCTATTATAAACTATCAGGACCAACACAATGTGATCCATATTACTTCAATCTTGACACAAATTCTATTCAGGCACAGGCTCCGCCTATAAGGTAGTGAGGACATTCTGATGCTGTGAACGTCTTTTCAATGCCTAAAAGGAATGATTGCGATTTTTGCTTACCGTATAAATTGGTAAAATGATGCCGTATGCCGGAAGACTTTTTTTTTTTTCCTTCAGTCTCGGCACTGCAGAGAAACTCTGTTGTGAAACACTGCCACTGGTGGTCATTCAGTATAATCTGCAGATGGAAAAGTCCACTGTTAGCACATTTACTATAAGAAATACAAAAATCTGGTTTATTTTAGGGTAAATAGATCAATACTGTGGAGTCTGTAGAATTGTGAAAATCAACAGCTCATTAGAAAATCAAATCTCAATTTGTGTTATTAACCTCCTATACTTCTCTGAATCCTATGCCTCATATCTAACACTCTCTAAAAAACTGTAGCACATACATTAGGACATAGATAAATAGATATTTTTCCAGCCAAGTGGCAGTGTGCCCTTCTCACTGCATTTGTTTTACGATAGGGTACACCAGTAGCAATTAAGCCAGCTGATCAGTTGAGAGAGGAAGGGTTATGCTACAGTTAATGGGAATAATAAAAACTATGAATAGCATAATTACCATCTTCATTTTAGCCAATTCCTACCAGTTCAGCAATAGTGATGTTGTGACTTTTTATGCTTAAAACTTACCATCATACACAATTGGAAAGCTCAAAAAATGCCCTAATGTCTTTCATCTTACATCTTAGTTTTCAGTTTGGCATCCTGTCTACCCTGCTACTCATTTCATTACCAAGATAAATGTATACTACTGCTTGCTAGGTAACAGAGTGGCCCTCATGTCAGACAACATCTTGCTTTAGCTTTATGATGTCAGCTTGCTAGGCAACAGAGTGGCCCTCATGTCAGACAACATCTTGCATTAGCTTTATGATGTCAGGTCGCTGCTGGACCAATCGTCCTTGAGGAAGCTGAGCACACAGGAGGATGAGATATCAGAAGTTATGCATTAGGCTACTATCTGTATTCAGGACTGCAAGGCAAATAGGCGGGGGGATGGTAAAGGACTCTAAACCACTTCAAAGCACTGGGGCCTTTTTGAAAGTGGGATGGAGATATAAACAAAAACAGAGATGATCCTTAACAACAATCCAACTTGAGAGTCAGAGTCCAACATACAGAGTGCAGGGGAAGAGGTTAAATAAGCTTCCTTCCGTGAGAATTTCACACTATCGTTCTAAAGTGGGGTAGTGCTTTTTAGCCTCAAAGGCAGCAATTTCCTCGAATGGAACATTGCAAGCACCTGGATCTAAAGCAGGCTTTAGTAGCATTGGAAGCAGTCAGTCTATTATAAACTATCAGGACCAACACAATGTGATCCATATTACTTCAATCTTGACACAAATTCTATTCAGGCACAGGCTCCGCCTATAAGGTAGTGAGGACATTCTGATGCTGTGAACATCTTTTCAATGCCTAAAAGGAATGATTGCGATTTTTGCTTACCGTATAAATTTGTAAAATGATGCCGTATGCCGGAAGACTTTTTTTTTTTTTTCTTCAGTCTCGGCACTGCAGAGAAACTCTGTTGTGAAACACTGCCACTGGTGGTCATTCAGTATAATCTGCAGATGGAAAAGTCCACTGTTAGCACATTTACTATAAGAAATACAAAAATCTGGTTTATTTTAGGGTAAATAGATCAATACTGTGGAGTCTGTAGAATTGTGAAAATCAACAGCTCATTAGAAAATCAAATCTCAATTTGTGTTATTAACCTCCTATACTTCTCTGAATCCTATGCCTCATATCTAACACTCTCTAAAAAACTGTAGCACATACATTAGGACATAGATAAATAGATATTTTTCCAGCCAAGTGGCAGTGTGCCCTTCTCACTGCATTTGTTTTACGATAGGGTACACCAGTAGCAATTAAGCCAGCTGATCAGTTGAGAGAGGAAGGGTTATGCTACAGTTAATGGGAATAATAAAAACTATGAATAGCATAATTACCATCTTCATTTTAGCCAATTCCTACCAGTTCAGCAATAGTGATGTTGTGACTTTTTATGCTTAAAACTTACCATCATACACAATTAGAAAGCTCAAAAAATGCCCTAATGTCTTCCATCTTACATCTTAGTTCTCAGTTTGGCATCCTGTCTACCCTGCTACTCATTTCATTACCAAGATAAATGTATACTACTGCTTGCTAGGTAACAGAGTGGCCCTCATGTCAGACAACATCTTGCTTTAGCTTTATGATGTCAGCTTGCTAGGCAACAGAGTGGCCCCCATGTCAGACAACATCGTGCTTTAGCTTTATGATGTCAGCTTGCTAGGCAACAGAGTAGCCCTCATGTCAGACAACATCTTGCATTAGCTTTATGATGTCAGGTCGCTGCTGGACCAATCGTCCTTGAGGAAGCTGAGCACACAGGAGGATGAGATATCAGAAGTTATGCATTAGGCTACTATCTGTATTCAGGACTGCAAGGCAAATAGGCGGGGGGATGGTAAAGGAATCTAAACCACTTCAAAGCACTGGGGCCTTTTTGAAAGTGGGATGGAGATATAAACAAAAACAGAGATGATCCTTAACAACAATCCAACTTGAGAGTCAGAGTCCAACATACAGAGTGCAGGGGAAGAGGTTAAATAAGCTTCCTTCCGTGAGAATTTCACACTATCGTTCTAAAGTGAGGTAGTGCTTTTTAGCCTCAAAGGCAGCAATTTCCTCGAATGGAACATTGCAAGCACCTGGATCTAAAGCAGGCTTTAGTAGCATTGGAAGCAGTCAGTCTTTTATAAACTATCAGGACCAACACAATGTGATCCATATTACTTCAATCTTGACACAAATTCTATTCAGGCACAGGCTCCGCCTATAAGGTAGTGAGGACATTCTGATGCTGTGAACGTCTTTTCAATGCCTAAAAGGAATGATTGCGATTTTTGCTTACCGTATAAATTTGTAAAATGATGCCGTATGCCGGAAGACTTTTTTTTTTTTCTTCAGTCTCGGCACTGCAGAGAAACTCTGTTGTGAAACACTGCCACTGGTGGTCATTCAGTATAATCTGCAGATGGAAAAGTCCACTGTCAGCACATTTACTATAAGAAATACAAAAATCGGGTTTATTTTAGGGTAAATAGATCAATACTGTGGAGTCTGTAGAATTGTGAAAATCAACAGCTCATTAGAAAATCAAATCTCAATTTGTGTTATTAACCTCCTATACTTCTCGGAATCCTATGCCTCATGTGCTAACACTCTAAACAACTGTAGCACATACATTAGGACATAGATAAATAGATATTTTTCCAGCCAAGTGGCAGTGTGCCCTTCTCACTGCATTTGTTTTACGATAGGGTACACCAGTAGCAATTAAGCCAGCTGATCAGTTGAGAGAGGAAGGGTTATGCTACAGTTAATGGGAATAATAAAAACTATGAATAGCATAATTACCATCTTCATTTTAGCCAATTCCTACCAGTTCAGCAATAGTGATGTTGTGACTTTTTATGCTTAAAACTTACCATCATACACAATTGGAAAGCTCAAAAAATGCCCTAATGTCTTTCATCTTACATCTTAGTTTTCAGTTTGGCATCCTGTCTACCCTGCTACTCATTTCATTACCAAGATAAATGTATACTACTGCTTGCTAGGTAACAGAGTGGCCCTCATGTCAGACAACATCTTGCTTTAGCTTTATGATGTCAGCTTGCTAGGCAACAGAGTGGCCCTCATGTCAGACAACATCTTGCATTAGCTTTATGATGTCAGGTCGCTGCTGGACCAATCGTCCTTGAGGAAGCTGAGCACACAGGAGGATGAGATATCAGAAGTTATGCATTAGGCTACTATCTGTATTCAGGACTGCAAGGCAAATAGGCGGGGGGATGGTAAAGGACTCTAAACCACTTCAAAGCACTGGGGCCTTTTTGAAAGTGGGATGGAGATATAAACAAAAACAGAGATGATCCTTAACAACAATCCAACTTGAGAGTCAGAGTCCAACATACAGAGTGCAGGGGAAGAGGTTAAATAAGCTTCCTTCCGTGAGAATTTCACACTATCGTTCTAAAGTGGGGTAGTGCTTTTTAGCCTCAAAGGCAGCAATTTCCTCGAATGGAACATTGCAAGCACCTGGATCTAAAGCAGGCTTTAGTAGCATTGGAAGCAGTCAAGCTATTATAAACTATCAGGACCAACACAATGTGATCCATATTACTTCAATCTTGACACAAATTCTATTCAGGCACAGGCTCCGCCTATAAGGTAGTGAGGACATTCTGATGCTGTGAACATCTTTTCAATGCCTAAAAGGAATGATTGCGATTTTTGCTTACCGTATAAATTTGTAAAATGATGCCGTATGCCGGAAGACTTTTTTTTTTTTTTCTTCAGTCTCGGCACTGCAGAGAAACTCTGTTGTGAAACACTGCCACTGGTGGTCATTCAGTATAATCTGCAGATGGAAAAGTCCACTGTTAGCACATTTACTATAAGAAATACAAAAATCTGGTTTATTTTAGGGTAAATAGATCAATACTGTGGAGTCTGTAGAATTGTGAAAATCAACAGCTCATTAGAAAATCAAATCTCAATTTGTGTTATTAACCTCCTATACTTCTCTGAATCCTATGCCTCATATCTAACACTCTCTAAAAAACTGTAGCACATACATTAGGACATAGATAAATAGATATTTTTCCAGCCAAGTGGCAGTGTGCCCTTCTCACTGCATTTGTTTTACGATAGGGTACACCAGTAGCAATTAAGCCAGCTGATCAGTTGAGAGAGGAAGGGTTATGCTACAGTTAATGGGAATAATAAAAACTATGAATAGCATAATTACCATCTTCATTTTAGCCAATTCCTACCAGTTCAGCAATAGTGATGTTGTGACTTTTTATGCTTAAAACTTACCATCATACACAATTGGAAAGCTCAAAAAATGCCCTAATGTCTTTCATCTTACATCTTAGTTCTCAGTTTGGCATCCTGTCTACCCTGCTACTCATTTCATTACCAAGATAAATGTATACTACTGCTTGCTAGGTAACAGAGTGGCCCTCATGTCAGACAACATCTTGCTTTAGCTTTATGATGTCAGCTTGCTAGGCAACAGAGTGGCCCTCATGTCAGACAACATCTTGCATTAGCTTTATGATGTCAGGTCGCTGCTGGACCAATCGTCCTTGAGGAAGCTGAGCACACAGGAGGATGAGATATCAGAAGTTATGCATTAGGCTACTATCTGTATTCAGGACTGCAAGGCAAATAGGCGGGGGGATGGCAAAGGACTCTAAATCACTTCAAAGCACTGGGGCCTTTTTGAAAGTGGGATGGAGATATAAACAAAAACAGAGATGATCCTTAACAACAATCCAACTTGAGAGTCAGAGTCCAACATACAGAGTGCAGGGGAAGAGGTTAAATGAGCTTCCTTCCGTGAGAATTTCACACTATCGTTCTAAAGTGAGGTAGTGCTTTTTAGCCTCAAAGGCAGCAATTTCCTCGAATGGAACATTGCAAGCACCTGGATCTAAAGCAGGCTTTAGTAGCATTGGAAGCAGTCAGTCTATTATAAACTATCAGGACCAACACAATGTGATCCATATTACTTCAATCTTGACACAAATTCTATTCAGGCACAGGCTCCGCCTATAAGGTAGTGAGGACATTCTTATGCTGTGAACGTCTTTTCAATGCCTAAAAGGAATGATTGCGATTTTTGCTTACCGTATAAATTTGTAAAATGATGCCGTATGCCGGAAGACTTTTTTTTTTTTTTTCTTCAGTCTCGGCACTGCAGAGAAACTCTGTTGCGAAACACTGCCACTGGTGGTCATTCAGTATAATCTGCAGATGGAAAAGTCCACTGTTAGCACATTTACTATAAGAAATACAAAAATCGGGTTTATTTTAGGGTAAATAGATCAATACTGTGGAGTCTGTAGAATTGTGAAAATCAACAGCTCATTAGAAAATCAAATCTCAATTTGTGTTATTAACCTCCTATACTTCTCGGAATCCTATGCCTCATGTGCCAACACTCTCTAAACAACTGTAGCACATACATTAGGACATAGATAAATAGATATTTTTCCAGCCAAGTGGCAGTGTGCCCTTCTCACTGCATTTGTTTTACGATAGGGTACACCAGTAGCAATTAAGCCAGCTGATCAGTTGAGAGAGGAAGGGTTATGCTACAGTTAATGGGAATAATAAAAACTATGAATAGCATAATTACCATCTTCATTTTAGCCAATTCCTACCAGTTCAGCAATAGTGATGTTGTGACTTTTTATGCTTAAAACTTACCATCATACACAATTAGAAAGCTCAAAAAATGCCCTAATGTCTTCCATCTTACATCTTAGTTTTCAGTTTGGCATCCTGTCTACCCTGCTACTCATTTCATTACCAAGATAAATGTATACTACTGCTTGCTAGGTAACAGAGTGGCCCTCATGTCAGACAACATCTTGCTTTAGCTTTATGATGTCAGCTTGCTAGGCAACAGAGTGGCCCCCATGTCAGACAACATCGTGCTTTAGCTTTATGATGTCAGCTTGCTAGGCAACAGAGTAGCCCTCATGTCAGACAACATCTTGCATTAGCTTTATGATGTCAGGTCGCTGCTGGACCAATCGTCCTTGAGGAAGCTGAGCACACAGGAGGATGAGATATCAGAAGTTATGCATTAGGCTACTATCTGTATTCAGGACTGCAAGGCAAATAGGCGGGGGGATGGTAAAGGAATCTAAACCACTTCAAAGCACTGGGGCCTTTTTGAAAGTGGGATGGAGATATAAACAAAAACAGAGATGATCCTTAACAACAATCCAACTTGAGAGTCAGAGTCCAACATACAGAGTGCAGGGGAAGAGGTTAAATAAGCTTCCTTCCGTGAGAATTTCACACTATCGTTCTAAAGTGAGGTAGTGCTTTTTAGCCTCAAAGGCAGCAATTTCCTCGAATGGAACATTGCAAGCACCTGGATCTAAAGCAGGCTTTAGTAGCATTGGAAGCAGTCAGTCTTTTATAAACTATCAGGACCAACACAATGTGATCCATATTACTTCAATCTTGACACAAATTCTATTCAGGCACAGGCTCCGCCTATAAGGTAGTGAGGACATTCTGATGCTGTGAACGTCTTTTCAATGCCTAAAAGGAATGATTGCGATTTTTGCTTACCGTATAAATTTGTAAAATGATGCCGTATGCCGGAAGACTTTTTTTTTTTTCTTCAGTCTCGGCACTGCAGAGAAACTCTGTTGTGAAACACTGCCACTGGTGGTCATTCAGTATAATCTGCAGATGGAAAAGTCCACTGTCAGCACATTTACTATAAGAAATACAAAAATCGGGTTTATTTTAGGGTAAATAGATCAATACTGTGGAGTCTGTAGAATTGTGAAAATCAACAGCTCATTAGAAAATCAAATCTCAATTTGTGTTATTAACCTCCTATACTTCTCGGAATCCTATGCCTCATGTGCTAACACTCTAAACAACTGTAGCACATACATTAGGACATAGATAAATAGATATTTTTCCAGCCAAGTGGCAGTGTGCCCTTCTCACTGCATTTGTTTTACGATAGGGTACACCAGTAGCAATTAAGCCAGCTGATCAGTTGAGAGAGGAAGGGTTATGCTACAGTTAATGGGAATAATAAAAACTATGAATAGCATAATTACCATCTTCATTTTAGCCAATTCCTACCAGTTCAGCAATAGTGATGTTGTGACTTTTTATGCTTAAAACTTACCATCATACACAATTGGAAAGCTCAAAAAATGCCCTAATGTCTTTCATCTTACATCTTAGTTTTCAGTTTGGCATCCTGTCTACCCTGCTACTCATTTCATTACCAAGATAAATGTATACTACTGCTTGCTAGGTAACAGAGTGGCCCTCATGTCAGACAACATCTTGCTTTAGCTTTATGATGTCAGCTTGCTAGGCAACAGAGTGGCCCTCATGTCAGACAACATCTTGCATTAGCTTTATGATGTCAGGTCGCTGCTGGACCAATCGTCCTTGAGGAAGCTGAGCACACAGGAGGATGAGATATCAGAAGTTATGCATTAGGCTACTAACTGTATTCAGGACTGCAAGGCAAATAGGCGGGGGGATGGTAAAGGACTCTAAACCACTTCAAAGCACTGGGGCCTTTTTGAAAGTGGGATGGAGATATAAACAAAAACAGAGATGATCCTTAACAACAATCCAACTTGAGAGTCAGAGTCCAACATACAGAGTGCAGGGGAAGAGGTTAAATAAGCTTCCTTCCGTGAGAATTTCACACTATCGTTCTAAAGTGAGGTAGTGCTTTTTAGCCTCAAAGGCAGCAATTTCCTCGAATGGAACATTGCAAGCACCAGGATCTAAAGCAGGCTTTAGCAGCATTGGAAGCAGTCAGTCTATTATAAACTATCAGGACCAACACAATGTGATCCATATTACTTCAATCTTGACACAAATTCTATTCAGGCACAGGCTCCGCCTATAAGGTAGTGAGGACATTCTGATGCTGTGAACGTCTTTTCAATGCCTAAAAGGAATGATTGCGATTTTTGCTTACCGTATAAATTGGTAAAATGATGCCGTATGCCGGAAGACTTTTTTTTTTTTCCTTCAGTCTCGGCACTGCAGAGAAACTCTGTTGTGAAACACTGCCACTGGTGGTCATTCAGTATAATCTGCAGATGGAAAAGTCCACTGTTAGCACATTTACTATAAGAAATACAAAAATCTGGTTTATTTTAGGGTAAATAGATCAATACTGTGGAGTCTGTAGAATTGTGAAAATCAACAGCTCATTAGAAAATCAAATCTCAATTTGTGTTATTAACCTCCTATACTTCTCTGAATCCTATGCCTCATATCTAACACTCTCTAAAAAACTGTAGCACATACATTAGGACATAGATAAATAGATATTTTTCCAGCCAAGTGGCAGTGTGCCCTTCTCACTGCATTTGTTTTACGATAGGGTACACCAGTAGCAATTAAGCCAGCTGATCAGTTGAGAGAGGAAGGGTTATGCTACAGTTAATGGGAATAATAAAAACTATGAATAGCATAATTACCATCTTCATTTTAGCCAATTCCTACCAGTTCAGCAATAGTGATGTTGTGACTTTTTATGCTTAAAACTTACCATCATACACAATTGGAAAGCTCAAAAAATGCCCTAATGTCTTTCATCTTACATCTTAGTTTTCAGTTTGGCATCCTGTCTACCCTGCTACTCATTTCATTACCAAGATAAATGTATACTACTGCTTGCTAGGTAACAGAGTGGCCCTCATGTCAGACAACATCTTGCTTTAGCTTTATGATGTCAGCTTGCTAGGCAACAGAGTGGCCCTCATGTCAGACAACATCTTGCATTAGCTTTATGATGTCAGGTCGCTGCTGGACCAATCGTCCTTGAGGAAGCTGAGCACACAGGAGGATGAGATATCAGAAGTTATGCATTAGGCTACTATCTGTATTCAGGACTGCAAGGCAAATAGGCGGGGGGATGGTAAAGGACTCTAAACCACTTCAAAGCACTGGGGCCTTTTTGAAAGTGGGATGGAGATATAAACAAAAACAGAGATGATCCTTAACAACAATCCAACTTGAGAGTCAGAGTCCAACATACAGAGTGCAGGGGAAGAGGTTAAATAAGCTTCCTTCCGTGAGAATTTCACACTATCGTTCTAAAGTGGGGTAGTGCTTTTTAGCCTCAAAGGCAGCAATTTCCTCGAATGGAACATTGCAAGCACCTGGATCTAAAGCAGGCTTTAGTAGCATTGGAAGCAGTCAGTCTATTATAAACTATCAGGACCAACACAATGTGATCCATATTACTTCAATCTTGACACAAATTCTATTCAGGCACAGGCTCCGCCTATAAAGTAGTGAGGACATTCTGATGCTGTGAACATCTTTTCAATGCCTAAAAGGAATGATTGCGATTTTTGCTTACCGTATAAATTTGTAAAATGATGCCGTATGCCGGAAGACTTTTTTTTTTTTTTCTTCAGTCTCGGCACTGCAGAGAAACTCTGTTGTGAAACACTGCCACTGGTGGTCATTCAGTATAATCTGCAGATGGAAAAGTCCACTGTTAGCACATTTACTATAAGAAATACAAAAATCTGGTTTATTTTAGGGTAAATAGATCAATACTGTGGAGTCTGTAGAATTGTGAAAATCAACAGCTCATTAGAAAATCAAATCTCAATTTGTGTTATTAACCTCCTATACTTCTCTGAATCCTATGCCTCATATCTAACACTCTCTAAAAAACTGTAGCACATACATTAGGACATAGATAAATAGATATTTTTCCAGCCAAGTGGCAGTGTGCCCTTCTCACTGCATTTGTTTTACGATAGGGTACACCAGTAGCAATTAAGCCAGCTGATCAGTTGAGAGAGGAAGGGTTATGCTACAGTTAATGGGAATAATAAAAACTATGAATAGCATAATTACCATCTTCATTTTAGCCAATTCCTACCAGTTCAGCAATAGTGATGTTGTGACTTTTTATGCTTAAAACTTACCATCATACACAATTAGAAAGCTCAAAAAATGCCCTAATGTCTTCCATCTTACATCTTAGTTCTCAGTTTGGCATCCTGTCTACCCTGCTACTCATTTCATTACCAAGATAAATGTATACTACTGCTTGCTAGGTAACAGAGTGGCCCTCATGTCAGACAACATCTTGCTTTAGCTTTATGATGTCAGCTTGCTAGGCAACAGAGTGGCCCCCATGTCAGACAACATCGTGCTTTAGCTTTATGATGTCAGCTTGCTAGGCAACAGAGTAGCCCTCATGTCAGACAACATCTTGCATTAGCTTTATGATGTCAGGTCGCTGCTGGACCAATCGTCCTTGAGGAAGCTGAGCACACAGGAGGATGAGATATCAGAAGTTATGCATTAGGCTACTATCTGTATTCAGGACTGCAAGGCAAATAGGCGGGGGGATGGTAAAGGAATCTAAACCACTTCAAAGCACTGGGGCCTTTTTGAAAGTGGGATGGAGATATAAACAAAAACAGAGATGATCCTTAACAACAATCCAACTTGAGAGTCAGAGTCCAACATACAGAGTGCAGGGGAAGAGGTTAAATAAGCTTCCTTCCGTGAGAATTTCACACTATCGTTCTAAAGTGAGGTAGTGCTTTTTAGCCTCAAAGGCAGCAATTTCCTCGAATGGAACATTGCAAGCACCTGGATCTAAAGCAGGCTTTAGTAGCATTGGAAGCAGTCAGTCTTTTATAAACTATCAGGACCAACACAATGTGATCCATATTACTTCAATCTTGACACAAATTCTATTCAGGCACAGGCTCCGCCTATAAGGTAGTGAGGACATTCTGATGCTGTGAACGTCTTTTCAATGCCTAAAAGGAATGATTGCGATTTTTGCTTACCGTATAAATTTGTAAAATGATGCCGTATGCCGGAAGACTTTTTTTTTTTTCTTCAGTCTCGGCACTGCAGAGAAACTCTGTTGTGAAACACTGCCACTGGTGGTCATTCAGTATAATCTGCAGATGGAAAAGTCCACTGTCAGCACATTTACTATAAGAAATACAAAAATCGGGTTTATTTTAGGGTAAATAGATCAATACTGTGGAGTCTGTAGAATTGTGAAAATCAACAGCTCATTAGAAAATCAAATCTCAATTTGTGTTATTAACCTCCTATACTTCTCGGAATCCTATGCCTCATGTGCTAACACTCTAAACAACTGTAGCACATACATTAGGACATAGATAAATAGATATTTTTCCAGCCAAGTGGCAGTGTGCCCTTCTCACTGCATTTGTTTTACGATAGGGTACACCAGTAGCAATTAAGCCAGCTGATCAGTTGAGAGAGGAAGGGTTATGCTACAGTTAATGGGAATAATAAAAACTATGAATAGCATAATTACCATCTTCATTTTAGCCAATTCCTACCAGTTCAGCAATAGTGATGTTGTGACTTTTTATGCTTAAAACTTACCATCATACACAATTGGAAAGCTCAAAAAATGCCCTAATGTCTTTCATCTTACATCTTAGTTTTCAGTTTGGCATCCTGTCTACCCTGCTACTCATTTCATTACCAAGATAAATGTATACTACTGCTTGCTAGGTAACAGAGTGGCCCTCATGTCAGACAACATCTTGCTTTAGCTTTATGATGTCAGCTTGCTAGGCAACAGAGTGGCCCTCATGTCAGACAACATCTTGCATTAGCTTTATGATGTCAGGTCGCTGCTGGACCAATCGTCCTTGAGGAAGCTGAGCACACAGGAGGATGAGATATCAGAAGTTATGCATTAGGCTACTATCTGTATTCAGGACTGCAAGGCAAATAGGCGGGGGGATGGTAAAGGACTCTAAACCACTTCAAAGCACTGGGGCCTTTTTGAAAGTGGGATGGAGATATAAACAAAAACAGAGATGATCCTTAACAACAATCCAACTTGAGAGTCAGAGTCCAACATACAGAGTGCAGGGGAAGAGGTTAAATAAGCTTCCTTCCGTGAGAATTTCACACTATCGTTCTAAAGTGAGGTAGTGCTTTTTAGCCTCAAAGGCAGCAATTTCCTCGAATGGAACATTGCAAGCACCTGGATCTAAAGCAGGCTTTAGTAGCATTGGAAGCAGTCAGTCTATTATAAACTATCAGGACCAACACAATGTGATCCATATTACTTCAATCTTGACACAAATTCTATTCAGGCACAGGCTCCGCCTATAAGGTAGTGAGGACATTCTGATGCTGTGAACGTCTTTTCAATGCCTAAAAGGAATGATTGCGATTTTTGCTTACCGTATAAATTTGTAAAATGATGCCGTATGCCGGAAGACTTTTTTTTTTTTTTTCTTCAGTCTCGGCACTGCAGAGAAACTCTGTTGTGAAACACTGCCACTGGTGGTCATTCAGTATAATCTGCAGATGGAAAAGTCCACTGTTAGCACATTTACTATAAGAAATACAAAAATCGGGTTTATTTTAGGGTAAATAGATCAATACTGTGGAGTCTGTAGAATTGTGAAAATCAACAGCTCATTAGAAAATCAAATCTCAATTTGTGTTATTAACCTCCTATACTTCTCGGAATCCTATGCCTCTAGTGCCAACACTCTCTAAATAACTGTAGCACATACATTAGGACATAGATAAATAGATATTTTTCCAGCCAAGTGGCAGTGTGCCCTTCTCACTGCATTTGTTTTACGATAGGGTACACCAGTAGCAATTAAGCCAGCTGATCAGTTGAGAGAGGAAGGGTTATGCTACAGTTAATGGGAATAATAAAAACTATGAATAGCATAATTACCATCTTCATTTTAGCCAATTCCTACCAGTTCAGCAATAGTGATGTTGTGACTTTTTATGCTTAAAACTTACCATCATACACAATTAGAAAGCTCAAAAAATGCCCTAATGTCTTCCATCTTACATCTTAGTTTTCAGTTTGGCATCCTGTCTACCCTGCTACTCATTTCATTACCAAGATAAATGTATACTACTGCTTGCTAGGTAACAGAGTGGCCCTCATGTCAGACAACATCTTGCTTTAGCTTTATGATGTCAGCTTGCTAGGCAACAGAGTGGCCCCCATGTCAGACAACATCGTGCTTTAGCTTTATGATGTCAGCTTGCTAGGCAACAGAGTAGCCCTCATGTCAGACAACATCTTGCATTAGCTTTATGATGTCAGGTCGCTGCTGGACCAATCGTCCTTGAGGAAGCTGAGCACACAGGAGGATGAGATATCAGAAGTTATGCATTAGGCTACTATCTGTATTCAGGACTGCAAGGCAAATAGGCGGGGGGATGGTAAAGGAATCTAAACCACTTCAAAGCACTGGGGCCTTTTTGAAAGTGGGATGGAGATATAAACAAAAACAGAGATGATCCTTAACAACAATCCAACTTGAGAGTCAGAGTCCAACATACAGAGTGCAGGGGAAGAGGTTAAATAAGCTTCCTTCCGTGAGAATTTCACACTATCGTTCTAAAGTGAGGTAGTGCTTTTTAGCCTCAAAGGCAGCAATTTCCTCGAATGGAACATTGCAAGCACCTGGATCTAAAGCAGGCTTTAGTAGCATTGGAAGCAGTCAGTCTTTTATAAACTATCAGGACCAACACAATGTGATCCATATTACTTCAATTTTGACACAAATTCTATTCAGGCACAGGCTCCGCCTATAAGGTAGTGAGGACATTCTGATGCTGTGAACGTCTTTTCAATGCCTAAAAGGAATGATTGCGATTTTTGCTTACCGTATAAATTTGTAAAATGATGCCGTATGCCGGAAGACTTTTTTTTTTTTCTTCAGTCTCGGCACTGCAGAGAAACTCTGTTGTGAAACACTGCCACTGGTGGTCATTCAGTATAATCTGCAGATGGAAAAGTCCACTGTTAGCACATTTACTATAAGAAATACAAAAATCGGGTTTATTTTAGGGTAAATAGATCAATACTGTGGAGTCTGTAGAATTGTGAAAATCAACAGCTCATTAGAAAATCAAATCTCAATTTGTGTTATTAACCTCCTATACTTCTCGGAATCCTATGCCTCATGTGCTAACACTCTAAACAACTGTAGCACATACATTAGGACATAGATAAATAGATATTTTTCCAGCCAAGTGGCAGTGTGCCCTTCTCACTGCATTTGTTTTACGATAGGGTACACCAGTAGCAATTAAGCCAGCTGATCAGTTGAGAGAGGAAGGGTTATGCTACAGTTAATGGGAATAATAAAAACTATGAATAGCATAATTACCATCTTCATTTTAGCCAATTCCTACCAGTTCAGCAATAGTGATGTTGTGACTTTTTATGCTTAAAACTTACCATCATACACAATTGGAAAGCTCAAAAAATGCCCTAATGTCTTTCATCTTACATCTTAGTTTTCAGTTTGGCATCCTGTCTACCCTGCTACTCATTTCATTACCAAGATAAATGTATACTACTGCTTGCTAGGTAACAGAGTGGCCCTCATGTCAGACAACATCTTGCTTTAGCTTTATGATGTCAGCTTGCTAGGCAACAGAGTGGCCCTCATGTCAGACAACATCTTGCATTAGCTTTATGATGTCAGGTCGCTGCTGGACCAATCGTCCTTGAGGAAGCTGAGCACACAGGAGGATGAGATATCAGAAGTTATGCATTAGGCTACTATCTGTATTCAGGACTGCAAGGCAAATAGGCGGGGGGATGGTAAAGGACTCTAAACCACTTCAAAGCACTGGGGCCTTTTTGAAAGTGGGATGGAGATATAAACAAAAACAGAGATGATCCTTAACAACAATCCAACTTGAGAGTCAGAGTCCAACATACAGAGTGCAGGGGAAGAGGTTAAATAAGCTTCCTTCCGTGAGAATTTCACACTATCGTTCTAAAGTGAGGTAGTGCTTTTTAGCCTCAAAGGCAGCAATTTCCTCGAATGGAACATTGCAAGCACCTGGATCTAAAGCAGGCTTTAGTAGCATTGGAAGCAGTCAGTCTATTATAAACTATCAGGACCAACACAATGTGATCCATATTACTTCAATCTTGACACAAATTCTATTCAGGCACAGGCTCCGCCTATAAGGTAGTGAGGACATTCTGATGCTGTGAACGTCTTTTCAATGCCTAAAAGGAATGATTGCGATTTTTGCTTACCGTATAAATTTGTAAAATGATGCCGTATGCCGGAAGACTTTTTTTTTTTTTTTCTTCAGTCTCGGCACTGCAGAGAAACTCTGTTGTGAAACACTGCCACTGGTGGTCATTCAGTATAATCTGCAGATGGAAAAGTCCACTGTTAGCACATTTACTATAAGAAATACAAAAATCGGGTTTATTTTAGGGTAAATAGATCAATACTGTGGAGTCTGTAGAATTGTGAAAATCAACAGCTCATTAGAAAATCAAATCTCAATTTGTGTTATTAACCTCCTATACTTCTCGGAATCCTATGCCTCATGTGCTAACACTCTCTAAACAACTGTAGCACATACATTAGGACATAGATAAATAGATATTTTTCCAGCCAAGTGGCAGTGTGCCCTTCTCACTGCATTTGTTTTACGATAGGGTACACCAGTAGCAATTAAGCCAGCTGATCAGTTGAGAGAGGAAGGGTTATGCTACAGTTAATGGGAATAATAAAAACTATGAATAGCATAATTACCATCTTCATTTTAGCCAATTCCTACCAGTTCAGCAATAGTGATGTTGTGACTTTTTATGCTTAAAACTTACCATCATACACAATTGGAAAGCTCAAAAAATGCCCTAATGTCTTTCATCTTACATCTTAGTTTTCAGTTTGGCATCCTGTCTACCCTGCTACTCATTTCATTACCAAGATAAATGTATACTACTGCTTGCTAGGTAACAGAGTGGCCCTCATGTCAGACAACATCTTGCTTTAGCTTTATGATGTCAGCTTGCTAGGCAACAGAGTGGCCCCCATGTCAGACAACATCGTGCTTTAGCTTTATGATGTCAGCTTGCTAGGCAACAGAGTAGCCCTCATGTCAGACAACATCTTGCATTAGCTTTATGATGTCAGGTCGCTGCTGGACCAATCGTCCTTGAGGAAGCTGAGCACACAGGAGGATGAGATATCAGAAGTTATGCATTAGGCTACTATCTGTATTCAGGACTGCAAGGCAAATAGGCGGGGGGATGGTAAAGGAATCTAAACCACTTCAAAGCACTGGGGCCTTTTTGAAAGTGGGATGGAGATATAAACAAAAACAGAGATGATCCTTAACAACAATCCAACTTGAGAGTCAGAGTCCAACATACAGAGTGCAGGGGAAGAGGTTAAATAAGCTTCCTTCCGTGAGAATTTCACACTATCGTTCTAAAGTGAGGTAGTGCTTTTTAGCCTCAAAGGCAGCAATTTCCTCGAATGGAACATTGCAAGCTCCTGGATCTAAAGCAGGCTTTAGTAGCATTGGAAGCAGTCAGTCTTTTATAAACTATCAGGACCAACACAATGTGATCCATATTACTTCAATCTTGACACAAATTCTATTCAGGCACAGGCTCCGCCTATAAGGTAGTGAGGACATTCTGATGCTGTGAACGTCTTTTCAATGCCTAAAAGGAATGATTGCGATTTTTGCTTACCGTATAAATTTGTAAAATGATGCCGTATGCCGGAAGACTTTTTTTTTTTTTTTCTTCAGTCTCGGCACTGCAGAGAAACTCTGTTGTGAAACACTGCCACTGGTGGTCATTCAGTATAATCTGCAGATGGAAAAGTCCACTGTTAGCACATTTACTATAAGAAATACAAAAATCGGGTTTATTTTAGGGTAAATAGATCAATACTGTGGAGTCTGTAGAATTGTGAAAATCAACAGCTCATTAGAAAATCAAATCTCAATTTGTGTTATTAACCTCCTATACTTCTCGGAATCCTATGCCTCTAGTGCCAACACTCTCTAAATAACTGTAGCACATACATTAGGACATAGATAAATAGATATTTTTCCAGCCAAGTGGCAGTGTGCCCTTCTCACTGCATTTGTTTTACGATAGGGTACACCAGTAGCAATTAAGCCAGCTGATCAGTTGAGAGAGGAAGGGTTATGCTACAGTTAATGGGAATAATAAAAACTATGAATAGCATAATTACCATCTTCATTTTAGCCAATTCCTACCAGTTCAGCAATAGTGATGTTGTGACTTTTTATGCTTAAAACTTACCATCATACACAATTAGAAAGCTCAAAAAATGCCCTAATGTCTTCCATCTTACATCTTAGTTTTCAGTTTGGCATCCTGTCTACCCTGCTACTCATTTCATTACCAAGATAAATGTATACTACTGCTTGCTAGGTAACAGAGTGGCCCTCATGTCAGACAACATCTTGCTTTAGCTTTATGATGTCAGCTTGCTAGGCAACAGAGTGGCCCCCATGTCAGACAACATCGTGCTTTAGCTTTATGATGTCAGATTGCTAGGCAACAGAGTAGCCCTCATGTCAGACAACATCTTGCATTAGCTTTATGATGTCAGGTCGCTGCTGGACCAATCGTCCTTGAGGAAGCTGAGCACACAGGAGGATGAGATATCAGAAGTTATGCATTAGGCTACTATCTGTATTCAGGACTGCAAGGCAAATAGGCGGGGGGATGGTAAAGGAATCTAAACCACTTCAAAGCACTGGGGCCTTTTTGAAAGTGGGATGGAGATATAAACAAAAACAGAGATGATCCTTAACAACAATCCAACTTGAGAGTCAGAGTCCAACATACAGAGTGCAGGGGAAGAGGTTAAATAAGCTTCCTTCCGTGAGAATTTCACACTATCGTTCTAAAGTAAGGTAGTGCTTTTTAGCCTCAAAGGCAGCAATTTCCTCGAATGGAACATTGCAAGCACCTGGATCTAAAGCAGGCTTTAGTAGCATTGGAAGCAGTCAGTCTATTATAAACTATCAGGACCAACACAATGTGATCCATATTACTTCAATCTTGACACAAATTCTATTCAGGCACAGGCTCCGCCTATAAGGTAGTGAGGACATTCTGATGCTGTGAACGTCTTTTCAATGCCTAAAAGGAATGATTGCGATTTTTGCTTACCGTATAAATTGGTAAAATGATGCCGTATGCCGGAAGACTTTTTTTTTTTTTTCTTCAGTCTCGGCACTGCAGAGAAACTCTGTTGTGAAACACTGCCACTGGTGGTCATTCAGTATAATCTGCAGATGGAAAAGTCCACTGTTAGCACATTTACTATAAGAAATACAAAAATCGGGTTTATTTTAGGGTAAATAGATCAATACTGTGGAGTCTGTAGAATTGTGAAAATCAACAGCTCATTAGAAAATCAAATCTCAATTTGTGTTATTAACCTCCTATACTTCTCGGAATCCTATGCCTCATGTGCTAACACTCTAAACAACTGTAGCACATACATTAGGACATAGATAAATAGATATTTTTCCAGCCAAGTGGCAGTGTGCCCTTCTCACTGCATTTGTTTTACGATAGGGTACACCAGTAGCAATTAAGCCAGCTGATCAGTTGAGAGAGGAAGGGTTATGCTACAGTTAATGGGAATAATAAAAACTATGAATAGCATAATTACCATCTTCATTTTAGCCAATTCCTACCAGTTCAGCAATAGTGATGTTGTGACTTTTTATGCTTAAAACTTACCATCATACACAATTGGAAAGCTCAAAAAATGCCCTAATGTCTTTCATCTTACATCTTAGTTTTCAGTTTGGCATCCTGTCTACCCTGCGACTCATTTCATTACCAAGATAAATGTATACTACTGCTTGCTAGGTAACAGAGTGGCCCTCATGTCAGACAACATCTTGCTTTAGCTTTATGATGTCAGCTTGCTAGGCAACAGAGTGGCCCTCATGTCAGACAACATCTTGCATTAGCTTTATGATGTCAGGTCGCTGCTGGACCAATCGTCCTTGAGGAAGCTGAGCACACAGGAGGATGAGATATCAGAAGTTATGCATTAGGCTACTATCTGTATTCAGGACTGCAAGGCAAATAGGCGGGGGGATGGTAAAGGACTCTAAACCACTTCAAAGCACTGGGGCCTTTTTGAAAGTGGGATGGAGATATAAACAAAAACAGAGATGATCCTTAACAACAATCCAACTTGAGAGTCAGAGTCCAACATACAGAGTGCAGGGGAAGAGGTTAAATAAGCTTCCTTCCGTGAGAATTTCACACTATCGTTCTAAAGTGAGGTAGTGCTTTTTAGCCTCAAAGGCAGCAATTTCCTCGAATGGAACATTGCAAGCACCTGGATCTAAAGCAGGCTTTAGTAGCATTGGAAGCAGTCAGTCTATTATAAACTATCAGGACCAACACAATGTGATCCATATTACTTCAATCTTGACACAAATTCTATTCAGGCACAGGCTCCGCCTATAAGGTAGTGAGGACATTCTGATGCTGTGAACGTCTTTTCAATGCCTAAAAGGAATGATTGCGATTTTTGCTTACCGTATAAATTTGTAAAATGATGCCGTATGCCGGAAGACTTTTTTTTTTTTTTTCTTCAGTCTCGGCACTGCAGAGAAACTCTGTTGTGAAACACTGCCACTGGTGGTCATTCAGTATAATCTGCAGATGGAAAAGTCCACTGTTAGCACATTTACTATAAGAAATACAAAAATCGGGTTTATTTTAGGGTAAATAGATCAATACTGTGGAGTCTGTAGAATTGTGAAAATCAACAGCTCATTAGAAAATCAAATCTCAATTTGTGTTATTAACCTCCTATACTTCTCGGAATCCTATGCCTCATGTGCTAACACTCTCTAAACAACTGTAGCACATACATTAGGACATAGATAAATAGATATTTTTCCAGCCAAGTGGCAGTGTGCCCTTCTCACTGCATTTGTTTTACGATAGGGTACACCAGTAGCAATTAAGCCAGCTGATCAGTTGAGAGAGGAAGGGTTATGCTACAGTTAATGGGAATAATAAAAACTATGAATAGCATAATTACCATCTTCATTTTAGCCAATTCCTACCAGTTCAGCAATAGTGATGTTGTGACTTTTTATGCTTAAAACTTACCATCATACACAATTGGAAAGCTCAAAAAATGCCCTAATGTCTTTCATCTTACATCTTAGTTTTCAGTTTGGCATCCTGTCTACCCTGCTACTCATTTCATTACCAAGATAAATGTATACTACTGCTTGCTAGGTAACAGAGTGGCCCTCATGTCAGACAACATCTTGCTTTAGCTTTATGATGTCAGCTTGCTAGGCAACAGAGTGGCCCCCATGTCAGACAACATCGTGCTTTAGCTTTATGATGTCAGATTGCTAGGCAACAGAGTAGCCCTCATGTCAGACAACATCTTGCATTAGCTTTATGATGTCAGGTCGCTGCTGGACCAATCGTCCTTGAGGAAGCTGAGCACACAGGAGGATGAGATATCAGAAGTTATGCATTAGGCTACTATCTGTATTCAGGACTGCAAGGCAAATAGGCGGGGGGATGGTAAAGGAATCTAAACCACTTCAAAGCACTGGGGCCTTTTTGAAAGTGGGATGGAGATATAAACAAAAACAGAGATGATCCTTAACAACAATCCAACTTGAGAGTCAGAGTCCAACATACAGAGTGCAGGGGAAGAGGTTAAATAAGCTTCCTTCCGTGAGAATTTCACACTATCGTTCTAAAGTGAGGTAGTGCTTTTTAGCCTCAAAGGCAGCAATTTCCTCGAATGGAACATTGCAAGCACCTGGATCTAAAGCAGGCTTTAGTAGCATTGGAAGCAGTCAGTCTATTATAAACTATCAGGACCAACACAATGTGATCCATATTACTTCAATCTTGACACAAATTCTATTCAGGCACAGGCTCCGCCTATAAGGTAGTGAAGACATTCTGATGCTGTGAACGTCTTTTCAATGCCTAAAAGGAATGATTGCGATTTTTGCTTACCGTATAAATTTGTAAAATGATGCCGTATGCCGGAAGACTTTTTTTTTTTTTTTCTTCAGTCTCGGCACTGCAGAGAAACTCTGTTGTGAAACACTGCCACTGGTGGTCATTCAGTATAATCTGCAGATGGAAAAGTCCACTGTTAGCACATTTACTATAAGAAATACAAAAATCGGGTTTATTTTAGGGTAAATAGATCAATACTGTGGAGTCTGTAGAATTGTGAAAATCAACAGCTCATTAGAAAATCAAATCTCAATTTGTGTTATTAACCTCCTATACTTCTCGGAATCCTATGCCTCATGTGCTAACACTCTCTAAACAACTGTAGCACATACATTAGGACATAGATAAATAGATATTTTTCCAGCCAAGTGGCAGTGTGCCCTTCTCACTGCATTTGTTTTACGATAGGGTACACCAGTAGCAATTAAGCCAGCTGATCAGTTGAGAGAGGAAGGGTTATGCTACAGTTAATGGGAATAATAAAAACTATGAATAGCATAATTACCATCTTCATTTTAGCCAATTCCTACCAGTTCAGCAATAGTGATGTTGTGACTTTTTATGCTTAAAACTTACCATCATACACAATTGGAAAGCTCAAAAAATGCCCTAATGTCTTTCATCTTACATCATATTTTCAGTTTGGCATCCTGTCTACCCTGCTACTCATTTCATTACCAAGATAAATGTATACTACTGCTTGCTAGGTAACAGAGTGGCCCTCATGTCAGACAACATCTTGCTTTAGCTTTATGATGTCAGCTTGCTAGGCAACAGAGTAGCCCTCATGTCAGACAACATCTTGCATTAGCTTTATGATGTCAGGTCGCTGCTGGACCAATCGTCCTTGAGGAAGCTGAGCACACAGGAGGATGAGATATCAGAAGTTATGCATTAGGCTACTATCTGTATTCAGGACTGCAAGGCAAATAGGCGGGGGGATGGTAAAGGAATCTAAACCACTTCAAAGCACTGGGGCCTTTTTGAAAGTGGGATGGAGATATAAACAAAAACAGAGATGATCCTTAACAACAATCCAACTTGAGAGTCAGAGTCCAACATACAGAGTGCAGGGGAAGAGGTTAAATAAGCTTCCTTCCGTGAGAATTTCACACTATCGTTCTAAAGTGGGGTAGTGCTTTTTAGCCTCAAAGGCAGCAATTTCCTCGAATGGAACATTGCAAGCACCTGGATCTAAAGCAGGCTTTAGTAGCATTGGAAGCAGTCAGTCTATTATAAACTATCAGGACCAACACAATGTGATCCATATTACTTCAATCTTGACACAAATTCTATTCAGGCACAGGCTCCGCCTATAAGGTAGTGAGGACATTCTGATGCTGTGAACATCTTTTCAATGCCTAAAAGGAATGATTGCGATTTTTGCTTACCGTATAAATTTGTAAAATGATGCCGTATGCCGGAAGACTTTTTTTTTTTTTTCTTCAGTCTCGGCACTGCAGAGAAACTCTGTTGTGAAACACTGCCACTGGTGGTCATTCAGTATAATCTGCAGATGGAAAAGTCCACTGTTAGCACATTTACTATAAGAAATACAAAAATCTGGTTTATTTTAGGGTAAATAGATCAATACTGTGGAGTCTGTAGAATTGTGAAAATCAACAGCTCATTAGAAAATCAAATCTCAATTTGTGTTATTAACCTCCTATACTTCTCTGAATCCTATGCCTCATATCTAACACTCTCTAAACAACTGTAGCACATACATTAGGACATAGATAAATAGATATTTTTCCAGCCAAGTGGCAGTGTGCCCTTCTCACTGCATTTGTTTTACGATAGGGTACACCAGTAGCAATTAAGCCAGCTGATCAGTTGAGAGAGGAAGGGTTATGCTACAGTTAATGGGAATAATAAAAACTATGAATAGCATAATTACCATCTTCATTTTAGCCAATTCCTACCAGTTCAGCAATAGTGATGTTGTGACTTTTTATGCTTAAAACTTACCATCATACACAATTGGAAAGCTCAAAAAATGCCCTAATGTCTTTCATCTTACATCTTAGTTTTCAGTTTGGCATCCTGTCTACCCTGCTACTCATTTCATTACCAAGATAAATGTATACTACTGCTTGCTAGGTAACAGAGTGGCCCTCATGTCAGACAACATCTTGCTTTAGCTTTATGATGTCAGCTTGCTAGGCAACAGAGTGGCCCCCATGTCAGACAACATCGTGCTTTAGCTTTATGATGTCAGATTGCTAGGCAACAGAGTAGCCCTCATGTCAGACAACATCTTGCATTAGCTTTATGATGTCAGGTCGCTGCTGGACCAATCGTCCTTGAGGAAGCTGAGCACACAGGAGGATGAGATATCAGAAGTTATGCATTAGGCTACTATCTGTATTCAGGACTGCAAGGCAAATAGGCGGGGGGATGGTAAAGGAATCTAAACCACTTCAAAGCACTGGGGCCTTTTTGAAAGTGGGATGGAGATATAAACAAAAACAGAGATGATCCTTAACAACAATCCAACTTGAGAGTCAGAGTCCAACATACAGAGTGCAGGGGAAGAGGTTAAATAAGCTTCCTTCCGTGAGAATTTCACACTATCGTTCTAAAGTGAGGTAGTGCTTTTTAGCCTCAAAGGCAGCAATTTCCTCGAATGGAACATTGCAAGCACCTGGATCTAAAGCAGGCTTTAGTAGCATTGGAAGCAGTCAGTCTATTATAAACTATCAGGACCAACACAATGTGATCCATATTACTTCAATCTTGACACAAATTCTATTCAGGCACAGGCTCCGCCTATAAGGTAGTGAAGACATTCTGATGCTGTGAACGTCTTTTCAATGCCTAAAAGGAATGATTGCGATTTTTGCTTACCGTATAAATTTGTAAAATGATGCCGTATGCCGGAAGACTTTTTTTTTTTTTTTCTTCAGTCTCGGCACTGCAGAGAAACTCTGTTGTGAAACACTGCCACTGGTGGTCATTCAGTATAATCTGCAGATGGAAAAGTCCACTGTTAGCACATTTACTATAAGAAATACAAAAATCGGGTTTATTTTAGGGTAAATAGATCAATACTGTGGAGTCTGTAGAATTGTGAAAATCAACAGCTCATTAGAAAATCAAATCTCAATTTGTGTTATTAACCTCCTATACTTCTCGGAATCCTATGCCTCATGTGCTAACACTCTCTAAACAACTGTAGCACATACATTAGGACATAGATAAATAGATATTTTTCCAGCCAAGTGGCAGTGTGCCCTTCTCACTGCATTTGTTTTACGATAGGGTACACCAGTAGCAATTAAGCCAGCTGATCAGTTGAGAGAGGAAGGGTTATGCTACAGTTAATGGGAATAATAAAAACTATGAATAGCATAATTACCATCTTCATTTTAGCCAATTCCTACCAGTTCAGCAATAGTGATGTTGTGACTTTTTATGCTTAAAACTTACCATCATACACAATTGGAAAGCTCAAAAAATGCCCTAATGTCTTTCATCTTACATCTTAGTTCTCAGTTTGGCATCCTGTCTACCCTGCTACTCATTTCATTACCAAGATAAATGTATACTACTGCTTGCTAGGTAACAGAGTGGCCCTCATGTCAGACAACATCTTGCTTTAGCTTTATGATGTCAGCTTGCTAGGCAACAGAGTGGCCCTCATGTCAGACAACATCTTGCATTAGCTTTATGATGTCAGGTCGCTGCTGGACCAATCGTCCTTGAGGAAGCTGAGCACACAGGAGGATGAGATATCAGAAGTTATGCATTAGGCTACTATCTGTATTCAGGACTGCAAGGCAAATAGGCGGGGGGATGGCAAAGGACTCTAAATCACTTCAAAGCACTGGGGCCTTTTTGAAAGTGGGATGGAGATATAAACAAAAACAGAGATGATCCTTAACAACAATCCAACTTGAGAGTCAGAGTCCAACATACAGAGTGCAGGGGAAGAGGTTAAATAAGCTTCCTTCCGTGAGAATTTCACACTATCGTTCTAAAGTGAGGTAGTGCTTTTTAGCCTCAAAGGCAGCAATTTCCTCGAATGGAACATTGCAAGCACCTGGATCTAAAGCAGGCTTTAGTAGCATTGGAAGCAGTCAGTCTATTATAAACTATCAGGACCAACACAATGTGATCCATATTACTTCAATCTTGACACAAATTCTATTCAGGCACAGGCTCCGCCTATAAGGTAGTGAGGACATTCTGATGCTGTGAACGTCTTTTCAATGCCTAAAAGGAATGATTGCGATTTTTGCTTACCGTATAAATTTGTAAAATGATGCCGTATGCCAGAAGACTTTTTTTTTTTTTTTCTTCAGTCTCGGCACTGCAGAGAAACTCTGTTGCGAAACACTGCCACTGGTGGTCATTCAGTATAATCTGCAGATGGAAAAGTCCACTGTTAGCACATTTACTATAAGAAATACAAAAATCGGGTTTATTTTAGGGTAAATAGATCAATACTGTGGAGTCTGTAGAATTGTGAAAATCAACAGCTCATTAGAAAATCAAATCTCAATTTGTGTTATTAACCTCCTATACTTCTCGGAATCCTATGCCTCATGTGCCAACACTCTCTAAACAACTGTAGCACATACATTAGGACATAGATAAATAGATATTTTTCCAGCCAAGTGGCAGTGTGCCCTTCTCACTGCATTTGTTTTACGATAGGGTACACCAGTAGCAATTAAGCCAGCTGATCAGTTGAGAGAGAAAGGGTTATGCTACAGTTAATGGGAATAATAAAAACTATGAATAGCATAATTACCATCTTCATTTTAGCCAATTCCTACCAGTTCAGCAATAGTGATGTTGTGACTTTTTATGCTTAAAACTTACCATCATACACAATTAGAAAGCTCAAAAAATGCCCTAATGTCTTCCATCTTACATCTTAGTTTTCAGTTTGGCATCCTGTCTACCCTGCTACTCATTTCATTACCAAGATAAATGTATACTACTGCTTGCTAGGTAACAGAGTGGCCCTCATGTCAGACAACATCTTGCTTTAGCTTTATGATGTCAGCTTGCTAGGCAACAGAGTGGCCCCCATGTCAGACAACATCGTGCTTTAGCTTTATGATGTCAGCTTGCTAGGCAACAGAGTAGCCCTCATGTCAGACAACATCTTGCATTAGCTTTATGATGTCAGGTCGCTGCTGGACCAATCGTCCTTGAGGAAGCTGAGCACACAGGAGGATGAGATATCAGAAGTTATGCATTAGGCTACTATCTGTATTCAGGACTGCAAGGCAAATAGGCGGGGGGATGGTAAAGGAATCTAAACCACTTCAAAGCACTGGGGCCTTTTTGAAAGTGGGATGGAGATATAAACAAAAACAGAGATGATCCTTAACAACAATCCAACTTGAGAGTCAGAGTCCAACATACAGAGTGCAGGGGAAGAGGTTAAATAAGCTTCCTTCCGTGAGAATTTCACACTATCGTTCTAAAGTGAGGTAGTGCTTTTTAGCCTCAAAGGCAGCAATTTCCTCGAATGGAACATTGCAAGCACCTGGATCTAAAGCAGGCTTTAGTAGCATTGGAAGCAGTCAGTCTTTTATAAACTATCAGGACCAACACAATGTGATCCATATTACTTCAATCTTGACACAAATTCTATTCAGGCACAGGCTCCGCCTATAAGGTAGTGAGGACATTCTGATGCTGTGAACGTCTTTTCAATGCCTAAAAGGAATGATTGCGATTTTTGCTTACCGTATAAATTTGTAAAATGATGCCGTATGCCGGAAGACTTTTTTTTTTTTTCTTCAGTCTCGGCACTGCAGAGAAACTCTGTTGTGAAACACTGCCACTGGTGGTCATTCAGTATAATCTGCAGATGGAAAAGTCCACTGTTAGCACATTTACTATAAGAAATACAAAAATCGGGTTTATTTTAGGGTAAATAGATCAATACTGTGGAGTCTGTAGAATTGTGAAAATCAACAGCTCATTAGAAAATCAAATCTCAATTTGTGTTATTAACCTCCTATACTTCTCGGAATCCTATGCCTCATGTGCTAACACTCTAAACAACTGTAGCACATACATTAGGACATAGATAAATAGATATTTTTCCAGCCAAGTGGCAGTGTGCCCTTCTCACTGCATTTGTTTTACGATAGGGTACACCAGTAGCAATTAAGCCAGCTGATCAGTTGAGAGAGGAAGGGTTATGCTACAGTTAATGGGAATAATAAAAACTATGAATAGCATAATTACCATCTTCATTTTAGCCAATTCCTACCAGTTCAGCAATAGTGATGTTGTGACTTTTTATGCTTAAAACTTACCATCATACACAATTGGAAAGCTCAAAAAATGCCCTAATGTCTTTCATCTTACATCTTAGTTTTCAGTTTGGCATCCTGTCTACCCTGCTACTCATTTCATTACCAAGATAAATGTATACTACTGCTTGCTAGGTAACAGAGTGGTCCTCATGTCAGACAACATCTTGCTTTAGCTTTATGATGTCAGCTTGCTAGGCAACAGAGTGGCCCTCATGTCAGACAACATCTTGCATTAGCTTTATGATGTCAGGTCGCTGCTGGACCAATCGTCCTTGAGGAAGCTGAGCACACAGGAGGATGAGATATCAGAAGTTATGCATTAGGCTACTATCTGTATTCAGGACTGCAAGGCAAATAGGCGGGGGGATGGTAAAGGAATCTAAACCACTTCAAAGCACTGGGGCCTTTTTGAAAGTGGGATGGAGATATAAACAAAAACAGAGATGATCCTTAACAACAATCCAACTTGAGAGTCAGAGTCCAACATACAGAGTGCAGGGGAAGAGGTTAAATAAGCTTCCTTCCGTGAGAATTTCACACTATCGTTCTAAAGTGAGGTAGTGCTTTTTAGCCTCAAAGGCAGCAATTTCCTCGAATGGAACATTGCAAGCTCCTGGATCTAAAGCAGGCTTTAGTAGCATTGGAAGCAGTCAGTCTTTTATAAACTATCAGGACCAACACAATGTGATCCATATTACTTCAATCTTGACACAAATTCTATTCAGGCACAGGCTCCGCCTATAAGGTAGTGAGGACATTCTGATGCTGTGAACGTCTTTTCAATGCCTAAAAGGAATGATTGCGATTTTTGCTTACCGTATAAATTTGTAAAATGATGCCGTATGCCGGAAGACTTTTTTTTTTTTTTTCTTCAGTCTCGGCACTGCAGAGAAACTCTGTTGTGAAACACTGCCACTGGTGGTCATTCAGTATAATCTGCAGATGGAAAAGTCCACTGTTAGCACATTTACTATAAGAAATACAAAAATCGGGTTTATTTTAGGGTAAATAGATCAATACTGTGGAGTCTGTAGAATTGTGAAAATCAACAGCTCATTAGAAAATCAAATCTCAATTTGTGTTATTAACCTCCTATACTTCTCGGAATCCTATGCCTCATGTGCCAACACTCTCTAAACAACTGTAGCACATACATTAGGACATAGATAAATAGATATTTTTCCAGCCAAGTGGCAGTGTGCCCTTCTCACTGCATTTGTTTTACGATAGGGTACACCAGTAGCAATTAAGCCAGCTGATCAGTTGAGAGAGGAAGGGTTATGCTACAGTTAATGGGAATAATAAAAACTATGAATAGCATAATTACCATCTTCATTTTAGCCAATTCCTACCAGTTCAGCAATAGTGATGTTGTGACTTTTTATGCTTAAAACTTACCATCATACACAATTGGAAAGCTCAAAAAATGCCCTAATGTCTTTCATCTTACATCTTAGTTTTCAGTTTGGCATCCTGTCTACCCTGCTACTCATTTCATTACCAAGATAAATGTATACTACTGCTTGCTAGGTAACAGAGTGGCCCTCATGTCAGACAACATCTTGCTTTAGCTTTATGATGTCAGCTTGCTAGGCAACAGAGTGGCCCTCATGTCAGACAACATCTTGCATTAGCTTTATGATGTCAGGTCGCTGCTGGACCAATCGTCCTTGAGGAAGCTGAGCACACAGGAGGATGAGATATCAGAAGTTATGCATTAGGCTACTATCTGTATTCAGGACTGCAAGGCAAATAGGCGGGGGGATGGTAAAGGACTCTAAACCACTTCAAAGCACTGGGGCCTTTTTGAAAGTGGGATGGAGATATAAACAAAAACAGAGATGATCCTTAACAACAATCCAACTTGAGAGTCAGAGTCCAACATACAGAGTGCAGGGGAAGAGGTTAAATAAGCTTCCTTCCGTGAGAATTTCACACTATCGTTCTAAAGTGAGGTAGTGCTTTTTAGCCTCAAAGGCAGCAATTTCCTCGAATGGAACATTGCAAGCACCTGGATCTAAAGCAGGCTTTAGTAGCATTGGAAGCAGTCAGTCTATTATAAACTATCAGGACCAACACAATGTGATCCATATTACTTCAATCTTGACACAAATTCTATTCAGGCACAGGCTCCGCCTATAAGGTAGTGAGGACATTCTGATGCTGTGAACGTCTTTTCAATGCCTAAAAGGAATGATTGCGATTTTTGCTTACCGTATAAATTTGTAAAATGATGCCGTATGCCGGAAGACTTTTTTTTTTTTTTTCTTCAGTCTCGGCACTGCAGAGAAACTCTGTTGTGAAACACTGCCACTGGTGGTCATTCAGTATAATCTGCAGATGGAAAAGTCCACTGTTAGCACATTTACTATAAGAAATACAAAAATCTGGTTTATTTTAGGGTAAATAGATCAATACTGTGGAGTCTGTAGAATTGTGAAAATCAACAGCTCATTAGAAAATCAAATCTCAATTTGTGTTATTAACCTCCTATACTTCTCAGAATCCTATGCCTCATGTGCTAACACTCTCTAAACAACTGTAGCACATACATTAGGACATAGATAAATAGATATTTTTCCAGCCAAGTGGCAGTGTGCCCTTCTCACTGCATTTGTTTTACGATAGGGTACACCAGTAGCAATTAAGCCAGCTGATCAGTTGAGAGAGGAAGGGTTATGCTACAGTTAATGGGAATAATAAAAACTATGAATAGCATAATTACCATCTTCATTTTAGCCAATTCCTACCAGTTCAGCAATAGTGATGTTGTAACTTTTTATGCTTAAAACTTACCATCATACACAATTGGAAAGCTCAAAAAATGCCCTAATGTCTTTCATCTTACATCTTAGTTCTCAGTTTGGCATCCTGTCTACCCTGCTACTCATTTCATTACCAAGATAAATGTATACTACTGCTTGCTAGGTAACAGAGTGGCCCTCATGTCAGACAAAATCTTGCTTTAGCTTTATGATGTCAGCTTGCTAGGCAACAGAGTGGCCCTCATGTCAGACAACATCTTGCATTAGCTTTATGATGTCAGGTCGCTGCTGGACCAATCGTCCTTGAGGAAGCTGAGCACACAGGAGGATGAGATATCAGAAGTTATGCATTAGGCTACTATCTGTATTCAGGACTGCAAGGCAAATAGGCGGGGGGATGGTAAAGGACTCTAAACCACTTCAAAGCACTGGGGCCTTTTTGAAAGTGGGATGGAGATATAAACAAAAACAGAGATGATCCTTAACAACAATCCAACTTGAGAGTCAGAGTCCAACATACAGAGTGCAGGGGAAGAGGTTAAATAAGCTTCCTTCCGTGAGAATTTCACACTATCGTTCTAAAGTGAGGTAGTGCTTTTTAGCCTCAAAGGCAGCAATTTCCTCGAATGGAACATTGCAAGCACCTGGATCTAAAGCAGGCTTTAGTAGCATTGGAAGCAGTCAGTCTATTATAAACTATCAGGACCAACACAATGTGATCCATATTACTTCAATCTTGACACAAATTCTATTCAGGCACAGGCTCCGCCTATAAGGTAGTGAGGACATTCTGATGCTGTGAACGTCTTTTCAATGCCTAAAAGGAATGATTGCGATTTTTGCTTACCGTATAAATTTGTAAAATGATGCCGTATGCCGGAAGACTTTTTTTTTTTTTTTCTTCAGTCTCGGCACTGCAGAGAAACTCTGTTGTGAAACACTGCCACTGGTGGTCATTCAGTATAATCTGCAGATGGAAAAGTCCACTGTTAGCACATTTACTATAAGAAATACAAAAATCGGGTTTATTTTAGGGTAAATAGATCAATACTGTGGAGTCTGTAGAATTGTGAAAATCAACAGCTCATTAGAAAATCAAATCTCAATTTGTGGTATTAACCTCCTATACTTCTCGGAATCCTATGCCTCATGTGCTAACACTCTCTAAACAACTGTAGCACATACATTAGGACATAGATAAATAGATATTTTTCCAGCCAAGTGGCAGTGTGCCCTTCTCACTGCATTTGTTTTACGATAGGGTACACCAGTAGCAATTAAGCCAGCTGATCAGTTGAGAGAGGAAGGGTTATGCTACAGTTAATGGGAATAATAAAAACTATGAATAGCATAATTACCATCTTCATTTTAGCCAATTCCTACCAGTTCAGCAATAGTGATGTTGTGACTTTTTATGCTTAAAACTTACCATCATACACAATTGGAAAGCTCAAAAAATGCCCTAATGTCTTTCATCTTACATCTTAGTTTTCAGTTTGGCATCCTGTCTACCCTGCTACTCATTTCATTACCAAGATAAATGTATACTACTGCTTGCTAGGTAACAGAGTGGCCCTCATGTCAGACAACATCTTGCTTTAGCTTTATGATGTCAGCTTGCTAGGCAACAGAGTGGCCCCCATGTCAGACAACATCGTGCTTTAGCTTTATGATGTCAGCTTGCTAGGCAACAGAGTAGCCCTCATGTCAGACAACATCTTGCATTAGCTTTATGATGTCAGGTCGCTGCTGGACCAATCGTCCTTGAGGAAGCTGAGCACACAGGAGGATGAGATATCAGAAGTTATGCATTAGGCTACTATCTGTATTCAGGACTGCAAGGCAAATAGGCGGGGGGATGGTAAAGGAATCTAAACCACTTCAAAGCACTGGGGCCTTTTTGAAAGTGGGATGGAGATATAAACAAAAACAGAGATGATCCTTAACAACAATCCAACTTGAGAGTCAGAGTCCAACATACAGAGTGCAGGGGAAGAGGTTAAATAAGCTTCCTTCCGTGAGAATTTCACACTATCGTTCTAAAGTGAGGTAGTGCTTTTTAGCCTCAAAGGCAGCAATTTCCTCGAATGGAACATTGCAAGCACCTGGATCTAAAGCAGGCTTTAGTAGCATTGGAAGCAGTCAGTCTATTATAAACTATCAGGACCAACACAATGTGATCCATATTACTTCAATCTTGACACAAATTCTATTCAGGCACAGGCTCCGCCTATAAGGTAGTGAGGACATTCTGATGCTGTGAACGTCTTTTCAATGCCTAAAAGGAATGATTGCGATTTTTGCTTACCGTATAAATTTGTAAAATGATGCCGTATGCCGGAAGACTTTTTTTTTTTTTTTCTTCAGTCTCGGCACTGCAGAGAAACTCTGTTGTGAAACACTGCCACTGGTGGTCATTCAGTATAATCTGCAGATGGAAAAGTCCACTGTTAGCACATTTACTATAAGAAATACAAAAATCGGGTTTATTTTAGGGTAAATAGATCAATACTGTGGAGTCTGTAGAATTGTGAAAATCAACAGCTCATTAGAAAATCAAATCTCAATTTGTGTTATTAACCTCCTATACTTCTCGGAATCCTATGCCTCATGTGCTAACACTCTCTAAACAACTGTAGCACATACATTAGGACATAGATAAATAGATATTTTTCCAGCCAAGTGGCAGTGTGCCCTTCTCACTGCATTTGTTTTACGATAGGGTACACCAGTAGCAATTAAGCCAGCTGATCAGTTGAGAGAGGAAGGGTTATGCTACAGTTAATGGGAATAATAAAAACTATGAATAGCATAATTACCATCTTCATTTTAGCCAATTCCTACCAGTTCAGCAATAGTGATGTTGTGACTTTTTATGCTTAAAACTTACCATCATACACAATTGGAAAGCTCAAAAAATGCCCTAATGTCTTTCATCTTACATCTTAGTTTTCAGTTTGGCATCCTGTCTACCCTGCTACTCATTTCATTACCAAGATAAATGTATACTACTGCTTGCTAGGTAACAGAGTGGCCCTCATGTCAGACAACATCTTGCTTTAGCTTTATGATGTCAGCTTGCTAGGCAACAGAGTGGCCCTCATGTCAGACAACATCTTGCATTAGCTTTATGATGTCAGGTCGCTGCTGGACCAATCGTCCTTGAGGAAGCTGAGCACACAGGAGGATGAGATATCAGAAGTTATGCATTAGGCTACTATCTGTATTCAGGACTGCAAGGCAAATAGGCGGGGGGATGGTAAAGGACTCTAAACCACTTCAAAGCACTGGGGCCTTTTTGAAAGTGGGATGGAGATATAAACAAAAACAGAGATGATCCTTAACAACAATCCAACTTGAGAGTCAGAGTCCAACATACAGAGTGCAGGGGAAGAGGTTAAATAAGCTTCCTTCCGTGAGAATTTCACACTATCGTTCTAAAGTGAGGTAGTGCTTTTTAGCCTCAAAGGCAGCAATTTCCTCGAATGGAACATTGCAAGCACCTGGATCTAAAGCAGGCTTTAGTAGCATTGGAAGCAGTCAGTCTATTATAAACTATCAGGACCAACACAATGTGATCCATATTACTTCAATCTTGACACAAATTCTATTCAGGCACAGGCTCCGCCTATAAGGTAGTGAGGACATTCTGATGCTGTGAACGTCTTTTCAATGCCTAAAAGGAATGATTGCGATTTTTGCTTACCGTATAAATTTGTAAAATGATGCCGTATGCCGGAAGACTTTTTTTTTTTTTTTCTTCAGTCTCGGCACTGCAGAGAAACTCTGTTGTGAAACACTGCCACTGGTGGTCATTCAGTATAATCTGCAGATGGAAAAGTCCACTGTTAGCACATTTACTATAAGAAATACAAAAATCTGGTTTATTTTAGGGTAAATAGATCAATACTGTGGAGTCTGTAGAATTGTGAAAATCAACAGCTCATTAGAAAATCAAATCTCAATTTGTGTTATTAACCTCCTATACTTCTCAGAATCCTATGCCTCATGTGCTAACACTCTCTAAACAACTGTAGCACATACATTAGGACATAGATAAATAGATATTTTTCCAGCCAAGTGGCAGTGTGCCCTTCTCACTGCATTTGTTTTACGATAGGGTACACCAGTAGCAATTAAGCCAGCTGATCAGTTGAGAGAGGAAGGGTTATGCTACAGTTAATGGGAATAATAAAAACTATGAATAGCATAATTACCATCTTCATTTTAGCCAATTCCTACCAGTTCAGCAATAGTGATGTTGTAACTTTTTATGCTTAAAACTTACCATCATACACAATTGGAAAGCTCAAAAAATGCCCTAATGTCTTTCATCTTACATCTTAGTTCTCAGTTTGGCATCCTGTCTACCCTGCTACTCATTTCATTACCAAGATAAATGTATACTACTGCTTGCTAGGTAACAGAGTGGCCCTCATGTCAGACAAAATCTTGCTTTAGCTTTATGATGTCAGCTTGCTAGGCAACAGAGTGGCCCTCATGTCAGACAACATCTTGCATTAGCTTTATGATGTCAGGTCGCTGCTGGACCAATCGTCCTTGAGGAAGCTGAGCACACAGGAGGATGAGATATCAGAAGTTATGCATTAGGCTACTATCTGTATTCAGGACTGCAAGGCAAATAGGCGGGGGGATGGTAAAGGACTCTAAACCACTTCAAAGCACTGGGGCCTTTTTGAAAGTGGGATGGAGATATAAACAAAAACAGAGATGATCCTTAACAACAATCCAACTTGAGAGTCAGAGTCCAACATACAGAGTGCAGGGGAAGAGGTTAAATAAGCTTCCTTCCGTGAGAATTTCACACTATCGTTCTAAAGTGAGGTAGTGCTTTTTAGCCTCAAAGGCAGCAATTTCCTCGAATGGAACATTGCAAGCACCTGGATCTAAAGCAGGCTTTAGTAGCATTGGAAGCAGTCAGTCTATTATAAACTATCAGGACCAACACAATGTGATCCATATTACTTCAATCTTGACACAAATTCTATTCAGGCACAGGCTCCGCCTATAAGGTAGTGAGGACATTCTGATGCTGTGAACGTCTTTTCAATGCCTAAAAGGAATGATTGCGATTTTTGCTTACCGTATAAATTTGTAAAATGATGCCGTATGCCGGAAGACTTTTTTTTTTTTTTTCTTCAGTCTCGGCACTGCAGAGAAACTCTGTTGTGAAACACTGCCACTGGTGGTCATTCAGTATAATCTGCAGATGGAAAAGTCCACTGTTAGCACATTTACTATAAGAAATACAAAAATCGGGTTTATTTTAGGGTAAATAGATCAATACTGTGGAGTCTGTAGAATTGTGAAAATCAACAGCTCATTAGAAAATCAAATCTCAATTTGTGTTATTAACCTCCTATACTTCTCGGAATCCTATGCCTCATGTGCCAACACTCTTTAAACAACTGTAGCACATACATTAGGACATAGATAAATAGATATTTTTCCAGCCAAGTGGCAGTGTGCCCTTCTCACTGCATTTGTTTTACGATAGGGTACACCAGTAGCAATTAAGCCAGCTGATCAGTTGAGAGAGGAAGGGTTATGCTACAGTTAATGGGAATAATAAAAACTATGAATAGCATAATTACCATCTTCATTTTAGCCAATTCCTACCAGTTCAGCAATAGTGATGTTGTGACTTTTTATGCTTAAAACTTACCATCATACACAATTAGAAAGCTCAAAAAATGCCCTAATGTCTTCCATCTTACATCTTAGTTTTCAGTTTGGCATCCTGTCTACCCTGCTACTCATTTCATTACCAAGATAAATGTATACTACTGCTTGCTAGGTAACAGAGTGGCCCTCATGTCAGACAACATCTTGCTTTAGCTTTATGATGTCAGCTTGCTAGGCAACAGAGTGGCCCCCATGTCAGACAACATCGTGCTTTAGCTTTATGATGTCAGCTTGCTAGGCAACAGAGTAGCCCTCATGTCAGACAACATCTTGCATTAGCTTTATGATGTCAGGTCGCTGCTGGACCAATCGTCCTTGAGGAAGCTGAGCACACAGGAGGATGAGATATCAGAAGTTATGCATTAGGCTACTATCTGTATTCAGGACTGCAAGGCAAATAGGCGGGGGGATGGTAAAGGAATCTAAACCACTTCAAAGCACTGGGGCCTTTTTGAAAGTGGGATGGAGATATAAACAAAAACAGAGATGATCCTTAACAACAATCCAACTTGAGAGTCAGAGTCCAACATACAGAGTGCAGGGGAAGAGGTTAAATAAGCTTCCTTCCGTGAGAATTTCACACTATCGTTCTAAAGTGAGGTAGTGCTTTTTAGCCTCAAAGGCAGCAATTTCCTCGAATGGAACATTGCAAGCACCTGGATCTAAAGCAGGCTTTAGTAGCATTGGAAGCAGTCAGTCTTTTATAAACTATCAGGACCAACACAATGTGATCCATATTACTTCAATCTTGACACAAATTCTATTCAGGCACAGGCTCCGCCTATAAGGTAGTGAGGACATTCTGATGCTGTGAACGTCTTTTCAATGCCTAAAAGGAATGATTGCGATTTTTGCTTACCGTATAAATTGGTAAACTGATGCCGTATGCCGGAAGACTTTTTTTTTTTTTTTCTTCAGTCTCGGCACTGCAGAGAAACTCTGTTGTGAAACACTGCCACTGGTGGTCATTCAGTATAATCTGCAGATGGAAAAGTCCACTGTTAGCACATTTACTATAAGAAATACAAAAATCGGGTTTATTTTAGGGTAAATAGATCAATACTGTGGAGTCTGTAGAATTGTGAAAATCAACAGCTCATTAGAAAATCAAATCTCAATTTGTGTTATTAACCTCCTATACTTCTCGGAATCCTATGCCTCATGTGCCAACACTCTTTAAACAACTGTAGCACATACATTAGGACATAGATAAATAGATATTTTTCCAGCCAAGTGGCAGTGTGCCCTTCTCACTGCATTTGTTTTACGATAGGGTACACCAGTAGCAATTAAGCCAGCTGATCAGTTGAGAGAGGAAGGGTTATGCTACAGTTAATGGGAATAATAAAAACTATGAATAGCATAATTACCATCTTCATTTTAGCCAATTCCTACCAGTTCAGCAATAGTGATGTTGTGACTTTTTATGCTTAAAACTTACCATCATACACAATTAGAAAGCTCAAAAAATGCCCTAATGTCTTCCATCTTACATCTTAGTTTTCAGTTTGGCATCCTGTCTACCCTGCTACTCATTTCATTACCAAGATAAATGTATACTACTGCTTGCTAGGTAACAGAGTGGCCCTCATGTCAGACAACATCTTGCTTTAGCTTTATGATGTCAGCTTGCTAGGCAACAGAGTGGCCCCCATGTCAGACAACATCGTGCTTTAGCTTTATGATGTCAGCTTGCTAGGCAACAGAGTAGCCCTCATGTCAGACAACATCTTGCATTAGCTTTATGATGTCAGGTCGCTGCTGGACCAATCGTCCTTGAGGAAGCTGAGCACACAGGAGGATGAGATATCAGAAGTTATGCATTAGGCTACTATCTGTATTCAGGACTGCAAGGCAAATAGGCGGGGGGATGGTAAAGGAATCTAAACCACTTCAAAGCACTGGGGCCTTTTTGAAAGTGGGATGGAGATATAAACAAAAACAGAGATGATCCTTAACAACAATCCAACTTGAGAGTCAGAGTCCAACATACAGAGTGCAGGGGAAGAGGTTAAATAAGCTTCCTTCCGTGAGAATTTCACACTATCGTTCTAAAGTGAGGTAGTGCTTTTTAGCCTCAAAGGCAGCAATTTCCTCGAATGGAACATTGCAAGCACCTGGATCTAAAGCAGGCTTTAGTAGCATTGGAAGCAGTCAGTCTTTTATAAACTATCAGGACCAACACAATGTGATCCATATTACTTCAATCTTGACACAAATTCTATTCAGGCACAGGCTCCGCCTATAAGGTAGTGAGGACATTCTGATGCTGTGAACGTCTTTTCAATGCCTAAAAGGAATGATTGCGATTTTTGCTTACCGTATAAATTGGTAAACTGATGCCGTATGCCGGAAGACTTTTTTTTTTTTTTTCTTCAGTCTCGGCACTGCAGAGAAACTCTGTTGTGAAACACTGCCACTGGTGGTCATTCAGTATAATCTGCAGATGGAAAAGTCCACTGTTAGCACATTTACTATAAGAAATACAAAAATCGGGTTTATTTTAGGGTAAATAGATCAATACTGTGGAGTCTGTAGAATTGTGAAAATCAACAGCTCATTAGAAAATCAAATCTCAATTTGTGTTATTAACCTCCTATACTTCTCGGAATCCTATGCCTCATGTGCTAACACTCTCTAAACAACTGTAGCACATACATTAGGACATAGATAAATAGATATTTTTCCAGCCAAGTGGCAGTGTGCCCTTCTCACTGCATTTGTTTTACGATAGGGTACACCAGTAGCAATTAAGCCAGCTGATCAGTTGAGAGAGGAAGGGTTATGCTACAGTTAATGGGAATAATAAAAACTATGAATAGCATAATTACCATCTTCATTTTAGCCAATTCCTACCAGTTCAGCAATAGTGATGTTGTAACTTTTTATGCTTAAAACTTACCATCATACACAATTGGAAAGCTCAAAAAATGCCCTAATGTCTTTCATCTTACATCTTAGTTTTCAGTTTGGCATCCTGTCTACCCTGCTACTCATTTCATTACCAAGATAAATGTATACTACTGCTTGCTAGGTAACAGAGTGGCCCTCATGTCAGACAACATCTTGCTTTAGCTTTATGATGTCAGCTTGCTAGGCAACAGAGTGGCCCCCATGTCAGACAACATCGTGCTTTAGCTTTATGATGTCAGCTTGCTAGGCAACAGAGTAGCCCTCATGTCAGACAACATCTTGCATTAGCTTTATGATGTCAGGTCGCTGCTGGACCAATCGTCCTTGAGGAAGCTGAGCACACAGGAGGATGAGATATCAGAAGTTATGCATTAGGCTACTATCTGTATTCAGGACTGCAAGGCAAATAGGCGGGGGGATGGTAAAGGAATCTAAACCACTTCAAAGCACTGGGGCCTTTTTGAAAGTGGGATGGAGATATAAACAAAAACAGAGATGATCCTTAACAACAATCCAACTTGAGAGTCAGAGTCCAACATACAGAGTGCAGGGGAAGAGGTTAAATAAGCTTCCTTCCGTGAGAATTTCACACTATCGTTCTAAAGTGAGGTAGTGCTTTTTAGCCTCAAAGGCAGCAATTTCCTCGAATGGAACATTGCAAGCACCTGGATCTAAAGCAGGCTTTAGTAGCATTGGAAGCAGTCAGTCTTTTATAAACTATCAGGACCAACACAATGTGATCCATATTACTTCAATCTTGACACAAATTCTATTCAGGCACAGGCTCCGCCTATAAGGTAGTGAGGACATTCTGATGCTGTGAACGTCTTTTCAATGCCTAAAAGGAATGATTGCGATTTTTGCTTACCGTATAAATTTGTAAAATGATGCCGTATGCCGGAAGACTTTTTTTTTTTTTTTCTTCAGTCTCGGCACTGCAGAGAAACTCTGTTGTGAAACACTGCCACTGGTGGTCATTCAGTATAATCTGCAGATGGAAAAGTCCACTGTTAGCACATTTACTATAAGAAATACAAAAATCGGGTTTATTTTAGGGTAAATAGATCAATACTGTGGAGTCTGTAGAATTGTGAAAATCAACAGCTCATTAGAAAATCAAATCTCAATTTGTGTTATTAACCTCCTATACTTCTCGGAATCCTATGCCTCATGTGCTAACACTCTCTAAACAACTGTAGCACATACATTAGGACATAGATAAATAGATATTTTTCCAGCCAAGTGGCAGTGTGCCCTTCTCACTGCATTTGTTTTACGATAGGGTACACCAGTAGCAATTAAGCCAGCTGATCAGTTGAGAGAGGAAGGGTTATGCTACAGTTAATGGGAATAATAAAAACTATGAATAGCATAATTACCATCTTCATTTTAGCCAATTCCTACCAGTTCAGCAATAGTGATGTTGTGACTTTTTATGCTTAAAACTTACCATCATACACAATTGGAAAGCTCAAAAAATGCCCTAATGTCTTTCATCTTACATCTTAGTTTTCAGTTTGGCATCCTGTCTACCCTGCTACTCATTTCATTACCAAGATAAATGTATACTACTGCTTGCTAGGTAACAGAGTGGTCCTCATGTCAGACAACATCTTGCTTTAGCTTTATGATGTCAGCTTGCTAGGCAACAGAGTGGCCCTCATGTCAGACAACATCTTGCATTAGCTTTATGATGTCAGGTCGCTGCTGGACCAATCGTCCTTGAGGAAGCTGAGCACACAGGAGGATGAGATATCAGAAGTTATGCATTAGGCTACTATCTGTATTCAGGACTGCAAGGCAAATAGGCGGGGGGATGGTAAAGGACTCTAAACCACTTCCAAACACTGGGGCCTTTTTGAAAGTGGGATGGAGATATAAACAAAAACAGAGATGATCCTTAACAACAATCCAACTTGAGAGTCAGAGTCCAACATACAGAGTGCAGGGGAAGAGGTTAAATAAGCTTCCTTCCGTGAGAATTTCACACTATCGTTCTAAAGTGAGGTAGTGCTTTTTAGCCTCAAAGGCAGCAATTTCCTCGAATGGAACATTGCAAGCACCTGGATCTAAAGCAGGCTTTAGTAGCATTGGAAGCAGTCAGTCTTTTATAAACTATCAGGACCAACACAATGTGATCCATATTACTTCAATCTTGACACAAATTCTATTCAGGCACAGGCTCCGCCTATAAGGTAGTGAGGACATTCTGATGCTGTGAACGTCTTTTCAATGCCTAAAAGGAATGATTGCGATTTTTGCTTACCGTATAAATTGGTAAACTGATGCCGTATGCCGGAAGACTTTTTTTTTTTTTTTCTTCAGTCTCGGCACTGCAGAGAAACTCTGTTGTGAAACACTGCCACTGGTGGTCATTCAGTATAATCTGCAGATGGAAAAGTCCACTGTTAGCACATTTACTATAAGAAATACAAAAATCGGGTTTATTTTAGGGTAAATAGATCAATACTGTGGAGTCTGTAGAATTGTGAAAATCAACAGCTCATTAGAAAATCAAATCTCAATTTGTGTTATTAACCTCCTATACTTCTCGGAATCCTATGCCTCATGTGCTAACACTCTCTAAACAACTGTAGCACATACATTAGGACATAGATAAATAGATATTTTTCCAGCCAAGTGGCAGTGTGCCCTTCTCACTGCATTTGTTTTACGATAGGGTACACCAGTAGCAATTAAGCCAGCTGATCAGTTGAGAGAGGAAGGGTTATGCTACAGTTAATGGGAATAATAAAAACTATGAATAGCATAATTACCATCTTCATTTTAGCCAATTCCTACCAGTTCAGCAATAGTGATGTTGTAACTTTTTATGCTTAAAACTAACCATCATACACAATTGGAAAGCTCAAAAAATGCCCTAATGTCTTTCATCTTACATCTTAGTTTTCAGTTTGGCATCCTGTCTACCCTGCTACTCATTTCATTACCAAGATAAATGTATACTACTGCTTGCTAGGTAACAGAGTGGCCCTCATGTCAGACAACATCTTGCTTTAGCTTTATGATGTCAGCTTGCTAGGCAACAGAGTGGCCCCCATGTCAGACAACATCGTGCTTTAGCTTTATGATGTCAGCTTGCTAGGCAACAGAGTAGCCCTCATGTCAGACAACATCTTGCATTAGCTTTATGATGTCAGGTCGCTGCTGGACCAATCGTCCTTGAGGAAGCTGAGCACACAGGAGGATGAGATATCAGAAGTTATGCATTAGGCTACTATCTGTATTCAGGACTGCAAGGCAAATAGGCGGGGGGATGGTAAAGGAATCTAAACCACTTCAAAGCACTGGGGCCTTTTTGAAAGTGGGATGGAGATATAAACAAAAACAGAGATGATCCTTAACAACAATCCAACTTGAGAGTCAGAGTCCAACATACAGAGTGCAGGGGAAGAGGTTAAATAAGCTTCCTTCCGTGAGAATTTCACACTATCGTTCTAAAGTGAGGTAGTGCTTTTTAGCCTCAAAGGCAGCAATTTCCTCGAATGGAACATTGCAAGCACCTGGATCTAAAGCAGGCTTTAGTAGCATTGGAAGCAGTCAGTCTTTTATAAACTATCAGGACCAACACAATGTGATCCATATTACTTCAATCTTGACACAAATTCTATTCAGGCACAGGCTCTGCCTATAAGGTAGTGAGGACATTCTGATGCTGTGAACGTCTTTTCAATGCCTAAAAGGAATGATTGCGATTTTTGCTTACCGTATAAATTTGTAAAATGATGCCGTATGCCGGAAGACTTTTTTTTTTTTTTTCTTCAGTCTCGGCACTGCAGAGAAACTCTGTTGTGAAACACTGCCACTGGTGGTCATTCAGTATAATCTGCAGATGGAAAAGTCCACTGTTAGCACATTTACTATAAGAAATACAAAAATCGGGTTTATTTTAGGGTAAATAGATCAATACTGTGGAGTCTGTAGAATTGTGAAAATCAACAGCTCATTAGAAAATCAAATCTCAATTTGTGTTATTAACCTCCTATACTTCTCGGAATCCTATGCCTCATGTGCTAACACTCTCTAAACAACTGTAGCACATACATTAGGACATAGATAAATAGATATTTTTCCAGCCAAGTGGCAGTGTGCCCTTCTCACTGCATTTGTTTTACGATAGGGTACACCAGTAGCAATTAAGCCAGCTGATCAGTTGAGAGAGGAAGGGTTATGCTACAGTTAATGGGAATAATAAAAACTATGAATAGCATAATTACCATCTTCATTTTAGCCAATTCCTACCAGTTCAGCAATAGTGATGTTGTGACTTTTTATGCTTAAAACTTACCATCATACACAATTGGAAAGCTCAAAAAATGCCCTAATGTCTTTCATCTTACATCTTAGTTTTCAGTTTGGCATCCTGTCTACCCTGCTACTCATTTCATTACCAAGATAAATGTATACTACTGCTTGCTAGGTAACAGAGTGGCCCTCATGTCAGACAACATCTTGCTTTAGCTTTATGATGTCAGCTTGCTAGGCAACAGAGTGGCCCTCATGTCAGACAACATCTTGCATTAGCTTTATGATGTCAGGTCGCTGCTGGACCAATCGTCCTTGAGGAAGCTGAGCACACAGGAGGATGAGATATCAGAAGTTATGCATTAGGCTACTATCTGTATTCAGGACTGCAAGGCAAATAGGTGGGGGGGATGGTAAAGGACTCTAAACCACTTCAAAGCACTGGGGCCTTTTTGAAAGTGGGATGGAGATATAAACAAAAACAGAGATGATCCTTAACAACAATCCAACTTGAGAGTCAGAGTCCAACATACAGAGTGCAGGGGAAGAGGTTAAATAAGCTTCCTTCCGTGAGAATTTCACACTATCGTTCTAAAGTGAGGTAGTGCTTTTTAGCCTCAAAGGCAGCAATTTCCTCGAATGGAACATTGCAAGCACCAGGATCTAAAGCAGTCTTTAGTAGCATTGGAAGCAGTCAGTCTATTATAAACTATCAGGACCAACACAATGTGATCCATATTACTTCAATCTTGACACAAATTCTATTCAGGCACAGGCTCCGCCTATAAGGTAGTGAGGACATTCTGATGCTGTGAACGTCTTTTCAATGCCTAAAAGGAATGATTGCGATTTTTGCTTACCGTATAAATTGGTAAAATGATGCCGTATGCCGGAAGACTTTTTTTTTTTTTTCTTCAGTCTCGGCACTGCAGAGAAACTCTGTTGTGAAACACTGCCACTGGTGGTCATTCAGTATAATCTGCAGATGGAAAAGTCCACTGTTAGCACATTTACTATAAGAAATACAAAAATCTGGTTTATTTTAGGGTAAATAGATCAATACTGTGGAGTCTGTAGAATTGTGAAAATCAACAGCTCATTAGAAAATCAAATCTCAATTTGTGTTATTAACCTCCTATACTTCTCGGAATCCTATGCCTCATGTGCTAACACTCTCTAAACAACTGTAGCACATACATTAGGACATAGATAAATAGATATTTTTCCAGCCAAGTGGCAGTGTGCCCTTCTCACTGCATTTGTTTTACGATAGGGTACACCAGTAGCAATTAAGCCAGCTGATCAGTTGAGAGAGGAAGGGTTATGCTACAGTTAATGGGAATAATAAAAACTATGAATAGCATAATTACCATCTTCATTTTAGCCAATTCCTACCAGTTCAGCAATAGTGATGTTGTAACTTTTTATGCTTAAAACTTACCATCATACACAATTAGAAAGCTCAAAAAATGCCCTAATGTCTTTCATCTTACATCTTAGTTTTCAGTTTGGCATCCTGTCTACCCTGCTACTCATTTCATTACCAAGATAAATGTATACTACTGCTTGCTAGGTAACAGAGTGGCCCTCATGTCAGACAACATCTTGCTTTAGCTTTATGATGTCAGCTTGCTAGGCAACAGAGTGGCCCCCATGTCAGACAACATCTTGCATTAGCTTTATGATGTCAGGTCGCTGCTGGACCAATCGTCCTTGAGGAAGCTGAGCACACAGGAGGATGAGATATCAGAAGTTATGCATTAGGCTACTATCTGTATTCAGGACTGCAAGGCAAATAGGCGGGGGGATGGTAAAGGACTCTAAACCACTTCCAAACACTGGGGCCTTTTTGAAAGTGGGATGGAGATATAAACAAAAACAGAGATGATCCTTAACAACAATCCAACTTGAGAGTCAGAGTCCAACATACAGAGTGCAGGGGAAGAGGTTAAATAAGCTTCCTTCCGTGAGAATTTCACACTATCGTTCTAAAGTGAGGTAGTGCTTTTTAGCCTCAAAGGCAGCAATTTCCTCGAATGGAACATTGCAAGCACCTGGATCTAAAGCAGGCTTTAGTAGCATTGGAAGCAGTCAGTCTATTATAAACTATCAGGACCAACACAATGTGATCCATATTACTTCAATCTTGACACAAATTCTATTCAGGCACAGGCTCCGCCTATAAGGTAGTGAGGACATTCTGATGCTGTGAACGTCTTTTCAATGCCTAAAAGGAATGATTGCGATTTTTGCTTACCGTATAAATTTGTAAAATGATGCCGTATGCCGGAAGACTTTTTTTTTTTTTTTCTTCAGTCTCGGCACTGCAGAGAAACTCTGTTGTGAAACACTGCCACTGGTGGTCATTCAGTATAATCTGCAGATGGAAAAGTCCACTGTTAGCACATTTACTATAAGAAATACAAAAATCTGGTTTATTTTAGGGTAAATAGATCAATACTGTGGAGTCTGTAGAATTGTGAAAATCAACAGCTCATTAGAAAATCAAATCTCAATTTGTGATATTAACCTCCTATACTTCTCAGAATCCTATGCCTCATGTGCTAACGCTCTCTAAACAACTGTAGCACATACATTAGGACATAGATAAATAGATATTTTTCCAGCCAAGTGGCAGTGTGCCCTTCTCACTGCATTTGTTTTACGATAGGGTACACCAGTAGCAATTAAGCCAGCTGATCAGTTGAGAGAGGAAGGGTTATGCTACAGTTAATGGGAATAATAAAAACTATGAATAGCATAATTAACATCTTCATTTTAGCCAATTCCTACCAGTTCAGCAATAGTGATGTTGTGACTTTTTATGCTTAAAACTTACCATCATACACAATTAGAAAGCTCAAAAAATGCCCTAATGTCTTCCATCTTACATCTTAGTTTTCAGTTTGGCATCCTGTCTACCCTGCTACTCATTTCATTACCAAGATAAATGTATACTACTGCTTGCTAGGTAACAGAGTGGCCCTCATGTCAGACAACATCTTGCTTTAGCTTTATGATGTCAGCTTGCTAGGCAACAGAGTGGCCCCCATGTCAGACAACATCTTGCATTAGCTTTATGATGTCAGGTCGCTGCTGGACCAATCGTCCTTGAGGAAGCTGAGCACACAGGAGGATGAGATATCAGAAGTTATGCATTAGGCTACTATCTGTATTCAGGACTGCAAGGCAAATAGGCGGGGGGATGGTAAAGGACTCTAAACCACTTCCAAACACTGGGGCCTTTTTGAAAGTGGGATGGAGATATAAACAAAAACAGAGATGATCCTTAACAACAATCCAACTTGAGAGTCAGAGTCCAACATACAGAGTGCAGGGGAAGAGGTTAAATAAGCTTCCTTCCGTGAGAATTTCACACTATCGTTCTAAAGTGAGGTAGTGCTTTTTAGCCTCAAAGGCAGCAATTTCCTCGAATGGAACATTGCAAGCACCTGGATCTAAAGCAGGCTTTAGTAGCATTGGAAGCAGTCAGTCTATTATAAACTATCAGGACCAACACAATGTGATCCATATTACTTCAATCTTGACACAAATTCTATTCAGGCACAGGCTCCGCCTATAAGGTAGTGAGGACATTCTGATGCTGTGAACGTCTTTTCAATGCCTAAAAGGAATGATTGCGATTTTTGCTTACCGTATAAATTTGTAAAATGATGCCGTATGCCGGAAGACTTTTTTTTTTTTTTCTTCAGTCTCGGCACTGCAGAGAAACTCTGTTGTGAAACACTGCCACTGGTGGTCATTCAGTATAATCTGCAGATGGAAAAGTCCACTGTTAGCACATTTACTATAAGAAATACAAAAATCTGGTTTATTTTAGGGTAAATAGATCAATACTGTGGAGTCTGTAGAATTGTGAAAATCAACAGCTCATTAGAAAATCAAATCTCAATTTGTGTTATTAACCTCCTATACTTCTCAGAATCCTATGCCTCATGTGCTAACACTCTCTAAACAACTGTAGCACATACATTAGGACATAGATAAATAGATATTTTTCCAGCCAAGTGGCAGTGTGCCCTTCTCACTGCATTTGTTTTACGATAGGGTACACCAGTAGCAATTAAGCCAGCTGATCAGTTGAGAGAGGAAGGGTTATGCTACAGTTAATGGGAATAATAAAAACTATGAATAGCATAATTACCATCTTCATTTTAGCCAATTCCTACCAGTTCAGCAATAGTGATGTTGTGACTTTTTATGCTTAAAACTTACCATCATACACAATTAGAAAGCTCAAAAAATGCCCTAATGTCTTCCATCTTACATCTTAGTTTTCAGTTTGGCATCCTGTCTACCCTGCTACTCATTTCATTACCAAGATAAATGTATACTACTGCTTGCTAGGTAACAGAGTGGCCCTCATGTCAGACAACATCTTGCTTTAGCTTTATGATGTCAGCTTGCTAGGCAACAGAGTGGCCCCCATGTCAGACAACATCGTGCTTTAGCTTTATGATGTCAGCTTGCTAGGCAACAGAGTAGCCCTCATGTCAGACAACATCTTGCATTAGCTTTATGATGTCAGGTCGCTGCTGGACCAATCGTCCTTGAGGAAGCTGAGCACACAGGAGGATGAGATATCAGAAGTTATGCATTAGGCTACTATCTGTATTCAGGACTGCAAGGCAAATAGGCGGGGGGATGGTAAAGGAATCTAAACCACTTCAAAGCACTGGGGCCTTTTTGAAAGTGGGATGGAGATATAAACAAAAACAGAGATGATCCTTAACAACAATCCAACTTGAGAGTCAGAGTCCAACATACAGAGTGCAGGGGAAGAGGTTAAATAAGCTTCCTTCCGTGAGAATTTCACACTATCGTTCTAAAGTGAGGTAGTGCTTTTTAGCCTCAAAGGCAGCAATTTCCTCGAATGGAACATTGCAAGCACCTGGATCTAAAGCAGGCTTTAGTAGCATTGGAAGCAGTCAGTCTTTTATAAACTATCAGGACCAACACAATGTGATCCATATTACTTCAATCTTGACACAAATTCTATTCAGGCACAGGCTCCGCCTATAAGGTAGTGAGGACATTCTGATGCTGTGAACGTCTTTTCAATGCCTAAAAGGAATGATTGCGATTTTTGCTTACCGTATAAATTGGTAAACTGATGCCGTATGCCGGAAGACTTTTTTTTTTTTTTTCTTCAGTCTCGGCACTGCAGAGAAACTCTGTTGTGAAACACTGCCACTGGTGGTCATTCAGTATAATCTGCAGATGGAAAAGTCCACTGTTAGCACATTTACTATAAGAAATACAAAAATCGGGTTTATTTTAGGGTAAATAGATCAATACTGTGGAGTCTGTAGAATTGTGAAAATCAACAGCTCATTAGAAAATCAAATCTCAATTTGTGTTATTAACCTCCTATACTTCTCAGAATCCTATGCCTCATGTGCTAACACTCTCTAAACAACTGTAGCACATACATTAGGACATAGATAAATAGATATTTTTCCAGCCAAGTGGCAGTGTGCCCTTCTCACTGCATTTGTTTTACGATAGGGTACACCAGTAGCAATTAAGCCAGCTGATCAGTTGAGAGAGGAAGGGTTATGCTACAGTTAATGGGAATAATAAAAACTATGAATAGCATAATTACCATCTTCATTTTAGCCAATTCCTACCAGTTCAGCAATAGTGATGTTGTGACTTTTTATGCTTAAAACTTACCATCATACACAATTAGAAAGCTCAAAAAATGCCCTAATGTCTTCCATCTTACATCTTAGTTTTCAGTTTGGCATCCTGTCTACCCTGCTACTCATTTCATTACCAAGATAAATGTATACTACTGCTTGCTAGGTAACAGAGTGGCCCTCATGTCAGACAACATCTTGCTTTAGCTTTATGATGTCAGCTTGCTAGGCAACAGAGTGGCCCCCATGTCAGACAACATCGTGCTTTAGCTTTATGATGTCAGCTTGCTAGGCAACAGAGTAGCCCTCATGTCAGACAACATCTTGCATTAGCTTTATGATGTCAGGTCGCTGCTGGACCAATCGTCCTTGAGGAAGCTGAGCACACAGGAGGATGAGATATCAGAAGTTATGCATTAGGCTACTATCTGTATTCAGGACTGCAAGGCAAATAGGCGGGGGGATGGTAAAGGAATCTAAACCACTTCAAAGCACTGGGGCCTTTTTGAAAGTGGGATGGAGATATAAACAAAAACAGAGATGATCCTTAACAACAATCCAACTTGAGAGTCAGAGTCCAACATACAGAGTGCAGGGGAAGAGGTTAAATAAGCTTCCTTCCGTGAGAATTTCACACTATCGTTCTAAAGTGAGGTAGTGCTTTTTAGCCTCAAAGGCAGCAATTTCCTCAAATGGAACATTGCAAGCACCTGGATCTAAAGCAGGCTTTAGTAGCATTGGAAGCAGTCAGTCTTTTATAAACTATCAGGACCAACACAATGTGATCCATATTACTTCAATCTTGACACAAATTCTATTCAGGCACAGGCTCTGCCTATAAGGTAGTGAGGACATTCTGATGCTGTGAACGTCTTTTCAATGCCTAAAAGGAATGATTGCGATTTTTGCTTACCGTATAAATTTGTAAAATGATGCCGTATGCCGGAAGACTTTTTTTTTTTTTTTCTTCAGTCTCGGCACTGCAGAGAAACTCTGTTGTGAAACACTGCCACTGGTGGTCATTCAGTATAATCTGCAGATGGAAAAGTCCACTGTTAGCACATTTACTATAAGAAATACAAAAATCGGGTTTATTTTAGGGTAAATAGATCAATACTGTGGAGTCTGTAGAATTGTGAAAATCAACAGCTCATTAGAAAATCAAATCTCAATTTGTGTTATTAACCTCCTATACTTCTCGGAATCCTATGCCTCATGTGCTAACACTCTCTAAACAACTGTAGCACATACATTAGGACATAGATAAATAGATATTTTTCCAGCCAAGTGGCAGTGTGCCCTTCTCACTGCATTTGTTTTACGATAGGGTACACCAGTAGCAATTAAGCCAGCTGATCAGTTGAGAGAGGAAGGGTTATGCTACAGTTAATGGGAATAATAAAAACTATGAATAGCATAATTACCATCTTCATTTTAGCCAATTCCTACCAGTTCAGCAATAGTGATGTTGTGACTTTTTATGCTTAAAACTTACCATCATACACAATTGGAAAGCTCAAAAAATGCCCTAATGTCTTTCATCTTACATCTTAGTTTTCAGTTTGGCATCCTGTCTACCCTGCTACTCATTTCATTACCAAGATAAATGTATACTACTGCTTGCTAGGTAACAGAGTGGCCCTCATGTCAGACAACATCTTGCTTTAGCTTTATGATGTCAGCTTGCTAGGCAACAGAGTGGCCCTCATGTCAGACAACATCTTGCATTAGCTTTATGATGTCAGGTCGCTGCTGGACCAATCGTCCTTGAGGAAGCTGAGCACACAGGAGGATGAGATATCAGAAGTTATGCATTAGGCTACTATCTGTATTCAGGACTGCAAGGCAAATAGGTGGGGGGGATGGTAAAGGACTCTAAACCACTTCAAAGCACTGGGGCCTTTTTGAAAGTGGGATGGAGATATAAACAAAAACAGAGATGATCCTTAACATAAATCCAACTTGAGAGTCAGAGTCCAACATACAGAGTGCAGGGGAAGAGGTTAAATAAGCTTCCTTCCGTGAGAATTTCACACTATCGTTCTAAAGTGAGGTAGTGCTTTTTAGCCTCAAAGGCAGCAATTTCCTCGAATGGAACATTGCAAGCACCAGGATCTAAAGCAGGCTTTAGTAGCATTGGAAGCAGTCAGTCTATTATAAACTATCAGGACCAACACAATGTGATCCATATTACTTCAATCTTGACACAAATTCTATTCAGGCACAGGCTCCGCCTATAAGGTAGTGAGGACATTCTGATGCTGTGAACGTCTTTTCAATGCCTAAAAGGAATGATTGCGATTTTTGCTTACCGTATAAATTGGTAAAATGATGCCGTATGCCGGAAGACTTTTTTTTTTTTTTCTTCAGTCTCGGCACTGCAGAGAAACTCTGTTGTGAAACACTGCCACTGGTGGTCATTCAGTATAATCTGCAGATGGAAAAGTCCACTGTTAGCACATTTACTATAAGAAATACAAAAATCTGGTTTATTTTAGGGTAAATAGATCAATACTGTGGAGTCTGTAGAATTGTGAAAATCAACAGCTCATTAGAAAATCAAATCTCAATTTGTGTTATTAACCTCCTATACTTCTCGGAATCCTATGCCTCATGTGCTAACACTCTCTAAACAACTGTAGCACATACATTAGGACATAGATAAATAGATATTTTTCCAGCCAAGTGGCAGTGTGCCCTTCTCACTGCATTTGTTTTACGATAGGGTACACCAGTAGCAATTAAGCCAGCTGATCAGTTGAGAGAGGAAGGGTTATGCTACAGTTAATGGGAATAATAAAAACTATGAATAGCATAATTACCATCTTCATTTTAGCCAATTCCTACCAGTTCAGCAATAGTGATGTTGTAACTTTTTATGCTTAAAACTTACCATCATACACAATTAGAAAGCTCAAAAAATGCCCTAATGTCTTTCATCTTACATCTTAGTTTTCAGTTTGGCATCCTGTCTACCCTGCTACTCATTTCATTACCAAGATAAATGTATACTACTGCTTGCTAGGTAACAGAGTGGCCCTCATGTCAGACAACATCTTGCTTTAGCTTTATGATGTCAGCTTGCTAGGCAACAGAGTGGCCCTCATGTCAGACAACATCTTGCATTAGCTTTATGATGTCAGGTCGCTGCTGGACCAATCGTCCTTGAGGAAGCTGAGCACACAGGAGGATGAGATATCAGAAGTTATGCATTAGGCTACTATCTGTATTCATGACTGCAAGGCAAATAGGCGGGGGGATGGTAAAGGACTCTAAACCACTTCCAAACACTGGGGCCTTTTTGAAAGTGGGATGGAGATATAAACAAAAACAGAGATGATCCTTAACAACAATCCAACTTGAGAGTCAGAGTCCAACATACAGAGTGCAGGGGAAGAGGTTAAATAAGCTTCCTTCCGTGAGAATTTCACACTATCGTTCTAAAGTGAGGTAGTGCTTTTTAGCCTCAAAGGCAGCAATTTCCTCGAATGGAACATTGCAAGCACCAGGATCTAAAGCAGGCTTTAGTAGCATTGGAAGCAGTCAGTCTATTATAAACTATCAGGACCAACACAATGTGATCCATATTACTTCAATCTTGACACAAATTCTATTCAGGCACAGGCTCCGCCTATAAGGTAGTGAGGACATTCTGATGCTGTGAACGTCTTTTCAATGCCTAAAAGGAATGATTGCGATTTTTGCTTACCGTATAAATTGGTAAAATGATGCCGTATGCCGGAAGACTTTTTTTTTTTTCTTCAGTCTCGGCACTGCAGAGAAACTCTGTTGTGAAACACTGCCACTGGTGGTCATTCAGTATAATCTGCAGATGGAAAAGTCCACTGTTAGCACATTTACTATAAGAAATACAAAAATCTGGTTTATTTTAGGGTAAATAGATCAATACTGTGGAGTCTGTAGAATTGTGAAAATCAACAGCTCATTAGAAAATCAAATCTCAATTTGTGTTATTAACCTCCTATACTTCTCAGAATCCTATGCCTCATGTGCTAACACTCTCTAAACAACTGTAGCACATACATTAGGACATAGATAAATAGATATTTTTCCAGCCAAGTGGCAGTGTGCCCTTCTCACTGCATTTGTTTTACGATAGGGTACACCAGTAGCAATTAAGCCAGCTGATCAGTTGAGAGAGGAAGGGTTATGCTACAGTTAATGGGAATAATAAAAACTATGAATAGCATAATTACCATCTTCATTTTAGCCAATTCCTACCAGTTCAGCAATAGTGATGATGTAACTTTTTATGCTTAAAACTTACCATCATACACAATTAGAAAGCTCAAAAAATGCCCTAATGTCTTTCATCTTACATCTTAGTTTTCAGTTTGGCATCCTGTCTACCCTGCCACTCATTTCATTACCAAGATAAATGTATACTACTGCTTGCTAGGTAACAGAGTGGCCCTCATGTCAGACAACATCTTGCTTTAGCTTTATGATGTCAGCTTGCTAGGCAACAGAGTGGCCCTCATGTCAGACAACATCTTGCATTAGCTTTATGATGTCAGGTCGCTGCTGGACCAATCGTCCTTGAGGAAGCTGAGCACACAGGAGGATGAGATATCAGAAGTTATGCATTAGGCTACTATCTGTATTCAGGACTGCAAGGCAAATAGGCGGGGGGATGGTAAAGGACTCTAAACCACTTCCAAACACTGGGGCCTTTTTGAAAGTGGGATGGAGATATAAACAAAAACAGAGATGATCCTTAACAACAATCCAACTTGAGAGTCAGAGTCCAACATACAGAGTGCAGGGGAAGAGGTTAAATAAGCTTCCTTCCGTGAGAATTTCACACTATCGTTCTAAAGTGAGGTAGTGCTTTTTAGCCTCAAAGGCAGCAATTTCCTCGAATGGAACATTGCAAGCACCAGGATCTAAAGCAGGCTTTAGTAGCATTGGAAGCAGTCAGTCTATTATAAACTATCAGGACCAACACAATGTGATCCATATTACTTCAATCTTGACACAAATTCTATTCAGGCACAGGCTCCGCCTATAAGGTAGTGAGGACATTCTGATGCTGTGAACGTCTTTTCAATGCCTAAAAGGAATGATTGCGATTTTTGCTTACCGTATAAATTGGTAAAATGATGCCGTATGCCGGAAGACTTTTTTTTTTTTTTCTTCAGTCTCGGCACTGCAGAGAAACTCTGTTGTGAAACACTGCCACTGGTGGTCATTCAGTATAATCTGCAGATGGAAAAGTCCACTGTTAGCACATTTACTATAAGAAATACAAAAATCGGGTTTATTTTAGGGTAAATAGATCAATACTGTGGAGTCTGTAGAATTGTGAAAATCAACAGCTCATTAGAAAATCAAATCTCAATTTGTGTTATTAACCTCCTATACTTCTCGGAATCCTATGCCTCATGTGCTAACACTCTCTAAACAACTGTAGCACATACATTAGGACATAGATAAATAGATATTTTTCCAGCCAAGTGGCAGTGTGCCCTTCTCACTGCATTTGTTTTACGATAGGGTACACCAGTAGCAATTAAGCCAGCTGATCAGTTGAGAGAGGAAGGGTTATGCTACAGTTAATGGGAATAATAAAAACTATGAATAGCATAATTACCATCTTCATTTTAGCCAATTCCTACCAGTTCAGCAATAGTGATGTTGTGACTTTTTATGCTTAAAACTTACCATCATACACAATTGGAAAGCTCAAAAAATGCCCTAATGTCTTTCATCTTACATCTTAGTTTTCAGTTTGGCATCCTGTCTACCCTGCTACTCATTTCATTACCAAGATAAATGTATACTACTGCTTGCTAGGTAACAGAGTGGCCCTCATGTCAGACAACATCTTGCTTTAGCTTTATGATGTCAGCTTGCTAGGCAACAGAGTGGCCCTCATGTCAGACAACATCTTGCATTAGCTTTATGATGTCAGGTCGCTGCTGGACCAATCGTCCTTGAGGAAGCTGAGCACACAGGAGGATGAGATATCAGAAGTTATGCATTAGGCTACTATCTGTATTCAGGACTGCAAGGCAAATAGGTGGGGGGGATGGTAAAGGACTCTAAACCACTTCAAAGCACTGGGGCCTTTTTGAAAGTGGGATGGAGATATAAACAAAAACAGAGATGATCCTTAACAACAATCCAACTTGAGAGTCAGAGTCCAACATACAGAGTGCAGGGGAAGAGGTTAAATAAGCTTCCTTCCGTGAGAATTTCACACTATCGTTCTAAAGTGAGGTAGTGCTTTTTAGCCTCAAAGGCAGCAATTTCCTCGAATGGAACATTGCAAGCACCAGGATCTAAAGCAGGCTTTAGTAGCATTGGAAGCAGTCAGTCTATTATAAACTATCAGGACCAACACAATGTGATCCATATTACTTCAATCTTGACACAAATTCTATTCAGGCACAGGCTCCGCCTATAAGGTAGTGAGGACATTCTGATGCTGTGAACGTCTTTTCAATGCCTAAAAGGAATGATTGCGATTTTTGCTTACCGTATAAATTGGTAAAATGATGCCGTATGCCGGAAGACTTTTTTTTTTTTCTTCAGTCTCGGCACTGCAGAGAAACTCTGTTGTGAAACACTGCCACTGGTGGTCATTCAGTATAATCTGCAGATGGAAAAGTCCACTGTTAGCACATTTACTATAAGAAATACAAAAATCTGGTTAATTTTAGGGTAAATAGATCAATACTGTGGAGTCTGTAGAATTGTGAAAATCAACAGCTCATTAGAAAATCAAATCTCAATTTGTGTTATTAACCTCCTATACTTCTCGGAATCCTATGCCTCATGTGCTAACACTCTCTAAACAACTGTAGCACATACATTAGGACATAGATAAATAGATATTTTTCCAGCCAAGTGGCAGTGTGCCCTTCTCACTGCATTTGTTTTACGATAGGGTACACCAGTAGCAATTAAGCCAGCTGATCAGTTGAGAGAGGAAGGGTTATGCTACAGTTAATGGGAATAATAAAAACTATGAATAGCATAATTACCATCTTCATTTTAGCCAATTCCTACCAGTTCAGCAATAGTGATGTTGTAACTTTTTATGCTTAAAACTTACCATCATACACAATTAGAAAGCTCAAAAAATGCCCTAATGTCTTTCATCTTACATCTTAGTTTTCAGTTTGGCATCCTGTCTACCCTGCTACTCATTTCATTACCAAGATAAATGTATACTACTGCTTGCTAGGTAACAGAGTGGCCCTCATGTCAGACAACATCTTGCTTTAGCTTTATGATGTCAGCTTGCTAGGCAACAGAGTGGCCCCCATGTCAGACAACATCGTGCTTTAGCTTTATGATGTCAGCTTGCTAGGCAACAGAGTAGCCCTCATGTCAGACAACATCTTGCATTAGCTTTATGATGTCAGGTCACTGCTGGACCAATCGTCCTTGAGGAAGCTGAGCACACAGGAGGATGAGATATCAGAAGTTATGCATTAGGCTACTATCTGTATTCAGGACTGCAAGGCAAATAGGCGGGGGGATGGTAAAGGAATCTAAACCACTTCAAAGCACTGGGGCCTTTTTGAAAGTGGGATGGAGATATAAACAAAAACAGAGATGATCCTTAACAACAATCCAACTTGAGAGTCAGAGTCCAACATACAGAGTGCAGGGGAAGAGGTTAAATAAGCTTCCTTCCGTGAGAATTTCACACTATCGTTCTAAAGTGAGGTAGTGCTTTTTAGCCTCAAAGGCAGCAATTTCCTCGAATGGAACATTGCAAGCACCTGGATCTAAAGCAGGCTTTAGTAGCATTGGAAGCAGTCAGTCTTTTATAAACTATCAGGACCAACACAATGTGATCCATATTACTTCAATCTTGACACAAATTCTATTCAGGCACAGGCTCCGCCTATAAGGTAGTGAGGACATTCTGATGCTGTGAACGTCTTTTCAATGCCTAAAAGGAATGATTGCGATTTTTGCTTACCGTATAAATTTGTAAAATGATGCCGTATGCCGGAAGACTTTTTTTTTTTTTTTCTTCAGTCTCGGCACTGCAGAGAAACTCTGTTGTGAAACACTGCCACTGGTGGTCATTCAGTATAATCTGCAGATGGAAAAGTCCACTGTTAGCACATTTACTATAAGAAATACAAAAATCGGGTTTATTTTAGGGTAAATAGATCAATACTGTGGAGTCTGTAGAATTGTGAAAATCAACAGCTCATTAGAAAATCAAATCTCAATTTGTGTTATTAACCTCCTATACTTCTCGGAATCCTATGCCTCATGTGCTAACACTCTCTAAACAACTGTAGCACATACATTAGGACATAGATAAATAGATATTTTTCCAGCCAAGTGGCAGTGTGCCCTTCTCACTGCATTTGTTTTACGATAGGGTACACCAGTAGCAATTAAGCCAGCTGATCAGTTGAGAGAGGAAGGGTTATGCTACAGTTAATGGGAATAATAAAAACTATGAATAGCATAATTACCATCTTCATTTTAGCCAATTCCTACCAGTTCAGCAATAGTGATGTTGTGACTTTTTATGCTTAAAACTTACCATCATACACAATTGGAAAGCTCAAAAAATGCCCTAATGTCTTTCATCTTACATCTTAGTTTTCAGTTTGGCATCCTGTCTACCCTGCTACTCATTTCATTACCAAGATAAATGTATACTACTGCTTGCTAGGTAACAGAGTGGCCCTCATGTCAGACAACATCTTGCTTTAGCTTTATGATGTCAGCTTGCTAGGCAACAGAGTGGCCCTCATGTCAGACAACATCTTGCATTAGCTTTATGATGTCAGGTCGCTGCTGGACCAATCGTCCTTGAGGAAGCTGAGCACACAGGAGGATGAGATATCAGAAGTTATGCATTAGGCTACTATCTGTATTCAGGACTGCAAGGCAAATAGGTGGGGGGGATGGTAAAGGACTCTAAACCACTTCAAAGCACTGGGGCCTTTTTGAAAGTGGGATGGAGATATAAACAAAAACAGAGATGATCCTTAACAACAATCCAACTTGAGAGTCAGAGTCCAACATACAGAGTGCAGGGGAAGAGGTTAAATAAGCTTCCTTCCGTGAGAATTTCACACTATCGTTCTAAAGTGAGGTAGTGCTTTTTAGCCTCAAAGGCAGCAATTTCCTCGAATGGAACATTGCAAGCACCAGGATCTAAAGCAGGCTTTAGTAGCATTGGAAGCAGTCAGTCTATTATAAACTATCAGGACCAACACAATGTGATCCATATTACTTCAATCTTGACACAAATTCTATTCAGGCACAGGCTCCGCCTATAAGGTAGTGAGGACATTCTGATGCTGTGAACGTCTTTTCAATGCCTAAAAGGAATGATTGCGATTTTTGCTTACCGTATAAATTGGTAAATTGATGCCGTATGCCGGAAGACTTTTTTTTTTTTCTTCAGTCTCGGCACTGCAGAGAAACTCTGTTGTGAAACACTGCCACTGGTGGTCATTCAGTATAATCTGCAGATGGAAAAGTCCACTGTTAGCACATTTACTATAAGAAATACAAAAATCTGGTTTATTTTAGGGTAAATAGATCAATACTGTGGAGTCTGTAGAATTGTGAAAATCAACAGCTCATTAGAAAATCAAATCTCAATTTGTGTTATTAACCTCCTATACTTCTCAGAATCCTATGCCTCATGTGCTAACACTCTCTAAACAACTGTAGCACATACATTAGGACATAGATAAATAGATATTTTTCCAGCCAAGTGGCAGTGTGCCCTTCTCACTGCATTTGTTTTACGATAGGGTACACCAGTAGCAATTAAGCCAGCTGATCAGTTGAGAGAGGAAGGGTTATGCTACAGTTAATGGGAATAATAAAAACTATGAATAGCATAATTACCATCTTCATTTTAGCCAATTCCTACCAGTTCAGCAATAGTGATGTTGTAACTTTTTATGCTTAAAACTTACCATCATACACAATTAGAAAGCTCAAAAAATGCCCTAATGTCTTTCATCTTACATCTTAGTTTTCAGTTTGGCATCCTGTCTACCCTGCTACTCATTTCATTACCAAGATAAATGTATACTACTGCTTGCTAGGTAACAGAGTGGCCCTCATGTCAGACAACATCTTGCTTTAGCTTTATGATGTCAGCTTGCTAGGCAACAGAGTGGCCCCCATGTCAGACAACATCTTGCATTAGCTTTATGATGTCAGGTCGCTGCTGGACCAATCGTCCTTGAGGAAGCTGAGCACACAGGAGGATGAGATATCAGAAGTTATGCATTAGGCTACTATCTGTATTCAGGACTGCAAGGCAAATAGGCGGGGGGATGGTAAAGGACTCTAAACCACTTCCAAACACTGGGGCCTTTTTGAAAGTGGGATGGAGATATAAACAAAAACAGAGATGATCCTTAACAACAATCCAACTTGAGAGTCAGAGTCCAACATACAGAGTGCAGGGGAAGAGGTTAAATAAGCTTCCTTCCGTGAGAATTTCACACTATCGTTCTAAAGTGAGGTAGTGCTTTTTAGCCTCAAAGGCAGCAATTTCCTCGAATGGAACATTGCAAGCACCAGGATCTAAAGCAGGCTTTAGTAGCATTGGAAGCAGTCAGTCTATTATAAACTATCAGGACCAACACAATGTGATCCATATTACTTCAATCTTGACACAAATTCTATTCAGGCACAGGCTCCGCCTATAAGGTAGTGAGGACATTCTGATGCTGTGAACGTCTTTTCAATGCCTAAAAGGAATGATTGCGATTTTTGCTTACCGTATAAATTGGTAAAATGATGCCGTATGCCGGAAGACTTTTTTTTTTTTTTCTTCAGTCTCGGCACTGCAGAGAAACTCTGTTGTGAAACACTGCCACTGGTGGTCATTCAGTATAATCTGCAGATGGAAAAGTCCACTGTTAGCACATTTACTATAAGAAATACAAAAATCGGGTTTATTTTAGGGTAAATAGATCAATACTGTGGAGTCTGTAGAATTGTGAAAATCAACAGCTCATTAGAAAATCAAATCTCAATTTGTGTTATTAACCTCCTATACTTCTCGGAATCCTATGCCTCATGTGCTAACACTCTCTAAACAACTGTAGCACATACATTAGGACATAGATAAATAGATATTTTTCCAGCCAAGTGGCAGTGTGCCCTTCTCACTGCATTTGTTTTACGATAGGGTACACCAGTAGCAATTAAGCCAGCTGATCAGTTGAGAGAGGAAGGGTTATGCTACAGTTAATGGGAATATTAAAAACTATGAATAGCATAATTACCATCTTCATTTTAGCCAATTCCTACCAGTTCAGCAATAGTGATGTTGTAACTTTTTATGCTTAAAACTTACCATCATACACAATTGGAAAGCTCAAAAAATGCCCTAATGTCTTTCATCTTACATCTTAGTTTTCAGTTTGGCATCCTGTCTACCCTGCTACTCATTTCATTACCAAGATAAATGTATACTACTGCTTGCTAGGTAACAGAGTGGCCCTCATGTCAGACAACATCTTGCTTTAGCTTTATGATGTCAGCTTGCTAGGCAACAGAGTGGCCCCCATGTCAGACAACATCGTGCTTTAGCTTTATGATGTCAGCTTGCTAGGCAACAGAGTAGCCCTCATGTCAGACAACATCTTGCATTAGCTTTATGATGTCAGGTCGCTGCTGGACCAATCGTCCTTGAGGAAGCTGAGCACACAGGAGGATGAGATATCAGAAGTTATGCATTAGGCTACTATCTGTATTCAGGACTGCAAGGCAAATAGGCGGGGGGATGGTAAAGGAATCTAAACCACTTCAAAGCACTGGGGCCTTTTTGAAAGTGGGATGGAGATATAAACAAAAACAGAGATGATCCTTAACAACAATCCAACTTGAGAGTCAGAGTCCAACATACAGAGTGCAGGGGAAGAGGTTAAATAAGCTTCCTTCCGTGAGAATTTCACACTATCGTTCTAAAGTGAGGTAGTGCTTTTTAGCCTCAAAGGCAGCAATTTCCTCGAATGGAACATTGCAAGCACCTGGATCTAAAGCAGGCTTTAGTAGCATTGGAAGCAGTCAGTCTTTTATAAACTATCAGGACCAACACAATGTGATCCATATTACTTCAATCTTGACACAAATTCTATTCAGGCACAGGCTCCGCCTATAAGGTAGTGAGGACATTCTGATGCTGTGAACGTCTTTTCAATGCCTAAAAGGAATGATTGCGATTTTTGCTTACCGTATAAATTTGTAAAATGATGCCGTATGCCGGAAGACTTTTTTTTTTTTTTTCTTCAGTCTCGGCACTGCAGAGAAACTCTGTTGTGAAACACTGCCACTGGTGGTCATTCAGTATAATCTGCAGATGGAAAAGTCCACTGTTAGCACATTTACTATAAGAAATACAAAAATCGGGTTTATTTTAGGGTAAATAGATCAATACTGTGGAGTCTGTAGAATTGTGAAAATCAACAGCTCATTAGAAAATCAAATCTCAATTTGTGTTATTAACCTCCTATACTTCTCGGAATCCTATGCCTCATGTGCTAACACTCTCTAAACAACTGTAGCACATACATTAGGACATAGATAAATAGATATTTTTCCAGCCAAGTGGCAGTGTGCCCTTCTCACTGCATTTGTTTTACGATAGGGTACACCAGTAGCAATTAAGCCAGCTGATCAGTTGAGAGAGGAAGGGTTATGCTACAGTTAATGGGAATAATAAAAACTATGAATAGCATAATTACCATCTTCATTTTAGCCAATTCCTACCAGTTCAGCAATAGTGATGTTGTGACTTTTTATGCTTAAAACTTACCATCATACACAATTGGAAAGCTCAAAAAATGCCCTAATGTCTTTCATCTTACATCTTAGTTTTCAGTTTGGCATCCTGTCTACCCTGCTACTCATTTCATTACCAAGATAAATGTATACTACTGCTTGCTAGGTAACAGAGTGGCCCTCATGTCAGACAACATCTTGCTTTAGCTTTATGATGTCAGCTTGCTAGGCAACAGAGTGGCCCTCATGTCAGACAACATCTTGCATTAGCTTTATGATGTCAGGTCGCTGCTGGACCAATCGTCCTTGAGGAAGCTGAGCACACAGGAGGATGAGATATCAGAAGTTATGCATTAGGCTACTATCTGTATTCAGGACTGCAAGGCAAATAGGTGGGGGGGATGGTAAAGGACTCTAAACCACTTCAAAGCACTGGGGCCTTTTTGAAAGTGGGATGGAGATATAAACAAAAACAGAGATGATCCTTAACAACAATCCAACTTGAGAGTCAGAGTCCAACATACAGAGTGCAGGGGAAGAGGTTAAATAAGCTTCCTTCCGTGAGAATTTCACACTATCGTTCTAAAGTGAGGTAGTGCTTTTTAGCCTCAAAGGCAGCAATTTCCTCGAATGGAACATTGCAAGCACCAGGATCTAAAGCAGGCTTTAGTAGCATTGGAAGCAGTCAGTCTATTATAAACTATCAGGACCAACACAATGTGATCCATATTACTTCAATCTTGACACAAATTCTATTCAGGCACAGGCTCCGCCTATAAGGTAGTGAGGACATTCTGATGCTGTGAACGTCTTTTCAATGCCTAAAAGGAATGATTGCGATTTTTGCTTACCGTATAAATTGGTAAAATGATGCCGTATGCCGGAAGACTTTTTTTTTTTTCTTCAGTCTCGGCACTGCAGAGAAACTCTGTTGTGAAACACTGCCACTGGTGGTCATTCAGTATAATCTGCAGATGGAAAAGTCCACTGTTAGCACATTTACTATAAGAAATACAAAAATCTGGTTTATTTTAGGGTAAATAGATCAATACTGTGGAGTCTGTAGAATTGTGAAAATCAACAGCTCATTAGAAAATCAAATCTCAATTTGTGTTATTAACCTCCTATACTTCTCAGAATCCTATGCCTCATGTGCTAACACTCTCTAAACAACTGTAGCACATACATTAGGACATAGATAAATAGATATTTTTCCAGCCAAGTGGCAGTGTGCCCTTCTCACTGCATTTGTTTTACGATAGGGTACACCAGTAGCAATTAAGCCAGCTGATCAGTTGAGAGAGGAAGGGTTATGCTACAGTTAATGGGAATAATAAAAACTATGAATAGCATAATTACCATCTTCATTTTAGCCAATTCCTACCAGTTCAGCAATAGTGATGTTGTAACTTTTTATGCTTAAAACTTACCATCATACACAATTAGAAAGCTCAAAAAATGCCCTAATGTCTTTCATCTTACATCTTAGTTTTCAGTTTGGCATCCTGTCTACCCTGCTACTCATTTCATTACCAAGATAAATGTATACTACTGCTTGCTAGGTAACAGAGTGGCCCTCATGTCAGACAACATCTTGCTTTAGCTTTATGATGTCAGCTTGCTAGGCAACAGAGTGGCCCCCATGTCAGACAACATCGTGCTTTAGCTTTATGATGTCAGCTTGCTAGGCAACAGAGTAGCCCTCATGTCAGACAACATCTTGCATTAGCTTTATGATGTCAGGTCGCTGCTGGACCAATCGTCCTTGAGGAAGCTGAGCACACAGGAGGATGAGATATCAGAAGTTATGCATTAGGCTACTATCTGTATTCAGGACTGCAAGGCAAATAGGCGGGGGGATGGTAAAGGAATCTAAACCACTTCAAAGCACTGGGGCCTTTTTGAAAGTGGGATGGAGATATAAACAAAAACAGAGATGATCCTTAACAACAATCCAACTTGAGAGTCAGAGTCCAACATACAGAGTGCAGGGGAAGAGGTTAAATAAGCTTCCTTCCGTGAGAATTTCACACTATCGTTCTAAAGTGAGGTAGTGCTTTTTAGCCTCAAAGGCAGCAATTTCCTCGAATGGAACATTGCAAGCACCTGGATCTAAAGCAGGCTTTAGTAGCATTGGAAGCAGTCAGTCTTTTATAAACTATCAGGACCAACACAATGTGATCCATATTACTTCAATCTTGACACAAATTCTATTCAGGCACAGGCTCCGCCTATAAGGTAGTGAGGACATTCTGATGCTGTGAATGTCTTTTCAATGCCTAAAAGGAATGATTGCGATTTTTGCTTACCGTATAAATTTGTAAAATGATGCCGTATGCCGGAAGACTTTTTTTTTTTTTTTCTTCAGTCTCGGCACTGCAGAGAAACTCTGTTGTGAAACACTGCCACTGGTGGTCATTCAGTATAATCTGCAGATGGAAAAGTCCACTGTTAGCACATTTACTATAAGAAATACAAAAATCGGGTTTATTTTAGGGTAAATAGATCAATACTGTGGAGTCTGTAGAATTGTGAAAATCAACAGCTCATTAGAAAATCAAATCTCAATTTGTGTTATTAACCTCCTATACTTCTCGGAATCCTATGCCTCATGTGCTAACACTCTCTAAACAACTGTAGCACATACATTAGGACATAGATAAATAGATATTTTTCCAGCCAAGTGGCAGTGTGCCCTTCTCACTGCATTTGTTTTACGATAGGGTACACCAGTAGCAATTAAGCCAGCTGATCAGTTGAGAGAGGAAGGGTTATGCTACAGTTAATGGGAATAATAAAAACTATGAATAGCATAATTACCATCTTCATTTTAGCCAATTCCTACCAGTTCAGCAATAGTGATGTTGTGACTTTTTATGCTTAAAACTTACCATCATACACAATTGGAAAGCTCAAAAAATGCCCTAATGTCTTTCATCTTACATCTTAGTTTTCAGTTTGGCATCCTGTCTACCCTGCTACTCATTTCATTACCAAGATAAATGTATACTACTGCTTGCTAGGTAACAGAGTGGCCCTCATGTCAGACAACATCTTGCTTTAGCTTTATGATGTCAGCTTGCTAGGCAACAGAGTGGCCCTCATGTCAGACAACATCTTGCATTAGCTTTATGATGTCAGGTCGCTGCTGGACCAATCGTCCTTGAGGAAGCTGAGCACACAGGAGGATGAGATATCAGAAGTTATGCATTAGGCTACTATCTGTATTCAGGACTGCAAGGCAAATAGGTGGGGGGGATGGTAAAGGACTCTAAACCACTTCAAAGCACTGGGGCCTTTTTGAAAGTGGGATGGAGATATAAACAAAAACAGAGATGATCCTTAACAACAATCCAACTTGAGAGTCAGAGTCCAACATACAGAGTGCAGGGGAAGAGGTTAAATAAGCTTCCTTCCGTGAGAATTTCACACTATCGTTCTAAAGTGAGGTAGTGCTTTTTAGCCTCAAAGGCAGCAATTTCCTCGAATGGAACATTGCAAGCACCAGGATCTAAAGCAGGCTTTAGTAGCATTGGAAGCAGTCAGTCTATTATAAACTATCAGGACCAACACAATGTGATCCATATTACTTCAATCTTGACACAAATTCTATTCAGGCACAGGCTCCGCCTATAAGGTAGTGAGGACATTCTGATGCTGTGAACGTCTTTTCAATGCCTAAAAGGAATGATTGCGATTTTTGCTTACCGTATAAATTGGTAAAATGATGCCGTATGCCGGAAGACTTTTTTTTTTTTCTTCAGTCTCGGCACTGCAGAGAAACTCTGTTGTGAAACACTGCCACTGGTGGTCATTCAGTATAATCTGCAGATGGAAAAGTCCACTGTTAGCACATTTACTATAAGAAATACAAAAATCTGGTTTATTTTAGGGTAAATAGATCAATACTGTGGAGTCTGTAGAATTGTGAAAATCAACAGCTCATTAGAAAATCAAATCTCAATTTGTGTTATTAACCTCCTATACTTCTCAGAATCCTATGCCTCATGTGCTAACACTCTCTAAACAACTGTAGCACATACATTAGGACATAGATAAATAGATATTTTTCCAGCCAAGTGGCAGTGTGCCCTTCTCACTGCATTTGTTTTACGATAGGGTACACCAGTAGCAATTAAGCCAGCTGATCAGTTGAGAGAGGAAGGGTTATGCTACAGTTAATGGGAATAATAAAAACTATGAATAGCATAATTACCATCTTCATTTTAGCCAATTCCTACCAGTTCAGCAATAGTGATGTTGTAACTTTTTATGCTTAAAACTTACCATCATACACAATTAGAAAGCTCAAAAAATGCCCTAATGTCTTTCATCTTACATCTTAGTTTTCAGTTTGGCATCCTGTCTACCCTGCTACTCATTTCATTACCAAGATAAATGTATACTACTGCTTGCTAGGTAACAGAGTGGCCCTCATGTCAGACAACATCTTGCTTTAGCTTTATGATGTCAGCTTGCTAGGCAACAGAGTGGCCCCCATGTCAGACAACATCGTGCTTTAGCTTTATGATGTCAGCTTGCTAGGCAACAGAGTAGCCCTCATGTCAGACAACATCTTGCATTAGCTTTATGATGTCAGGTCGCTGCTGGACCAATCGTCCTTGAGGAAGCTGAGCACACAGGAGGATGAGATATCAGAAGTTATGCATTAGGCTACTATCTGTATTCAGGACTGCAAGGCAAATAGGCGGGGGGATGGTAAAGGAATCTAAACCACTTCAAAGCACTGGGGCCTTTTTGAAAGTGGGATGGAGATATAAACAAAAACAGAGATGATCCTTAACAACAATCCAACTTGAGAGTCAGAGTCCAACATACAGAGTGCAGGGGAAGAGGTTAAATAAGCTTCCTTCCGTGAGAATTTCACACTATCGTTCTAAAGTGAGGTAGTGCTTTTTAGCCTCAAAGGCAGCAATTTCCTCGAATGGAACATTGCAAGCACCTGGATCTAAAGCAGGCTTTAGTAGCATTGGAAGCAGTCAGTCTTTTATAAACTATCAGGACCAACACAATGTGATCCATATTACTTCAATCTTGACACAAATTCTATTCAGGCACAGGCTCCGCCTATAAGGTAGTGAGGACATTCTGATGCTGTGAATGTCTTTTCAATGCCTAAAAGGAATGATTGCGATTTTTGCTTACCGTATAAATTTGTAAAATGATGCCGTATGCCGGAAGACTTTTTTTTTTTTTTTCTTCAGTCTCGGCACTGCAGAGAAACTCTGTTGTGAAACACTGCCACTGGTGGTCATTCAGTATAATCTGCAGATGGAAAAGTCCACTGTTAGCACATTTACTATAAGAAATACAAAAATCGGGTTTATTTTAGGGTAAATAGATCAATACTGTGGAGTCTGTAGAATTGTGAAAATCAACAGCTCATTAGAAAATCAAATCTCAATTTGTGTTATTAACCTCCTATACTTCTCGGAATCCTATGCCTCATGTGCTAACACTCTCTAAACAACTGTAGCACATACATTAGGACATAGATAAATAGATATTTTTCCAGCCAAGTGGCAGTGTGCCCTTCTCACTGCATTTGTTTTACGATAGGGTACACCAGTAGCAATTAAGCCAGCTGATCAGTTGAGAGAGGAAGGGTTATGCTACAGTTAATGGGAATAATAAAAACTATGAATAGCATAATTACCATCTTCATTTTAGCCAATTCCTACCAGTTCAGCAATAGTGATGTTGTGACTTTTTATGCTTAAAACTTACCATCATACACAATTGGAAAGCTCAAAAAATGCCCTAATGTCTTTCATCTTACATCTTAGTTTTCAGTTTGGCATCCTGTCTACCCTGCTACTCATTTCATTACCAAGATAAATGTATACTACTGCTTGCTAGGTAACAGAGTGGCCCTCATGTCAGACAACATCTTGCTTTAGCTTTATGATGTCAGCTTGCTAGGCAACAGAGTGGCCCTCATGTCAGACAACATCTTGCATTAGCTTTATGATGTCAGGTCGCTGCTGGACCAATCGTCCTTGAGGAAGCTGAGCACACAGGAGGATGAGATATCAGAAGTTATGCATTAGGCTACTATCTGTATTCAGGACTGCAAGGCAAATAGGTGGGGGGGATGGTAAAGGACTCTAAACCACTTCAAAGCACTGGGGCCTTTTTGAAAGTGGGATGGAGATATAAACAAAAACAGAGATGATCCTTAACAACAATCCAACTTGAGAGTCAGAGTCCAACATACAGAGTGCAGGGGAAGAGGTTAAATAAGCTTCCTTCCGTGAGAATTTCACACTATCGTTCTAAAGTGAGGTAGTGCTTTTTAGCCTCAAAGGCAGCAATTTCCTCGAATGGAACATTGCAAGCACCAGGATCTAAAGCAGGCTTTAGTAGCATTGGAAGCAGTCAGTCTATTATAAACTATCAGGACCAACACAATGTGATCCATATTACTTCAATCTTGACACAAATTCTATTCAGGCACAGGCTCCGCCTATAAGGTAGTGAGGACATTCTGATGCTGTGAACGTCTTTTCAATGCCTAAAAGGAATGATTGCGATTTTTGCTTACCGTATAAATTGGTAAAATGATGCCGTATGCCGGAAGACTTTTTTTTTTTTCTTCAGTCTCGGCACTGCAGAGAAACTCTGTTGTGAAACACTGCCACTGGTGGTCATTCAGTATAATCTGCAGATGGAAAAGTCCACTGTTAGCACATTTACTATAAGAAATACAAAAATCTGGTTTATTTTAGGGTAAATAGATCAATACTGTGGAGTCTGTAGAATTGTGAAAATCAACAGCTCATTAGAAAATCAAATCTCAATTTGTGTTATTAACCTCCTATACTTCTCAGAATCCTATGCCTCATGTGCTAACACTCTCTAAACAACTGTAGCACATACATTAGGACATAGATAAATAGATATTTTTCCAGCCAAGTGGCAGTGTGCCCTTCTCACTGCATTTGTTTTACGATAGGGTACACCAGTAGCAATTAAGCCAGCTGATCAGTTGAGAGAGGAAGGGTTATGCTACAGTTAATGGGAATAATAAAAACTATGAATAGCATAATTACCATCTTCATTTTAGCCAATTCCTACCAGTTCAGCAATAGTGATGTTGTAACTTTTTATGCTTAAAACTTACCATCATACACAATTAGAAAGCTCAAAAAATGCCCTAATGTCTTTCATCTTACATCTTAGTTTTCAGTTTGGCATCCTGTCTACCCTGCTACTCATTTCATTACCAAGATAAATGTATACTACTGCTTGCTAGGTAACAGAGTGGCCCTCATGTCAGACAACATCTTGCTTTAGCTTTATGATGTCAGCTTGCTAGGCAACAGAGTGGCCCCCATGTCAGACAACATCGTGCTTTAGCTTTATGATGTCAGCTTGCTAGGCAACAGAGTAGCCCTCATGTCAGACAACATCTTGCATTAGCTTTATGATGTCAGGTCGCTGCTGGACCAATCGTCCTTGAGGAAGCTGAGCACACAGGAGGATGAGATATCAGAAGTTATGCATTAGGCTACTATCTGTATTCAGGACTGCAAGGCAAATAGGCGGGGGGATGGTAAAGGAATCTAAACCACTTCAAAGCACTGGGGCCTTTTTGAAAGTGGGATGGAGATATAAACAAAAACAGAGATGATCCTTAACAACAATCCAACTTGAGAGTCAGAGTCCAACATACAGAGTGCAGGGGAAGAGGTTAAATAAGCTTCCTTCCGTGAGAATTTCACACTATCGTTCTAAAGTGAGGTAGTGCTTTTTAGCCTCAAAGGCAGCAATTTCCTCGAATGGAACATTGCAAGCACCTGGATCTAAAGCAGGCTTTAGTAGCATTGGAAGCAGTCAGTCTTTTATAAACTATCAGGACCAACACAATGTGATCCATATTACTTCAATCTTGACACAAATTCTATTCAGGCACAGGCTCCGCCTATAAGGTAGTGAGGACATTCTGATGCTGTGAATGTCTTTTCAATGCCTAAAAGGAATGATTGCGATTTTTGCTTACCGTATAAATTTGTAAAATGATGCCGTATGCCGGAAGACTTTTTTTTTTTTTTTCTTCAGTCTCGGCACTGCAGAGAAACTCTGTTGTGAAACACTGCCACTGGTGGTCATTCAGTATAATCTGCAGATGGAAAAGTCCACTGTTAGCACATTTACTATAAGAAATACAAAAATCGGGTTTATTTTAGGGTAAATAGATCAATACTGTGGAGTCTGTAGAATTGTGAAAATCAACAGCTCATTAGAAAATCAAATCTCAATTTGTGTTATTAACCTCCTATACTTCTCGGAATCCTATGCCTCATGTGCTAACACTCTCTAAACAACTGTAGCACATACATTAGGACATAGATAAATAGATATTTTTCCAGCCAAGTGGCAGTGTGCCCTTCTCACTGCATTTGTTTTACGATAGGGTACACCAGTAGCAATTAAGCCAGCTGATCAGTTGAGAGAGGAAGGGTTATGCTACAGTTAATGGGAATAATAAAAACTATGAATAGCATAATTACCATCTTCATTTTAGCCAATTCCTACCAGTTCAGCAATAGTGATGTTGTGACTTTTTATGCTTAAAACTTACCATCATACACAATTGGAAAGCTCAAAAAATGCCCTAATGTCTTTCATCTTACATCTTAGTTTTCAGTTTGGCATCCTGTCTACCCTGCTACTCATTTCATTACCAAGATAAATGTATACTACTGCTTGCTAGGTAACAGAGTGGCCCTCATGTCAGACAACATCTTGCTTTAGCTTTATGATGTCAGCTTGCTAGGCAACAGAGTGGCCCTCATGTCAGACAACATCTTGCATTAGCTTTATGATGTCAGGTCGCTGCTGGACCAATCGTCCTTGAGGAAGCTGAGCACACAGGAGGATGAGATATCAGAAGTTATGCATTAGGCTACTATCTGTATTCAGGACTGCAAGGCAAATAGGTGGGGGGGATGGTAAAGGACTCTAAACCACTTCAAAGCACTGGGGCCTTTTTGAAAGTGGGATGGAGATATAAACAAAAACAGAGATGATCCTTAACAACAATCCAACTTGAGAGTCAGAGTCCAACATACAGAGTGCAGGGGAAGAGGTTAAATAAGCTTCCTTCCGTGAGAATTTCACACTATCGTTCTAAAGTGAGGTAGTGCTTTTTAGCCTCAAAGGCAGCAATTTCCTCGAATGGAACATTGCAAGCACCAGGATCTAAAGCAGGCTTTAGTAGCATTGGAAGCAGTCAGTCTATTATAAACTATCAGGACCAACACAATGTGATCCATATTACTTCAATCTTGACACAAATTCTATTCAGGCACAGGCTCCGCCTATAAGGTAGTGAGGACATTCTGATGCTGTGAACGTCTTTTCAATGCCTAAAAGGAATGATTGCGATTTTTGCTTACCGTATAAATTGGTAAAATGATGCCGTATGCCGGAAGACTTTTTTTTTTTTCTTCAGTCTCGGCACTGCAGAGAAACTCTGTTGTGAAACACTGCCACTGGTGGTCATTCAGTATAATCTGCAGATGGAAAAGTCCACTGTTAGCACATTTACTATAAGAAATACAAAAATCTGGTTTATTTTAGGGTAAATAGATCAATACTGTGGAGTCTGTAGAATTGTGAAAATCAACAGCTCATTAGAAAATCAAATCTCAATTTGTGTTATTAACCTCCTATACTTCTCGGAATCCTATGCCTCATGTGCTAACACTCTCTAAACAACTGTAGCACATACATTAGGACATAGATAAATAGATATTTTTCCAGCCAAGTGGCAGTGTGCCCTTCTCACTGCATTTGTTTTACGATAGGGTACACCAGTAGCAATTAAGCCAGCTGATCAGTTGAGAGAGGAAGGGTTATGCTACAGTTAATGGGAATAATAAAAACTATGAATAGCATAATTACCATCTTCATTTTAGCCAATTCCTACCAGTTCAGCAATAGTGATGTTGTAACTTTTTATGCTTAAAACTTACCATCATACACAATTAGAAAGCTCAAAAAATGCCCTAATGTCTTTCATCTTACATCTTAGTTTTCAGTTTGGCATCCTGTCTACCCTGCTACTCATTTCATTACCAAGATAAATGTATACTACTGCTTGCTAGGTAACAGAGTGGCCCTCATGTCAGACAACATCTTGCATTAGCTTTATGATGTCAGGTCGCTGCTGGACCAATCGTCCTTGAGGAAGCTGAGCACACAGGAGGATGAGATATCAGAAGTTATGCATTAGGCTACTATCTGTATTCAGGACTGCAAGGCAAATAGGCGGGGGGATGGTAAAGGACTCTAAACCACTTCCAAACACTGGGGCCTTTTTGAAAGTGGGATGGAGATATAAACAAAAACAGAGATGATCCTTAACAACAATCCAACTTGAGAGTCAGAGTCCAACATACAGAGTGCAGGGGAAGAGGTTAAATAAGCTTCCTTCCGTGAGAATTTCACACTATCGTTCTAAAGTGAGGTAGTGCTTTTTAGCCTCAAAGGCAGCAATTTCCTCGAATGGAACATTGCAAGCACCAGGATCTAAAGCAGGCTTTAGTAGCATTGGAAGCAGTCAGTCTATTATAAACTATCAGGACCAACACAATGTGATCCATATTACTTCAATCTTGACACAAATTCTATTCAGGCACAGGCTCCGCCTATAAGGTAGTGAGGACATTCTGATGCTGTGAACGTCTTTTCAATGCCTAAAAGGAATGATTGCGATTTTTGCTTACCGTATAAATTGGTAAAATGATGCCGTATGCCGGAAGACTTTTTTTTTTTCTTCAGTCTCGGCACTGCAGAGAAACTCTGTTGTGAAACACTGCCACTGGTGGTCATTCAGTATAATCTGCAGATGGAAAAGTCCACTGTTAGCACATTTACTATAAGAAATACAAAAATCTGGTTTATTTTAGGGTAAATAGATCAATACTGTGGAGTCTGTAGAATTGTGAAAATCAGCAGCTCATTAGAAAATCAAATCTCAATTTGTGTTATTAACCTCCTATACTTCTCGGAATCCTATGCCTCATGTGCTAACACTCTCTAAACAACTGTAGCACATACATTAGGACATAGATAAATAGATATTTTTCCAGCCAAGTGGCAGTGTGCCCTTCTCACTGCATTTGTTTTACGATAGGGTACACCAGTAGCAATTAAGCCAGCTGATCAGTTGAGAGAGGAAGGGTTATGCTACAGTTAATGGGAATAATAAAAACTATGAATAGCATAATTACCATCTTCATTTTAGCCAATTCCTACCAGTTCAGCAATAGTGATGTTGTAACTTTTTATGCTTAAAACTTACCATCATACACAATTAGAAAGCTCAAAAAATGCCCTAATGTCTTTCATCTTACATCTTAGTTTTCAGTTTGGCATCCTGTCTACCCTGCTACTCATTTCATTACCAAGATAAATGTATACTACTGCTTGCTAGGTAACAGAGTGGCCCTCATGTCAGACAACATCTTGCTTTAGCTTTATGATGTCAGCTTGCTAGGCAACAGAGTGGCCCCCATGTCAGACAACATCGTGCTTTAGCTTTATGATGTCAGCTTGCTAGGCAACAGAGTAGCCCTCATGTCAGACAACATCTTGCATTAGCTTTATGATGTCAGGTCGCTGCTGGACCAATCGTCCTTGAGGAAGCTGAGCACACAGGAGGATGAGATATCAGAAGTTATGCATTAGGCTACTATCTGTATTCAGGACTGCAAGGCAAATAGGCGGGGGGATGGTAAAGGACTCTAAACCACTTCAAAGCACTGGGGCCTTTTTGAAAGTGGGATGGAGATATAAACAAAAACAGAGATGATCCTTAACAACAATCCAACTTGAGAGTCAGAGTCCAACATACAGAGTGCAGGGGAAGAGGTTAAATAAGCTTCCTTCCGTGAGAATTTCACACTATCGTTCTAAAGTGAGGTAGTGCTTTTTAGCCTCAAAGGCAGCAATTTCCTCGAATGGAACATTGCAAGCACCAGGATCTAAAGCAGGCTTTAGTAGCATTGGAAGCAGTCAGTCTATTATAAACTATCAGGACCAACACAATGTGATCCATATTACTTCAATCTTGACACAAATTCTATTCAGGCACAGGCTCCGCCTATAAGGTAGTGAGGACATTCTGATGCTGTGAACGTCTTTTCAATGCCTAAAAGGAATGATTGCGATTTTTGCTTACCGTATAAATTGGTAAAATGATGCCGTATGCCGGAAGACTTTTTTTTTTTTCTTCAGTCTCGGCACTGCAGAGAAACTCTGTTGTGAAACACTGCCACTGGTGGTCATTCAGTATAATCTGCAGATGGAAAAGTCCACTGTTAGCACATTTACTATAAGAAATACAAAAATCTGGTTTATTTTAGGGTAAATAGATCAATACTGTGGAGTCTGTAGAATTGTGAAAATCAACAGCTCATTAGAAAATCAAATCTCAATTTGTGTTATTAACCTCCTATACTTCTCGGAATCCTATGCCTCATGTGCTAACACTCTCTAAACAACTGTAGCACATACATTAGGACATAGATAAATAGATATTTTTCCAGCCAAGTGGCAGTGTGCCCTTCTCACTGCATTTGTTTTACGATAGGGTACACCAGTAGCAATTAAGCCAGCTGATCAGTTGAGAGAGGAAGGGTTATGCTACAGTTAATGGGAATAATAAAAACTATGAATAGCATAATTACCATCTTCATTTTAGCCAATTCCTACCAGTTCAGCAATAGTGATGTTGTAACTTTTTATGCTTAAAACTTACCATCATACACAATTAGAAAGCTCAAAAAATGCCCTAATGTCTTTCATCTTACATCTTAGTTTTCAGTTTGGCATCCTGTCTACCCTGCTACTCATTTCATTACCAAGATAAATGTATACTACTGCTTGCTAGGTAACAGAGTGGCCCTCATGTCAGACAACATCTTGCTTTAGCTTTATGATGTCAGCTTGCTAGGCAACAGAGTGGCCCTCATGTCAGACAACATCTTGCATTAGCTTTATGATGTCAGGTCGCTGCTGGACCAATCGTCCTTGAGGAAGCTGAGCACACAGGAGGATGAGATATCAGAAGTTATGCATTAGGCTACTATCTGTATTCAGGACTGCAAGGCAAATAGGCGGGGGGATGGTAAAGGACTCTAAACCACTTCCAAACACTGGGGCCTTTTTGAAAGTGGGATGGAGATATAAACAAAAACAGAGATGATCCTTAACAACAATCCAACTTTAGAGTCAGAGTCCAACATACAGAGTGCAGGGGAAGAGGTTAAATAAGCTTCCTTCCGTGAGAATTTCACACTATCGTTCTAAAGTGAGGTAGTGCTTTTTAGCCTCAAAGGCAGCAATTTCCTCGAATGGAACATTGCAAGCACCAGGATCTAAAGCAGGCTTTAGTAGCATTGGAAGCAGTCAGTCTATTATAAACTATCAGGACCAACACAATGTGATCCATATTACTTCAATCTTGACACAAATTCTATTCAGGCACAGGCTCCGCCTATAAGGTAGTGAGGACATTCTGATGCTGTGAACGTCTTTTCAATGCCTAAAAGGAATGATTGCGATTTTTGCTTACCGTATAAATTGGTAAAATGATGCCGTATGCCGGAAGACTTTTTTTTTTTTTTCTTCAGTCTCGGCACTGCAGAGAAACTCTGTTGTGAAACACTGCCACTGGTGGTCATTCAGTATAATCTGCAGATGGAAAAGTCCACTGTTAGCACATTTACTATAAGAAATACAAAAATCTGGTTTATTTTAGGGTAAATAGATCAATACTGTGGAGTCTGTAGAATTGTGAAAATCAACAGCTCATTAGAAAATCAAATCTCAATTTGTGTTATTAACCTCCTATACTTCTCGGAATCCTATGCCTCATGTGCTAACACTCTCTAAACAACTGTAGCACATACATTAGGACATAGATAAATAGATATTTTTCCAGCCAAGTGGCAGTGTGCCCTTCTCACTGCATTTGTTTTACGATAGGGTACACCAGTAGCAATTAAGCCAGCTGATCAGTTGAGAGAGGAAGGGTTATGCTACAGTTAATGGGAATAATAAAAACTATGAATAGCATAATTACCATCTTCATTTTAGCCAATTCCTACCAGTTCAGCAATAGTGATGTTGTAACTTTTTATGCTTAAAACTTACCATCATACACAATTAGAAAGCTCAAAAAATGCCCTAATGTCTTTCATCTTACATCTTAGTTTTCAGTTTGGCATCCTGTCTACCCTGCTACTCATTTCATTACCAAGATAAATGTATACTACTGCTTGCTAGGTAACAGAGTGGCCCTCATGTCAGACAACATCTTGCTTTAGCTTTATGATGTCAGCTTGCTAGGCAACAGAGTGGCCCCCATGTCAGACAACATCTTGCATTAGCTTTATGATGTCAGGTCGCTGCTGGACCAATCGTCCTTGAGGAAGCTGAGCACACAGGAGGATGAGATATCAGAAGTTATGCATTAGGCTACTATCTGTATTCAGGACTGCAAGGCAAATAGGCGGGGGGATGGTAAAGGACTCTAAACCACTTCCAAACACTGGGGCCTTTTTGAAAGTGGGATGGAGATATAAACAAAAACAGAGATGATCCTTAACAACAATCCAACTTGAGAGTCAGAGTCCAACATACAGAGTGCAGGGGAAGAGGTTAAATAAGCTTCCTTCCGTGAGAATTTCACACTATCGTTCTAAAGTGAGGTAGTGCTTTTTAGCCTCAAAGGCAGCAATTTCCTCGAATGGAACATTGCAAGCACCAGGATCTAAAGCAGGCTTTAGTAGCATTGGAAGCAGTCAGTCTATTATAAACTATCAGGACCAACACAATGTGATCCATATTACTTCAATCTTGACACAAATTCTATTCAGGCACAGGCTCCGCCTATAAGGTAGTGAGGACATTCTGATGCTGTGAACGTCTTTTCAATGCCTAAAAGGAATGATTGCGATTTTTGCTTACCGTATAAATTGGTAAAATGATGCCGTATGCCGGAAGACTTTTTTTTTTTTTCTTCAGTCTCGGCACTGCAGAGAAACTCTGTTGTGAAACACTGCCACTGGTGGTCATTCAGTATAATCTGCAGATGGAAAAGTCCACTGTTAGCACATTTACTATAAGAAATACAAAAATCTGGTTTATTTTAGGGTAAATAGATCAATACTGTGGAGTCTGTAGAATTGTGAAAATCAACAGCTCATTAGAAAATCAAATCTCAATTTGTGTTATTAACCTCCTATACTTCTCGGAATCCTATGCCTCATGTGCTAACACTCTCTAAACAACTGTAGCACATACATAAGGACATAGATAAATAGATATTTTTCCAGCCAAGTGGCAGTGTGCCCTTCTCACTGCATTTGTTTTACGATAGGGTACACCAGTAGCAATTAAGCCAGCTGATCAGTTGAGAGAGGAAGGGTTATGCTACAGTTAATGGGAATAATAAAAACTATGAATAGCATAATTACCATCTTCATTTTAGCCAATTCCTACCAGTTCAGCAATAGTGATGTTGTAACTTTTTATGCTTAAAACTTACCATCATACACAATTAGAAAGCTCAAAAAATGCCCTAATGTCTTTCATCTTACATCTTAGTTTTCAGTTTGGCATCCTGTCTACCCTGCTACTCATTTCATTACCAAGATAAATGTATACTACTGCTTGCTAGGTAACAGAGTGGCCCTCATGTCAGACAACATCTTGCATTAGCTTTATGATGTCAGGTCGCTGCTGGACCAATCGTCCTTGAGGAAGCTGAGCACACAGGAGGATGAGATATCAGAAGTTATGCATTAGGCTACTATCTGTATTCAGGACTGCAAGGCAAATAGGCGGGGGGATGGTAAAGGACTCTAAACCACTTCCAAACACTGGGGCCTTTTTGAAAGTGGGATGGAGATATAAACAAAAACAGAGATGATCCTTAACAACAATCCAACTTGAGAGTCAGAGTCCAACATACAGAGTGCAGGGGAAGAGGTTAAATAAGCTTCCTTCCGTGAGAATTTCACACTATCGTTCTAAAGTGAGGTAGTGCTTTTTAGCCTCAAAGGCAGCAATTTCCTCGAATGGAACATTGCAAGCACCAGGATCTAAAGCAGGCTTTAGTAGCATTGGAAGCAGTCAGTCTATTATAAACTATCAGGACCAACACAATGTGATCCATATTACTTCAATCTTGACACAAATTCTATTCAGGCACAGGCTCCGCCTATAAGGTAGTGAGGACATTCTGATGCTGTGAACGTCTTTTCAATGCCTAAAAGGAATGATTGCGATTTTTGCTTACCGTATAAATTGGTAAAATGATGCCGTATGCCGGAAGACTTTTTTTTTTTCTTCAGTCTCGGCACTGCAGAGAAACTCTGTTGTGAAACACTGCCACTGGTGGTCATTCAGTATAATCTGCAGATGGAAAAGTCCACTGTTAGCACATTTACTATAAGAAATACAAAAATCTGGTTTATTTTAGGGTAAATAGATCAATACTGTGGAGTCTGTAGAATTGTGAAAATCAACAGCTCATTAGAAAATCAAATCTCAATTTGTGTTATTAACCTCCTATACTTCTCGGAATCCTATGCCTCATGTGCTAACACTCTCTAAACAACTGTAGCACATACATTAGGACATAGATAAATAGATATTTTTCCAGCCAAGTGGCAGTGTGCCCTTCTCACTGCATTTGTTTTACGATAGGGTACACCAGTAGCAATTAAGCCAGCTGATCAGTTGAGAGAGGAAGGGTTATGCTACAGTTAATGGGAATAATAAAAACTATGAATAGCATAATTACCATCTTCATTTTAGCCAATTCCTACCAGTTCAGCAATAGTGATGTTGTAACTTTTTATGCTTAAAACTTACCATCATACACAATTAGAAAGCTCAAAAAATGCCCTAATGTCTTTCATCTTACATCTTAGTTTTCAGTTTGGCATCCTGTCTACCCTGCTACTCATTTCATTACCAAGATAAATGTATACTACTGCTTGCTAGGTAACAGAGTGGCCCTCATGTCAGACAACATCTTGCTTTAGCTTTATGATGTCAGCTTGCTAGGCAACAGAGTGGCCCCCATGTCAGACAACATCGTGCTTTAGCTTTATGATGTCAGCTTGCTAGGCAACAGAGTAGCCCTCATGTCAGACAACATCTTGCATTAGCTTTATGATGTCAGGTCGCTGCTGGACCAATCGTCCTTGAGGAAGCTGAGCACACAGGAGGATGAGATATCAGAAGTTATGCATTAGGCTACTATCTGTATTCAGGACTGCAAGGCAAATAGGCGGGGGGATGGTAAAGGAATCTAAACCACTTCAAAGCACTGGGGCCTTTTTGAAAGTGGGATGGAGATATAAACAAAAACAGAGATGATCCTTAACAACAATCCAACTTGAGAGTCAGAGTCCAACATACAGAGTGCAGGGGAAGAGGTTAAATAAGCTTCCTTCCGTGAGAATTTCACACTATCGTTCTAAAGTGAGGTAGTGCTTTTTAGCCTCAAAGGCAGCAATTTCCTCGAATGGAACATTGCAAGCACCAGGATCTAAAGCAGGCTTTAGTAGCATTGGAAGCAGTCAGTCTATTATAAACTATCAGGACCAACACAATGTGATCCATATTACTTCAATCTTGACACAAATTCTATTCAGGCACAGGCTCCGCCTATAAGGTAGTGAGGACATTCTGATGCTGTGAACGTCTTTTCAATGCCTAAAAGGAATGATTGCGATTTTTGCTTACCGTATAAATTGGTAAAATGATGCCGTATGCCGGAAGACTTTTTTTTTTTTTTCTTCAGTCTCGGCACTGCAGAGAAACTCTGTTGTGAAACACTGCCACTGGTGGTCATTCAGTATAATCTGCAGATGGAAAAGTCCACTGTTAGCACATTTACTATAAGAAATACAAAAATCGGGTTTATTTTAGGGTAAATAGATCAATACTGTGGAGTCTGTAGAATTGTGAAAATCAACAGCTCATTAGAAAATCAAATCTCAATTTGTGTTATTAACCTCCTATACTTCTCGGAATCCTATGCCTCATGTGCTAACACTCTCTAAACAACTGTAGCACATACATTAGGACATAGATAAATAGATATTTTTCCAGCCAAGTGGCAGTGTGCCCTTCTCACTGCATTTGTTTTACGATAGGGTACACCAGTAGCAATTAAGCCAGCTGATCAGTTGAGAGAGGAAGGGTTATGCTACAGTTAATGGGAATAATAAAAACTATGAATAGCATAATTACCATCTTCATTTTAGCCAATTCCTACCAGTTCAGCAATAGTGATGTTGTGACTTTTTATGCTTAAAACTTACCATCATACACAATTGGAAAGCTCAAAAAATGCCCTAATGTCTTTCATCTTACATCTTAGTTTTCAGTTTGGCATCCTGTCTACCCTGCTACTCATTTCATTACCAAGATAAATGTATACTACTGCTTGCTAGGTAACAGAGTGGCCCTCATGTCAGACAACATCTTGCTTTAGCTTTATGATGTCAGCTTGCTAGGCAACAGAGTGGCCCTCATGTCAGACAACATCTTGCATTAGCTTTATGATGTCAGGTCGCTGCTGGACCAATCGTCCTTGAGGAAGCTGAGCACACAGGAGGATGAGATATCAGAAGTTATGCATTAGGCTACTATCTGTATTCAGGACTGCAAGGCAAATAGGTGGGGGGGATGGTAAAGGACTCTAAACCACTTCAAAGCACTGGGGCCTTTTTGAAAGTGGGATGGAGATATAAACAAAAACAGAGATGATCCTTAACAACAATCCAACTTGAGAGTCAGAGTCCAACATACAGAGTGCAGGGGAAGAGGTTAAATAAGCTTCCTTCCGTGAGAATTTCACACTATCGTTCTAAAGTGAGGTAGTGCTTTTTAGCCTCAAAGGCAGCAATTTCCTCGAATGGAACATTGCAAGCACCAGGATCTAAAGCAGGCTTTAGTAGCATTGGAAGCAGTCAGTCTATTATAAACTATCAGGACCAACACAATGTGATCCATATTACTTCAATCTTGACACAAATTCTATTCAGGCACAGGCTCCGCCTATAAGGTAGTGAGGACATTCTGATGCTGTGAACGTCTTTTCAATGCCTAAAAGGAATGATTGCAATTTTTGCTTACCGTATAAATTGGTAAAATGATGCCGTATGCCGGAAGACTTTTTTTTTTTTCTTCAGTCTCGGCACTGCAGAGAAACTCTGTTGTGAAACACTGCCACTGGTGGTCATTCAGTATAATCTGCAGATGGAAAAGTCCACTGTTAGCACATTTACTATAAGAAATACAAAAATCTGGTTTATTTTAGGGTAAATAGATCAATACTGTGGAGTCTGTAGAATTGTGAAAATCAACAGCTCATTAGAAAATCAAATCTCAATTTGTGTTATTAACCTCCTATACTTCTCGGAATCCTATGCCTCATGTGCTAACACTCTCTAAACAACTGTAGCACATACATTAGGACATAGATAAATAGATATTTTTCCAGCCAAGTGGCAGTGTGCCCTTCTCACTGCATTTGTTTTACGATAGGGTACACCAGTAGCAATTAAGCCAGCTGATCAGTTGAGAGAGGAAGGGTTATGCTACAGTTAATGGGAATAATAAAAACTATGAATAGCATAATTACCATCTTCATTTTAGCCAATTCCTACCAGTTCAGCAATAGTGATGTTGTAACTTTTTATGCTTAAAACTTACCATCATACACAATTAGAAAGCTCAAAAAATGCCCTAATGTCTTTCATCTTACATCTTAGTTTTCAGTTTGGCATCCTGTATACCCTGCTACTCATTTCATTACCAAGATAAATGTATACTACTGCTTGCTAGGTAACAGAGTGGCCCTCATGTCAGACAACATCTTGCTTTAGCTTTATGATGTCAGCTTGCTAGGCAACAGAGTGGCCCTCATGTCAGACAACATCTTGCATTAGCTTTATGATGTCAGGTCGCTGCTGGACCAATCGTCCTTGAGGAAGCTGAGCACACAGGAGGATGAGATATCAGAAGTTATGCATTAGGCTACTATCTGTATTCAGGACTGCAAGGCAAATAGGCGGGGGGATGGTAAAGGACTCTAAACCACTTCCAAACACTGGGGCCTTTTTGAAAGTGGGATGGAGATATAAACAAAAACAGAGATGATCCTTAACAACAATCCAACTTTAGAGTCAGAGTCCAACATACAGAGTGCAGGGGAAGAGGTTAAATAAGCTTCCTTCCGTGAGAATTTCACACTATCGTTCTAAAGTGAGGTAGTGCTTTTTAGCCTCAAAGGCAGCAATTTCCTCGAATGGAACATTGCAAGCACCAGGATCTAAAGCAGGCTTTAGTAGCATTGGAAGCAGTCAGTCTATTATAAACTATCAGGACCAACACAATGTGATCCATATTACTTCAATCTTGACACAAATTCTATTCAGGCACAGGCTCCGCCTATAAGGTAGTGAGGACATTCTGATGCTGTGAACGTCTTTTCAATGCCTAAAAGGAATGATTGCGATTTTTGCTTACCGTATAAATTGGTAAAATGATGCCGTATGCCGGAAGACTTTTTTTTTTTTTTCTTCAGTCTCGGCACTGCAGAGAAACTCTGTTGTGAAACACTGCCACTGGTGGTCATTCAGTATAATCTGCAGATGGAAAAGTCCACTGTTAGCACATTTACTATAAGAAATACAAAAATCTGGTTTATTTTAGGGTAAATAGATCAATACTGTGGAGTCTGTAGAATTGTGAAAATCAACAGCTCATTAGAAAATCAAATCTCAATTTGTGTTATTAACCTCCTATACTTCTCGGAATCCTATGCCTCATGTGCTAACACTCTCTAAACAACTGTAGCACATACATTAGGACATAGATAAATAGATATTTTTCCAGCCAAGTGGCAGTGTGCCCTTCTCACTGCATTTGTTTTACGATAGGGTACACCAGTAGCAATTAAGCCAGCTGATCAGTTGAGAGAGGAAGGGTTATGCTACAGTTAATGGGAATAATAAAAACTATGAATAGCATAATTACCATCTTCATTTTAGCCAATTCCTACCAGTTCAGCAATAGTGATGTTGTAACTTTTTATGCTTAAAACTTACCATCATACACAATTAGAAAGCTCAAAAAATGCCCTAATGTCTTTCATCTTACATCTTAGTTTTCAGTTTGGCATCCTGTCTACCCTGCTACTCATTTCATTACCAAGATAAATGTATACTACTGCTTGCTAGGTAACAGAGTGGCCCTCATGTCAGACAACATCTTGCATTAGCTTTATGATGTCAGGTCGCTGCTGGACCAATCGTCCTTGAGGAAGCTGAGCACACAGGAGGATGAGATATCAGAAGTTATGCATTAGGCTACTATCTGTATTCAGGACTGCAAGGCAAATAGGCGGGGGGATGGTAAAGGACTCTAAACCACTTCCAAACACTGGGGCCTTTTTGAAAGTGGGATGGAGATATAAACAAAAACAGAGATGATCCTTAACAACAATCCAACTTTAGAGTCAGAGTCCAACATACAGAGTGCAGGGGAAGAGGTTAAATAAGCTTCCTTCCGTGAGAATTTCACACTATCGTTCTAAAGTGAGGTAGTGCTTTTTAGCCTCAAAGGCAGCAATTTCCTCGAATGGAACATTGCAAGCACCAGGATCTAAAGCAGGCTTTAGTAGCATTGGAAGCAGTCAGTCTATTATAAACTATCAGGACCAACACAATGTGATCCATATTACTTCAATCTTGACACAAATTCTATTCAGGCACAGGCTCCGCCTATAAGGTAGTGAGGACATTCTGATGCTGTGAACGTCTTTTCAATGCCTAAAAGGAATGATTGCGATTTTTGCTTACCGTATAAATTGGTAAAATGATGCCGTATGCCGGAAGACTTTTTTTTTTTTTTCTTCAGTCTCGGCACTGCAGAGAAACTCTGTTGTGAAACACTGCCACTGGTGGTCATTCAGTATAATCTGCAGATGGAAAAGTCCACTGTTAGCACATTTACTATAAGAAATACAAAAATCTGGTTTATTTTAGGGTAAATAGATCAATACTGTGGAGTCTGTAGAATTGTGAAAATCAACAGCTCATTAGAAAATCAAATCTCAATTTGTGTTATTAACCTCCTATACTTCTCGGAATCCTATGCCTCATGTGCTAACACTCTCTAAACAACTGTAGCACATACATTAGGACATAGATAAATAGATATTTTTCCAGCCAAGTGGCAGTGTGCCCTTCTCACTGCATTTGTTTTACGATAGGGTACACCAGTAGCAATTAAGCCAGCTGATCAGTTGAGAGAGGAAGGGTTATGCTACAGTTAATGGGAATAATAAAAACTATGAATAGCATAATTACCATCTTCATTTTAGCCAATTCCTACCAGTTCAGCAATAGTGATGTTGTAACTTTTTATGCTTAAAACTTACCATCATACACAATTAGAAAGCTCAAAAAATGCCCTAATGTCTTTCATCTTACATCTTAGTTTTCAGTTTGGCATCCTGTCTACCCTGCTACTCATTTCATTACCAAGATAAATGTATACTACTGCTTGCTAGGTAACAGAGTGGCCCTCATGTCAGACAACATCTTGCTTTAGCTTTATGATGTCAGCTTGCTAGGCAACAGAGTGGCCCCCATGTCAGACAACATCTTGCATTAGCTTTATGATGTCAGGTCGCTGCTGGACCAATCGTCCTTGAGGAAGCTGAGCACACAGGAGGATGAGATATCAGAAGTTATGCATTAGGCTACTATCTGTATTCAGGACTGCAAGGCAAATAGGCGGGGGGATGGTAAAGGACTCTAAACCACTTCCAAACACTGGGGCCTTTTTGAAAGTGGGATGGAGATATAAACAAAAACAGAGATGATCCTTAACAACAATCCAACTTGAGAGTCAGAGTCCAACATACAGAGTGCAGGGGAAGAGGTTAAATAAGCTTCCTTCCGTGAGAATTTCACACTATCGTTCTAAAGTGAGGTAGTGCTTTTTAGCCTCAAAGGCAGCAATTTCCTCGAATGGAACATTGCAAGCACCAGGATCTAAAGCAGGCTTTAGTAGCATTGGAAGCAGTCAGTCTATTATAAACTATCAGGACCAACACAATGTGATCCATATTACTTCAATCTTGACACAAATTCTATTCAGGCACAGGCTCCGCCTATAAGGTAGTGAGGACATTCTGATGCTGTGAACGTCTTTTCAATGCCTAAAAGGAATGATTGCAATTTTTGCTTACCGTATAAATTGGTAAAATGATGCCGTATGCCGGAAGACTTTTTTTTTTTTCTTCAGTCTCGGCACTGCAGAGAAACTCTGTTGTGAAACACTGCCACTGGTGGTCATTCAGTATAATCTGCAGATGGAAAAGTCCACTGTTAGCACATTTACTATAAGAAATACAAAAATCTGGTTTATTTTAGGGTAAATAGATCAATACTGTGGAGTCTGTAGAATTGTGAAAATCAACAGCTCATTAGAAAATCACATCTCAATTTGTGTTATTAACCTCCTATACTTCTCGGAATCCTATGCCTCATGTGCTAACACTCTCTAAACAACTGTAGCACATACATTAGGACATAGATAAATAGATATTTTTCCAGCCAAGTGGCAGTGTGCCCTTCTCACTGCATTTGTTTTACGATAGGGTACACCAGTAGCAATTAAGCCAGCTGATCAGTTGAGAGAGGAAGGGTTATGCTACAGTTAATGGGAATAATAAAAACTATGAATAGCATAATTACCATCTTCATTTTAGCCAATTCCTACCAGTTCAGCAATAGTGATGTTGTAACTTTTTATGCTTAAAACTTACCATCATACACAATTAGAAAGCTCAAAAAATGCCCTAATGTCTTTCATCTTACATCTTAGTTTTCAGTTTGGCATCCTGTCTACCCTGCTACTCATTTCATTACCAAGATAAATGTATACTACTGCTTGCTAGGTAACAGAGTGGCCCTCATGTCAGACAACATCTTGCATTAGCTTTATGATGTCAGGTCGCTGCTGGACCAATCGTCCTTGAGGAAGCTGAGCACACAGGAGGATGAGATATCAGAAGTTATGCATTAGGCTACTATCTGTATTCAGGACTGCAAGGCAAATAGGCGGGGGGATGGTAAAGGACTCTAAACCACTTCCAAACACTGGGGCCTTTTTGAAAGTGGGATGGAGATATAAACAAAAACAGAGATGATCCTTAACAACAATCCAACTTGAGAGTCAGAGTCCAACATACAGAGTGCAGGGGAAGAGGTTAAATAAGCTTCCTTCCGTGAGAATTTCACACTATCGTTCTAAAGTGAGGTAGTGCTTTTTACCCTCAAAGGCAGCAATTTCCTCGAATGGAACATTGCAAGCACCTGGATCTAAAGCAGGCTTTAGTAGCATTGGAAGCAGTCAGTCTTTTATAAACTATCAGGACCAACACAATGTGATCCATATTACTTCAATCTTGACACAAATTCTATTCAGGCACAGGCTCCGCCTATAAGGTAGTGAGGACATTCTGATGCTGTGAACGTCTTTTCAATGCCTAAAAGGAATGATTGCGATTTTTGCTTACCGTATAAATTTGTAAAATGATGCCGTATGCCGGAAGACTTTTTTTTTTTTTTTCTTCAGTCTCGGCACTGCAGAGAAACTCTGTTGTGAAACACTGCCACTGGTGGTCATTCAGTATAATCTGCAGATGGAAAAGTCCACTGTTAGCACATTTACTATAAGAAATACAAAAATCGGGTTTATTTTAGGGTAAATAGATCAATACTGTGGAGTCTGTAGAATTGTGAAAATCAACAGCTCATTAGAAAATCAAATCTCAATTTGTGTTATTAACCTCCTATACTTCTCGGAATCCTATGCCTCATGTGCTAACACTCTCTAAACAACTGTAGCACATACATTAGGACATAGATAAATAGATATTTTTCCAGCCAAGTGGCAGTGTGCCCTTCTCACTGCATTTGTTTTACGATAGGGTACACCAGTAGCAATTAAGCCAGCTGATCAGTTGAGAGAGGAAGGGTTATGCTACAGTTAATGGGAATAATAAAAACTATGAATAGCATAATTACCATCTTCATTTTAGCCAATTCCTACCAGTTCAGCAATAGTGATGTTGTGACTTTTTATGCTTAAAACTTACCATCATACACAATTGGAAAGCTCAAAAAATGCCCTAATGTCTTTCATCTTACATCTTAGTTTTCAGTTTGGCATCCTGTCTACCCTGCTACTCATTTCATTACCAAGATAAATGTATACTACTGCTTGCTAGGTAACAGAGTGGCCCTCATGTCAGACAACATCTTGCTTTAGCTTTATGATGTCAGCTTGCTAGGCAACAGAGTGGCCCTCATGTCAGACAACATCTTGCATTAGCTTTATGATGTCAGGTCGCTGCTGGACCAATCGTCCTTGAGGAAGCTGAGCACACAGGAGGATGAGATATCAGAAGTTATGCATTAGGCTACTATCTGTATTCAGGACTGCAAGGCAAATAGGTGGGGGGGATGGTAAAGGACTCTAAACCACTTCAAAGCACTGGGGCCTTTTTGAAAGTGGGATGGAGATATAAACAAAAACAGAGATGATCCTTAACAACAATCCAACTTGAGAGTCAGAGTCCAACATACAGAGTGCAGGGGAAGAGGTTAAATAAGCTTCCTTCCGTGAGAATTTCACACTATCGTTCTAAAGTGAGGTAGTGCTTTTTAGCCTCAAAGGCAGCAATTTCCTCGAATGGAACATTGCAAGCACCAGGATCTAAAGCAGGCTTTAGTAGCATTGGAAGCAGTCAGTCTATTATAAACTATCAGGACCAACACAATGTGATCCATATTACTTCAATCTTGACACAAATTCTATTCAGGCACAGGCTCCGCCTATAAGGTAGTGAGGACATTCTGATGCTGTGAACGTCTTTTCAATGCCTAAAAGGAATGATTGCAATTTTTGCTTACCGTATAAATTGGTAAAATGATGCCGTATGCCGGAAGACTTTTTTTTTTTTCTTCAGTCTCGGCACTGCAGAGAAACTCTGTTGTGAAACACTGCCACTGGTGGTCATTCAGTATAATCTGCAGATGGAAAAGTCCACTGTTAGCACATTTACTATAAGAAATACAAAAATCTGGTTTATTTTAGGGTAAATAGATCAATACTGTGGAGTCTGTAGAATTGTGAAAATCAACAGCTCATTAGAAAATCAAATCTCAATTTGTGTTATTAACCTCCTATACTTCTCGGAATCCTATGCCTCATGTGCTAACACTCTCTAAACAACTGTAGCACATACATTAGGACATAGATAAATAGATATTTTTCCAGCCAAGTGGCAGTGTGCCCTTCTCACTGCATTTGTTTTACGATAGGGTACACCAGTAGCAATTAAGCCAGCTGATCAGTTGAGAGAGGAAGGGTTATGCTACAGTTAATGGGAATAATAAAAACTATGAATAGCATAATTACCATCTTCATTTTAGCCAATTCCTACCAGTTCAGCAATAGTGATGTTGTAACTTTTTATGCTTAAAACTTACCATCATACACAATTAGAAAGCTCAAAAAATGCCCTAATGTCTTTCATCTTACATCTTAGTTTTCAGTTTGGCATCCTGTCTACCCTGCTACTCATTTCATTACCAAGATAAATGTATACTACTGCTTGCTAGGTAACAGAGTGGCCCTCATGTCAGACAACATCTTGCTTTAGCTTTATGATGTCAGCTTGCTAGGCAACAGAGTGGCCCTCATGTCAGACAACATCTTGCATTAGCTTTATGATGTCAGGTCGCTGCTGGACCAATCGTCCTTGAGGAAGCTGAGCACACAGGAGGATGAGATATCAGAAGTTATGCATTAGGCTACTATCTGTATTCAGGACTGCAAGGCAAATAGGTGGGGGGGATGGTAAAGGACTCTAAACCACTTCAAAGCACTGGGGCCTTTTTGAAAGTGGGATGGAGATATAAACAAAAACAGAGATGATCCTTAACAACAATCCAACTTGAGAGTCAGAGTCCAACATACAGAGTGCAGGGGAAGAGGTTAAATAAGCTTCCTTCCGTGAGAATTTCACACTATCGTTCTAAAGTGAGGTAGTGCTTTTTAGCCTCAAAGGCAGCAATTTCCTCGAATGGAACATTGCAAGCACCAGGATCTAAAGCAGGCTTTAGTAGCATTGGAAGCAGTCAGTCTATTATAAACTATCAGGACCAACACAATGTGATCCATATTACTTCAATCTTGACACAAATTCTATTCAGGCACAGGCTCCGCCTATAAGGTAGTGAGGACATTCTGATGCTGTGAACGTCTTTTCAATGCCTAAAAGGAATGATTGCGATTTTTGCTTACCGTATAAATTGGTAAAATGATGCCGTATGCCGGAAGACTTTTTTTTTTTTCTTCAGTCTCGGCACTGCAGAGAAACTCTGTTGTGAAACACTGCCACTGGTGGTCATTCAGTATAATCTGCAGATGGAAAAGTCCACTGTTAGCACATTTACTATAAGAAATACAAAAATCTGGTTTATTTTAGGGTAAATAGATCAATACTGTGGAGTCTGTAGAATTGTGAAAATCAACAGCTCATTAGAAAATCAAATCTCAATTTGTGTTATTAACCTCCTATACTTCTCGGAATCCTATGCCTCATGTGCTAACACTCTCTAAACAACTGTAGCACATACATTAGGACATAGATAAATAGATATTTTTCCAGCCAAGTGGCAGTGTGCCCTTCTCACTGCATTTGTTTTACGATAGGGTACACCAGTAGCAATTAAGCCAGCTGATCAGTTGAGAGAGGAAGGGTTATGCTACAGTTAATGGGAATAATAAAAACTATGAATAGCATAATTACCATCTTCATTTTAGCCAATTCCTACCAGTTCAGCAATAGTGATGTTGTAACTTTTTATGCTTAAAACTTACCATCATACACAATTAGAAAGCTCAAAAAATGCCCTAATGTCTTTCATCTTACATCTTAGTTTTCAGTTTGGCATCCTGTCTACCCTGCTACTCATTTCATTACCAAGATAAATGTATACTACTGCTTGCTAGGTAACAGAGTGGCCCTCATGTCAGACAACATCTTGCATTAGCTTTATGATGTCAGGTCGCTGCTGGACCAATCGTCCTTGAGGAAGCTGAGCACACAGGAGGATGAGATATCAGAAGTTATGCATTAGGCTACTATCTGTATTCAGGACTGCAAGGCAAATAGGCGGGGGGATGGTAAAGGACTCTAAACCACTTCCAAACACTGGGGCCTTTTTGAAAGTGGGATGGAGATATAAACAAAAACAGAGATGATCCTTAACAACAATCCAACTTGAGAGTCAGAGTCCAACATACAGAGTGCAGGGGAAGAGGTTAAATAAGCTTCCTTCCGTGAGAATTTCACACTATCGTTCTAAAGTGAGGTAGTGCTTTTTAGCCTCAAAGGCAGCAATTTCCTCGAATGGAACATTGCAAGCACCAGGATCTAAAGCAGGCTTTAGTAGCATTGGAAGCAGTCAGTCTATTATAAACTATCAGGACCAACACAATGTGATCCATATTACTTCAATCTTGACACAAATTCTATTCAGGCACAGGCTCCGCCTATAAGGTAGTGAGGACATTCTGATGCTGTGAACGTCTTTTCAATGCCTAAAAGGAATGATTGCGATTTTTGCTTACCGTATAAATTGGTAAAATGATGCCGTATGCCGGAAGACTTTTTTTTTTTCTTCAGTCTCGGCACTGCAGAGAAACTCTGTTGTGAAACACTGCCACTGGTGGTCATTCAGTATAATCTGCAGATGGAAAAGTCCACTGTTAGCACATTTACTATAAGAAATACAAAAATCTGGTTTATTTTAGGGTAAATAGATCAATACTGTGGAGTCTGTAGAATTGTGAAAATCAGCAGCTCATTAGAAAATCAAATCTCAATTTGTGTTATTAACCTCCTATACTTCTCGGAATCCTATGCCTCATGTGCTAACACTCTCTAAACAACTGTAGCACATACATTAGGACATAGATAAATAGATATTTTTCCAGCCAAGTGGCAGTGTGCCCTTCTCACTGCATTTGTTTTACGATAGGGTACACCAGTAGCAATTAAGCCAGCTGATCAGTTGAGAGAGGAAGGGTTATGCTACAGTTAATGGGAATAATAAAAACTATGAATAGCATAATTACCATCTTCATTTTAGCCAATTCCTACCAGTTCAGCAATAGTGATGTTGTAACTTTTTATGCTTAAAACTTACCATCATACACAATTAGAAAGCTCAAAAAATGCCCTAATGTCTTTCATCTTACATCTTAGTTTTCAGTTTGGCATCCTGTCTACCCTGCTACTCATTTCATTACCAAGATAAATGTATACTACTGCTTGCTAGGTAACAGAGTGGCCCTCATGTCAGACAACATCTTGCTTTAGCTTTATGATGTCAGCTTGCTAGGCAACAGAGTGGCCCCCATGTCAGACAACATCGTGCTTTAGCTTTATGATGTCAGCTTGCTAGGCAACAGAGTAGCCCTCATGTCAGACAACATCTTGCATTAGCTTTATGATGTCAGGTCGCTGCTGGACCAATCGTCCTTGAGGAAGCTGAGCACACAGGAGGATGAGATATCAGAAGTTATGCATTAGGCTACTATCTGTATTCAGGACTGCAAGGCAAATAGGCGGGGGGATGGTAAAGGACTCTAAACCACTTCCAAACACTGGGGCCTTTTTGAAAGTGGGATGGAGATATAAACAAAAACAGAGATGATCCTTAACAACAATCCAACTTGAGAGTCAGAGTCCAACATACAGAGTGCAGGGGAAGAGGTTAAATAAGCTTCCTTCCGTGAGAATTTCACACTATCGTTCTAAAGTGAGGTAGTGCTTTTTAGCCTCAAAGGCAGCAATTTCCTCGAATGGAACATTGCAAGCACCAGGATCTAAAGCAGGCTTTAGTAGCATTGGAAGCAGTCAGTCTATTATAAACTATCAGGACCAACACAATGTGATCCATATTACTTCAATCTTGACACAAATTCTATTCAGGCACAGGCTCCGCCTATAAGGTAGTGAGGACATTCTGATGCTGTGAACGTCTTTTCAATGCCTAAAAGGAATGATTGCGATTTTTGCTTACCGTATAAATTGGTAAAATGATGCCGTATGCCGGAAGACTTTTTTTTTTTCTTCAGTCTCGGCACTGCAGAGAAACTCTGTTGTGAAACACTGCCACTGGTGGTCATTCAGTATAATCTGCAGATGGAAAAGTCCACTGTTAGCACATTTACTATAAGAAATACAAAAATCTGGTTTATTTTAGGGTAAATAGATCAATACTGTGGAGTCTGTAGAATTGTGAAAATCAGCAGCTCATTAGAAAATCAAATCTCAATTTGTGTTATTAACCTCCTATACTTCTCGGAATCCTATGCCTCATGTGCTAACACTCTCTAAACAACTGTAGCACATACATTAGGACATAGATAAATAGATATTTTTCCAGCCAAGTGGCAGTGTGCCCTTCTCACTGCATTTGTTTTACGATAGGGTACACCAGTAGCAATTAAGCCAGCTGATCAGTTGAGAGAGGAAGGGTTATGCTACAGTTAATGGGAATAATAAAAACTATGAATAGCATAATTACCATCTTCATTTTAGCCAATTCCTACCAGTTCAGCAATAGTGATGTTGTAACTTTTTATGCTTAAAACTTACCATCATACACAATTAGAAAGCTCAAAAAATGCCCTAATGTCTTTCATCTTACATCTTAGTTTTCAGTTTGGCATCCTGTCTACCCTGCTACTCATTTCATTACCAAGATAAATGTATACTACTGCTTGCTAGGTAACAGAGTGGCCCTCATGTCAGACAACATCTTGCTTTAGCTTTATGATGTCAGCTTGCTAGGCAACAGAGTGGCCCCCATGTCAGACAACATCGTGCTTTAGCTTTATGATGTCAGCTTGCTAGGCAACAGAGTAGCCCTCATGTCAGACAACATCTTGCATTAGCTTTATGATGTCAGGTCGCTGCTGGACCAATCGTCCTTGAGGAAGCTGAGCACACAGGAGGATGAGATATCAGAAGTTATGCATTAGGCTACTATCTGTATTCAGGACTGCAAGGCAAATAGGCGGGGGGATGGTAAAGGACTCTAAACCACTTCAAAGCACTGGGGCCTTTTTGAAAGTGGGATGGAGATATAAACAAAAACAGAGATGATCCTTAACAACAATCCAACTTGAGAGTCAGAGTCCAACATACAGAGTGCAGGGGAAGAGGTTAAATAAGCTTCCTTCCGTGAGAATTTCACACTATCGTTCTAAAGTGAGGTAGTGCTTTTTAGCCTCAAAGGCAGCAATTTCCTCGAATGGAACATTGCAAGCACCAGGATCTAAAGCAGGCTTTAGTAGCATTGGAAGCAGTCAGTCTATTATAAACTATCAGGACCAACACAATGTGATCCATATTACTTCAATCTTGACACAAATTCTATTCAGGCACAGGCTCCGCCTATAAGGTAGTGAGGACATTCTGATGCTGTGAACGTCTTTTCAATGCCTAAAAGGAATGATTGCGATTTTTGCTTACCGTATAAATTGGTAAAATGATGCCGTATGCCGGAAGACTTTTTTTTTTTTCTTCAGTCTCGGCACTGCAGAGAAACTCTGTTGTGAAACACTGCCACTGGTGGTCATTCAGTATAATCTGCAGATGGAAAAGTCCACTGTTAGCACATTTACTATAAGAAATACAAAAATCTGGTTTATTTTAGGGTAAATAGATCAATACTGTGGAGTCTGTAGAATTGTGAAAATCAACAGCTCATTAGAAAATCAAATCTCAATTTGTGTTATTAACCTCCTATACTTCTCGGAATCCTATGCCTCATGTGCTAACACTCTCTAAACAACTGTAGCACATACATTAGGACATAGATAAATAGATATTTTTCCAGCCAAGTGGCAGTGTGCCCTTCTCACTGCATTTGTTTTACGATAGGGTACACCAGTAGCAATTAAGCCAGCTGATCAGTTGAGAGAGGAAGGGTTATGCTACAGTTAATGGGAATAATAAAAACTATGAATAGCATAATTACCATCTTCATTTTAGCCAATTCCTACCAGTTCAGCAATAGTGATGTTGTAACTTTTTATGCTTAAAACTTACCATCATACACAATTAGAAAGCTCAAAAAATGCCCTAATGTCTTTCATCTTACATCTTAGTTTTCAGTTTGGCATCCTGTCTACCCTGCTACTCATTTCATTACCAAGATAAATGTATACTACTGCTTGCTAGGTAACAGAGTGGCCCTCATGTCAGACAACATCTTGCTTTAGCTTTATGATGTCAGCTTGCTAGGCAACAGAGTGGCCCTCATGTCAGACAACATCTTGCATTAGCTTTATGATGTCAGGTCGCTGCTGGACCAATCGTCCTTGAGGAAGCTGAGCACACAGGAGGATGAGATATCAGAAGTTATGCATTAGGCTACTATCTGTATTCAGGACTGCAAGGCAAATAGGCGGGGGGATGGTAAAGGACTCTAAACCACTTCCAAACACTGGGGCCTTTTTGAAAGTGGGATGGAGATATAAACAAAAACAGAGATGATCCTTAACAACAATCCAACTTTAGAGTCAGAGTCCAACATACAGAGTGCAGGGGAAGAGGTTAAATAAGCTTCCTTCCGTGAGAATTTCACACTATCGTTCTAAAGTGAGGTAGTGCTTTTTAGCCTCAAAGGCAGCAATTTCCTCGAATGGAACATTGCAAGCACCAGGATCTAAAGCAGGCTTTAGTAGCATTGGAAGCAGTCAGTCTATTATAAACTATCAGGACCAACACAATGTGATCCATATTACTTCAATCTTGACACAAATTCTATTCAGGCACAGGCTCCGCCTATAAGGTAGTGAGGACATTCTGATGCTGTGAACGTCTTTTCAATGCCTAAAAGGAATGATTGCGATTTTTGCTTACCGTATAAATTGGTAAAATGATGCCGTATGCCGGAAGACTTTTTTTTTTTTTTCTTCAGTCTCGGCACTGCAGAGAAACTCTGTTGTGAAACACTGCCACTGGTGGTCATTCAGTATAATCTGCAGATGGAAAAGTCCACTGTTAGCACATTTACTATAAGAAATACAAAAATCTGGTTTATTTTAGGGTAAATAGATCAATACTGTGGAGTCTGTAGAATTGTGAAAATCAACAGCTCATTAGAAAATCAAATCTCAATTTGTGTTATTAACCTCCTATACTTCTCGGAATCCTATGCCTCATGTGCTAACACTCTCTAAACAACTGTAGCACATACATTAGGACATAGATAAATAGATATTTTTCCAGCCAAGTGGCAGTGTGCCCTTCTCACTGCATTTGTTTTACGATAGGGTACACCAGTAGCAATTAAGCCAGCTGATCAGTTGAGAGAGGAAGGGTTATGCTACAGTTAATGGGAATAATAAAAACTATGAATAGCATAATTACCATCTTCATTTTAGCCAATTCCTACCAGTTCAGCAATAGTGATGTTGTAACTTTTTATGCTTAAAACTTACCATCATACACAATTAGAAAGCTCAAAAAATGCCCTAATGTCTTTCATCTTACATCTTAGTTTTCAGTTTGGCATCCTGTCTACCCTGCTACTCATTTCATTACCAAGATAAATGTATACTACTGCTTGCTAGGTAACAGAGTGGCCCTCATGTCAGACAACATCTTGCTTTAGCTTTATGATGTCAGCTTGCTAGGCAACAGAGTGGCCCCCATGTCAGACAACATCTTGCATTAGCTTTATGATGTCAGGTCGCTGCTGGACCAATCGTCCTTGAGGAAGCTGAGCACACAGGAGGATGAGATATCAGAAGTTATGCATTAGGCTACTATCTGTATTCAGGACTGCAAGGCAAATAGGCGGGGGGATGGTAAAGGACTCTAAACCACTTCCAAACACTGGGGCCTTTTTGAAAGTGGGATGGAGATATAAACAAAAACAGAGATGATCCTTAACAACAATCCAACTTGAGAGTCAGAGTCCAACATACAGAGTGCAGGGGAAGAGGTTAAATAAGCTTCCTTCCGTGAGAATTTCACACTATCGTTCTAAAGTGAGGTAGTGCTTTTTAGCCTCAAAGGCAGCAATTTCCTCGAATGGAACATTGCAAGCACCAGGATCTAAAGCAGGCTTTAGTAGCATTGGAAGCAGTCAGTCTATTATAAACTATCAGGACCAACACAATGTGATCCATATTACTTCAATCTTGACACAAATTCTATTCAGGCACAGGCTCCGCCTATAAGGTAGTGAGGACATTCTGATGCTGTGAACGTCTTTTCAATGCCTAAAAGGAATGATTGCGATTTTTGCTTACCGTATAAATTGGTAAAATGATGCCGTATGCCGGAAGACTTTTTTTTTTTTTCTTCAGTCTCGGCACTGCAGAGAAACTCTGTTGTGAAACACTGCCACTGGTGGTCATTCAGTATAATCTGCAGATGGAAAAGTCCACTGTTAGCACATTTACTATAAGAAATACAAAAATCTGGTTTATTTTAGGGTAAATAGATCAATACTGTGGAGTCTGTAGAATTGTGAAAATCAACAGCTCATTAGAAAATCAAATCTCAATTTGTGTTATTAACCTCCTATACTTCTCGGAATCCTATGCCTCATGTGCTAACACTCTCTAAACAACTGTAGCACATACATAAGGACATAGATAAATAGATATTTTTCCAGCCAAGTGGCAGTGTGCCCTTCTCACTGCATTTGTTTTACGATAGGGTACACCAGTAGCAATTAAGCCAGCTGATCAGTTGAGAGAGGAAGGGTTATGCTACAGTTAATGGGAATAATAAAAACTATGAATAGCATAATTACCATCTTCATTTTAGCCAATTCCTACCAGTTCAGCAATAGTGATGTTGTAACTTTTTATGCTTAAAACTTACCATCATACACAATTAGAAAGCTCAAAAAATGCCCTAATGTCTTTCATCTTACATCTTAGTTTTCAGTTTGGCATCCTGTCTACCCTGCTACTCATTTCATTACCAAGATAAATGTATACTACTGCTTGCTAGGTAACAGAGTGGCCCTCATGTCAGACAACATCTTGCATTAGCTTTATGATGTCAGGTCGCTGCTGGACCAATCGTCCTTGAGGAAGCTGAGCACACAGGAGGATGAGATATCAGAAGTTATGCATTAGGCTACTATCTGTATTCAGGACTGCAAGGCAAATAGGCGGGGGGATGGTAAAGGACTCTAAACCACTTCCAAACACTGGGGCCTTTTTGAAAGTGGGATGGAGATATAAACAAAAACAGAGATGATCCTTAACAACAATCCAACTTGAGAGTCAGAGTCCAACATACAGAGTGCAGGGGAAGAGGTTAAATAAGCTTCCTTCCGTGAGAATTTCACACTATCGTTCTAAAGTGAGGTAGTGCTTTTTAGCCTCAAAGGCAGCAATTTCCTCGAATGGAACATTGCAAGCACCAGGATCTAAAGCAGGCTTTAGTAGCATTGGAAGCAGTCAGTCTATTATAAACTATCAGGACCAACACAATGTGATCCATATTACTTCAATCTTGACACAAATTCTATTCAGGCACAGGCTCCGCCTATAAGGTAGTGAGGACATTCTGATGCTGTGAACGTCTTTTCAATGCCTAAAAGGAATGATTGCGATTTTTGCTTACCGTATAAATTGGTAAAATGATGCCGTATGCCGGAAGACTTTTTTTTTTTCTTCAGTCTCGGCACTGCAGAGAAACTCTGTTGTGAAACACTGCCACTGGTGGTCATTCAGTATAATCTGCAGATGGAAAAGTCCACTGTTAGCACATTTACTATAAGAAATACAAAAATCTGGTTTATTTTAGGGTAAATAGATCAATACTGTGGAGTCTGTAGAATTGTGAAAATCAACAGCTCATTAGAAAATCAAATCTCAATTTGTGTTATTAACCTCCTATACTTCTCGGAATCCTATGCCTCATGTGCTAACACTCTCTAAACAACTGTAGCACATACATTAGGACATAGATAAATAGATATTTTTCCAGCCAAGTGGCAGTGTGCCCTTCTCACTGCATTTGTTTTACGATAGGGTACACCAGTAGCAATTAAGCCAGCTGATCAGTTGAGAGAGGAAGGGTTATGCTACAGTTAATGGGAATAATAAAAACTATGAATAGCATAATTACCATCTTCATTTTAGCCAATTCCTACCAGTTCAGCAATAGTGATGTTGTAACTTTTTATGCTTAAAACTTACCATCATACACAATTAGAAAGCTCAAAAAATGCCCTAATGTCTTTCATCTTACATCTTAGTTTTCAGTTTGGCATCCTGTCTACCCTGCTACTCATTTCATTACCAAGATAAATGTATACTACTGCTTGCTAGGTAACAGAGTGGCCCTCATGTCAGACAACATCTTGCTTTAGCTTTATGATGTCAGCTTGCTAGGCAACAGAGTGGCCCCCATGTCAGACAACATCGTGCTTTAGCTTTATGATGTCAGCTTGCTAGGCAACAGAGTAGCCCTCATGTCAGACAACATCTTGCATTAGCTTTATGATGTCAGGTCGCTGCTGGACCAATCGTCCTTGAGGAAGCTGAGCACACAGGAGGATGAGATATCAGAAGTTATGCATTAGGCTACTATCTGTATTCAGGACTGCAAGGCAAATAGGCGGGGGGATGGTAAAGGAATCTAAACCACTTCAAAGCACTGGGGCCTTTTTGAAAGTGGGATGGAGATATAAACAAAAACAGAGATGATCCTTAACAACAATCCAACTTGAGAGTCAGAGTCCAACATACAGAGTGCAGGGGAAGAGGTTAAATAAGCTTCCTTCCGTGAGAATTTCACACTATCGTTCTAAAGTGAGGTAGTGCTTTTTAGCCTCAAAGGCAGCAATTTCCTCGAATGGAACATTGCAAGCACCAGGATCTAAAGCAGGCTTTAGTAGCATTGGAAGCAGTCAGTCTATTATAAACTATCAGGACCAACACAATGTGATCCATATTACTTCAATCTTGACACAAATTCTATTCAGGCACAGGCTCCGCCTATAAGGTAGTGAGGACATTCTGATGCTGTGAACGTCTTTTCAATGCCTAAAAGGAATGATTGCGATTTTTGCTTACCGTATAAATTGGTAAAATGATGCCGTATGCCGGAAGACTTTTTTTTTTTTTTCTTCAGTCTCGGCACTGCAGAGAAACTCTGTTGTGAAACACTGCCACTGGTGGTCATTCAGTATAATCTGCAGATGGAAAAGTCCACTGTTAGCACATTTACTATAAGAAATACAAAAATCGGGTTTATTTTAGGGTAAATAGATCAATACTGTGGAGTCTGTAGAATTGTGAAAATCAACAGCTCATTAGAAAATCAAATCTCAATTTGTGTTATTAACCTCCTATACTTCTCGGAATCCTATGCCTCATGTGCTAACACTCTCTAAACAACTGTAGCACATACATTAGGACATAGATAAATAGATATTTTTCCAGCCAAGTGGCAGTGTGCCCTTCTCACTGCATTTGTTTTACGATAGGGTACACCAGTAGCAATTAAGCCAGCTGATCAGTTGAGAGAGGAAGGGTTATGCTACAGTTAATGGGAATAATAAAAACTATGAATAGCATAATTACCATCTTCATTTTAGCCAATTCCTACCAGTTCAGCAATAGTGATGTTGTGACTTTTTATGCTTAAAACTTACCATCATACACAATTGGAAAGCTCAAAAAATGCCCTAATGTCTTTCATCTTACATCTTAGTTTTCAGTTTGGCATCCTGTCTACCCTGCTACTCATTTCATTACCAAGATAAATGTATACTACTGCTTGCTAGGTAACAGAGTGGCCCTCATGTCAGACAACATCTTGCTTTAGCTTTATGATGTCAGCTTGCTAGGCAACAGAGTGGCCCTCATGTCAGACAACATCTTGCATTAGCTTTATGATGTCAGGTCGCTGCTGGACCAATCGTCCTTGAGGAAGCTGAGCACACAGGAGGATGAGATATCAGAAGTTATGCATTAGGCTACTATCTGTATTCAGGACTGCAAGGCAAATAGGTGGGGGGGATGGTAAAGGACTCTAAACCACTTCAAAGCACTGGGGCCTTTTTGAAAGTGGGATGGAGATATAAACAAAAACAGAGATGATCCTTAACAACAATCCAACTTGAGAGTCAGAGTCCAACATACAGAGTGCAGGGGAAGAGGTTAAATAAGCTTCCTTCCGTGAGAATTTCACACTATCGTTCTAAAGTGAGGTAGTGCTTTTTAGCCTCAAAGGCAGCAATTTCCTCGAATGGAACATTGCAAGCACCAGGATCTAAAGCAGGCTTTAGTAGCATTGGAAGCAGTCAGTCTATTATAAACTATCAGGACCAACACAATGTGATCCATATTACTTCAATCTTGACACAAATTCTATTCAGGCACAGGCTCCGCCTATAAGGTAGTGAGGACATTCTGATGCTGTGAACGTCTTTTCAATGCCTAAAAGGAATGATTGCAATTTTTGCTTACCGTATAAATTGGTAAAATGATGCCGTATGCCGGAAGACTTTTTTTTTTTTCTTCAGTCTCGGCACTGCAGAGAAACTCTGTTGTGAAACACTGCCACTGGTGGTCATTCAGTATAATCTGCAGATGGAAAAGTCCACTGTTAGCACATTTACTATAAGAAATACAAAAATCTGGTTTATTTTAGGGTAAATAGATCAATACTGTGGAGTCTGTAGAATTGTGAAAATCAACAGCTCATTAGAAAATCAAATCTCAATTTGTGTTATTAACCTCCTATACTTCTCGGAATCCTATGCCTCATGTGCTAACACTCTCTAAACAACTGTAGCACATACATTAGGACATAGATAAATAGATATTTTTCCAGCCAAGTGGCAGTGTGCCCTTCTCACTGCATTTGTTTTACGATAGGGTACACCAGTAGCAATTAAGCCAGCTGATCAGTTGAGAGAGGAAGGGTTATGCTACAGTTAATGGGAATAATAAAAACTATGAATAGCATAATTACCATCTTCATTTTAGCCAATTCCTACCAGTTCAGCAATAGTGATGTTGTAACTTTTTATGCTTAAAACTTACCATCATACACAATTAGAAAGCTCAAAAAATGCCCTAATGTCTTTCATCTTACATCTTAGTTTTCAGTTTGGCATCCTGTATACCCTGCTACTCATTTCATTACCAAGATAAATGTATACTACTGCTTGCTAGGTAACAGAGTGGCCCTCATGTCAGACAACATCTTGCTTTAGCTTTATGATGTCAGCTTGCTAGGCAACAGAGTGGCCCTCATGTCAGACAACATCTTGCATTAGCTTTATGATGTCAGGTCGCTGCTGGACCAATCGTCCTTGAGGAAGCTGAGCACACAGGAGGATGAGATATCAGAAGTTATGCATTAGGCTACTATCTGTATTCAGGACTGCAAGGCAAATAGGCGGGGGGATGGTAAAGGACTCTAAACCACTTCCAAACACTGGGGCCTTTTTGAAAGTGGGATGGAGATATAAACAAAAACAGAGATGATCCTTAACAACAATCCAACTTTAGAGTCAGAGTCCAACATACAGAGTGCAGGGGAAGAGGTTAAATAAGCTTCCTTCCGTGAGAATTTCACACTATCGTTCTAAAGTGAGGTAGTGCTTTTTAGCCTCAAAGGCAGCAATTTCCTCGAATGGAACATTGCAAGCACCAGGATCTAAAGCAGGCTTTAGTAGCATTGGAAGCAGTCAGTCTATTATAAACTATCAGGACCAACACAATGTGATCCATATTACTTCAATCTTGACACAAATTCTATTCAGGCACAGGCTCCGCCTATAAGGTAGTGAGGACATTCTGATGCTGTGAACGTCTTTTCAATGCCTAAAAGGAATGATTGCGATTTTTGCTTACCGTATAAATTGGTAAAATGATGCCGTATGCCGGAAGACTTTTTTTTTTTTTTCTTCAGTCTCGGCACTGCAGAGAAACTCTGTTGTGAAACACTGCCACTGGTGGTCATTCAGTATAATCTGCAGATGGAAAAGTCCACTGTTAGCACATTTACTATAAGAAATACAAAAATCTGGTTTATTTTAGGGTAAATAGATCAATACTGTGGAGTCTGTAGAATTGTGAAAATCAACAGCTCATTAGAAAATCAAATCTCAATTTGTGTTATTAACCTCCTATACTTCTCGGAATCCTATGCCTCATGTGCTAACACTCTCTAAACAACTGTAGCACATACATTAGGACATAGATAAATAGATATTTTTCCAGCCAAGTGGCAGTGTGCCCTTCTCACTGCATTTGTTTTACGATAGGGTACACCAGTAGCAATTAAGCCAGCTGATCAGTTGAGAGAGGAAGGGTTATGCTACAGTTAATGGGAATAATAAAAACTATGAATAGCATAATTACCATCTTCATTTTAGCCAATTCCTACCAGTTCAGCAATAGTGATGTTGTAACTTTTTATGCTTAAAACTTACCATCATACACAATTAGAAAGCTCAAAAAATGCCCTAATGTCTTTCATCTTACATCTTAGTTTTCAGTTTGGCATCCTGTCTACCCTGCTACTCATTTCATTACCAAGATAAATGTATACTACTGCTTGCTAGGTAACAGAGTGGCCCTCATGTCAGACAACATCTTGCATTAGCTTTATGATGTCAGGTCGCTGCTGGACCAATCGTCCTTGAGGAAGCTGAGCACACAGGAGGATGAGATATCAGAAGTTATGCATTAGGCTACTATCTGTATTCAGGACTGCAAGGCAAATAGGCGGGGGGATGGTAAAGGACTCTAAACCACTTCCAAACACTGGGGCCTTTTTGAAAGTGGGATGGAGATATAAACAAAAACAGAGATGATCCTTAACAACAATCCAACTTTAGAGTCAGAGTCCAACATACAGAGTGCAGGGGAAGAGGTTAAATAAGCTTCCTTCCGTGAGAATTTCACACTATCGTTCTAAAGTGAGGTAGTGCTTTTTAGCCTCAAAGGCAGCAATTTCCTCGAATGGAACATTGCAAGCACCAGGATCTAAAGCAGGCTTTAGTAGCATTGGAAGCAGTCAGTCTATTATAAACTATCAGGACCAACACAATGTGATCCATATTACTTCAATCTTGACACAAATTCTATTCAGGCACAGGCTCCGCCTATAAGGTAGTGAGGACATTCTGATGCTGTGAACGTCTTTTCAATGCCTAAAAGGAATGATTGCGATTTTTGCTTACCGTATAAATTGGTAAAATGATGCCGTATGCCGGAAGACTTTTTTTTTTTTTTCTTCAGTCTCGGCACTGCAGAGAAACTCTGTTGTGAAACACTGCCACTGGTGGTCATTCAGTATAATCTGCAGATGGAAAAGTCCACTGTTAGCACATTTACTATAAGAAATACAAAAATCTGGTTTATTTTAGGGTAAATAGATCAATACTGTGGAGTCTGTAGAATTGTGAAAATCAACAGCTCATTAGAAAATCAAATCTCAATTTGTGTTATTAACCTCCTATACTTCTCGGAATCCTATGCCTCATGTGCTAACACTCTCTAAACAACTGTAGCACATACATTAGGACATAGATAAATAGATATTTTTCCAGCCAAGTGGCAGTGTGCCCTTCTCACTGCATTTGTTTTACGATAGGGTACACCAGTAGCAATTAAGCCAGCTGATCAGTTGAGAGAGGAAGGGTTATGCTACAGTTAATGGGAATAATAAAAACTATGAATAGCATAATTACCATCTTCATTTTAGCCAATTCCTACCAGTTCAGCAATAGTGATGTTGTAACTTTTTATGCTTAAAACTTACCATCATACACAATTAGAAAGCTCAAAAAATGCCCTAATGTCTTTCATCTTACATCTTAGTTTTCAGTTTGGCATCCTGTCTACCCTGCTACTCATTTCATTACCAAGATAAATGTATACTACTGCTTGCTAGGTAACAGAGTGGCCCTCATGTCAGACAACATCTTGCTTTAGCTTTATGATGTCAGCTTGCTAGGCAACAGAGTGGCCCCCATGTCAGACAACATCTTGCATTAGCTTTATGATGTCAGGTCGCTGCTGGACCAATCGTCCTTGAGGAAGCTGAGCACACAGGAGGATGAGATATCAGAAGTTATGCATTAGGCTACTATCTGTATTCAGGACTGCAAGGCAAATAGGCGGGGGGATGGTAAAGGACTCTAAACCACTTCCAAACACTGGGGCCTTTTTGAAAGTGGGATGGAGATATAAACAAAAACAGAGATGATCCTTAACAACAATCCAACTTGAGAGTCAGAGTCCAACATACAGAGTGCAGGGGAAGAGGTTAAATAAGCTTCCTTCCGTGAGAATTTCACACTATCGTTCTAAAGTGAGGTAGTGCTTTTTAGCCTCAAAGGCAGCAATTTCCTCGAATGGAACATTGCAAGCACCAGGATCTAAAGCAGGCTTTAGTAGCATTGGAAGCAGTCAGTCTATTATAAACTATCAGGACCAACACAATGTGATCCATATTACTTCAATCTTGACACAAATTCTATTCAGGCACAGGCTCCGCCTATAAGGTAGTGAGGACATTCTGATGCTGTGAACGTCTTTTCAATGCCTAAAAGGAATGATTGCAATTTTTGCTTACCGTATAAATTGGTAAAATGATGCCGTATGCCGGAAGACTTTTTTTTTTTTCTTCAGTCTCGGCACTGCAGAGAAACTCTGTTGTGAAACACTGCCACTGGTGGTCATTCAGTATAATCTGCAGATGGAAAAGTCCACTGTTAGCACATTTACTATAAGAAATACAAAAATCTGGTTTATTTTAGGGTAAATAGATCAATACTGTGGAGTCTGTAGAATTGTGAAAATCAACAGCTCATTAGAAAATCACATCTCAATTTGTGTTATTAACCTCCTATACTTCTCGGAATCCTATGCCTCATGTGCTAACACTCTCTAAACAACTGTAGCACATACATTAGGACATAGATAAATAGATATTTTTCCAGCCAAGTGGCAGTGTGCCCTTCTCACTGCATTTGTTTTACGATAGGGTACACCAGTAGCAATTAAGCCAGCTGATCAGTTGAGAGAGGAAGGGTTATGCTACAGTTAATGGGAATAATAAAAACTATGAATAGCATAATTACCATCTTCATTTTAGCCAATTCCTACCAGTTCAGCAATAGTGATGTTGTAACTTTTTATGCTTAAAACTTACCATCATACACAATTAGAAAGCTCAAAAAATGCCCTAATGTCTTTCATCTTACATCTTAGTTTTCAGTTTGGCATCCTGTCTACCCTGCTACTCATTTCATTACCAAGATAAATGTATACTACTGCTTGCTAGGTAACAGAGTGGCCCTCATGTCAGACAACATCTTGCATTAGCTTTATGATGTCAGGTCGCTGCTGGACCAATCGTCCTTGAGGAAGCTGAGCACACAGGAGGATGAGATATCAGAAGTTATGCATTAGGCTACTATCTGTATTCAGGACTGCAAGGCAAATAGGCGGGGGGATGGTAAAGGACTCTAAACCACTTCCAAACACTGGGGCCTTTTTGAAAGTGGGATGGAGATATAAACAAAAACAGAGATGATCCTTAACAACAATCCAACTTGAGAGTCAGAGTCCAACATACAGAGTGCAGGGGAAGAGGTTAAATAAGCTTCCTTCCGTGAGAATTTCACACTATCGTTCTAAAGTGAGGTAGTGCTTTTTACCCTCAAAGGCAGCAATTTCCTCGAATGGAACATTGCAAGCACCTGGATCTAAAGCAGGCTTTAGTAGCATTGGAAGCAGTCAGTCTTTTATAAACTATCAGGACCAACACAATGTGATCCATATTACTTCAATCTTGACACAAATTCTATTCAGGCACAGGCTCCGCCTATAAGGTAGTGAGGACATTCTGATGCTGTGAACGTCTTTTCAATGCCTAAAAGGAATGATTGCGATTTTTGCTTACCGTATAAATTTGTAAAATGATGCCGTATGCCGGAAGACTTTTTTTTTTTTTTTCTTCAGTCTCGGCACTGCAGAGAAACTCTGTTGTGAAACACTGCCACTGGTGGTCATTCAGTATAATCTGCAGATGGAAAAGTCCACTGTTAGCACATTTACTATAAGAAATACAAAAATCGGGTTTATTTTAGGGTAAATAGATCAATACTGTGGAGTCTGTAGAATTGTGAAAATCAACAGCTCATTAGAAAATCAAATCTCAATTTGTGTTATTAACCTCCTATACTTCTCGGAATCCTATGCCTCATGTGCTAACACTCTCTAAACAACTGTAGCACATACATTAGGACATAGATAAATAGATATTTTTCCAGCCAAGTGGCAGTGTGCCCTTCTCACTGCATTTGTTTTACGATAGGGTACACCAGTAGCAATTAAGCCAGCTGATCAGTTGAGAGAGGAAGGGTTATGCTACAGTTAATGGGAATAATAAAAACTATGAATAGCATAATTACCATCTTCATTTTAGCCAATTCCTACCAGTTCAGCAATAGTGATGTTGTGACTTTTTATGCTTAAAACTTACCATCATACACAATTGGAAAGCTCAAAAAATGCCCTAATGTCTTTCATCTTACATCTTAGTTTTCAGTTTGGCATCCTGTCTACCCTGCTACTCATTTCATTACCAAGATAAATGTATACTACTGCTTGCTAGGTAACAGAGTGGCCCTCATGTCAGACAACATCTTGCTTTAGCTTTATGATGTCAGCTTGCTAGGCAACAGAGTGGCCCTCATGTCAGACAACATCTTGCATTAGCTTTATGATGTCAGGTCGCTGCTGGACCAATCGTCCTTGAGGAAGCTGAGCACACAGGAGGATGAGATATCAGAAGTTATGCATTAGGCTACTATCTGTATTCAGGACTGCAAGGCAAATAGGTGGGGGGGATGGTAAAGGACTCTAAACCACTTCAAAGCACTGGGGCCTTTTTGAAAGTGGGATGGAGATATAAACAAAAACAGAGATGATCCTTAACAACAATCCAACTTGAGAGTCAGAGTCCAACATACAGAGTGCAGGGGAAGAGGTTAAATAAGCTTCCTTCCGTGAGAATTTCACACTATCGTTCTAAAGTGAGGTAGTGCTTTTTAGCCTCAAAGGCAGCAATTTCCTCGAATGGAACATTGCAAGCACCAGGATCTAAAGCAGGCTTTAGTAGCATTGGAAGCAGTCAGTCTATTATAAACTATCAGGACCAACACAATGTGATCCATATTACTTCAATCTTGACACAAATTCTATTCAGGCACAGGCTCCGCCTATAAGGTAGTGAGGACATTCTGATGCTGTGAACGTCTTTTCAATGCCTAAAAGGAATGATTGCAATTTTTGCTTACCGTATAAATTGGTAAAATGATGCCGTATGCCGGAAGACTTTTTTTTTTTTCTTCAGTCTCGGCACTGCAGAGAAACTCTGTTGTGAAACACTGCCACTGGTGGTCATTCAGTATAATCTGCAGATGGAAAAGTCCACTGTTAGCACATTTACTATAAGAAATACAAAAATCTGGTTTATTTTAGGGTAAATAGATCAATACTGTGGAGTCTGTAGAATTGTGAAAATCAACAGCTCATTAGAAAATCAAATCTCAATTTGTGTTATTAACCTCCTATACTTCTCGGAATCCTATGCCTCATGTGCTAACACTCTCTAAACAACTGTAGCACATACATTAGGACATAGATAAATAGATATTTTTCCAGCCAAGTGGCAGTGTGCCCTTCTCACTGCATTTGTTTTACGATAGGGTACACCAGTAGCAATTAAGCCAGCTGATCAGTTGAGAGAGGAAGGGTTATGCTACAGTTAATGGGAATAATAAAAACTATGAATAGCATAATTACCATCTTCATTTTAGCCAATTCCTACCAGTTCAGCAATAGTGATGTTGTAACTTTTTATGCTTAAAACTTACCATCATACACAATTAGAAAGCTCAAAAAATGCCCTAATGTCTTTCATCTTACATCTTAGTTTTCAGTTTGGCATCCTGTATACCCTGCTACTCATTTCATTACCAAGATAAATGTATACTACTGCTTGCTAGGTAACAGAGTGGCCCTCATGTCAGACAACATCTTGCTTTAGCTTTATGATGTCAGCTTGCTAGGCAACAGAGTGGCCCTCATGTCAGACAACATCTTGCATTAGCTTTATGATGTCAGGTCGCTGCTGGACCAATCGTCCTTGAGGAAGCTGAGCACACAGGAGGATGAGATATCAGAAGTTATGCATTAGGCTACTATCTGTATTCAGGACTGCAAGGCAAATAGGCGGGGGGATGGTAAAGGACTCTAAACCACTTCCAAACACTGGGGCCTTTTTGAAAGTGGGATGGAGATATAAACAAAAACAGAGATGATCCTTAACAACAATCCAACTTTAGAGTCAGAGTCCAACATACAGAGTGCAGGGGAAGAGGTTAAATAAGCTTCCTTCCGTGAGAATTTCACACTATCGTTCTAAAGTGAGGTAGTGCTTTTTAGCCTCAAAGGCAGCAATTTCCTCGAATGGAACATTGCAAGCACCAGGATCTAAAGCAGGCTTTAGTAGCATTGGAAGCAGTCAGTCTATTATAAACTATCAGGACCAACACAATGTGATCCATATTACTTCAATCTTGACACAAATTCTATTCAGGCACAGGCTCCGCCTATAAGGTAGTGAGGACATTCTGATGCTGTGAACGTCTTTTCAATGCCTAAAAGGAATGATTGCGATTTTTGCTTACCGTATAAATTGGTAAAATGATGCCGTATGCCGGAAGACTTTTTTTTTTTTTTCTTCAGTCTCGGCACTGCAGAGAAACTCTGTTGTGAAACACTGCCACTGGTGGTCATTCAGTATAATCTGCAGATGGAAAAGTCCACTGTTAGCACATTTACTATAAGAAATACAAAAATCTGGTTTATTTTAGGGTAAATAGATCAATACTGTGGAGTCTGTAGAATTGTGAAAATCAACAGCTCATTAGAAAATCAAATCTCAATTTGTGTTATTAACCTCCTATACTTCTCGGAATCCTATGCCTCATGTGCTAACACTCTCTAAACAACTGTAGCACATACATTAGGACATAGATAAATAGATATTTTTCCAGCCAAGTGGCAGTGTGCCCTTCTCACTGCATTTGTTTTACGATAGGGTACACCAGTAGCAATTAAGCCAGCTGATCAGTTGAGAGAGGAAGGGTTATGCTACAGTTAATGGGAATAATAAAAACTATGAATAGCATAATTACCATCTTCATTTTAGCCAATTCCTACCAGTTCAGCAATAGTGATGTTGTAACTTTTTATGCTTAAAACTTACCATCATACACAATTAGAAAGCTCAAAAAATGCCCTAATGTCTTTCATCTTACATCTTAGTTTTCAGTTTGGCATCCTGTCTACCCTGCTACTCATTTCATTACCAAGATAAATGTATACTACTGCTTGCTAGGTAACAGAGTGGCCCTCATGTCAGACAACATCTTGCTTTAGCTTTATGATGTCAGCTTGCTAGGCAACAGAGTGGCCCCCATGTCAGACAACATCTTGCATTAGCTTTATGATGTCAGGTCGCTGCTGGACCAATCGTCCTTGAGGAAGCTGAGCACACAGGAGGATGAGATATCAGAAGTTATGCATTAGGCTACTATCTGTATTCAGGACTGCAAGGCAAATAGGCGGGGGGATGGTAAAGGACTCTAAACCACTTCCAAACACTGGGGCCTTTTTGAAAGTGGGATGGAGATATAAACAAAAACAGAGATGATCCTTAACAACAATCCAACTTGAGAGTCAGAGTCCAACATACAGAGTGCAGGGGAAGAGGTTAAATAAGCTTCCTTCCGTGAGAATTTCACACTATCGTTCTAAAGTGAGGTAGTGCTTTTTAGCCTCAAAGGCAGCAATTTCCTCGAATGGAACATTGCAAGCACCAGGATCTAAAGCAGGCTTTAGTAGCATTGGAAGCAGTCAGTCTATTATAAACTATCAGGACCAACACAATGTGATCCATATTACTTCAATCTTGACACAAATTCTATTCAGGCACAGGCTCCGCCTATAAGGTAGTGAGGACATTCTGATGCTGTGAACGTCTTTTCAATGCCTAAAAGGAATGATTGCAATTTTTGCTTACCGTATAAATTGGTAAAATGATGCCGTATGCCGGAAGACTTTTTTTTTTTTCTTCAGTCTCGGCACTGCAGAGAAACTCTGTTGTGAAACACTGCCACTGGTGGTCATTCAGTATAATCTGCAGATGGAAAAGTCCACTGTTAGCACATTTACTATAAGAAATACAAAAATCGGGTTTATTTTAGGGTAAATAGATCAATACTGTGGAGTCTGTAGAATTGTGAAAATCAACAGCTCATTAGAAAATCAAATCTCAATTTGTGTTATTAACCTCCTATACTTCTCGGAATCCTATGCCTCATGTGCTAACACTCTCTAAACAACTGTAGCACATACATTAGGACATAGATAAATAGATATTTTTCCAGCCAAGTGGCAGTGTGCCCTTCTCACTGCATTTGTTTTACGATAGGGTACACCAGTAGCAATTAAGCCAGCTGATCAGTTGAGAGAGGAAGGGTTATGCTACAGTTAATGGGAATAATAAAAACTATGAATAGCATAATTACCATCTTCATTTTAGCCAATTCCTACCAGTTCAGCAATAGTGATGTTGTGACTTTTTATGCTTAAAACTTACCATCATACACAATTGGAAAGCTCAAAAAATGCCCTAATGTCTTTCATCTTACATCTTAGTTTTCAGTTTGGCATCCTGTCTACCCTGCTACTCATTTCATTACCAAGATAAATGTATACTACTGCTTGCTAGGTAACAGAGTGGCCCTCATGTCAGACAACATCTTGCTTTAGCTTTATGATGTCAGCTTGCTAGGCAACAGAGTGGCCCTCATGTCAGACAACATCTTGCATTAGCTTTATGATGTCAGGTCGCTGCTGGACCAATCGTCCTTGAGGAAGCTGAGCACACAGGAGGATGAGATATCAGAAGTTATGCATTAGGCTACTATCTGTATTCAGGACTGCAAGGCAAATAGGTGGGGGGGATGGTAAAGGACTCTAAACCACTTCAAAGCACTGGGGCCTTTTTGAAAGTGGGATGGAGATATAAACAAAAACAGAGATGATCCTTAACAACAATCCAACTTGAGAGTCAGAGTCCAACATACAGAGTGCAGGGGAAGAGGTTAAATAAGCTTCCTTCCGTGAGAATTTCACACTATCGTTCTAAAGTGAGGTAGTGCTTTTTAGCCTCAAAGGCAGCAATTTCCTCGAATGGAACATTGCAAGCACCAGGATCTAAAGCAGGCTTTAGTAGCATTGGAAGCAGTCAGTCTATTATAAACTATCAGGACCAACACAATGTGATCCATATTACTTCAATCTTGACACAAATTCTATTCAGGCACAGGCTCCGCCTATAAGGTAGTGAGGACATTCTGATGCTGTGAACGTCTTTTCAATGCCTAAAAGGAATGATTGCAATTTTTGCTTACCGTATAAATTGGTAAAATGATGCCGTATGCCGGAAGACTTTTTTTTTTTTCTTCAGTCTCGGCACTGCAGAGAAACTCTGTTGTGAAACACTGCCACTGGTGGTCATTCAGTATAATCTGCAGATGGAAAAGTCCACTGTTAGCACATTTACTATAAGAAATACAAAAATCTGGTTTATTTTAGGGTAAATAGATCAATACTGTGGAGTCTGTAGAATTGTGAAAATCAACAGCTCATTAGAAAATCAAATCTCAATTTGTGTTATTAACCTCCTATACTTCTCGGAATCCTATGCCTCATGTGCTAACACTCTCTAAACAACTGTAGCACATACATTAGGACATAGATAAATAGATATTTTTCCAGCCAAGTGGCAGTGTGCCCTTCTCACTGCATTTGTTTTACGATAGGGTACACCAGTAGCAATTAAGCCAGCTGATCAGTTGAGAGAGGAAGGGTTATGCTACAGTTAATGGGAATAATAAAAACTATGAATAGCATAATTACCATCTTCATTTTAGCCAATTCCTACCAGTTCAGCAATAGTGATGTTGTAACTTTTTATGCTTAAAACTTACCATCATACACAATTAGAAAGCTCAAAAAATGCCCTAATGTCTTTCATCTTACATCTTAGTTTTCAGTTTGGCATCCTGTATACCCTGCTACTCATTTCATTACCAAGATAAATGTATACTACTGCTTGCTAGGTAACAGAGTGGCCCTCATGTCAGACAACATCTTGCTTTAGCTTTATGATGTCAGCTTGCTAGGCAACAGAGTGGCCCTCATGTCAGACAACATCTTGCATTAGCTTTATGATGTCAGGTCGCTGCTGGACCAATCGTCCTTGAGGAAGCTGAGCACACAGGAGGATGAGATATCAGAAGTTATGCATTAGGCTACTATCTGTATTCAGGACTGCAAGGCAAATAGGCGGGGGGATGGTAAAGGACTCTAAACCACTTCCAAACACTGGGGCCTTTTTGAAAGTGGGATGGAGATATAAACAAAAACAGAGATGATCCTTAACAACAATCCAACTTTAGAGTCAGAGTCCAACATACAGAGTGCAGGGGAAGAGGTTAAATAAGCTTCCTTCCGTGAGAATTTCACACTATCGTTCTAAAGTGAGGTAGTGCTTTTTAGCCTCAAAGGCAGCAATTTCCTCGAATGGAACATTGCAAGCACCAGGATCTAAAGCAGGCTTTAGTAGCATTGGAAGCAGTCAGTCTATTATAAACTATCAGGACCAACACAATGTGATCCATATTACTTCAATCTTGACACAAATTCTATTCAGGCACAGGCTCCGCCTATAAGGTAGTGAGGACATTCTGATGCTGTGAACGTCTTTTCAATGCCTAAAAGGAATGATTGCGATTTTTGCTTACCGTATAAATTGGTAAAATGATGCCGTATGCCGGAAGACTTTTTTTTTTTTTTCTTCAGTCTCGGCACTGCAGAGAAACTCTGTTGTGAAACACTGCCACTGGTGGTCATTCAGTATAATCTGCAGATGGAAAAGTCCACTGTTAGCACATTTACTATAAGAAATACAAAAATCTGGTTTATTTTAGGGTAAATAGATCAATACTGTGGAGTCTGTAGAATTGTGAAAATCAACAGCTCATTAGAAAATCAAATCTCAATTTGTGTTATTAACCTCCTATACTTCTCGGAATCCTATGCCTCATGTGCTAACACTCTCTAAACAACTGTAGCACATACATTAGGACATAGATAAATAGATATTTTTCCAGCCAAGTGGCAGTGTGCCCTTCTCACTGCATTTGTTTTACGATAGGGTACACCAGTAGCAATTAAGCCAGCTGATCAGTTGAGAGAGGAAGGGTTATGCTACAGTTAATGGGAATAATAAAAACTATGAATAGCATAATTACCATCTTCATTTTAGCCAATTCCTACCAGTTCAGCAATAGTGATGTTGTAACTTTTTATGCTTAAAACTTACCATCATACACAATTAGAAAGCTCAAAAAATGCCCTAATGTCTTTCATCTTACATCTTAGTTTTCAGTTTGGCATCCTGTCTACCCTGCTACTCATTTCATTACCAAGATAAATGTATACTACTGCTTGCTAGGTAACAGAGTGGCCCTCATGTCAGACAACATCTTGCTTTAGCTTTATGATGTCAGCTTGCTAGGCAACAGAGTGGCCCCCATGTCAGACAACATCTTGCATTAGCTTTATGATGTCAGGTCGCTGCTGGACCAATCGTCCTTGAGGAAGCTGAGCACACAGGAGGATGAGATATCAGAAGTTATGCATTAGGCTACTATCTGTATTCAGGACTGCAAGGCAAATAGGCGGGGGGATGGTAAAGGACTCTAAACCACTTCCAAACACTGGGGCCTTTTTGAAAGTGGGATGGAGATATAAACAAAAACAGAGATGATCCTTAACAACAATCCAACTTGAGAGTCAGAGTCCAACATACAGAGTGCAGGGGAAGAGGTTAAATAAGCTTCCTTCCGTGAGAATTTCACACTATCGTTCTAAAGTGAGGTAGTGCTTTTTAGCCTCAAAGGCAGCAATTTCCTCGAATGGAACATTGCAAGCACCAGGATCTAAAGCAGGCTTTAGTAGCATTGGAAGCAGTCAGTCTATTATAAACTATCAGGACCAACACAATGTGATCCATATTACTTCAATCTTGACACAAATTCTATTCAGGCACAGGCTCCGCCTATAAGGTAGTGAGGACATTCTGATGCTGTGAACGTCTTTTCAATGCCTAAAAGGAATGATTGCAATTTTTGCTTACCGTATAAATTGGTAAAATGATGCCGTATGCCGGAAGACTTTTTTTTTTTTCTTCAGTCTCGGCACTGCAGAGAAACTCTGTTGTGAAACACTGCCACTGGTGGTCATTCAGTATAATCTGCAGATGGAAAAGTCCACTGTTAGCACATTTACTATAAGAAATACAAAAATCTGGTTTATTTTAGGGTAAATAGATCAATACTGTGGAGTCTGTAGAATTGTGAAAATCAACAGCTCATTAGAAAATCAAATCTCAATTTGTGTTATTAACCTCCTATACTTCTCGGAATCCTATGCCTCATGTGCTAACACTCTCTAAACAACTGTAGCACATACATTAGGACATAGATAAATAGATATTTTTCCAGCCAAGTGGCAGTGTGCCCTTCTCACTGCATTTGTTTTACGATAGGGTACACCAGTAGCAATTAAGCCAGCTGATCAGTTGAGAGAGGAAGGGTTATGCTACAGTTAATGGGAATAATAAAAACTATGAATAGCATAATTACCATCTTCATTTTAGCCAATTCCTACCAGTTCAGCAATAGTGATGTTGTAACTTTTTATGCTTAAAACTTACCATCATACACAATTAGAAAGCTCAAAAAATGCCCTAATGTCTTTCATCTTACATCTTAGTTTTCAGTTTGGCATCCTGTCTACCCTGCTACTCATTTCATTACCAAGATAAATGTATACTACTGCTTGCTAGGTAACAGAGTGGCCCTCATGTCAGACAACATCTTGCATTAGCTTTATGATGTCAGGTCGCTGCTGGACCAATCGTCCTTGAGGAAGCTGAGCACACAGGAGGATGAGATATCAGAAGTTATGCATTAGGCTACTATCTGTATTCAGGACTGCAAGGCAAATAGGCGGGGGGATGGTAAAGGACTCTAAACCACTTCCAAACACTGGGGCCTTTTTGAAAGTGGGATGGAGATATAAACAAAAACAGAGATGATCCTTAACAACAATCCAACTTTAGAGTCAGAGTCCAACATACAGAGTGCAGGGGAAGAGGTTAAATAAGCTTCCTTCCGTGAGAATTTCACACTATCGTTCTAAAGTGAGGTAGTGCTTTTTAGCCTCAAAGGCAGCAATTTCCTCGAATGGAACATTGCAAGCACCAGGATCTAAAGCAGGCTTTAGTAGCATTGGAAGCAGTCAGTCTATTATAAACTATCAGGACCAACACAATGTGATCCATATTACTTCAATCTTGACACAAATTCTATTCAGGCACAGGCTCCGCCTATAAGGTAGTGAGGACATTCTGATGCTGTGAACGTCTTTTCAATGCCTAAAAGGAATGATTGCGATTTTTGCTTACCGTATAAATTGGTAAAATGATGCCGTATGCCGGAAGACTTTTTTTTTTTTTTCTTCAGTCTCGGCACTGCAGAGAAACTCTGTTGTGAAACACTGCCACTGGTGGTCATTCAGTATAATCTGCAGATGGAAAAGTCCACTGTTAGCACATTTACTATAAGAAATACAAAAATCTGGTTTATTTTAGGGTAAATAGATCAATACTGTGGAGTCTGTAGAATTGTGAAAATCAACAGCTCATTAGAAAATCAAATCTCAATTTGTGTTATTAACCTCCTATACTTCTCGGAATCCTATGCCTCATGTGCTAACACTCTCTAAACAACTGTAGCACATACATTAGGACATAGATAAATAGATATTTTTCCAGCCAAGTGGCAGTGTGCCCTTCTCACTGCATTTGTTTTACGATAGGGTACACCAGTAGCAATTAAGCCAGCTGATCAGTTGAGAGAGGAAGGGTTATGCTACAGTTAATGGGAATAATAAAAACTATGAATAGCATAATTACCATCTTCATTTTAGCCAATTCCTACCAGTTCAGCAATAGTGATGTTGTAACTTTTTATGCTTAAAACTTACCATCATACACAATTAGAAAGCTCAAAAAATGCCCTAATGTCTTTCATCTTACATCTTAGTTTTCAGTTTGGCATCCTGTCTACCCTGCTACTCATTTCATTACCAAGATAAATGTATACTACTGCTTGCTAGGTAACAGAGTGGCCCTCATGTCAGACAACATCTTGCTTTAGCTTTATGATGTCAGCTTGCTAGGCAACAGAGTGGCCCCCATGTCAGACAACATCTTGCATTAGCTTTATGATGTCAGGTCGCTGCTGGACCAATCGTCCTTGAGGAAGCTGAGCACACAGGAGGATGAGATATCAGAAGTTATGCATTAGGCTACTATCTGTATTCAGGACTGCAAGGCAAATAGGCGGGGGGATGGTAAAGGACTCTAAACCACTTCCAAACACTGGGGCCTTTTTGAAAGTGGGATGGAGATATAAACAAAAACAGAGATGATCCTTAACAACAATCCAACTTGAGAGTCAGAGTCCAACATACAGAGTGCAGGGGAAGAGGTTAAATAAGCTTCCTTCCGTGAGAATTTCACACTATCGTTCTAAAGTGAGGTAGTGCTTTTTAGCCTCAAAGGCAGCAATTTCCTCGAATGGAACATTGCAAGCACCAGGATCTAAAGCAGGCTTTAGTAGCATTGGAAGCAGTCAGTCTATTATAAACTATCAGGACCAACACAATGTGATCCATATTACTTCAATCTTGACACAAATTCTATTCAGGCACAGGCTCCGCCTATAAGGTAGTGAGGACATTCTGATGCTGTGAACGTCTTTTCAATGCCTAAAAGGAATGATTGCAATTTTTGCTTACCGTATAAATTGGTAAAATGATGCCGTATGCCGGAAGACTTTTTTTTTTTTCTTCAGTCTCGGCACTGCAGAGAAACTCTGTTGTGAAACACTGCCACTGGTGGTCATTCAGTATAATCTGCAGATGGAAAAGTCCACTGTTAGCACATTTACTATAAGAAATACAAAAATCTGGTTTATTTTAGGGTAAATAGATCAATACTGTGGAGTCTGTAGAATTGTGAAAATCAACAGCTCATTAGAAAATCACATCTCAATTTGTGTTATTAACCTCCTATACTTCTCGGAATCCTATGCCTCATGTGCTAACACTCTCTAAACAACTGTAGCACATACATTAGGACATAGATAAATAGATATTTTTCCAGCCAAGTGGCAGTGTGCCCTTCTCACTGCATTTGTTTTACGATAGGGTACACCAGTAGCAATTAAGCCAGCTGATCAGTTGAGAGAGGAAGGGTTATGCTACAGTTAATGGGAATAATAAAAACTATGAATAGCATAATTACCATCTTCATTTTAGCCAATTCCTACCAGTTCAGCAATAGTGATGTTGTAACTTTTTATGCTTAAAACTTACCATCATACACAATTAGAAAGCTCAAAAAATGCCCTAATGTCTTTCATCTTACATCTTAGTTTTCAGTTTGGCATCCTGTCTACCCTGCTACTCATTTCATTACCAAGATAAATGTATACTACTGCTTGCTAGGTAACAGAGTGGCCCTCATGTCAGACAACATCTTGCATTAGCTTTATGATGTCAGGTCGCTGCTGGACCAATCGTCCTTGAGGAAGCTGAGCACACAGGAGGATGAGATATCAGAAGTTATGCATTAGGCTACTATCTGTATTCAGGACTGCAAGGCAAATAGGCGGGGGGATGGTAAAGGACTCTAAACCACTTCCAAACACTGGGGCCTTTTTGAAAGTGGGATGGAGATATAAACAAAAACAGAGATGATCCTTAACAACAATCCAACTTGAGAGTCAGAGTCCAACATACAGAGTGCAGGGGAAGAGGTTAAATAAGCTTCCTTCCGTGAGAATTTCACACTATCGTTCTAAAGTGAGGTAGTGCTTTTTAGCCTCAAAGGCAGCAATTTCCTCGAATGGAACATTGCAAGCACCAGGATCTAAAGCAGGCTTTAGTAGCATTGGAAGCAGTCAGTCTATTATAAACTATCAGGACCAACACAATGTGATCCATATTACTTCAATCTTGACACAAATTCTATTCAGGCACAGGCTCCGCCTATAAGGTAGTGAGGACATTCTGATGCTGTGAACGTCTTTTCAATGCCTAAAAGGAATGATTGCGATTTTTGCTTACCGTATAAATTGGTAAAATGATGCCGTATGCCGGAAGACTTTTTTTTTTTTTTCTTCAGTCTCGGCACTGCAGAGAAACTCTGTTGTGAAACACTGCCACTGGTGGTCATTCAGTATAATCTGCAGATGGAAAAGTCCACTGTTAGCACATTTACTATAAGAAATACAAAAATCTGGTTTATTTTAGGGTAAATAGATCAATACTGTGGAGTCTGTAGAATTGTGAAAATCAACAGCTCATTAGAAAATCAAATCTCAATTTGTGTTATTAACCTCCTATACTTCTCGGAATCCTATGCCTCATGTGCTAACACTCTCTAAACAACTGTAGCACATACATAAGGACATAGATAAATAGATATTTTTCCAGCCAAGTGGCAGTGTGCCCTTCTCACTGCATTTGTTTTACGATAGGGTACACCAGTAGCAATTAAGCCAGCTGATCAGTTGAGAGAGGAAGGGTTATGCTACAGTTAATGGGAATAATAAAAACTATGAATAGCATAATTACCATCTTCATTTTAGCCAATTCCTACCAGTTCAGCAATAGTGATGTTGTAACTTTTTATGCTTAAAACTTACCATCATACACAATTAGAAAGCTCAAAAAATGCCCTAATGTCTTTCATCTTACATCTTAGTTTTCAGTTTGGCATCCTGTCTACCCTGCTACTCATTTCATTACCAAGATAAATGTATACTACTGCTTGCTAGGTAACAGAGTGGCCCTCATGTCAGACAACATCTTGCATTAGCTTTATGATGTCAGGTCGCTGCTGGACCAATCGTCCTTGAGGAAGCTGAGCACACAGGAGGATGAGATATCAGAAGTTATGCATTAGGCTACTATCTGTATTCAGGACTGCAAGGCAAATAGGCGGGGGGATGGTAAAGGACTCTAAACCACTTCCAAACACTGGGGCCTTTTTGAAAGTGGGATGGAGATATAAACAAAAACAGAGATGATCCTTAACAACAATCCAACTTGAGAGTCAGAGTCCAACATACAGAGTGCAGGGGAAGAGGTTAAATAAGCTTCCTTCCGTGAGAATTTCACACTATCGTTCTAAAGTGAGGTAGTGCTTTTTAGCCTCAAAGGCAGCAATTTCCTCGAATGGAACATTGCAAGCACCAGGATCTAAAGCAGGCTTTAGTAGCATTGGAAGCAGTCAGTCTATTATAAACTATCAGGACCAACACAATGTGATCCATATTACTTCAATCTTGACACAAATTCTATTCAGGCACAGGCTCCGCCTATAAGGTAGTGAGGACATTCTGATGCTGTGAACGTCTTTTCAATGCCTAAAAGGAATGATTGCGATTTTTGCTTACCGTATAAATTGGTAAAATGATGCCGTATGCCGGAAGACTTTTTTTTTTTCTTCAGTCTCGGCACTGCAGAGAAACTCTGTTGTGAAACACTGCCACTGGTGGTCATTCAGTATAATCTGCAGATGGAAAAGTCCACTGTTAGCACATTTACTATAAGAAATACAAAAATCTGGTTTATTTTAGGGTAAATAGATCAATACTGTGGAGTCTGTAGAATTGTGAAAATCAACAGCTCATTAGAAAATCAAATCTCAATTTGTGTTATTAACCTCCTATACTTCTCGGAATCCTATGCCTCATGTGCTAACACTCTCTAAACAACTGTAGCACATACATTAGGACATAGATAAATAGATATTTTTCCAGCCAAGTGGCAGTGTGCCCTTCTCACTGCATTTGTTTTACGATAGGGTACACCAGTAGCAATTAAGCCAGCTGATCAGTTGAGAGAGGAAGGGTTATGCTACAGTTAATGGGAATAATAAAAACTATGAATAGTATAATTACCATCTTCATTTTAGCCAATTCCTACCAGTTCAGCAATAGTGATGTTGTAACTTTTTATGCTTAAAACTTACCATCATACACAATTAGAAAGCTCAAAAAATGCCCTAATGTCTTTCATCTTACATCTTAGTTTTCAGTTTGGCATCCTGTCTACCCTGCTACTCATTTCATTACCAAGATAAATGTATACTACTGCTTGCTAGGTAACAGAGTGGCCCTCATGTCAGACAACATCTTGCATTAGCTTTATGATGTCAGGTCGCTGCTGGACCAATCGTCCTTGAGGAAGCTGAGCACACAGGAGGATGAGATATCAGAAGTTATGCATTAGGCTACTATCTGTATTCAGGACTGCAAGGCAAATAGGCGGGGGGATGGTAAAGGACTCTAAACCACTTCCAAACACTGGGGCCTTTTTGAAAGTGGGATGGAGATATAAACAAAAACAGAGATGATCCTTAACAACAATCCAACTTGAGAGTCAGAGTCCAACATACAGAGTGCAGGGGAAGAGGTTAAATAAGCTTCCTTCCGTGAGAATTTCACACTATCGTTCTAAAGTGAGGTAGTGCTTTTTAGCCTCAAAGGCAGCAATTTCCTCGAATGGAACATTGCAAGCACCAGGATCTAAAGCAGGCTTTAGTAGCATTGGAAGCAGTCAGTCTATTATAAACTATCAGGACCAACACAATGTGATCCATATTACTTCAATCTTGACACAAATTCTATTCAGGCACAGGCTCCGCCTATAAGGTAGTGAGGACATTCTGATGCTGTGAACGTCTTTTCAATGCCTAAAAGGAATGATTGCGATTTTTGCTTACCGTATAAATTGGTAAAATGATGCCGTATGCCGGAAGACTTTTTTTTTTTTTCTTCAGTCTCGGCACTGCAGAGAAACTCTGTTGTGAAACACTGCCACTGGTGGTCATTCAGTATAATCTGCAGATGGAAAAGTCCACTGTTAGCACATTTACTATAAGAAATACAAAAATCTGGTTTATTTTAGGGTAAATAGATCAATACTGTGGAGTCTGTAGAATTGTGAAAATCAACAGCTCATTAGAAAATCAAATCTCAATTTGTGTTATTAACCTCCTATACTTCTCGGAATCCTATGCCTCATATGCTAACACTCTCTAAACAACTGTAGCACATACATTAGGACATAGATAAATAGATATTTTTCCAGCCAAGTGGCAGTGTGCCCTTCTCACTGCATTTGTTTTACGATAGAGTACACCAGTAGCAATTAAGCCAGCTGATCAGTTGAGAGAGGAAGGGTTATGCTACAGTTAATGGGAATAATAAAAACTATGAATAGCATAATTACCATCTTCATTTTAGCCAATTCCTACCAGTTCAGCAATAGTGATGTTGTAACTTTTTATGCTTAAAACTTACCATCATACACAATTAGAAAGCTCAAAAAATGCCCTAATGTCTTTCATCTTACATCTTAGTTTTCAGTTTGGCATCCTGTCTACCCTGCTACTCATTTCATTACCAAGATAAATGTATACTACTGCTTGCTAGGTAACAGAGTGGCCCTCATGTCAGACAACATCTTGCTTTAGCTTTATGATGTCAGCTTGCTAGGCAACAGAGTGGCCCTCATGTCAGACAACATCTTGCATTAGCTTTATGATGTCAGGTCGCTGCTGGACCAATCGTCCTTGAGGAAGCTGAGCACACAGGAGGATGAGATATCAGAAGTTATGCATTAGGCTACTATCTGTATTCAGGACTGCAAGGCAAATAGGCGGGGGGATGGTAAAGGACTCTAAACCACTTCCAAACACTGGGGCCTTTTTGAAAGTGGGATGGAGATATAAACAAAAACAGAGATGATCCTTAACAACAATCCAACTTGAGAGTCAGAGTCCAACATACAGAGTGCAGGGGAAGAGGTTAAATAAGCTTCCTTCCGTGAGAATTTCACACTATCGTTCTAAAGTGAGGTAGTGCTTTTTAGCCTCAAAGGCAGCAATTTCCTCGAATGGAACATTGCAAGCACCAGGATCTAAAGCAGGCTTTAGTAGCATTGGAAGCAGTCAGTCTATTATAAACTATCAGGACCAACACAATGTGATCCATATTACTTCAATCTTGACACAAATTCTATTCAGGCACAGGCTCCGCCTATAAGGTAGTGAGGACATTCTGATGCTGTGAACGTCTTTTCAATGCCTAAAAGGAATGATTGCGATTTTTGCTTACCGTATAAATTGGTAAAATGATGCCGTATGCCGGAAGACATTTTTTTTTTTTTCTTCAGTCTCGGCACTGCAGAGAAACTCTGTTGTGAAACACTGCCACTGGTGGTCATTCAGTATAATCTGCAGATGGAAAAGTCCACTGTTAGCACATTTACTATAAGAAATACAAAAATCTGGTTTATTTTAGGGTAAATAGATCAATACTGTGGAGTCTGTAGAATTGTGAAAATCAACAGCTCATTAGAAAATCAAATCTCAATTTGTGTTATTAACCTCCTATACTTCTCGGAATCCTATGCCTCATGTGCTAACACTCTCTAAACAACTGTAGCACATACATAAGGACATAGATAAATAGATATTTTTCCAGCCAAGTGGCAGTGTGCCCTTCTCACTGCATTTGTTTTACGATAGGGTACACCAGTAGCAATTAAGCCAGCTGATCAGTTGAGAGAGGAAGGGTTATGCTACAGTTAATGGGAATAATAAAAACTATGAATAGCATAATTACCATCTTCATTTTAGCCAATTCCTACCAGTTCAGCAATAGTGATGTTGTAACTTTTTATGCTTAAAACTTACCATCATACACAATTAGAAAGCTCAAAAAATGCCCTAATGTCTTTCATCTTACATCTTAGTTTTCAGTTTGGCATCCTGTCTACCCTGCTACTCATTTCATTACCAAGATAAATGTATACTACTGCTTGCTAGGTAACAGAGTGGCCCTCATGTCAGACAACATCTTGCATTAGCTTTATGATGTCAGGTCGCTGCTGGACCAATCGTCCTTGAGGAAGCTGAGCACACAGGAGGATGAGATATCAGAAGTTATGCATTAGGCTACTATCTGTATTCAGGACTGCAAGGCAAATAGGCGGGGGGATGGTAAAGGACTCTAAACCACTTCCAAACACTGGGGCCTTTTTGAAAGTGGGATGGAGATATAAACAAAAACAGAGATGATCCTTAACAACAATCCAACTTGAGAGTCAGAGTCCAACATACAGAGTGCAGGGGAAGAGGTTAAATAAGCTTCCTTCCGTGAGAATTTCACACTATCGTTCTAAAGTGAGGTAGTGCTTTTTAGCCTCAAAGGCAGCAATTTCCTCGAATGGAACATTGCAAGCACCAGGATCTAAAGCAGGCTTTAGTAGCATTGGAAGCAGTCAGTCTATTATAAACTATCAGGACCAACACAATGTGATCCATATTACTTCAATCTTGACACAAATTCTATTCAGGCACAGGCTCCGCCTATAAGGTAGTGAGGACATTCTGATGCTGTGAACGTCTTTTCAATGCCTAAAAGGAATGATTGCGATTTTTGCTTACCGTATAAATTGGTAAAATGATGCCGTATGCCGGAAGACTTTTTTTTTTTCTTCAGTCTCGGCACTGCAGAGAAACTCTGTTGTGAAACACTGCCACTGGTGGTCATTCAGTATAATCTGCAGATGGAAAAGTCCACTGTTAGCACATTTACTATAAGAAATACAAAAATCTGGTTTATTTTAGGGTAAATAGATCAATACTGTGGAGTCTGTAGAATTGTGAAAATCAACAGCTCATTAGAAAATCAAATCTCAATTTGTGTTATTAACCTCCTATACTTCTCGGAATCCTATGCCTCATGTGCTAACACTCTCTAAACAACTGTAGCACATACATTAGGACATAGATAAATAGATATTTTTCCAGCCAAGTGGCAGTGTGCCCTTCTCACTGCATTTGTTTTACGATAGGGTACACCAGTAGCAATTAAGCCAGCTGATCAGTTGAGAGAGGAAGGGTTATGCTACAGTTAATGGGAATAATAAAAACTATGAATAGCATAATTACCATCTTCATTTTAGCCAATTCCTACCAGTTCAGCAATAGTGATGTTGTAACTTTTTATGCTTAAAACTTACCATCATACACAATTAGAAAGCTCAAAAAATGCCCTAATGTCTTTCATCTTACATCTTAGTTTTCAGTTTGGCATCCTGTCTACCCTGCTACTCATTTCATTACCAAGATAAATGTATACTACTGCTTGCTAGGTAACAGAGTGGCCCTCATGTCAGACAACATCTTGCATTAGCTTTATGATGTCAGGTCGCTGCTGGACCAATCGTCCTTGAGGAAGCTGAGCACACAGGAGGATGAGATATCAGAAGTTATGCATTAGGCTACTATCTGTATTCAGGACTGCAAGGCAAATAGGCGGGGGGATGGTAAAGGACTCTAAACCACTTCCAAACACTGGGGCCTTTTTGAAAGTGGGATGGAGATATAAACAAAAACAGAGATGATCCTTAACAACAATCCAACTTGAGAGTCAGAGTCCAACATACAGAGTGCAGGGGAAGAGGTTAAATAAGCTTCCTTCCGTGAGAATTTCACACTATCGTTCTAAAGTGAGGTAGTGCTTTTTAGCCTCAAAGGCAGCAATTTCCTCGAATGGAACATTGCAAGCACCAGGATCTAAAGCAGGCTTTAGTAGCATTGGAAGCAGTCAGTCTATTATAAACTATCAGGACCAACACAATGTGATCCATATTACTTCAATCTTGACACAAATTCTATTCAGGCACAGGCTCCGCCTATAAGGTAGTGAGGACATTCTGATGCTGTGAACGTCTTTTCAATGCCTAAAAGGAATGATTGCGATTTTTGCTTACCGTATAAATTGGTAAAATGATGCCGTATGCCGGAAGACTTTTTTTTTTTTTCTTCAGTCTCGGCACTGCAGAGAAACTCTGTTGTGAAACACTGCCACTGGTGGTCATTCAGTATAATCTGCAGATGGAAAAGTCCACTGTTAGCACATTTACTATAAGAAATACAAAAATCTGGTTTATTTTAGGGTAAATAGATCAATACTGTGGAGTCTGTAGAATTGTGAAAATCAACAGCTCATTAGAAAATCAAATCTCAATTTGTGTTATTAACCTCCTATACTTCTCGGAATCCTATGCCTCATGTGCTAACACTCTCTAAACAACTGTAGCACATACATTAGGACATAGATAAATAGATATTTTTCCAGCCAAGTGGCAGTGTGCCCTTCTCACTGCATTTGTTTTACGATAGGGTACACCAGTAGCAATTAAGCCAGCTGATCAGTTGAGAGAGGAAGGGTTATGCTACAGTTAATGGGAATAATAAAAACTATGAATAGCATAATTACCATCTTCATTTTAGCCAATTCCTACCAGTTCAGCAATAGTGATGTTGTAACTTTTTATGCTTAAAACTTACCATCATACACAATTAGAAAGCTCAAAAAATGCCCTAATGTCTTTCATCTTACATCTTAGTTTTCAGTTTGGCATCCTGTCTACCCTGCTACTCATTTCATTACCAAGATAAATGTATACTACTGCTTGCTAGGTAACAGAGTGGCCCTCATGTCAGACAACATCTTGCTTTAGCTTTATGATGTCAGCTTGCTAGGCAACAGAGTGGCCCTCATGTCAGACAACATCTTGCATTAGCTTTATGATGTCAGGTCGCTGCTGGACCAATCGTCCTTGAGGAAGCTGAGCACACAGGAGGATGAGATATCAGAAGTTATGCATTAGGCTACTATCTGTATTCAGGACTGCAAGGCAAATAGGCGGGGGGATGGTAAAGGACTCTAAACCACTTCCAAACACTGGGGCCTTTTTGAAAGTGGGATGGAGATATAAACAAAAACAGAGATGATCCTTAACAACAATCCAACTTGAGAGTCAGAGTCCAACATACAGAGTGCAGGGGAAGAGGTTAAATAAGCTTCCTTCCGTGAGAATTTCACACTATCGTTCTAAAGTGAGGTAGTGCTTTTTAGCCTCAAAGGCAGCAATTTCCTCGAATGGAACATTGCAAGCACCAGGATCTAAAGCAGGCTTTAGTAGCATTGGAAGCAGTCAGTCTATTATAAACTATCAGGACCAACACAATGTGATCCATATTACTTCAATCTTGACACAAATTCTATTCAGGCACAGGCTCCGCCTATAAGGTAGTGAGGACATTCTGATGCTGTGAATGTCTTTTCAATGCCTAAAAGGAATGATTGCGATTTTTGCTTACCGTATAAATTGGTAAAATGATGCCGTATGCCGGAAGACTTTTTTTTTTTTCTTCAGTCTCGGCACTGCAGAGAAACTCTGTTGTGAAACACTGCCACTGGTGGTCATTCAGTATAATCTGCAGATGGAAAAGTCCACTGTTAGCACATTTACTATAAGAAATACAAAAATCTGGTTTATTTTAGGGTAAATAGATCAATACTGTGGAGTCTGTAGAATTGTGAAAATCAACAGCTCATTAGAAAATCAAATCTCAATTTGTGTTATTAACCTCCTATACTTCTCGGAATCCTATGCCTCATGTGCTAACACTCTCTAAACAACTGTAGCACATACATTAGGACATAGATAAATAGATATTTTTCCAGCCAAGTGGCAGTGTGCCCTTCTCACTGCATTTGTTTTACGATAGGGTACACCAGTAGCAATTAAGCCAGCTGATCAGTTGAGAGAGGAAGGGTTATGCTACAGTTAATGGGAATAATAAAAACTATGAATAGCATAATTACCATCTTCATTTTAGCCAATTCCTACCAGTTCAGCAATAGTGATGTTGTGACTTTTTATGCTTAAAACTTACCATCATACACAATTGGAAAGCTCAAAAAATGCCCTAATGTCTTTCATCTTACATCTTAGTTTTCAGTTTGGCATCCTGTCTACCCTGCTACTCATTTCATTACCAAGATAAATGTATACTACTGCTTGCTAGGTAACAGAGTGGCCCTCATGTCAGACAACATCTTGCTTTAGCTTTATGATGTCAGCTTGCTAGGCAACAGAGTGGCCCTCATGTCAGACAACATCTTGCATTAGCTTTATGATGTCAGGTCGCTGCTGGACCAATCGTCCTTGAGGAAGCTGAGCACACAGGAGGATGAGATATCAGAAGTTATGCATTAGGCTACTATCTGTATTCAGGACTGCAAGGCAAATAGGTGGGGGGGATGGTAAAGGACTCTAAACCACTTCAAAGCACTGGGGCCTTTTTGAAAGTGGGATGGAGATATAAACAAAAACAGAGATGATCCTTAACAACAATCCAACTTGAGAGTCAGAGTCCAACATACAGAGTGCAGGGGAAGAGGTTAAATAAGCTTCCTTCCGTGAGAATTTCACACTATCGTTCTAAAGTGAGGTAGTGCTTTTTAGCCTCAAAGGCAGCAATTTCCTCGAATGGAACATTGCAAGCACCAGGATCTAAAGCAGGCTTTAGTAGCATTGGAAGCAGTCAGTCTATTATAAACTATCAGGACCAACACAATGTGATCCATATTACTTCAATCTTGACACAAATTCTATTCAGGCACAGGCTCCGCCTATAAGGTAGTGAGGACATTCTGATGCTGTGAACGTCTTTTCAATGCCTAAAAGGAATGATTGCAATTTTTGCTTACCGTATAAATTGGTAAAATGATGCCGTATGCCGGAAGACTTTTTTTTTTTTCTTCAGTCTCGGCACTGCAGAGAAACTCTGTTGTGAAACACTGCCACTGGTGGTCATTCAGTATAATCTGCAGATGGAAAAGTCCACTGTTAGCACATTTACTATAAGAAATACAAAAATCTGGTTTATTTTAGGGTAAATAGATCAATACTGTGGAGTCTGTAGAATTGTGAAAATCAACAGCTCATTAGAAAATCAAATCTCAATTTGTGTTATTAACCTCCTATACTTCTCAGAATCCTATGCCTCATGTGCTAACACTCTCTAAACAACTGTAGCACATACATTAGGACATAGATAAATAGATATTTTTCCAGCCAAGTGGCAGTGTGCCCTTCTCACTGCATTTGTTTTACGATAGGGTACACCAGTAGCAATTAAGCCAGCTGATCAGTTGAGAGAGGAAGGGTTATGCTACAGTTAATGGGAATAATAAAAACTATGAATAGCATAATTACCATCTTCATTTTAGCCAATTCCTACCAGTTCAGCAATAGTGATGTTGTGACTTTTTATGCTTAAAACTTACCATCATACACAATTGGAAAGCTCAAAAAATGCCCTAATGTCTTTCATCTTACATCTTAGTTTTCAGTTTGGCATCCTGTCTACCCTGCTACTCATTTCATTACCAAGATAAATGTATACTACTGCTTGCTAGGTAACAGAGTGGCCCTCATGTCAGACAACATCTTGCTTTAGCTTTATGATGTCAGCTTGCTAGGCAACAGAGTGGCCCTCATGTCAGACAACATCTTGCATTAGCTTTATGATGTCAGGTCGCTGCTGGACCAATCGTCCTTGAGGAAGCTGAGCACACAGGAGGATGAGATATCAGAAGTTATGCATTAGGCTACTATCTGTATTCAGGACTGCAAGGCAAATAGGCGGGGGGATGGTAAAGGACTCTAAACCACTTCCAAACACTGGGGCCTTTTTGAAAGTGGGATGGAGATATAAACAAAAACAGAGATGATCCTTAACAACAATCCAACTTGAGAGTCAGAGTCCAACATACAGAGTGCAGGGGAAGAGGTTAAATAAGCTTCCTTCCGTGAGAATTTCACACTATCGTTCTAAAGTGAGGTAGTGCTTTTTAGCCTCAAAGGCAGCAATTTCCTCGAATGGAACATTGCAAGCACCAGGATCTAAAGCAGGCTTTAGTAGCATTGGAAGCAGTCAGTCTATTATAAACTATCAGGACCAACACAATGTGATCCATATTACTTCAATCTTGACACAAATTCTATTCAGGCACAGGCTCCGCCTATAAGGTAGTGAGGACATTCTGATGCTGTGAACGTCTTTTCAATGCCTAAAAGGAATGATTGCGATTTTTGCTTACCGTATAAATTGGTAAAATGATGCCGTATGCCGGAAGACTTTTTTTTTTTTTCTTCAGTCTCGGCACTGCAGAGAAACTCTGTTGTGAAACACTGCCACTGGTGGTCATTCAGTATAATCTGCAGATGGAAAAGTCCACTGTTAGCACATTTACTATAAGAAATACAAAAATCTGGTTTATTTTAGGGTAAATAGATCAATACTGTGGAGTCTGTAGAATTGTGAAAATCAACAGCTCATTAGAAAATCAAATCTCAATTTGTGTTATTAACCTCCTATACTTCTCGGAATCCTATGCCTCATGTGCTAACACTCTCTAAACAACTGTAGCACATACATTAGGACATAGATAAATAGATATTTTTCCAGCCAAGTGGCAGTGTGCCCTTCTCACTGCATTTGTTTTACGATAGGGTACACCAGTAGCAATTAAGCCAGCTGATCAGTTGAGAGAGGAAGGGTTATGCTACAGTTAATGGGAATAATAAAAACTATGAATAGCATAATTACCATCTTCATTTTAGCCAATTCCTACCAGTTCAGCAATAGTGATGTTGTAACTTTTTATGCTTAAAACTTACCATCATACACAATTAGAAAGCTCAAAAAATGCCCTAATGTCTTTCATCTTACATCTTAGTTTTCAGTTTGGCATCCTGTCTACCCTGCTACTCATTTCATTACCAAGATAAATGTATACTACTGCTTGCTAGGTAACAGAGTGGCCCTCATGTCAGACAACATCTTGCTTTAGCTTTATGATGTCAGCTTGCTAGGCAACAGAGTGGCCCTCATGTCAGACAACATCTTGCATTAGCTTTATGATGTCAGGTCGCTGCTGGACCAATCGTCCTTGAGGAAGCTGAGCACACAGGAGGATGAGATATCAGAAGTTATGCATTAGGCTACTATCTGTATTCAGGACTGCAAGGCAAATAGGCGGGGGGATGGTAAAGGACTCTAAACCACTTCCAAACACTGGGGCCTTTTTGAAAGTGGGATGGAGATATAAACAAAAACAGAGATGATCCTTAACAACAATCCAACTTGAGAGTCAGAGTCCAACATACAGAGTGCAGGGGAAGAGGTTAAATAAGCTTCCTTCCGTGAGAATTTCACACTATCGTTCTAAAGTGAGGTAGTGCTTTTTAGCCTCAAAGGCAGCAATTTCCTCGAATGGAACATTGCAAGCACCAGGATCTAAAGCAGGCTTTAGTAGCATTGGAAGCAGTCAGTCTATTATAAACTATCAGGACCAACACAATGTGATCCATATTACTTCAATCTTGACACAAATTCTATTCAGGCACAGGCTCCGCCTATAAGGTAGTGAGGACATTCTGATGCTGTGAACGTCTTTTCAATGCCTAAAAGGAATGATTGCGATTTTTGCTTACCGTATAAATTGGTAAAATGATGCCGTATGCCGGAAGACTTTTTTTTTTTTTTTCTTCAGTCTCGGCACTGCAGAGAAACTCTGTTGTGAAACACTGCCACTGGTGGTCATTCAGTATAATCTGCAGATGGAAAAGTCCACTGTTAGCACATTTACTATAAGAAATACAAAAATCTGGTTTATTTTAGGGTAAATAGATCAATACTGTGGAGTCTGTAGAATTGTGAAAATCAACAGCTCATTAGAAAATCAAATCTCAATTTGTGTTATTAACCTCCTATACTTCTCGGAATCCTATGCCTCATGTGCTAACACTCTCTAAACAACTGTAGCACATACATTAGGACATAGATAAATAGATATTTTTCCAGCCAAGTGGCAGTGTGCCCTTCTCACTGCATTTGTTTTACGATAGGGTACACCAGTAGCAATTAAGCCAGCTGATCAGTTGAGAGAGGAAGGGTTATGCTACAGTTAATGGGAATAATAAAAACTATGAATAGCATAATTACCATCTTCATTTTAGCCAATTCCTACCAGTTCAGCAATAGTGATGTTGTAACTTTTTATGCTTAAAACTTACCATCATACACAATTAGAAAGCTCAAAAAATGCCCTAATGTCTTTCATCTTACATCTTAGTTTTCAGTTTGGCATCCTGTCTACCCTGCTACTCATTTCATTACCAAGATAAATGTATACTACTGCTTGCTAGGTAACAGAGTGGCCCTCATGTCAGACAACATCTTGCTTTAGCTTTATGATGTCAGCTTGCTAGGCAACAGAGTGGCCCTCATGTCAGACAACATCTTGCATTAGCTTTATGATGTCAGGTCGCTGCTGGACCAATCGTCCTTGAGGAAGCTGAGCACACAGGAGGATGAGATATCAGAAGTTATGCATTAGGCTACTATCTGTATTCAGGACTGCAAGGCAAATAGGCGGGGGGATGGTAAAGGACTCTAAACCACTTCCAAACACTGGGGCCTTTTTGAAAGTGGGATGGAGATATAAACAAAAACAGAGATGATCCTTAACAACAATCCAACTTGAGAGTCAGAGTCCAACATACAGAGTGCAGGGGAAGAGGTTAAATAAGCTTCCTTCCGTGAGAATTTCACACTATCGTTCTAAAGTGAGGTAGTGCTTTTTAGCCTCAAAGGCAGCAATTTCCTCGAATGGAACATTGCAAGCACCAGGATCTAAAGCAGGCTTTAGTAGCATTGGAAGCAGTCAGTCTATTATAAACTATCAGGACCAACACAATGTGATCCATATTACTTCAATCTTGACACAAATTCTATTCAGGCACAGGCTCCGCCTATAAGGTAGTGAGGACATTCTGATGCTGTGAATGTCTTTTCAATGCCTAAAAGGAATGATTGCGATTTTTGCTTACCGTATAAATTGGTAAAATGATGCCGTATGCCGGAAGACTTTTTTTTTTTTCTTCAGTCTCGGCACTGCAGAGAAACTCTGTTGTGAAACACTGCCACTGGTGGTCATTCAGTATAATCTGCAGATGGAAAAGTCCACTGTTAGCACATTTACTATAAGAAATACAAAAATCTGGTTTATTTTAGGGTAAATAGATCAATACTGTGGAGTCTGTAGAATTGTGAAAATCAACAGCTCATTAGAAAATCAAATCTCAATTTGTGTTATTAACCTCCTATACTTCTCGGAATCCTATGCCTCATGTGCTAACACTCTCTAAACAACTGTAGCACATACATTAGGACATAGATAAATAGATATTTTTCCAGCCAAGTGGCAGTGTGCCCTTCTCACTGCATTTGTTTTACGATAGGGTACACCAGTAGCAATTAAGCCAGCTGATCAGTTGAGAGAGGAAGGGTTATGCTACAGTTAATGGGAATAATAAAAACTATGAATAGCATAATTACCATCTTCATTTTAGCCAATTCCTACCAGTTCAGCAATAGTGATGTTGTGACTTTTTATGCTTAAAACTTACCATCATACACAATTGGAAAGCTCAAAAAATGCCCTAATGTCTTTCATCTTACATCTTAGTTTTCAGTTTGGCATCCTGTCTACCCTGCTACTCATTTCATTACCAAGATAAATGTATACTACTGCTTGCTAGGTAACAGAGTGGCCCTCATGTCAGACAACATCTTGCTTTAGCTTTATGATGTCAGCTTGCTAGGCAACAGAGTGGCCCTCATGTCAGACAACATCTTGCATTAGCTTTATGATGTCAGGTCGCTGCTGGACCAATCGTCCTTGAGGAAGCTGAGCACACAGGAGGATGAGATATCAGAAGTTATGCATTAGGCTACTATCTGTATTCAGGACTGCAAGGCAAATAGGTGGGGGGGATGGTAAAGGACTCTAAACCACTTCAAAGCACTGGGGCCTTTTTGAAAGTGGGATGGAGATATAAACAAAAACAGAGATGATCCTTAACAACAATCCAACTTGAGAGTCAGAGTCCAACATACAGAGTGCAGGGGAAGAGGTTAAATAAGCTTCCTTCCGTGAGAATTTCACACTATCGTTCTAAAGTGAGGTAGTGCTTTTTAGCCTCAAAGGCAGCAATTTCCTCGAATGGAACATTGCAAGCACCAGGATCTAAAGCAGGCTTTAGTAGCATTGGAAGCAGTCAGTCTATTATAAACTATCAGGACCAACACAATGTGATCCATATTACTTCAATCTTGACACAAATTCTATTCAGGCACAGGCTCCGCCTATAAGGTAGTGAGGACATTCTGATGCTGTGAACGTCTTTTCAATGCCTAAAAGGAATGATTGCAATTTTTGCTTACCGTATAAATTGGTAAAATGATGCCGTATGCCGGAAGACTTTTTTTTTTTTCTTCAGTCTCGGCACTGCAGAGAAACTCTGTTGTGAAACACTGCCACTGGTGGTCATTCAGTATAATCTGCAGATGGAAAAGTCCACTGTTAGCACATTTACTATAAGAAATACAAAAATCTGGTTTATTTTAGGCTAAATAGATCAATACTGTGGAGTCTGTAGAATTGTGAAAATCAACAGCTCATTAGAAAATCAAATCTCAATTTGTGTTATTAACCTCCTATACTTCTCGGAATCCTATGCCTCATGTGCTAACACTCTCTAAACAACTGTAGCACATACATTAGGACATAGATAAATAGATATTTTTCCAGCCAAGTGGCAGTGTGCCCTTCTCACTGCATTTGTTTTACGATAGGGTACACCAGTAGCAATTAAGCCAGCTGATCAGTTGAGAGAGGAAGGGTTATGCTACAGTTAATGGGAATAATAAAAACTATGAATAGCATAATTACCATCTTCATTTTAGCCAATTCCTACCAGTTCAGCAATAGTGATGTTGTAACTTTTTATGCTTAAAACTTACCATCATACACAATTAGAAAGCTCAAAAAATGCCCTAATGTCTTTCATCTTACATCTTAGTTTTCAGTTTGGCATCCTGTATACCCTGCTACTCATTTCATTACCAAGATAAATGTATACTACTGCTTGCTAGGTAACAGAGTGGCCCTCATGTCAGACAACATCTTGCTTTAGCTTTATGATGTCAGCTTGCTAGGCAACAGAGTGGCCCTCATGTCAGACAACATCTTGCATTAGCTTTATGATGTCAGGTCGCTGCTGGACCAATCGTCCTTGAGGAAGCTGAGCACACAGGAGGATGAGATATCAGAAGTTATGCATTAGGCTACTATCTGTATTCAGGACTGCAAGGCAAATAGGCGGGGGGATGGTAAAGGACTCTAAACCACTTCCAAACACTGGGGCCTTTTTGAAAGTGGGATGGAGATATAAACAAAAACAGAGATGATCCTTAACAACAATCCAACTTTAGAGTCAGAGTCCAACATACAGAGTGCAGGGGAAGAGGTTAAATAAGCTTCCTTCCGTGAGAATTTCACACTATCGTTCTAAAGTGAGGTAGTGCTTTTTAGCCTCAAAGGCAGCAATTTCCTCGAATGGAACATTGCAAGCACCAGGATCTAAAGCAGGCTTTAGTAGCATTGGAAGCAGTCAGTCTATTATAAACTATCAGGACCAACACAATGTGATCCATATTACTTCAATCTTGACACAAATTCTATTCAGGCACAGGCTCCGCCTATAAGGTAGTGAGGACATTCTGATGCTGTGAACGTCTTTTCAATGCCTAAAAGGAATGATTGCGATTTTTGCTTACCGTATAAATTGGTAAAATGATGCCGTATGCCGGAAGACTTTTTTTTTTTCTTCAGTCTCGGCACTGCAGAGAAACTCTGTTGTGAAACACTGCCACTGGTGGTCATTCAGTATAATCTGCAGATGGAAAAGTCCACTGTTAGCACATTTACTATAAGAAATACAAAAATCTGGTTTATTTTAGGGTAAATAGATCAATACTGTGGAGTCTGTAGAATTGTGAAAATCAACAGCTCATTAGAAAATCAAATCTCAATTTGTGTTATTAACCTCCTATACTTCTCGGAATCCTATGCCTCATGTGCTAACACTCTCTAAACAACTGTAGCACATACATTAGGACATAGATAAATAGATATTTTTCCAGCCAAGTGGCAGTGTGCCCTTCTCACTGCATTTGTTTTACGATAGGGTACACCAGTAGCAATTAAGCCAGCTGATCAGTTGAGAGAGGAAGGGTTATGCTACAGTTAATGGGAATAATAAAAACTATGAATAGCATAATTACCATCTTCATTTTAGCCAATTCCTACCAGTTCAGCAATAGTGATGTTGTAACTTTTTATGCTTAAAACTTACCATCATACACAATTAGAAAGCTCAAAAAATGCCCTAATGTCTTTCATCTTACATCTTAGTTTTCAGTTTGGCATCCTGTCTACCCTGCTACTCATTTCATTACCAAGATAAATGTATACTACTGCTTGCTAGGTAACAGAGTGGCCCTCATGTCAGACAACATCTTGCTTTAGCTTTATGATGTCAGCTTGCTAGGCAACAGAGTGGCCCCCATGTCAGACAACATCTTGCATTAGCTTTATGATGTCAGGTCGCTGCTGGACCAATCGTCCTTGAGGAAGCTGAGCACACAGGAGGATGAGATATCAGAAGTTATGCATTAGGCTACTATCTGTATTCAGGACTGCAAGGCAAATAGGCGGGGGGATGGTAAAGGACTCTAAACCACTTCCAAACACTGGGGCCTTTTTGAAAGTGGGATGGAGATATAAACAAAAACAGAGATGATCCTTAACAACAATCCAACTTGAGAGTCAGAGTCCAACATACAGAGTGCAGGGGAAGAGGTTAAATAAGCTTCCTTCCGTGAGAATTTCACACTATCGTTCTAAAGTGAGGTAGTGCTTTTTAGCCTCAAAGGCAGCAATTTCCTCGAATGGAACATTGCAAGCACCAGGATCTAAAGCAGGCTTTAGTAGCATTGGAAGCAGTCAGTCTATTATAAACTATCAGGACCAACACAATGTGATCCATATTACTTCAATCTTGACACAAATTCTATTCAGGCACAGGCTCCGCCTATAAGGTAGTGAGGACATTCTGATGCTGTGAACGTCTTTTCAATGCCTAAAAGGAATGATTGCGATTTTTGCTTACCGTATAAATTGGTAAAATGATGCCGTATGCCGGAAGACTTTTTTTTTTTTTCTTCAGTCTCGGCACTGCAGAGAAACTCTGTTGTGAAACACTGCCACTGGTGGTCATTCAGTATAATCTGCAGATGGAAAAGTCCACTGTTAGCACATTTACTATAAGAAATACAAAAATCTGGTTTATTTTAGGGTAAATAGATCAATACTGTGGAGTCTGTAGAATTGTGAAAATCAACAGCTCATTAGAAAATCAAATCTCAATTTGTGTTATTAACCTCCTATACTTCTCGGAATCCTATGCCTCATGTGCTAACACTCTCTAAACAACTGTAGCACATACATTAGGACATAGATAAATAGATATTTTTCCAGCCAAGTGGCAGTGTGCCCTTCTCACTGCATTTGTTTTACGATAGGGTACACCAGTAGCAATTAAGCCAGCTGATCAGTTGAGAGAGGAAGGGTTATGCTACAGTTAATGGGAATAATAAAAACTATGAATAGCATAATTACCATCTTCATTTTAGCCAATTCCTACCAGTTCAGCAATAGTGATGTTGTAACTTTTTATGCTTAAAACTTACCATCATACACAATTAGAAAGCTCAAAAAATGCCCTAATGTCTTTCATCTTACATCTTAGTTTTCAGTTTGGCATCCTGTCTACCCTGCTACTCATTTCATTACCAAGATAAATGTATACTACTGCTTGCTAGGTAACAGAGTGGCCCTCATGTCAGACAACATCTTGCTTTAGCTTTATGATGTCAGCTTGCTAGGCAACAGAGTGGCCCTCATGTCAGACAACATCTTGCATTAGCTTTATGATGTCAGGTCGCTGCTGGACCAATCGTCCTTGAGGAAGCTGAGCACACAGGAGGATGAGATATCAGAAGTTATGCATTAGGCTACTATCTGTATTCAGGACTGCAAGGCAAATAGGCGGGGGGATGGTAAAGGACTCTAAACCACTTCCAAACACTGGGGCCTTTTTGAAAGTGGGATGGAGATATAAACAAAAACAGAGATGATCCTTAACAACAATCCAACTTGAGAGTCAGAGTCCAACATACAGAGTGCAGGGGAAGAGGTTAAATAAGCTTCCTTCCGTGAGAATTTCACACTATCGTTCTAAAGTGAGGTAGTGCTTTTTAGCCTCAAAGGCAGCAATTTCCTCGAATGGAACATTGCAAGCACCAGGATCTAAAGCAGGCTTTAGTAGCATTGGAAGCAGTCAGTCTATTATAAACTATCAGGACCAACACAATGTGATCCATATTACTTCAATCTTGACACAAATTCTATTCAGGCACAGGCTCCGCCTATAAGGTAGTGAGGACATTCTGATGCTGTGAACGTCTTTTCAATGCCTAAAAGGAATGATTGCGATTTTTGCTTACCGTATAAATTGGTAAAATGATGCCGTATGCCGGAAGACTTTTTTTTTTTTTTTCTTCAGTCTCGGCACTGCAGAGAAACTCTGTTGTGAAACACTGCCACTGGTGGTCATTCAGTATAATCTGCAGATGGAAAAGTCCACTGTTAGCACATTTACTATAAGAAATACAAAAATCTGGTTTATTTTAGGGTAAATAGATCAATACTGTGGAGTCTGTAGAATTGTGAAAATCAACAGCTCATTAGAAAATCAAATCTCAATTTGTGTTATTAACCTCCTATACTTCTCGGAATCCTATGCCTCATGTGCTAACACTCTCTAAACAACTGTAGCACATACATTAGGACATAGATAAATAGATATTTTTCCAGCCAAGTGGCAGTGTGCCCTTCTCACTGCATTTGTTTTACGATAGGGTACACCAGTAGCAATTAAGCCAGCTGATCAGTTGAGAGAGGAAGGGTTATGCTACAGTTAATGGGAATAATAAAAACTATGAATAGCATAATTACCATCTTCATTTTAGCCAATTCCTACCAGTTCAGCAATAGTGATGTTGTAACTTTTTATGCTTAAAACTTACCATCATACACAATTAGAAAGCTCAAAAAATGCCCTAATGTCTTTCATCTTACATCTTAGTTTTCAGTTTGGCATCCTGTCTACCCTGCTACTCATTTCATTACCAAGATAAATGTATACTACTGCTTGCTAGGTAACAGAGTGGCCCTCATGTCAGACAACATCTTGCTTTAGCTTTATGATGTCAGCTTGCTAGGCAACAGAGTGGCCCTCATGTCAGACAACATCTTGCATTAGCTTTATGATGTCAGGTCGCTGCTGGACCAATCGTCCTTGAGGAAGCTGAGCACACAGGAGGATGAGATATCAGAAGTTATGCATTAGGCTACTATCTGTATTCAGGACTGCAAGGCAAATAGGCGGGGGGATGGTAAAGGACTCTAAACCACTTCCAAACACTGGGGCCTTTTTGAAAGTGGGATGGAGATATAAACAAAAACAGAGATGATCCTTAACAACAATCCAACTTGAGAGTCAGAGTCCAACATACAGAGTGCAGGGGAAGAGGTTAAATAAGCTTCCTTCCGTGAGAATTTCACACTATCGTTCTAAAGTGAGGTAGTGCTTTTTAGCCTCAAAGGCAGCAATTTCCTCGAATGGAACATTGCAAGCACCAGGATCTAAAGCAGGCTTTAGTAGCATTGGAAGCAGTCAGTCTATTATAAACTATCAGGACCAACACAATGTGATCCATATTACTTCAATCTTGACACAAATTCTATTCAGGCACAGGCTCCGCCTATAAGGTAGTGAGGACATTCTGATGCTGTGAATGTCTTTTCAATGCCTAAAAGGAATGATTGCGATTTTTGCTTACCGTATAAATTGGTAAAATGATGCCGTATGCCGGAAGACTTTTTTTTTTTTCTTCAGTCTCGGCACTGCAGAGAAACTCTGTTGTGAAACACTGCCACTGGTGGTCATTCAGTATAATCTGCAGATGGAAAAGTCCACTGTTAGCACATTTACTATAAGAAATACAAAAATCTGGTTTATTTTAGGGTAAATAGATCAATACTGTGGAGTCTGTAGAATTGTGAAAATCAACAGCTCATTAGAAAATCAAATCTCAATTTGTGTTATTAACCTCCTATACTTCTCGGAATCCTATGCCTCATGTGCTAACACTCTCTAAACAACTGTAGCACATACATTAGGACATAGATAAATAGATATTTTTCCAGCCAAGTGGCAGTGTGCCCTTCTCACTGCATTTGTTTTACGATAGGGTACACCAGTAGCAATTAAGCCAGCTGATCAGTTGAGAGAGGAAGGGTTATGCTACAGTTAATGGGAATAATAAAAACTATGAATAGCATAATTACCATCTTCATTTTAGCCAATTCCTACCAGTTCAGCAATAGTGATGTTGTAACTTTTTATGCTTAAAACTTACCATCATACACAATTAGAAAGCTCAAAAAATGCCCTAATGTCTTTCATCTTACATCTTAGTTTTCAGTTTGGCATCCTGTCTACCCTGCTACTCATTTCATTACCAAGATAAATGTATACTACTGCTTGCTAGGTAACAGAGTGGCCCTCATGTCAGACAACATCTTGCTTTAGCTTTATGATGTCAGCTTGCTAGGCAACAGAGTGGCCCTCATGTCAGACAACATCTTGCATTAGCTTTATGATGTCAGGTCGCTGCTGGACCAATCGTCCTTGAGGAAGCTGAGCACACAGGAGGATGAGATATCAGAAGTTATGCATTAGGCTACTATCTGTATTCAGGACTGCAAGGCAAATAGGCGGGGGGATGGTAAAGGACTCTAAACCACTTCCAAACACTGGGGCCTTTTTGAAAGTGGGATGGAGATATAAACAAAAACAGAGATGATCCTTAACAACAATCCAACTTGAGAGTCAGAGTCCAACATACAGAGTGCAGGGGAAGAGGTTAAATAAGCTTCCTTCCGTGAGAATTTCACACTATCGTTCTAAAGTGAGGTAGTGCTTTTTAGCCTCAAAGGCAGCAATTTCCTCGAATGGAACATTGCAAGCACCAGGATCTAAAGCAGGCTTTAGTAGCATTGGAAGCAGTCAGTCTATTATAAACTATCAGGACCAACACAATGTGATCCATATTACTTCAATCTTGACACAAATTCTATTCAGGCACAGGCTCCGCCTATAAGGTAGTGAGGACATTCTGATGCTGTGAACGTCTTTTCAATGCCTAAAAGGAATGATTGCGATTTTTGCTTACCGTATAAATTGGTAAAATGATGCCGTATGCCGGAAGACTTTTTTTTTTTTTTTCTTCAGTCTCGGCACTGCAGAGAAACTCTGTTGTGAAACACTGCCACTGGTGGTCATTCAGTATAATCTGCAGATGGAAAAGTCCACTGTTAGCACATTTACTATAAGAAATACAAAAATCTGGTTTATTTTAGGGTAAATAGATCAATACTGTGGAGTCTGTAGAATTGTGAAAATCAACAGCTCATTAGAAAATCAAATCTCAATTTGTGTTATTAACCTCCTATACTTCTCGGAATCCTATGCCTCATGTGCTAACACTCTCTAAACAACTGTAGCACATACATTAGGACATAGATAAATAGATATTTTTCCAGCCAAGTGGCAGTGTGCCCTTCTCACTGCATTTGTTTTACGATAGGGTACACCAGTAGCAATTAAGCCAGCTGATCAGTTGAGAGAGGAAGGGTTATGCTACAGTTAATGGGAATAATAAAAACTATGAATAGCATAATTACCATCTTCATTTTAGCCAATTCCTACCAGTTCAGCAATAGTGATGTTGTAACTTTTTATGCTTAAAACTTACCATCATACACAATTAGAAAGCTCAAAAAATGCCCTAATGTCTTTCATCTTACATCTTAGTTTTCAGTTTGGCATCCTGTCTACCCTGCTACTCATTTCATTACCAAGATAAATGTATACTACTGCTTGCTAGGTAACAGAGTGGCCCTCATGTCAGACAACATCTTGCTTTAGCTTTATGATGTCAGCTTGCTAGGCAACAGAGTGGCCCTCATGTCAGACAACATCTTGCATTAGCTTTATGATGTCAGGTCGCTGCTGGACCAATCGTCCTTGAGGAAGCTGAGCACACAGGAGGATGAGATATCAGAAGTTATGCATTAGGCTACTATCTGTATTCAGGACTGCAAGGCAAATAGGCGGGGGGATGGTAAAGGACTCTAAACCACTTCCAAACACTGGGGCCTTTTTGAAAGTGGGATGGAGATATAAACAAAAACAGAGATGATCCTTAACAACAATCCAACTTGAGAGTCAGAGTCCAACATACAGAGTGCAGGGGAAGAGGTTAAATAAGCTTCCTTCCGTGAGAATTTCACACTATCGTTCTAAAGTGAGGTAGTGCTTTTTAGCCTCAAAGGCAGCAATTTCCTCGAATGGAACATTGCAAGCACCAGGATCTAAAGCAGGCTTTAGTAGCATTGGAAGCAGTCAGTCTATTATAAACTATCAGGACCAACACAATGTGATCCATATTACTTCAATCTTGACACAAATTCTATTCAGGCACAGGCTCCGCCTATAAGGTAGTGAGGACATTCTGATGCTGTGAACGTCTTTTCAATGCCTAAAAGGAATGATTGCGATTTTTGCTTACCGTATAAATTGGTAAAATGATGCCGTATGCCGGAAGACTTTTTTTTTTTTTTTCTTCAGTCTCGGCACTGCAGAGAAACTCTGTTGTGAAACACTGCCACTGGTGGTCATTCAGTATAATCTGCAGATGGAAAAGTCCACTGTTAGCACATTTACTATAAGAAATACAAAAATCTGGTTTATTTTAGGGTAAATAGATCAATACTGTGGAGTCTGTAGAATTGTGAAAATCAACAGCTCATTAGAAAATCAAATCTCAATTTGTGTTATTAACCTCCTATACTTCTCGGAATCCTATGCCTCATGTGCTAACACTCTCTAAACAACTGTAGCACATACATTAGGACATAGATAAATAGATATTTTTCCAGCCAAGTGGCAGTGTGCCCTTCTCACTGCATTTGTTTTACGATAGGGTACACCAGTAGCAATTAAGCCAGCTGATCAGTTGAGAGAGGAAGGGTTATGCTACAGTTAATGGGAATAATAAAAACTATGAATAGCATAATTACCATCTTCATTTTAGCCAATTCCTACCAGTTCAGCAATAGTGATGTTGTAACTTTTTATGCTTAAAACTTACCATCATACACAATTAGAAAGCTCAAAAAATGCCCTAATGTCTTTCATCTTACATCTTAGTTTTCAGTTTGGCATCCTGTCTACCCTGCTACTCATTTCATTACCAAGATAAATGTATACTACTGCTTGCTAGGTAACAGAGTGGCCCTCATGTCAGACAACATCTTGCTTTAGCTTTATGATGTCAGCTTGCTAGGCAACAGAGTGGCCCTCATGTCAGACAACATCTTGCATTAGCTTTATGATGTCAGGTCGCTGCTGGACCAATCGTCCTTGAGGAAGCTGAGCACACAGGAGGATGAGATATCAGAAGTTATGCATTAGGCTACTATCTGTATTCAGGACTGCAAGGCAAATAGGCGGGGGGATGGTAAAGGACTCTAAACCACTTCCAAACACTGGGGCCTTTTTGAAAGTGGGATGGAGATATAAACAAAAACAGAGATGATCCTTAACAACAATCCAACTTGAGAGTCAGAGTCCAACATACAGAGTGCAGGGGAAGAGGTTAAATAAGCTTCCTTCCGTGAGAATTTCACACTATCGTTCTAAAGTGAGGTAGTGCTTTTTAGCCTCAAAGGCAGCAATTTCCTCGAATGGAACATTGCAAGCACCAGGATCTAAAGCAGGCTTTAGTAGCATTGGAAGCAGTCAGTCTATTATAAACTATCAGGACCAACACAATGTGATCCATATTACTTCAATCTTGACACAAATTCTATTCAGGCACAGGCTCCGCCTATAAGGTAGTGAGGACATTCTGATGCTGTGAACGTCTTTTCAATGCCTAAAAGGAATGATTGTGATTTTTGCTTACCGTATAAATTTGTAAAATGATGCCATATGCCGGAAGACTTTTTTTTTTTTTTCTTCAGTCTCGGCACTGCAGAGAAACTCTGTTGTGAAACACTGCCACTGGTGGTCATTCAGTATAATCTGCAGATGGAAAAGTCCACTGTTAGCACATTTACTATAAGAAATACAAAAATCTGGTTTATTTTAGGGTAAATAGATCAATACTGTGGAGTCTGTAGAATTGTGAAAATCAACAGCTCATTAGAAAATCAAATCTCAATTTGTGTTATTAACCTCCTATACTTCTCGGAATCCTATGCCTCATGTGCTAACACTCTCTAAACAACTGTAGCACATACATTAGGACATAGATAAATAGATATTTTTCCAGCCAAGTGGCAGTGTGCCCTTCTCACTGCATTTGTTTTACGATAGGGTACACCAGTAGCAATTAAGCCAGCTGATCAGTTGAGAGAGGAAGGGTTATGCTACAGTTAATGGGAATAATAAAAACTATGAATAGCATAATTACCATCTTCATTTTAGCCAATTCCTACCAGTTCAGCAATAGTGATGTTGTAACTTTTTATGCTTAAAACTTACCATCATACACAATTAGAAAGCTCAAAAAATGCCCTAATGTCTTTCATCTTACATCTTAGTTTTCAGTTTGGCATCCTGTCTACCCTGCTACTCATTTCATTACCAAGATAAATGTATACTACTGCTTGCTAGGTAACAGAGTGGCCCTCATGTCAGACAACATCTTGCTTTAGCTTTATGATGTCAGCTTGCTAGGCAACAGAGTGGCCCCCATGTCAGACAACATCTTGCATTAGCTTTATGATGTCAGGTCGCTGCTGGACCAATCGTCCTTGAGGAAGCTGAGCACACAGGAGGATGAGATATCAGAAGTTATGCATTAGGCTACTATCTGTATTCAGGACTGCAAGGCAAATAGGCGGGGGGATGGTAAAGGACTCTAAACCACTTCCAAACACTGGGGCCTTTTTGAAAGTGGGATGGAGATATAAACAAAAACAGAGATGATCCTTAACAACAATCCAACTTGAGAGTCAGAGTCCAACATACAGAGTGCAGGGGAAGAGGTTAAATAAGCTTCCTTCCGTGAGAATTTCACACTATCGTTCTAAAGTGAGGTAGTGCTTTTTAGCCTCAAAGGCAGCAATTTCCTCGAATGGAACATTGCAAGCACCAGGATCTAAAGCAGGCTTTAGTAGCATTGGAAGCAGTCAGTCTATTATAAACTATCAGGACCAACACAATGTGATCCATATTACTTCAATCTTGACACAAATTCTATTCAGGCACAGGCTCCGCCTATAAGGTAGTGAGGACATTCTGATGCTGTGAACGTCTTTTCAATGCCTAAAAGGAATGATTGCAATTTTTGCTTACCGTATAAATTGGTAAAATGATGCCGTATGCCGGAAGACTTTTTTTTTTTTCTTCAGTCTCGGCACTGCAGAGAAACTCTGTTGTGAAACACTGCCACTGGTGGTCATTCAGTATAATCTGCAGATGGAAAAGTCCACTGTTAGCACATTTACTATAAGAAATACAAAAATCTGGTTTATTTTAGGGTAAATAGATCAATACTGTGGAGTCTGTAGAATTGTGAAAATCAACAGCTCATTAGAAAATCAAATCTCAATTTGTGTTATTAACCTCCTATACTTCTCAGAATCCTATGCCTCATGTGCTAACACTCTCTAAACAACTGTAGCACATACATTAGGACATAGATAAATAGATATTTTTCCAGCCAAGTGGCAGTGTGCCCTTCTCACTGCATTTGTTTTACGATAGGGTACACCAGTAGCAATTAAGCCAGCTGATCAGTTGAGAGAGGAAGGGTTATGCTACAGTTAATGGGAATAATAAAAACTATGAATAGCATAATTACCATCTTCATTTTAGCCAATTCCTACCAGTTCAGCAATAGTGATGTTGTGACTTTTTATGCTTAAAACTTACCATCATACACAATTGGAAAGCTCAAAAAATGCCCTAATGTCTTTCATCTTACATCTTAGTTTTCAGTTTGGCATCCTGTCTACCCTGCTACTCATTTCATTACCAAGATAAATGTATACTACTGCTTGCTAGGTAACAGAGTGGCCCTCATGTCAGACAACATCTTGCTTTAGCTTTATGATGTCAGCTTGCTAGGCAACAGAGTGGCCCTCATGTCAGACAACATCTTGCATTAGCTTTATGATGTCAGGTCGCTGCTGGACCAATCGTCCTTGAGGAAGCTGAGCACACAGGAGGATGAGATATCAGAAGTTATGCATTAGGCTACTATCTGTATTCAGGACTGCAAGGCAAATAGGCGGGGGGATGGTAAAGGACTCTAAACCACTTCCAAACACTGGGGCCTTTTTGAAAGTGGGATGGAGATATAAACAAAAACAGAGATGATCCTTAACAACAATCCAACTTGAGAGTCAGAGTCCAACATACAGAGTGCAGGGGAAGAGGTTAAATAAGCTTCCTTCCGTGAGAATTTCACACTATCGTTCTAAAGTGAGGTAGTGCTTTTTAGCCTCAAAGGCAGCAATTTCCTCGAATGGAACATTGCAAGCACCAGGATCTAAAGCAGGCTTTAGTAGCATTGGAAGCAGTCAGTCTATTATAAACTATCAGGACCAACACAATGTGATCCATATTACTTCAATCTTGACACAAATTCTATTCAGGCACAGGCTCCGCCTATAAGGTAGTGAGGACATTCTGATGCTGTGAACGTCTTTTCAATGCCTAAAAGGAATGATTGCGATTTTTGCTTACCGTATAAATTGGTAAAATGATGCCGTATGCCGGAAGACTTTTTTTTTTTTTCTTCAGTCTCGGCACTGCAGAGAAACTCTGTTGTGAAACACTGCCACTGGTGGTCATTCAGTATAATCTGCAGATGGAAAAGTCCACTGTTAGCACATTTACTATAAGAAATACAAAAATCTGGTTTATTTTAGGGTAAATAGATCAATACTGTGGAGTCTGTAGAATTGTGAAAATCAACAGCTCATTAGAAAATCAAATCTCAATTTGTGTTATTAACCTCCTATACTTCTCGGAATCCTATGCCTCATGTGCTAACACTCTCTAAACAACTGTAGCACATACATTAGGACATAGATAAATAGATATTTTTCCAGCCAAGTGGCAGTGTGCCCTTCTCACTGCATTTGTTTTACGATAGGGTACACCAGTAGCAATTAAGCCAGCTGATCAGTTGAGAGAGGAAGGGTTATGCTACAGTTAATGGGAATAATAAAAACTATGAATAGCATAATTACCATCTTCATTTTAGCCAATTCCTACCAGTTCAGCAATAGTGATGTTGTAACTTTTTATGCTTAAAACTTACCATCATACACAATTAGAAAGCTCAAAAAATGCCCTAATGTCTTTCATCTTACATCTTAGTTTTCAGTTTGGCATCCTGTCTACCCTGCTACTCATTTCATTACCAAGATAAATGTATACTACTGCTTGCTAGGTAACAGAGTGGCCCTCATGTCAGACAACATCTTGCTTTAGCTTTATGATGTCAGCTTGCTAGGCAACAGAGTGGCCCTCATGTCAGACAACATCTTGCATTAGCTTTATGATGTCAGGTCGCTGCTGGACCAATCGTCCTTGAGGAAGCTGAGCACACAGGAGGATGAGATATCAGAAGTTATGCATTAGGCTACTATCTGTATTCAGGACTGCAAGGCAAATAGGCGGGGGGATGGTAAAGGACTCTAAACCACTTCCAAACACTGGGGCCTTTTTGAAAGTGGGATGGAGATATAAACAAAAACAGAGATGATCCTTAACAACAATCCAACTTGAGAGTCAGAGTCCAACATACAGAGTGCAGGGGAAGAGGTTAAATAAGCTTCCTTCCGTGAGAATTTCACACTATCGTTCTAAAGTGAGGTAGTGCTTTTTAGCCTCAAAGGCAGCAATTTCCTCGAATGGAACATTGCAAGCACCAGGATCTAAAGCAGGCTTTAGTAGCATTGGAAGCAGTCAGTCTATTATAAACTATCAGGACCAACACAATGTGATCCATATTACTTCAATCTTGACACAAATTCTATTCAGGCACAGGCTCCGCCTATAAGGTAGTGAGGACATTCTGATGCTGTGAACGTCTTTTCAATGCCTAAAAGGAATGATTGCGATTTTTGCTTACCGTATAAATTGGTAAAATGATGCCGTATGCCGGAAGACTTTTTTTTTTTTTTTCTTCAGTCTCGGCACTGCAGAGAAACTCTGTTGTGAAACACTGCCACTGGTGGTCATTCAGTATAATCTGCAGATGGAAAAGTCCACTGTTAGCACATTTACTATAAGAAATACAAAAATCTGGTTTATTTTAGGGTAAATAGATCAATACTGTGGAGTCTGTAGAATTGTGAAAATCAACAGCTCATTAGAAAATCAAATCTCAATTTGTGTTATTAACCTCCTATACTTCTCGGAATCCTATGCCTCATGTGCTAACACTCTCTAAACAACTGTAGCACATACATTAGGACATAGATAAATAGATATTTTTCCAGCCAAGTGGCAGTGTGCCCTTCTCACTGCATTTGTTTTACGATAGGGTACACCAGTAGCAATTAAGCCAGCTGATCAGTTGAGAGAGGAAGGGTTATGCTACAGTTAATGGGAATAATAAAAACTATGAATAGCATAATTACCATCTTCATTTTAGCCAATTCCTACCAGTTCAGCAATAGTGATGTTGTAACTTTTTATGCTTAAAACTTACCATCATACACAATTAGAAAGCTCAAAAAATGCCCTAATGTCTTTCATCTTACATCTTAGTTTTCAGTTTGGCATCCTGTCTACCCTGCTACTCATTTCATTACCAAGATAAATGTATACTACTGCTTGCTAGGTAACAGAGTGGCCCTCATGTCAGACAACATCTTGCTTTAGCTTTATGATGTCAGCTTGCTAGGCAACAGAGTGGCCCTCATGTCAGACAACATCTTGCATTAGCTTTATGATGTCAGGTCGCTGCTGGACCAATCGTCCTTGAGGAAGCTGAGCACACAGGAGGATGAGATATCAGAAGTTATGCATTAGGCTACTATCTGTATTCAGGACTGCAAGGCAAATAGGCGGGGGGATGGTAAAGGACTCTAAACCACTTCCAAACACTGGGGCCTTTTTGAAAGTGGGATGGAGATATAAACAAAAACAGAGATGATCCTTAACAACAATCCAACTTGAGAGTCAGAGTCCAACATACAGAGTGCAGGGGAAGAGGTTAAATAAGCTTCCTTCCGTGAGAATTTCACACTATCGTTCTAAAGTGAGGTAGTGCTTTTTAGCCTCAAAGGCAGCAATTTCCTCGAATGGAACATTGCAAGCACCAGGATCTAAAGCAGGCTTTAGTAGCATTGGAAGCAGTCAGTCTATTATAAACTATCAGGACCAACACAATGTGATCCATATTACTTCAATCTTGACACAAATTCTATTCAGGCACAGGCTCCGCCTATAAGGTAGTGAGGACATTCTGATGCTGTGAATGTCTTTTCAATGCCTAAAAGGAATGATTGCGATTTTTGCTTACCGTATAAATTGGTAAAATGATGCCGTATGCCGGAAGACTTTTTTTTTTTTCTTCAGTCTCGGCACTGCAGAGAAACTCTGTTGTGAAACACTGCCACTGGTGGTCATTCAGTATAATCTGCAGATGGAAAAGTCCACTGTTAGCACATTTACTATAAGAAATACAAAAATCTGGTTTATTTTAGGGTAAATAGATCAATACTGTGGAGTCTGTAGAATTGTGAAAATCAACAGCTCATTAGAAAATCAAATCTCAATTTGTGTTATTAACCTCCTATACTTCTCGGAATCCTATGCCTCATGTGCTAACACTCTCTAAACAACTGTAGCACATACATTAGGACATAGATAAATAGATATTTTTCCAGCCAAGTGGCAGTGTGCCCTTCTCACTGCATTTGTTTTACGATAGGGTACACCAGTAGCAATTAAGCCAGCTGATCAGTTGAGAGAGGAAGGGTTATGCTACAGTTAATGGGAATAATAAAAACTATGAATAGCATAATTACCATCTTCATTTTAGCCAATTCCTACCAGTTCAGCAATAGTGATGTTGTAACTTTTTATGCTTAAAACTTACCATCATACACAATTAGAAAGCTCAAAAAATGCCCTAATGTCTTTCATCTTACATCTTAGTTTTCAGTTTGGCATCCTGTCTACCCTGCTACTCATTTCATTACCAAGATAAATGTATACTACTGCTTGCTAGGTAACAGAGTGGCCCTCATGTCAGACAACATCTTGCTTTAGCTTTATGATGTCAGCTTGCTAGGCAACAGAGTGGCCCTCATGTCAGACAACATCTTGCATTAGCTTTATGATGTCAGGTCGCTGCTGGACCAATCGTCCTTGAGGAAGCTGAGCACACAGGAGGATGAGATATCAGAAGTTATGCATTAGGCTACTATCTGTATTCAGGACTGCAAGGCAAATAGGCGGGGGGATGGTAAAGGACTCTAAACCACTTCCAAACACTGGGGCCTTTTTGAAAGTGGGATGGAGATATAAACAAAAACAGAGATGATCCTTAACAACAATCCAACTTGAGAGTCAGAGTCCAACATACAGAGTGCAGGGGAAGAGGTTAAATAAGCTTCCTTCCGTGAGAATTTCACACTATCGTTCTAAAGTGAGGTAGTGCTTTTTAGCCTCAAAGGCAGCAATTTCCTCGAATGGAACATTGCAAGCACCAGGATCTAAAGCAGGCTTTAGTAGCATTGGAAGCAGTCAGTCTATTATAAACTATCAGGACCAACACAATGTGATCCATATTACTTCAATCTTGACACAAATTCTATTCAGGCACAGGCTCCGCCTATAAGGTAGTGAGGACATTCTGATGCTGTGAACGTCTTTTCAATGCCTAAAAGGAATGATTGCGATTTTTGCTTACCGTATAAATTGGTAAAATGATGCCGTATGCCGGAAGACTTTTTTTTTTTTTTTCTTCAGTCTCGGCACTGCAGAGAAACTCTGTTGTGAAACACTGCCACTGGTGGTCATTCAGTATAATCTGCAGATGGAAAAGTCCACTGTTAGCACATTTACTATAAGAAATACAAAAATCTGGTTTATTTTAGGGTAAATAGATCAATACTGTGGAGTCTGTAGAATTGTGAAAATCAACAGCTCATTAGAAAATCAAATCTCAATTTGTGTTATTAACCTCCTATACTTCTCGGAATCCTATGCCTCATGTGCTAACACTCTCTAAACAACTGTAGCACATACATTAGGACATAGATAAATAGATATTTTTCCAGCCAAGTGGCAGTGTGCCCTTCTCACTGCATTTGTTTTACGATAGGGTACACCAGTAGCAATTAAGCCAGCTGATCAGTTGAGAGAGGAAGGGTTATGCTACAGTTAATGGGAATAATAAAAACTATGAATAGCATAATTACCATCTTCATTTTAGCCAATTCCTACCAGTTCAGCAATAGTGATGTTGTAACTTTTTATGCTTAAAACTTACCATCATACACAATTAGAAAGCTCAAAAAATGCCCTAATGTCTTTCATCTTACATCTTAGTTTTCAGTTTGGCATCCTGTCTACCCTGCTACTCATTTCATTACCAAGATAAATGTATACTACTGCTTGCTAGGTAACAGAGTGGCCCTCATGTCAGACAACATCTTGCTTTAGCTTTATGATGTCAGCTTGCTAGGCAACAGAGTGGCCCCCATGTCAGACAACATCTTGCATTAGCTTTATGATGTCAGGTCGCTGCTGGACCAATCGTCCTTGAGGAAGCTGAGCACACAGGAGGATGAGATATCAGAAGTTATGCATTAGGCTACTATCTGTATTCAGGACTGCAAGGCAAATAGGCGGGGGGATGGTAAAGGACTCTAAACCACTTCCAAACACTGGGGCCTTTTTGAAAGTGGGATGGAGATATAAACAAAAACAGAGATGATCCTTAACAACAATCCAACTTGAGAGTCAGAGTCCAACATACAGAGTGCAGGGGAAGAGGTTAAATAAGCTTCCTTCCGTGAGAATTTCACACTATCGTTCTAAAGTGAGGTAGTGCTTTTTAGCCTCAAAGGCAGCAATTTCCTCGAATGGAACATTGCAAGCACCAGGATCTAAAGCAGGCTTTAGTAGCATTGGAAGCAGTCAGTCTATTATAAACTATCAGGACCAACACAATGTGATCCATATTACTTCAATCTTGACACAAATTCTATTCAGGCACAGGCTCCGCCTATAAGGTAGTGAGGACATTCTGATGCTGTGAACGTCTTTTCAATGCCTAAAAGGAATGATTGCAATTTTTGCTTACCGTATAAATTGGTAAAATGATGCCGTATGCCGGAAGACTTTTTTTTTTTTCTTCAGTCTCGGCACTGCAGAGAAACTCTGTTGTGAAACACTGCCACTGGTGGTCATTCAGTATAATCTGCAGATGGAAAAGTCCACTGTTAGCACATTTACTATAAGAAATACAAAAATCTGGTTTATTTTAGGGTAAATAGATCAATACTGTGGAGTCTGTAGAATTGTGAAAATCAACAGCTCATTAGAAAATCAAATCTCAATTTGTGTTATTAACCTCCTATACTTCTCAGAATCCTATGCCTCATGTGCTAACACTCTCTAAACAACTGTAGCACATACATTAGGACATAGATAAATAGATATTTTTCCAGCCAAGTGGCAGTGTGCCCTTCTCACTGCATTTGTTTTACGATAGGGTACACCAGTAGCAATTAAGCCAGCTGATCAGTTGAGAGAGGAAGGGTTATGCTACAGTTAATGGGAATAATAAAAACTATGAATAGCATAATTACCATCTTCATTTTAGCCAATTCCTACCAGTTCAGCAATAGTGATGTTGTGACTTTTTATGCTTAAAACTTACCATCATACACAATTGGAAAGCTCAAAAAATGCCCTAATGTCTTTCATCTTACATCTTAGTTTTCAGTTTGGCATCCTGTCTACCCTGCTACTCATTTCATTACCAAGATAAATGTATACTACTGCTTGCTAGGTAACAGAGTGGCCCTCATGTCAGACAACATCTTGCTTTAGCTTTATGATGTCAGCTTGCTAGGCAACAGAGTGGCCCTCATGTCAGACAACATCTTGCATTAGCTTTATGATGTCAGGTCGCTGCTGGACCAATCGTCCTTGAGGAAGCTGAGCACACAGGAGGATGAGATATCAGAAGTTATGCATTAGGCTACTATCTGTATTCAGGACTGCAATTCAAATAGGCGGGGGGATGGTAAAGGACTCTAAACCACTTCCAAACACTGGGGCCTTTTTGAAAGTGGGATGGAGATATAAACAAAAACAGAGATGATCCTTAACAACAATCCAACTTGAGAGTCAGAGTCCAACATACAGAGTGCAGGGGAAGAGGTTAAATAAGCTTCCTTCCGTGAGAATTTCACACTATCGTTCTAAAGTGAGGTAGTGCTTTTTAGCCTCAAAGGCAGCAATTTCCTCGAATGGAACATTGCAAGCACCAGGATCTAAAGCAGGCTTTAGTAGCATTGGAAGCAGTCAGTCTATTATAAACTATCAGGACCAACACAATGTGATCCATATTACTTCAATCTTGACACAAATTCTATTCAGGCACAGGCTCCGCCTATAAGGTAGTGAGGACATTCTGATGCTGTGAACGTCTTTTCAATGCCTAAAAGGAATGATTGCGATTTTTGCTTACCGTATAAATTGGTAAAATGATGCCGTATGCCGGAAGACTTTTTTTTTTTTTCTTCAGTCTCGGCACTGCAGAGAAACTCTGTTGTGAAACACTGCCACTGGTGGTCATTCAGTATAATCTGCAGATGGAAAAGTCCACTGTTAGCACATTTACTATAAGAAATACAAAAATCTGGTTTATTTTAGGGTAAATAGATCAATACTGTGGAGTCTGTAGAATTGTGAAAATCAACAGCTCATTAGAAAATCAAATCTCAATTTGTGTTATTAACCTCCTATACTTCTCGGAATCCTATGCCTCATGTGCTAACACTCTCTAAACAACTGTAGCACATACATTAGGACATAGATAAATAGATATTTTTCCAGCCAAGTGGCAGTGTGCCCTTCTCACTGCATTTGTTTTACGATAGGGTACACCAGTAGCAATTAAGCCAGCTGATCAGTTGAGAGAGGAAGGGTTATGCTACAGTTAATGGGAATAATAAAAACTATGAATAGCATAATTACCATCTTCATTTTAGCCAATTCCTACCAGTTCAGCAATAGTGATGTTGTAACTTTTTATGCTTAAAACTTACCATCATACACAATTAGAAAGCTCAAAAAATGCCCTAATGTCTTTCATCTTACATCTTAGTTTTCAGTTTGGCATCCTGTCTACCCTGCTACTCATTTCATTACCAAGATAAATGTATACTACTGCTTGCTAGGTAACAGAGTGGCCCTCATGTCAGACAACATCTTGCTTTAGCTTTATGATGTCAGCTTGCTAGGCAACAGAGTGGCCCTCATGTCAGACAACATCTTGCATTAGCTTTATGATGTCAGGTCGCTGCTGGACCAATCGTCCTTGAGGAAGCTGAGCACACAGGAGGATGAGATATCAGAAGTTATGCATTAGGCTACTATCTGTATTCAGGACTGCAAGGCAAATAGGCGGGGGGATGGTAAAGGACTCTAAACCACTTCCAAACACTGGGGCCTTTTTGAAAGTGGGATGGAGATATAAACAAAAACAGAGATGATCCTTAACAACAATCCAACTTGAGAGTCAGAGTCCAACATACAGAGTGCAGGGGAAGAGGTTAAATAAGCTTCCTTCCGTGAGAATTTCACACTATCGTTCTAAAGTGAGGTAGTGCTTTTTAGCCTCAAAGGCAGCAATTTCCTCGAATGGAACATTGCAAGCACCAGGATCTAAAGCAGGCTTTAGTAGCATTGGAAGCAGTCAGTCTATTATAAACTATCAGGACCAACACAATGTGATCCATATTACTTCAATCTTGACACAAATTCTATTCAGGCACAGGCTCCGCCTATAAGGTAGTGAGGACATTCTGATGCTGTGAACGTCTTTTCAATGCCTAAAAGGAATGATTGCGATTTTTGCTTACCGTATAAATTGGTAAAATGATGCCGTATGCCGGAAGACTTTTTTTTTTTTTTTCTTCAGTCTCGGCACTGCAGAGAAACTCTGTTGTGAAACACTGCCACTGGTGGTCATTCAGTATAATCTGCAGATGGAAAAGTCCACTGTTAGCACATTTACTATAAGAAATACAAAAATCTGGTTTATTTTAGGGTAAATAGATCAATACTGTGGAGTCTGTAGAATTGTGAAAATCAACAGCTCATTAGAAAATCAAATCTCAATTTGTGTTATTAACCTCCTATACTTCTCGGAATCCTATGCCTCATGTGCTAACACTCTCTAAACAACTGTAGCACATACATTAGGACATAGATAAATAGATATTTTTCCAGCCAAGTGGCAGTGTGCCCTTCTCACTGCATTTGTTTTACGATAGGGTACACCAGTAGCAATTAAGCCAGCTGATCAGTTGAGAGAGGAAGGGTTATGCTACAGTTAATGGGAATAATAAAAACTATGAATAGCATAATTACCATCTTCATTTTAGCCAATTCCTACCAGTTCAGCAATAGTGATGTTGTAACTTTTTATGCTTAAAACTTACCATCATACACAATTAGAAAGCTCAAAAAATGCCCTAATGTCTTTCATCTTACATCTTAGTTTTCAGTTTGGCATCCTGTCTACCCTGCTACTCATTTCATTACCAAGATAAATGTATACTACTGCTTGCTAGGTAACAGAGTGGCCCTCATGTCAGACAACATCTTGCTTTAGCTTTATGATGTCAGCTTGCTAGGCAACAGAGTGGCCCTCATGTCAGACAACATCTTGCATTAGCTTTATGATGTCAGGTCGCTGCTGGACCAATCGTCCTTGAGGAAGCTGAGCACACAGGAGGATGAGATATCAGAAGTTATGCATTAGGCTACTATCTGTATTCAGGACTGCAAGGCAAATAGGCGGGGGGATGGTAAAGGACTCTAAACCACTTCCAAACACTGGGGCCTTTTTGAAAGTGGGATGGAGATATAAACAAAAACAGAGATGATCCTTAACAACAATCCAACTTGAGAGTCAGAGTCCAACATACAGAGTGCAGGGGAAGAGGTTAAATAAGCTTCCTTCCGTGAGAATTTCACACTATCGTTCTAAAGTGAGGTAGTGCTTTTTAGCCTCAAAGGCAGCAATTTCCTCGAATGGAACATTGCAAGCACCAGGATCTAAAGCAGGCTTTAGTAGCATTGGAAGCAGTCAGTCTATTATAAACTATCAGGACCAACACAATGTGATCCATATTACTTCAATCTTGACACAAATTCTATTCAGGCACAGGCTCCGCCTATAAGGTAGTGAGGACATTCTGATGCTGTGAATGTCTTTTCAATGCCTAAAAGGAATGATTGCGATTTTTGCTTACCGTATAAATTGGTAAAATGATGCCGTATGCCGGAAGACTTTTTTTTTTTTCTTCAGTCTCGGCACTGCAGAGAAACTCTGTTGTGAAACACTGCCACTGGTGGTCATTCAGTATAATCTGCAGATGGAAAAGTCCACTGTTAGCACATTTACTATAAGAAATACAAAAATCTGGTTTATTTTAGGGTAAATAGATCAATACTGTGGAGTCTGTAGAATTGTGAAAATCAACAGCTCATTAGAAAATCAAATCTCAATTTGTGTTATTAACCTCCTATACTTCTCGGAATCCTATGCCTCATGTGCTAACACTCTCTAAACAACTGTAGCACATACATTAGGACATAGATAAATAGATATTTTTCCAGCCAAGTGGCAGTGTGCCCTTCTCACTGCATTTGTTTTACGATAGGGTACACCAGTAGCAATTAAGCCAGCTGATCAGTTGAGAGAGGAAGGGTTATGCTACAGTTAATGGGAATAATAAAAACTATGAATAGCATAATTACCATCTTCATTTTAGCCAATTCCTACCAGTTCAGCAATAGTGATGTTGTAACTTTTTATGCTTAAAACTTACCATCATACACAATTAGAAAGCTCAAAAAATGCCCTAATGTCTTTCATCTTACATCTTAGTTTTCAGTTTGGCATCCTGTCTACCCTGCTACTCATTTCATTACCAAGATAAATGTATACTACTGCTTGCTAGGTAACAGAGTGGCCCTCATGTCAGACAACATCTTGCTTTAGCTTTATGATGTCAGCTTGCTAGGCAACAGAGTGGCCCTCATGTCAGACAACATCTTGCATTAGCTTTATGATGTCAGGTCGCTGCTGGACCAATCGTCCTTGAGGAAGCTGAGCACACAGGAGGATGAGATATCAGAAGTTATGCATTAGGCTACTATCTGTATTCAGGACTGCAAGGCAAATAGGCGGGGGGATGGTAAAGGACTCTAAACCACTTCCAAACACTGGGGCCTTTTTGAAAGTGGGATGGAGATATAAACAAAAACAGAGATGATCCTTAACAACAATCCAACTTGAGAGTCAGAGTCCAACATACAGAGTGCAGGGGAAGAGGTTAAATAAGCTTCCTTCCGTGAGAATTTCACACTATCGTTCTAAAGTGAGGTAGTGCTTTTTAGCCTCAAAGGCAGCAATTTCCTCGAATGGAACATTGCAAGCACCAGGATCTAAAGCAGGCTTTAGTAGCATTGGAAGCAGTCAGTCTATTATAAACTATCAGGACCAACACAATGTGATCCATATTACTTCAATCTTGACACAAATTCTATTCAGGCACAGGCTCCGCCTATAAGGTAGTGAGGACATTCTGATGCTGTGAACGTCTTTTCAATGCCTAAAAGGAATGATTGCGATTTTTGCTTACCGTATAAATTGGTAAAATGATGCCGTATGCCGGAAGACTTTTTTTTTTTTTTTCTTCAGTCTCGGCACTGCAGAGAAACTCTGTTGTGAAACACTGCCACTGGTGGTCATTCAGTATAATCTGCAGATGGAAAAGTCCACTGTTAGCACATTTACTATAAGAAATACAAAAATCTGGTTTATTTTAGGGTAAATAGATCAATACTGTGGAGTCTGTAGAATTGTGAAAATCAACAGCTCATTAGAAAATCAAATCTCAATTTGTGTTATTAACCTCCTATACTTCTCGGAATCCTATGCCTCATGTGCTAACACTCTCTAAACAACTGTAGCACATACATTAGGACATAGATAAATAGATATTTTTCCAGCCAAGTGGCAGTGTGCCCTTCTCACTGCATTTGTTTTACGATAGGGTACACCAGTAGCAATTAAGCCAGCTGATCAGTTGAGAGAGGAAGGGTTATGCTACAGTTAATGGGAATAATAAAAACTATGAATAGCATAATTACCATCTTCATTTTAGCCAATTCCTACCAGTTCAGCAATAGTGATGTTGTAACTTTTTATGCTTAAAACTTACCATCATACACAATTAGAAAGCTCAAAAAATGCCCTAATGTCTTTCATCTTACATCTTAGTTTTCAGTTTGGCATCCTGTCTACCCTGCTACTCATTTCATTACCAAGATAAATGTATACTACTGCTTGCTAGGTAACAGAGTGGCCCTCATGTCAGACAACATCTTGCTTTAGCTTTATGATGTCAGCTTGCTAGGCAACAGAGTGGCCCTCATGTCAGACAACATCTTGCATTAGCTTTATGATGTCAGGTCGCTGCTGGACCAATCGTCCTTGAGGAAGCTGAGCACACAGGAGGATGAGATATCAGAAGTTATGCATTAGGCTACTATCTGTATTCAGGACTGCAAGGCAAATAGGCGGGGGGATGGTAAAGGACTCTAAACCACTTCCAAACACTGGGGCCTTTTTGAAAGTGGGATGGAGATATAAACAAAAACAGAGATGATCCTTAACAACAATCCAACTTGAGAGTCAGAGTCCAACATACAGAGTGCAGGGGAAGAGGTTAAATAAGCTTCCTTCCGTGAGAATTTCACACTATCGTTCTAAAGTGAGGTAGTGCTTTTTAGCCTCAAAGGCAGCAATTTCCTCGAATGGAACATTGCAAGCACCAGGATCTAAAGCAGGCTTTAGTAGCATTGGAAGCAGTCAGTCTATTATAAACTATCAGGACCAACACAATGTGATCCATATTACTTCAATCTTGACACAAATTCTATTCAGGCACAGGCTCCGCCTATAAGGTAGTGAGGACATTCTGATGCTGTGAATGTCTTTTCAATGCCTAAAAGGAATGATTGCGATTTTTGCTTACCGTATAAATTGGTAAAATGATGCCGTATGCCGGAAGACTTTTTTTTTTTTCTTCAGTCTCGGCACTGCAGAGAAACTCTGTTGTGAAACACTGCCACTGGTGGTCATTCAGTATAATCTGCAGATGGAAAAGTCCACTGTTAGCACATTTACTATAAGAAATACAAAAATCTGGTTTATTTTAGGGTAAATAGATCAATACTGTGGAGTCTGTAGAATTGTGAAAATCAACAGCTCATTAGAAAATCAAATCTCAATTTGTGTTATTAACCTCCTATACTTCTCGGAATCCTATGCCTCATGTGCTAACACTCTCTAAACAACTGTAGCACATACATTAGGACATAGATAAATAGATATTTTTCCAGCCAAGTGGCAGTGTGCCCTTCTCACTGCATTTGTTTTACGATAGGGTACACCAGTAGCAATTAAGCCAGCTGATCAGTTGAGAGAGGAAGGGTTATGCTACAGTTAATGGGAATAATAAAAACTATGAATAGCATAATTACCATCTTCATTTTAGCCAATTCCTACCAGTTCAGCAATAGTGATGTTGTGACTTTTTATGCTTAAAACTTACCATCATACACAATTGGAAAGCTCAAAAAATGCCCTAATGTCTTTCATCTTACATCTTAGTTTTCAGTTTGGCATCCTGTCTACCCTGCTACTCATTTCATTACCAAGATAAATGTATACTACTGCTTGCTAGGTAACAGAGTGGCCCTCATGTCAGACAACATCTTGCTTTAGCTTTATGATGTCAGCTTGCTAGGCAACAGAGTGGCCCTCATGTCAGACAACATCTTGCATTAGCTTTATGATGTCAGGTCGCTGCTGGACCAATCGTCCTTGAGGAAGCTGAGCACACAGGAGGATGAGATATCAGAAGTTATGCATTAGGCTACTATCTGTATTCAGGACTGCAAGGCAAATAGGTGGGGGGGATGGTAAAGGACTCTAAACCACTTCAAAGCACTGGGGCCTTTTTGAAAGTGGGATGGAGATATAAACAAAAACAGAGATGATCCTTAACAACAATCCAACTTGAGAGTCAGAGTCCAACATACAGAGTGCAGGGGAAGAGGTTAAATAAGCTTCCTTCCGTGAGAATTTCACACTATCGTTCTAAAGTGAGGTAGTGCTTTTTAGCCTCAAAGGCAGCAATTTCCTCGAATGGAACATTGCAAGCACCAGGATCTAAAGCAGGCTTTAGTAGCATTGGAAGCAGTCAGTCTATTATAAACTATCAGGACCAACACAATGTTATCCATATTACTTCAATCTTGACACAAATTCTATTCAGGCACAGGCTCCGCCTATAAGGTAGTGAGGACATTCTGATGCTGTGAACGTCTTTTCAATGCCTAAAAGGAATGATTGCAATTTTTGCTTACCGTATAAATTGGTAAAATGATGCCGTATGCCGGAAGACTTTTTTTTTTTTCTTCAGTCTCGGCACTGCAGAGAAACTCTGTTGTGAAACACTGCCACTGGTGGTCATTCAGTATAATCTGCAGATGGAAAAGTCCACTGTTAGCACATTTACTATAAGAAATACAAAAATCTGGTTTATTTTAGGGTAAATAATTCAATACTGTGGAGTCTGTAGAATTGTGAAAATCAACAGCTCATTAGAAAATCAAATCTCAATTTGTGTTATTAACCTCCTATACTTCTCGGAATCCTATGCCTCATGTGCTAACACGCTCTAAACAACTGTAGCACATACATTAGGACATAGATAAATAGATATTTTTCCAGCCAAGTGGCAGTGTGCCCTTCTCACTGCATTTGTTTTACGATAGGGTACACCAGTAGCAATTAAGCCAGCTGATCAGTTGAGAGAGGAAGGGTTATGCTACAGTTAATGGGAATAATAAAAACTATGAATAGCATAATTACCATCTTCATTTTAGCCAATTCCTACCAGTTCAGCAATAGTGATGTTGTAACTTTTTATGCTTAAAACTTACCATCATACACAATTAGAAAGCTCAAAAAATGCCCTAATGTCTTTCATCTTACATCTTAGTTTTCAGTTTGGCATCCTGTCTACCCTGCTACTCATTTCATTACCAAGATAAATGTATACTACTGCTTGCTAGGTAACAGAGTGGCCCTCATGTCAGACAACATCTTGCTTTAGCTTTATGATGTCAGCTTGCTAGGCAACAGAGTGGCCCCCATGTCAGACAACATCTTGCATTAGCTTTATGATGTCAGGTCGCTGCTGGACCAATCGTCCTTGAGGAAGCTGAGCACACAGGAGGATGAGATATCAGAAGTTATGCATTAGGCTACTATCTGTATTCAGGACTGCAAGGCAAATAGGCGGGGGGATGGTAAAGGACTCTAAACCACTTCCAAACACTGGGGCCTTTTTGAAAGTGGGATGGAGATATAAACAAAAACAGAGATGATCCTTAACAACAATCCAACTTGAGAGTCAGAGTCCAACATACAGAGTGCAGGGGAAGAGGTTAAATAAGCTTCCTTCCGTGAGAATTTCACACTATCGTTCTAAAGTGAGGTAGTGCTTTTTAGCCTCAAAGGCAGCAATTTCCTCGAATGGAACATTGCAAGCACCAGGATCTAAAGCAGGCTTTAGTAGCATTGGAAGCAGTCAGTCTATTATAAACTATCAGGACCAACACAATGTGATCCATATTACTTCAATCTTGACACAAATTCTATTCAGGCACAGGCTCCGCCTATAAGGTAGTGAGGACATTCTGATGCTGTGAACGTCTTTTCAATGCCTAAAAGGAATGATTGCAATTTTTGCTTACCGTATAAATTGGTAAAATGATGCCGTATGCCGGAAGACTTTTTTTTTTTTCTTCAGTCTCGGCACTGCAGAGAAACTCTGTTGTGAAACACTGCCACTGGTGGTCATTCAGTATAATCTGCAGATGGAAAAGTCCACTGTTAGCACATTTACTATAAGAAATACAAAAATCTGGTTTATTTTAGGGTAAATAGATCAATACTGTGGAGTCTGTAGAATTGTGAAAATCAACAGCTCATTAGAAAATCAAATCTCAATTTGTGTTATTAACCTCCTATACTTCTCGGAATCCTATGCCTCATGTGCTAACACTCTCTAAACAACTGTAGCACATACATTAGGACATAGATAAATAGATATTTTTCCAGCCAAGTGGCAGTGTGCCCTTCTCACTGCATTTGTTTTACGATAGGGTACACCAGTAGCAATTAAGCCAGCTGATCAGTTGAGAGAGGAAGGGTTATGCTACAGTTAATGGGAATAATAAAAACTATGAATAGCATAATTACCATCTTCATTTTAGCCAATTCCTACCAGTTCAGCAATAGTGATGTTGTAACTTTTTATGCTTAAAACTTACCATCATACACAATTAGAAAGCTCAAAAAATGCCCTAATGTCTTTCATCTTACATCTTAGTTTTCAGTTTGGCATCCTGTCTACCCTGCTACTCATTTCATTACCAAGATAAATGTATACTACTGCTTGCTAGGTAACAGAGTGGCCCTCATGTCAGACAACATCTTGCATTAGCTTTATGATGTCAGGTCGCTGCTGGACCAATCGTCCTTGAGGAAGCTGAGCACACAGGAGGATGAGATATCAGAAGTTATGCATTAGGCTACTATCTGTATTCAGGACTGCAAGGCAAATAGGCGGGGGGATGGTAAAGGACTCTAAACCACTTCCAAACACTGGGGCCTTTTTGAAAGTGGGATGGAGATATAAACAAAAACAGAGATGATCCTTAACAACAATCCAACTTTAGAGTCAGAGTCCAACATACAGAGTGCAGGGGAAGAGGTTAAATAAGCTTCCTTCCGTGAGAATTTCACACTATCGTTCTAAAGTGAGGTAGTGCTTTTTAGCCTCAAAGGCAGCAATTTCCTCGAATGGAACATTGCAAGCACCAGGATCTAAAGCAGGCTTTAGTAGCATTGGAAGCAGTCAGTCTATTATAAACTATCAGGACCAACACAATGTGATCCATATTACTTCAATCTTGACACAAATTCTATTCAGGCACAGGCTCCGCCTATAAGGTAGTGAGGACATTCTGATGCTGTGAACGTCTTTTCAATGCCTAAAAGGAATGATTGCGATTTTTGCTTACCGTATAAATTGGTAAAATGATGCCGTATGCCGGAAGACTTTTTTTTTTTTTTCTTCAGTCTCGGCACTGCAGAGAAACTCTGTTGTGAAACACTGCCACTGGTGGTCATTCAGTATAATCTGCAGATGGAAAAGTCCACTGTTAGCACATTTACTATAAGAAATACAAAAATCTGGTTTATTTTAGGGTAAATAGATCAATACTGTGGAGTCTGTAGAATTGTGAAAATCAACAGCTCATTAGAAAATCAAATCTCAATTTGTGTTATTAACCTCCTATACTTCTCGGAATCCTATGCCTCATGTGCTAACACTCTCTAAACAACTGTAGCACATACATTAGGACATAGATAAATAGATATTTTTCCAGCCAAGTGGCAGTGTGCCCTTCTCACTGCATTTGTTTTACGATAGGGTACACCAGTAGCAATTAAGCCAGCTGATCAGTTGAGAGAGGAAGGGTTATGCTACAGTTAATGGGAATAATAAAAACTATGAATAGCATAATTACCATCTTCATTTTAGCCAATTCCTACCAGTTCAGCAATAGTGATGTTGTAACTTTTTATGCTTAAAACTTACCATCATACACAATTAGAAAGCTCAAAAAATGCCCTGATGTCTTTCATCTTACATCTTAGTTTTCAGTTTGGCATCCTGTCTACCCTGCTACTCATTTCATTACCAAGATAAATGTATACTACTGCTTGCTAGGTAACAGAGTGGCCCTCATGTCAGACAACATCTTGCTTTAGCTTTATGATGTCAGCTTGCTAGGCAACAGAGTGGCCCCCATGTCAGACAACATCTTGCATTAGCTTTATGATGTCAGGTCGCTGCTGGACCAATCGTCCTTGAGGAAGCTGAGCACACAGGAGGATGAGATATCAGAAGTTATGCATTAGGCTACTATCTGTATTCAGGACTGCAAGGCAAATAGGCGGGGGGATGGTAAAGGACTCTAAACCACTTCCAAACACTGGGGCCTTTTTGAAAGTGGGATGGAGATATAAACAAAAACAGAGATGATCCTTAACAACAATCCAACTTGAGAGTCAGAGTCCAACATACAGAGTGCAGGGGAAGAGGTTAAATAAGCTTCCTTCCGTGAGAATTTCACACTATCGTTCTAAAGTGAGGTAGTGCTTTTTAGCCTCAAAGGCAGCAATTTCCTCGAATGGAACATTGCAAGCACCAGGATCTAAAGCAGGCTTTAGTAGCATTGGAAGCAGTCAGTCTATTATAAACTATCAGGACCAACACAATGTGATCCATATTACTTCAATCTTGACACAAATTCTATTCAGGCACAGGCTCCGCCTATAAGGTAGTGAGGACATTCTGATGCTGTGAACGTCTTTTCAATGCCTAAAAGGAATGATTGCAATTTTTGCTTACCGTATAAATTGGTAAAATGATGCCGTATGCCGGAAGACTTTTTTTTTTTTCTTCAGTCTCGGCACTGCAGAGAAACTCTGTTGTGAAACACTGCCACTGGTGGTCATTCAGTATAATCTGCAGATGGAAAAGTCCACTGTTAGCACATTTACTATAAGAAATACAAAAATCTGGTTTATTTTAGGGTAAATAGATCAATACTGTGGAGTCTGTAGAATTGTGAAAATCAACAGCTCATTAGAAAATCACATCTCAATTTGTGTTATTAACCTCCTATACTTCTCGGAATCCTATGCCTCATGTGCTAACACTCTCTAAACAACTGTAGCACATACATTAGGACATAGATAAATAGATATTTTTCCAGCCAAGTGGCAGTGTGCCCTTCTCACTGCATTTGTTTTACGATAGGGTACACCAGTAGCAATTAAGCCAGCTGATCAGTTGAGAGAGGAAGGGTTATGCTACAGTTAATGGGAATAATAAAAACTATGAATAGCATAATTACCATCTTCATTTTAGCCAATTCCTACCAGTTCAGCAATAGTGATGTTGTAACTTTTTATGCTTAAAACTTACCATCATACACAATTAGAAAGCTCAAAAAATGCCCTAATGTCTTTCATCTTACATCTTAGTTTTCAGTTTGGCATCCTGTCTACCCTGCTACTCATTTCATTACCAAGATAAATGTATACTACTGCTTGCTAGGTAACAGAGTGGCCCTCATGTCAGACAACATCTTGCATTAGCTTTATGATGTCAGGTCGCTGCTGGACCAATCGTCCTTGAGGAAGCTGAGCACACAGGAGGATGAGATATCAGAAGTTATGCATTAGGCTACTATCTGTATTCAGGACTGCAAGGCAAATAGGCGGGGGGATGGTAAAGGACTCTAAACCACTTCCAAACACTGGGGCCTTTTTGAAAGTGGGATGGAGATATAAACAAAAACAGAGATGATCCTTAACAACAATCCAACTTGAGAGTCAGAGTCCAACATACAGAGTGCAGGGGAAGAGGTTAAATAAGCTTCCTTCCGTGAGAATTTCACACTATCGTTCTAAAGTGAGGTAGTGCTTTTTAGCCTCAAAGGCAGCAATTTCCTCGAATGGAACATTGCAAGCACCAGGATCTAAAGCAGGCTTTAGTAGCATTGGAAGCAGTCAGTCTATTATAAACTATCAGGACCAACACAATGTGATCCATATTACTTCAATCTTGACACAAATTCTATTCAGGCACAGGCTCCGCCTATAAGGTAGTGAGGACATTCTGATGCTGTGAACGTCTTTTCAATGCCTAAAAGGAATGATTGCGATTTTTGCTTACCGTATAAATTGGTAAAATGATGCCGTATGCCGGAAGACTTTTTTTTTTTTTCTTCAGTCTCGGCACTGCAGAGAAACTCTGTTGTGAAACACTGCCACTGGTGGTCATTCAGTATAATCTGCAGATGGAAAAGTCCACTGTTAGCACATTTACTATAAGAAATACAAAAATCTGGTTTATTTTAGGGTAAATAGATCAATACTGTGGAGTCTGTAGAATTGTGAAAATCAACAGCTCATTAGAAAATCAAATCTCAATTTGTGTTATTAACCTCCTATACTTCTCGGAATCCTATGCCTCATGTGCTAACACTCTCTAAACAACTGTAGCACATACATAAGGACATAGATAAATAGATATTTTTCCAGCCAAGTGGCAGTGTGCCCTTCTCACTGCATTTGTTTTACGATAGGGTACACCAGTAGCAATTAAGCCAGCTGATCAGTTGAGAGAGGAAGGGTTATGCTACAGTTAATGGGAATAATAAAAACTATGAATAGCATAATTACCATCTTCATTTTAGCCAATTCCTACCAGTTCAGCAATAGTGATGTTGTAACTTTTTATGCTTAAAACTTACCATCATACACAATTAGAAAGCTCAAAAAATGCCCTGATGTCTTTCATCTTACATCTTAGTTTTCAGTTTGGCATCCTGTCTACCCTGCTACTCATTTCATTACCAAGATAAATGTGTACTACTGCTTGCTAGGTAACAGAGTGGCCCTCATGTCAGACAACATCTTGCATTAGCTTTATGATGTCAGGTCGCTGCTGGACCAATCGTCCTTGAGGAAGCTGAGCACACAGGAGGATGAGATATCAGAAGTTATGCATTAGGCTACTATCTGTATTCAGGACTGCAAGGCAAATAGGCGGGGGGATGGTAAAGGACTCTAAACCACTTCCAAACACTGGGGCCTTTTTGAAAGTGGGATGGAGATATAAACAAAAACAGAGATGATCCTTAACAACAATCCAACTTGAGAGTCAGAGTCCAACATACAGAGTGCAGGGGAAGAGGTTAAATAAGCTTCCTTCCGTGAGAATTTCACACTATCGTTCTAAAGTGAGGTAGTGCTTTTTAGCCTCAAAGGCAGCAATTTCCTCGAATGGAACATTGCAAGCACCAGGATCTAAAGCAGGCTTTAGTAGCATTGGAAGCAGTCAGTCTATTATAAACTATCAGGACCAACACAATGTGATCCATATTACTTCAATCTTGACACAAATTCTATTCAGGCACAGGCTCCGCCTATAAGGTAGTGAGGACATTCTGATGCTGTGAACGTCTTTTCAATGCCTAAAAGGAATGATTGCGATTTTTGCTTACCGTATAAATTGGTAAAATGATGCCGTATGCCGGAAGACTTTTTTTTTTTCTTCAGTCTCGGCACTGCAGAGAAACTCTGTTGTGAAACACTGCCACTGGTGGTCATTCAGTATAATCTGCAGATGGAAAAGTCCACTGTTAGCACATTTACTATAAGAAATACAAAAATCTGGTTTATTTTAGGGTAAATAGATCAATACTGTGGAGTCTGTAGAATTGTGAAAATCAACAGCTCATTAGAAAATCAAATCTCAATTTGTGTTATTAACCTCCTATACTTCTCGGAATCCTATGCCTCATGTGCTAACACTCTCTAAACAACTGTAGCACATACATTAGGACATAGATAAATAGATATTTTTCCAGCCAAGTGGCAGTGTGCCCTTCTCACTGCATTTGTTTTACGATAGGGTACACCAGTAGCAATTAAGCCAGCTGATCAGTTGAGAGAGGAAGGGTTATGCTACAGTTAATGGGAATAATAAAAACTATGAATAGCATAATTACCATCTTCATTTTAGCCAATTCCTACCAGTTCAGCAATAGTGATGTTGTAACTTTTTATGCTTAAAACTTACCATCATACACAATTAGAAAGCTCAAAAAATGCCCTAATGTCTTTCATCTTACATCTTAGTTTTCAGTTTGGCATCCTGTCTACCCTGCTACTCATTTCATTACCAAGATAAATGTATACTACTGCTTGCTAGGTAACAGAGTGGCCCTCATGTCAGACAACATCTTGCATTAGCTTTATGATGTCAGGTCGCTGCTGGACCAATCGTCCTTGAGGAAGCTGAGCACACAGGAGGATGAGATATCAGAAGTTATGCATTAGGCTACTATCTGTATTCAGGACTGCAAGGCAAATAGGCGGGGGGATGGTAAAGGACTCTAAACCACTTCCAAACACTGGGGCCTTTTTGAAAGTGGGATGGAGATATAAACAAAAACAGAGATGATCCTTAACAACAATCCAACTTGAGAGTCAGAGTCCAACATACAGAGTGCAGGGGAAGAGGTTAAATAAGCTTCCTTCCGTGAGAATTTCACACTATCGTTCTAAAGTGAGGTAGTGCTTTTTAGCCTCAAAGGCAGCAATTTCCTCGAATGGAACATTGCAAGCACCAGGATCTAAAGCAGGCTTTAGTAGCATTGGAAGCAGTCAGTCTATTATAAACTATCAGGACCAACACAATGTGATCCATATTACTTCAATCTTGACACAAATTCTATTCAGGCACAGGCTCCGCCTATAAGGTAGTGAGGACATTCTGATGCTGTGAACGTCTTTTCAATGCCTAAAAGGAATGATTGCGATTTTTGCTTACCGTATAAATTGGTAAAATGATGCCGTATGCCGGAAGACATTTTTTTTTTTTTCTTCAGTCTCGGCACTGCAGAGAAACTCTGTTGTGAAACACTGCCACTGGTGGTCATTCAGTATAATCTGCAGATGGAAAAGTCCACTGTTAGCACATTTACTATAAGAAATACAAAAATCTGGTTTATTTTAGGGTAAATAGATCAATACTGTGGAGTCTGTAGAATTGTGAAAATCAACAGCTCATTAGAAAATCAAATCTCAATTTGTGTTATTAACCTCCTATACTTCTCAGAATCCTATGCCTCATGTGCTAACACTCTCTAAACAACTGTAGCACATACATTAGGACATAGATAAATAGATATTTTTCCAGCCAAGTGGCAGTGTGCCCTTCTCACTGCATTTGTTTTACGATAGGGTACACCAGTAGCAATTAAGCCAGCTGATCAGTTGAGAGAGGAAGGGTTATGCTACAGTTAATGGGAATAATAAAAACTATGAATAGCATAATTACCATCTTCATTTTAGCCAATTCCTACCAGTTCAGCAATAGTGATGTTGTGACTTTTTATGCTTAAAACTTACCATCATACACAATTGGAAAGCTCAAAAAATGCCCTAATGTCTTTCATCTTACATCTTAGTTTTCAGTTTGGCATCCTGTCTACCCTGCTACTCATTTCATTACCAAGATAAATGTATACTACTGCTTGCTAGGTAACAGAGTGGCCCTCATGTCAGACAACATCTTGCTTTAGCTTTATGATGTCAGCTTGCTAGGCAACAGAGTGGCCCTCATGTCAGACAACATCTTGCATTAGCTTTATGATGTCAGGTCGCTGCTGGACCAATCGTCCTTGAGGAAGCTGAGCACACAGGAGGATGAGATATCAGAAGTTATGCATTAGGCTACTATCTGTATTCAGGACTGCAAGGCAAATAGGCGGGGGGATGGTAAAGGACTCTAAACCACTTCCAAACACTGGGGCCTTTTTGAAAGTGGGATGGAGATATAAACAAAAACAGAGATGATCCTTAACAACAATCCAACTTGAGAGTCAGAGTCCAACATACAGAGTGCAGGGGAAGAGGTTAAATAAGCTTCCTTCCGTGAGAATTTCACACTATCGTTCTAAAGTGAGGTAGTGCTTTTTAGCCTCAAAGGCAGCAATTTCCTCGAATGGAACATTGCAAGCACCAGGATCTAAAGCAGGCTTTAGTAGCATTGGAAGCAGTCAGTCTATTATAAACTATCAGGACCAACACAATGTGATCCATATTACTTCAATCTTGACACAAATTCTATTCAGGCACAGGCTCCGCCTATAAGGTAGTGAGGACATTCTGATGCTGTGAACGTCTTTTCAATGCCTAAAAGGAATGATTGCGATTTTTGCTTACCGTATAAATTGGTAAAATGATGCCGTATGCCGGAAGACTTTTTTTTTTTTTCTTCAGTCTCGGCACTGCAGAGAAACTCTGTTGTGAAACACTGCCACTGGTGGTCATTCAGTATAATCTGCAGATGGAAAAGTCCACTGTTAGCACATTTACTATAAGAAATACAAAAATCTGGTTTATTTTAGGGTAAATAGATCAATACTGTGGAGTCTGTAGAATTGTGAAAATCAACAGCTCATTAGAAAATCAAATCTCAATTTGTGTTATTAACCTCCTATACTTCTCGGAATCCTATGCCTCATGTGCTAACACTCTCTAAACAACTGTAGCACATACATTAGGACATAGATAAATAGATATTTTTCCAGCCAAGTGGCAGTGTGCCCTTCTCACTGCATTTGTTTTACGATAGGGTACACCAGTAGCAATTAAGCCAGCTGATCAGTTGAGAGAGGAAGGGTTATGCTACAGTTAATGGGAATAATAAAAACTATGAATAGCATAATTACCATCTTCATTTTAGCCAATTCCTACCAGTTCAGCAATAGTGATGTTGTAACTTTTTATGCTTAAAACTTACCATCATACACAATTAGAAAGCTCAAAAAATGCCCTAATGTCTTTCATCTTACATCTTAGTTTTCAGTTTGGCATCCTGTCTACCCTGCTACTCATTTCATTACCAAGATAAATGTATACTACTGCTTGCTAGGTAACAGAGTGGCCCTCATGTCAGACAACATCTTGCTTTAGCTTTATGATGTCAGCTTGCTAGGCAACAGAGTGGCCCTCATGTCAGACAACATCTTGCATTAGCTTTATGATGTCAGGTCGCTGCTGGACCAATCGTCCTTGAGGAAGCTGAGCACACAGGAGGATGAGATATCAGAAGTTATGCATTAGGCTACTATCTGTATTCAGGACTGCAAGGCAAATAGGCGGGGGGATGGTAAAGGACTCTAAACCACTTCCAAACACTGGGGCCTTTTTGAAAGTGGGATGGAGATATAAACAAAAACAGAGATGATCCTTAACAACAATCCAACTTGAGAGTCAGAGTCCAACATACAGAGTGCAGGGGAAGAGGTTAAATAAGCTTCCTTCCGTGAGAATTTCACACTATCGTTCTAAAGTGAGGTAGTGCTTTTTAGCCTCAAAGGCAGCAATTTCCTCGAATGGAACATTGCAAGCACCAGGATCTAAAGCAGGCTTTAGTAGCATTGGAAGCAGTCAGTCTATTATAAACTATCAGGACCAACACAATGTGATCCATATTACTTCAATCTTGACACAAATTCTATTCAGGCACAGGCTCCGCCTATAAGGTAGTGAGGACATTCTGATGCTGTGAACGTCTTTTCAATGCCTAAAAGGAATGATTGCGATTTTTGCTTACCGTATAAATTGGTAAAATGATGCCGTATGCCGGAAGACTTTTTTTTTTTTTTTCTTCAGTCTCGGCACTGCAGAGAAACTCTGTTGTGAAACACTGCCACTGGTGGTCATTCAGTATAATCTGCAGATGGAAAAGTCCACTGTTAGCACATTTACTATAAGAAATACAAAAATCTGGTTTATTTTAGGGTAAATAGATCAATACTGTGGAGTCTGTAGAATTGTGAAAATCAACAGCTCATTAGAAAATCAAATCTCAATTTGTGTTATTAACCTCCTATACTTCTCGGAATCCTATGCCTCATGTGCTAACACTCTCTAAACAACTGTAGCACATACATTAGGACATAGATAAATAGATATTTTTCCAGCCAAGTGGCAGTGTGCCCTTCTCACTGCATTTGTTTTACGATAGGGTACACCAGTAGCAATTAAGCCAGCTGATCAGTTGAGAGAGGAAGGGTTATGCTACAGTTAATGGGAATAATAAAAACTATGAATAGCATAATTACCATCTTCATTTTAGCCAATTCCTACCAGTTCAGCAATAGTGATGTTGTAACTTTTTATGCTTAAAACTTACCATCATACACAATTAGAAAGCTCAAAAAATGCCCTAATGTCTTTCATCTTACATCTTAGTTTTCAGTTTGGCATCCTGTCTACCCTGCTACTCATTTCATTACCAAGATAAATGTATACTACTGCTTGCTAGGTAACAGAGTGGCCCTCATGTCAGACAACATCTTGCTTTAGCTTTATGATGTCAGCTTGCTAGGCAACAGAGTGGCCCTCATGTCAGACAACATCTTGCATTAGCTTTATGATGTCAGGTCGCTGCTGGACCAATCGTCCTTGAGGAAGCTGAGCACACAGGAGGATGAGATATCAGAAGTTATGCATTAGGCTACTATCTGTATTCAGGACTGCAAGGCAAATAGGCGGGGGGATGGTAAAGGACTCTAAACCACTTCCAAACACTGGGGCCTTTTTGAAAGTGGGATGGAGATATAAACAAAAACAGAGATGATCCTTAACAACAATCCAACTTGAGAGTCAGAGTCCAACATACAGAGTGCAGGGGAAGAGGTTAAATAAGCTTCCTTCCGTGAGAATTTCACACTATCGTTCTAAAGTGAGGTAGTGCTTTTTAGCCTCAAAGGCAGCAATTTCCTCGAATGGAACATTGCAAGCACCAGGATCTAAAGCAGGCTTTAGTAGCATTGGAAGCAGTCAGTCTATTATAAACTATCAGGACCAACACAATGTGATCCATATTACTTCAATCTTGACACAAATTCTATTCAGGCACAGGCTCCGCCTATAAGGTAGTGAGGACATTCTGATGCTGTGAATGTCTTTTCAATGCCTAAAAGGAATGATTGCGATTTTTGCTTACCGTATAAATTGGTAAAATGATGCCGTATGCCGGAAGACTTTTTTTTTTTTCTTCAGTCTCGGCACTGCAGAGAAACTCTGTTGTGAAACACTGCCACTGGTGGTCATTCAGTATAATCTGCAGATGGAAAAGTCCACTGTTAGCACATTTACTATAAGAAATACAAAAATCTGGTTTATTTTAGGGTAAATAGATCAATACTGTGGAGTCTGTAGAATTGTGAAAATCAACAGCTCATTAGAAAATCAAATCTCAATTTGTGTTATTAACCTCCTATACTTCTCGGAATCCTATGCCTCATGTGCTAACACTCTCTAAACAACTGTAGCACATACATTAGGACATAGATAAATAGATATTTTTCCAGCCAAGTGGCAGTGTGCCCTTCTCACTGCATTTGTTTTACGATAGGGTACACCAGTAGCAATTAAGCCAGCTGATCAGTTGAGAGAGGAAGGGTTATGCTACAGTTAATGGGAATAATAAAAACTATGAATAGCATAATTACCATCTTCATTTTAGCCAATTCCTACCAGTTCAGCAATAGTGATGTTGTGACTTTTTATGCTTAAAACTTACCATCATACACAATTGGAAAGCTCAAAAAATGCCCTAATGTCTTTCATCTTACATCTTAGTTTTCAGTTTGGCATCCTGTCTACCCTGCTACTCATTTCATTACCAAGATAAATGTATACTACTGCTTGCTAGGTAACAGAGTGGCCCTCATGTCAGACAACATCTTGCTTTAGCTTTATGATGTCAGCTTGCTAGGCAACAGAGTGGCCCTCATGTCAGACAACATCTTGCATTAGCTTTATGATGTCAGGTCGCTGCTGGACCAATCGTCCTTGAGGAAGCTGAGCACACAGGAGGATGAGATATCAGAAGTTATGCATTAGGCTACTATCTGTATTCAGGACTGCAAGGCAAATAGGCGGGGGGATGGCGGGGGGATGGTAAAGGACTCTAAACCACTTCAAAACACTGGGGCCTTTTTGAAAGTGGGATGGAGATATAAACAAAAACAGAGATGATCCTTAACAACAATCCAACTTGAGAGTCAGAGTCCAACATACAGAGTGCAGGGGAAGAGGTTAAATAAGCTTCCTTCCGTGAGAATTTCACACTATCGTTCTAAAGTGAGGTAGTGCTTTTTAGCCTCAAAGGCAGCAATTTCCTCGAATGGAACATTGCAAGCACCAGGATCTAAAGCAGGCTTTAGTAGCATTGGAAGCAGTCAGTCTATTATAAACTATCAGGACCAACACAATGTGATCCATATTACTTCAATCTTGACACAAATTCTATTCAGGCACAGGCTCCGCCTATAAGGTAGTGAGGACATTCTGATGCTGTGAACGTCTTTTCAATGCCTAAAAGGAATGATTGCGATTTTTGCTTACCGTATAAATTGGTAAAATGATGCCGTATGCCGGAAGACTTTTTTTTTTTTTCTTCAGTCTCGGCACTGCAGAGAAACTCTGTTGTGAAACACTGCCACTGGTGGTCATTCAGTATAATCTGCAGATGGAAAAGTCCACTGTTAGCACATTTACTATAAGAAATACAAAAATCTGGTTTATTTTAGGGTAAATAGATCAATACTGTGGAGTCTGTAGAATTGTGAAAATCAACAGCTCATTAGAAAATCAAATCTCAATTTGTGTTATTAACCTCCTATACTTCTCGGAATCCTATGCCTCATGTGCTAACACTCTCTAAACAACTGTAGCACATACATTAGGACATAGATAAATAGATATTTTTCCAGCCAAGTGGCAGTGTGCCCTTCTCACTGCATTTGTTTTACGATAGGGTACACCAGTAGCAATTAAGCCAGCTGATCAGTTGAGAGAGGAAGGGTTATGCTACAGTTAATGGGAATAATAAAAACTATGAATAGCATAATTACCATCTTCATTTTAGCCAATTCCTACCAGTTCAGCAATAGTGATGTTGTAACTTTTTATGCTTAAAACTTACCATCATACACAATTAGAAAGCTCAAAAAATGCCCTAATGTCTTTCATCTTACATCTTAGTTTTCAGTTTGGCATCCTGTCTACCCTGCTACTCATTTCATTACCAAGATAAATGTATACTACTGCTTGCTAGGTAACAGAGTGGCCCTCATGTCAGACAACATCTTGCTTTAGCTTTATGATGTCAGCTTGCTAGGCAACAGAGTGGCCCTCATGTCAGACAACATCTTGCATTAGCTTTATGATGTCAGGTCGCTGCTGGACCAATCGTCCTTGAGGAAGCTGAGCACACAGGAGGATGAGATATCAGAAGTTATGCATTAGGCTACTATCTGTATTCAGGACTGCAAGGCAAATAGGCGGGGGGATGGTAAAGGACTCTAAACCACTTCCAAACACTGGGGCCTTTTTGAAAGTGGGATGGAGATATAAACAAAAACAGAGATGATCCTTAACAACAATCCAACTTGAGAGTCAGAGTCCAACATACAGAGTGCAGGGGAAGAGGTTAAATAAGCTTCCTTCCGTGAGAATTTCACACTATCGTTCTAAAGTGAGGTAGTGCTTTTTAGCCTCAAAGGCAGCAATTTCCTCGAATGGAACATTGCAAGCACCAGGATCTAAAGCAGGCTTTAGTAGCATTGGAAGCAGTCAGTCTATTATAAACTATCAGGACCAACACAATGTGATCCATATTACTTCAATCTTGACACAAATTCTATTCAGGCACAGGCTCCGCCTATAAGGTAGTGAGGACATTCTGATGCTGTGAATGTCTTTTCAATGCCTAAAAGGAATGATTGCGATTTTTGCTTACCGTATAAATTGGTAAAATGATGCCGTATGCCGGAAGACTTTCTTTTTTTTTCTTCAGTCTCGGCACTGCAGAGAAACTCTGTTGTGAAACACTGCCACTGGTGGTCATTCAGTATAATCTGCAGATGGAAAAGTCCACTGTTAGCACATTTACTATAAGAAATACAAAAATCTGGTTTATTTTAGGGTAAATAGATCAATACTGTGGAGTCTGTAGAATTGTGAAAATCAACAGCTCATTAGAAAATCAAATCTCAATTTGTGTTATTAACCTCCTATACTTCTCGGAATCCTATGCCTCATGTGCTAACACTCTCTAAACAACTGTAGCACATACATTAGGACATAGATAAATAGATATTTTTCCAGCCAAGTGGCAGTGTGCCCTTCTCACTGCATTTGTTTTACGATAGGGTACACCAGTAGCAATTAAGCCAGCTGATCAGTTGAGAGAGGAAGGGTTATGCTACAGTTAATGGGAATAATAAAAACTATGAATAGCATAATTACCATCTTCATTTTAGCCAATTCCTACCAGTTCAGCAATAGTGATGTTGTGACTTTTTATGCTTAAAACTTACCATCATACACAATTGGAAAGCTCAAAAAATGCCCTAATGTCTTTCATCTTACATCTTAGTTTTCAGTTTGGCATCCTGTCTACCCTGCTACTCATTTCATTACCAAGATAAATGTATACTACTGCTTGCTAGGTAACAGAGTGGCCCTCATGTCAGACAACATCTTGCTTTAGCTTTATGATGTCAGCTTGCTAGGCAACAGAGTGGCCCTCATGTCAGACAACATCTTGCATTAGCTTTATGATGTCAGGTCGCTGCTGGACCAATCGTCCTTGAGGAAGCTGAGCACACAGGAGGATGAGATATCAGAAGTTATGCATTAGGCTACTATCTGTATTCAGGACTGCAAGGCAAATAGGCGGGGGGATGGTAAAGGACTCTAAACCACTTCCAAACACTGGGGCCTTTTTGAAAGTGGGATGGAGATATAAACAAAAACAGAGATGATCCTTAACAACAATCCAACTTGAGAGTCAGAGTCCAACATACAGAGTGCAGGGGAAGAGGTTAAATAAGCTTCCTTCCGTGAGAATTTCACACTATCGTTCTAAAGTGAGGTAGTGCTTTTTAGCCTCAAAGGCAGCAATTTCCTCGAATGGAACATTGCAAGCACCAGGATCTAAAGCAGGCTTTAGTAGCATTGGAAGCAGTCAGTCTATTATAAACTATCAGGACCAACACAATGTGATCCATATTACTTCAATCTTGACACAAATTCTATTCAGGCACAGGCTCCGCCTATAAGGTAGTGAGGACATTCTGATGCTGTGAACGTCTTTTCAATGCCTAAAAGGAATGATTGCGATTTTTGCTTACCGTATAAATTGGTAAAATGATGCCGTATGCCGGAAGACTTTTTTTTTTTTTTTCTTCAGTCTCGGCACTGCAGAGAAACTCTGTTGTGAAACACTGCCACTGGTGGTCATTCAGTATAATCTGCAGATGGAAAAGTCCACTGTTAGCACATTTACTATAAGAAATACAAAAATCTGGTTTATTTTAGGGTAAATAGATCAATACTGTGGAGTCTGTAGAATTGTGAAAATCAACAGCTCATTAGAAAATCAAATCTCAATTTCTGTTATTAACCTCCTATACTTCTCGGAATCCTATGCCTCATGTGCTAACACTCTCTAAACAACTGTAGCACATACATTAGGACATAGATAAATAGATATTTTTCCAGCCAAGTGGCAGTGTGCCCTTCTCACTGCATTTGTTTTACGATAGGGTACACCAGTAGCAATTAAGCCAGCTGATCAGTTGAGAGAGGAAGGGTTATGCTACAGTTAATGGGAATAATAAAAACTATGAATAGCATAATTACCATCTTCATTTTAGCCAATTCCTACCAGTTCAGCAATAGTGATGTTGTAACTTTTTATGCTTAAAACTTACCATCATACACAATTAGAAAGCTCAAAAAATGCCCTAATGTCTTTCATCTTACATCTTAGTTTTCAGTTTGGCATCCTGTCTACCCTGCTACTCATTTCATTACCAAGATAAATGTATACTACTGCTTGCTAGGTAACAGAGTGGCCCTCATGTCAGACAACATCTTGCTTTAGCTTTATGATGTCAGCTTGCTAGGCAACAGAGTGGCCCTCATGTCAGACAACATCTTGCATTAGCTTTATGATGTCAGGTCGCTGCTGGACCAATCGTCCTTGAGGAAGCTGAGCACACAGGAGGATGAGATATCAGAAGTTATGCATTAGGCTACTATCTGTATTCAGGACTGCAAGGCAAATAGGCGGGGGGATGGTAAAGGACTCTAAACCACTTCCAAACACTGGGGCCTTTTTGAAAGTGGGATGGAGATATAAACAAAAACAGCGATGATCCTTAACAACAATCCAACTTGAGAGTCAGAGTCCAACATACAGAGTGCAGGGGAAGAGGTTAAATAAGCTTCCTTCCGTGAGAATTTCACACTATCGTTCTAAAGTGAGGTAGTGCTTTTTAGCCTCAAAGGCAGCAATTTCCTCGAATGGAACATTGCAAGCACCAGGATCTAAAGCAGGCTTTAGTAGCATTGGAAGCAGTCAGTCTATTATAAACTATCAGGACCAACACAATGTGATCCATATTACTTCAATCTTGACACAAATTCTATTCAGGCACAGGCTCCGCCTATAAGGTAGTGAGGACATTCTGATGCTGTGAACGTCTTTTCAATGCCTAAAAGGAATGATTGCGATTTTTGCTTACCGTATAAATTGGTAAAATGATGCCGTATGCCGGAAGACTTTTTTTTTTTTTTTCTTCAGTCTCGGCACTGCAGAGAAACTCTGTTGTGAAACACTGCCACTGGTGGTCATTCAGTATAATCTGCAGATGGAAAAGTCCACTGTTAGCACATTTACTATAAGAAATACAAAAATCTGGTTTATTTTAGGGTAAATAGATCAATACTGTGGAGTCTGTAGAATTGTGAAAATCAACAGCTCATTAGAAAATCAAATCTCAATTTGTGTTATTAACCTCCTATACTTCTCGGAATCCTATGCCTCATGTGCTAACACTCTCTAAACAACTGTAGCACATACATTAGGACATAGATAAATAGATATTTTTCCAGCCAAGTGGCAGTGTGCCCTTCTCACTGCATTTGTTTTACGATAGGGTACACCAGTAGCAATTAAGCCAGCTGATCAGTTGAGAGAGGAAGGGTTATGCTACAGTTAATGGGAATAATAAAAACTATGAATAGCATAATTACCATCTTCATTTTAGCCAATTCCTACCAGTTCAGCAATAGTGATGTTGTAACTTTTTATGCTTAAAACTTACCATCATACACAATTAGAAAGCTCAAAAAATGCCCTAATGTCTTTCATCTTACATCTTAGTTTTCAGTTTGGCATCCTGTCTACCCTGCTACTCATTTCATTACCAAGATAAATGTATACTACTGCTTGCTAGGTAACAGAGTGGCCCTCATGTCAGACAACATCTTGCTTTAGCTTTATGATGTCAGCTTGCTAGGCAACAGAGTGGCCCTCATGTCAGACAACATCTTGCATTAGCTTTATGATGTCAGGTCGCTGCTGGACCAATCGTCCTTGAGGAAGCTGAGCACACAGGAGGATGAGATATCAGAAGTTATGCATTAGGCTACTATCTGTATTCAGGACTGCAAGGCAAATAGGCGGGGGGATGGTAAAGGACTCTAAACCACTTCCAAACACTGGGGCCTTTTTGAAAGTGGGATGGAGATATAAACAAAAACAGAGATGATCCTTAACAACAATCCAACTTGAGAGTCAGAGTCCAACATACAGAGTGCAGGGGAAGAGGTTAAATAAGCTTCCTTCCGTGAGAATTTCACACTATCGTTCTAAAGTGAGGTAGTGCTTTTTAGCCTCAAAGGCAGCAATTTCCTCGAATGGAACATTGCAAGCACCAGGATCTAAAGCAGGCTTTAGTAGCATTGGAAGCAGTCAGTCTATTATAAACTATCAGGACCAACACAATGTGATCCATATTACTTCAATCTTGACACAAATTCTATTCAGGCACAGGCTCCGCCTATAAGGTAGTGAGGACATTCTGATGCTGTGAACGTCTTTTCAATGCCTAAAAGGAATGATTGCGATTTTTGCTTACCGTATAAATTGGTAAAATGATGCCGTATGCCGGAAGACTTTTTTTTTTTTTTTCTTCAGTCTCGGCACTGCAGAGAAACTCTGTTGTGAAACACTGCCACTGGTGGTCATTCAGTATAATCTGCAGATGGAAAAGTCCACTGTTAGCACATTTACTATAAGAAATACAAAAATCTGGTTTATTTTAGGGTAAATAGATCAATACTGTGGAGTCTGTAGAATTGTGAAAATCAACAGCTCATTAGAAAATCAAATCTCAATTTCTGTTATTAACCTCCTATACTTCTCGGAATCCTATGCCTCATGTGCTAACACTCTCTAAACAACTGTAGCACATACATTAGGACATAGATAAATAGATATTTTTCCAGCCAAGTGGCAGTGTGCCCTTCTCACTGCATTTGTTTTACGATAGGGTACACCAGTAGCAATTAAGCCAGCTGATCAGTTGAGAGAGGAAGGGTTATGCTACAGTTAATGGGAATAATAAAAACTATGAATAGCATAATTACCATCTTCATTTTAGCCAATTCCTACCAGTTCAGCAATAGTGATGTTGTAACTTTTTATGCTTAAAACTTACCATCATACACAATTAGAAAGCTCAAAAAATGCCCTAATGTCTTTCATCTTACATCTTAGTTTTCAGTTTGGCATCCTGTCTACCCTGCTACTCATTTCATTACCAAGATAAATGTATACTACTGCTTGCTAGGTAACAGAGTGGCCCTCATGTCAGACAACATCTTGCTTTAGCTTTATGATGTCAGCTTGCTAGGCAACAGAGTGGCCCTCATGTCAGACAACATCTTGCATTAGCTTTATGATGTCAGGTCGCTGCTGGACCAATCGTCCTTGAGGAAGCTGAGCACACAGGAGGATGAGATATCAGAAGTTATGCATTAGGCTACTATCTGTATTCAGGACTGCAAGGCAAATAGGCGGGGGGATGGTAAAGGACTCTAAACCACTTCAAAGCACTGGGGCCTTTTTGAAAGTGGGATGGAGATATAAACAAAAACAGAGATGATCCTTAACAACAATCCAACTTGAGAGTCAGAGTCCAACATACAGAGTGCAGGGGAAGAGGTTAAATAAGCTTCCTTCCGTGAGAATTTCACACTATCGTTCTAAAGTGAGGTAGTGCTTTTTAGCCTCAAAGGCAGCAATTTCCTCGAATGGAACATTGCAAGCACCAGGATCTAAAGCAGGCTTTAGTAGCATTGGAAGCAGTCAGTCTATTATAAACTATCAGGACCAACACAATGTGATCCATATTACTTCAATCTTGACACAAATTCTATTCAGGCACAGGCTCCGCCTATAAGGTAGTGAGGACATTCTGATGCTGTGAACGTCTTTTCAATGCCTAAAAGGAATGATTGCGATTTTTGCTTACCGTATAAATTGGTAAAATGATGCCGTATGCCGGAAGACTTTTTTTTTTTTTTTCTTCAGTCTCGGCACTGCAGAGAAACTCTGTTGTGAAACACTGCCACTGGTGGTCATTCAGTATAATCTGCAGATGGAAAAGTCCACTGTTAGCACATTTACTATAAGAAATACAAAAATCTGGTTTATTTTAGGGTAAATAGATCAATACTGTGGAGTCTGTAGAATTGTGAAAATCAACAGCTCATTAGAAAATCAAATCTCAATTTGTGTTATTAACCTCCTATACTTCTCGGAATCCTATGCCTCATGTGCTAACACTCTCTAAACAACTGTAGCACATACATTAGGACATAGATAAATAGATATTTTTCCAGCCAAGTGGCAGTGTGCCCTTCTCACTGCATTTGTTTTACGATAGGGTACACCAGTAGCAATTAAGCCAGCTGATCAGTTGAGAGAGGAAGGGTTATGCTACAGTTAATGGGAATAATAAAAACTATGAATAGCATAATTACCATCTTCATTTTAGCCAATTCCTACCAGTTCAGCAATAGTGATGTTGTAACTTTTTATGCTTAAAACTTACCATCATACACAATTAGAAAGCTCAAAAAATGCCCTAATGTCTTTCATCTTACATCTTAGTTTTCAGTTTGGCATCCTGTCTACCCTGCTACTCATTTCATTACCAAGATAAATGTATACTACTGCTTGCTAGGTAACAGAGTGGCCCTCATGTCAGACAACATCTTGCTTTAGCTTTATGATGTCAGCTTGCTAGGCAACAGAGTGGCCCTCATGTCAGACAACATCTTGCATTAGCTTTATGATGTCAGGTCGCTGCTGGACCAATCGTCCTTGAGGAAGCTGAGCACACAGGAGGATGAGATATCAGAAGTTATGCATTAGGCTACTATCTGTATTCAGGACTGCAAGGCAAATAGGCGGGGGGATGGTAAAGGACTCTAAACCACTTCCAAACACTGGGGCCTTTTTGAAAGTGGGATGGAGATATAAACAAAAACAGAGATGATCCTTAACAACAATCCAACTTGAGAGTCAGAGTCCAACATACAGAGTGCAGGGGAAGAGGTTAAATAAGCTTCCTTCCGTGAGAATTTCACACTATCGTTCTAAAGTGAGGTAGTGCTTTTTAGCCTCAAAGGCAGCAATTTCCTCGAATGGAACATTGCAAGCACCAGGATCTAAAGCAGGCTTTAGTAGCATTGGAAGCAGTCAGTCTATTATAAACTATCAGGACCAACACAATGTGATCCATATTACTTCAATCTTGACACAAATTCTATTCAGGCACAGGCTCCGCCTATAAGGTAGTGAGGACATTCTGATGCTGTGAACGTCTTTTCAATGCCTAAAAGGAATGATTGCGATTTTTGCTTACCGTATAAATTGGTAAAATGATGCCGTATGCCGGAAGACTTTTTTTTTTTTTTTCTTCAGTCTCGGCACTGCAGAGAAACTCTGTTGTGAAACACTGCCACTGGTGGTCATTCAGTATAATCTGCAGATGGAAAAGTCCACTGTTAGCACATTTACTATAAGAAATACAAAAATCTGGTTTATTTTAGGGTAAATAGATCAATACTGTGGAGTCTGTAGAATTGTGAAAATCAACAGCTCATTAGAAAATCAAATCTCAATTTCTGTTATTAACCTCCTATACTTCTCGGAATCCTATGCCTCATGTGCTAACACTCTCTAAACAACTGTAGCACATACATTAGGACATAGATAAATAGATATTTTTCCAGCCAAGTGGCAGTGTGCCCTTCTCACTGCATTTGTTTTACGATAGGGTACACCAGTAGCAATTAAGCCAGCTGATCAGTTGAGAGAGGAAGGGTTATGCTACAGTTAATGGGAATAATAAAAACTATGAATAGCATAATTACCATCTTCATTTTAGCCAATTCCTACCAGTTCAGCAATAGTGATGTTGTAACTTTTTATGCTTAAAACTTACCATCATACACAATTAGAAAGCTCAAAAAATGCCCTAATGTCTTTCATCTTACATCTTAGTTTTCAGTTTGGCATCCTGTCTACCCTGCTACTCATTTCATTACCAAGATAAATGTATACTACTGCTTGCTAGGTAACAGAGTGGCCCTCATGTCAGACAACATCTTGCTTTAGCTTTATGATGTCAGCTTGCTAGGCAACAGAGTGGCCCTCATGTCAGACAACATCTTGCATTAGCTTTATGATGTCAGGTCGCTGCTGGACCAATCGTCCTTGAGGAAGCTGAGCACACAGGAGGATGAGATATCAGAAGTTATGCATTAGGCTACTATCTGTATTCAGGACTGCAAGGCAAATAGGCGGGGGGATGGTAAAGGACTCTAAACCACTTCAAAGCACTGGGGCCTTTTTGAAAGTGGGATGGAGATATAAACAAAAACAGAGATGATCCTTAACAACAATCCAACTTGAGAGTCAGAGTCCAACATACAGAGTGCAGGGGAAGAGGTTAAATAAGCTTCCTTCCGTGAGAATTTCACACTATCGTTCTAAAGTGAGGTAGTGCTTTTTAGCCTCAAAGGCAGCAATTTCCTCGAATGGAACATTGCAAGCACCAGGATCTAAAGCAGGCTTTAGTAGCATTGGAAGCAGTCAGTCTATTATAAACTATCAGGACCAACACAATGTGATCCATATTACTTCAATCTTGACACAAATTCTATTCAGGCACAGGCTCCGCCTATAAGGTAGTGAGGACATTCTGATGCTGTGAACGTCTTTTCAATGCCTAAAAGGAATGATTGCGATTTTTGCTTACCGTATAAATTGGTAAAATGATGCCGTATGCCGGAAGACTTTTTTTTTTTTCTTCAGTCTCGGCACTGCAGAGAAACTCTGTTGTGAAACACTGCCACTGGTGGTCATTCAGTATAATCTGCAGATGGAAAAGTCCACTGTTAGCACATTTACTATAAGAAATACAAAAATCTGGTTTATTTTAGGGTAAATAGATCAATACTGTGGAGTCTGTAGAATTGTGAAAATCAACAGCTCATTAGAAAATCAAATCTCAATTTGTGTTATTAACCTCCTATACTTCTCGGAATCCTATGCCTCATGTGCTAACACTCTCTAAACAACTGTAGCACATACATTAGGACATAGATAAATAGATATTTTTCCAGCCAAGTGGCAGTGTGCCCTTCTCACTGCATTTGTTTTACGATAGGGTACACCAGTAGCAATTAAGCCAGCTGATCAGTTGAGAGAGGAAGGGTTATGCTACAGTTAATGGGAATAATAAAAACTATGAATAGCATAATTACCATCTTCATTTTAGCCAATTCCTACCAGTTCAGCAATAGTGATGTTGTAACTTTTTATGCTTAAAACTTACCATCATACACAATTAGAAAGCTCAAAAAATGCCCTAATGTCTTTCATCTTACATCTTAGTTTTCAGTTTGGCATCCTGTCTACCCTGCTACTCATTTCATTACCAAGATAAATGTATACTACTGCTTGCTAGGTAACAGAGTGGCCCTCATGTCAGACAACATCTTGCTTTAGCTTTATGATGTCAGCTTGCTAGGCAACAGAGTGGCCCTCATGTCAGACAACATCTTGCATTAGCTTTATGATGTCAGGTCGCTGCTGGACCAATCGTCCTTGAGGAAGCTGAGCACACAGGAGGATGAGATATCAGAAGTTATGCATTAGGCTACTATCTGTATTCAGGACTGCAAGGCAAATAGGCGGGGGGATGGTAAAGGACTCTAAACCACTTCCAAACACTGGGGCCTTTTTGAAAGTGGGATGGAGATATAAACAAAAACAGCGATGATCCTTAACAACAATCCAACTTGAGAGTCAGAGTCCAACATACAGAGTGCAGGGGAAGAGGTTAAATAAGCTTCCTTCCGTGAGAATTTCACACTATCGTTCTAAAGTGAGGTAGTGCTTTTTAGCCTCAAAGGCAGCAATTTCCTCGAATGGAACATTGCAAGCACCAGGATCTAAAGCAGGCTTTAGTAGCATTGGAAGCAGTCAGTCTATTATAAACTATCAGGACCAACACAATGTGATCCATATTACTTCAATCTTGACACAAATTCTATTCAGGCACAGGCTCCGCCTATAAGGTAGTGAGGACATTCTGATGCTGTGAACGTCTTTTCAATGCCTAAAAGGAATGATTGCGATTTTTGCTTACCGTATAAATTGGTAAAATGATGCCGTATGCCGGAAGACTTTTTTTTTTTTTTTCTTCAGTCTCGGCACTGCAGAGAAACTCTGTTGTGAAACACTGCCACTGGTGGTCATTCAGTATAATCTGCAGATGGAAAAGTCCACTGTTAGCACATTTACTATAAGAAATACAAAAATCTGGTTTATTTTAGGGTAAATAGATCAATACTGTGGAGTCTGTAGAATTGTGAAAATCAACAGCTCATTAGAAAATCAAATCTCAATTTGTGTTATTAACCTCCTATACTTCTCGGAATCCTATGCCTCATGTGCTAACACTCTCTAAACAACTGTAGCACATACATTAGGACATAGATAAATAGATATTTTTCCAGCCAAGTGGCAGTGTGCCCTTCTCACTGCATTTGTTTTACGATAGGGTACACCAGTAGCAATTAAGCCAGCTGATCAGTTGAGAGAGGAAGGGTTATGCTACAGTTAATGGGAATAATAAAAACTATGAATAGCATAATTACCATCTTCATTTTAGCCAATTCCTACCAGTTCAGCAATAGTGATGTTGTAACTTTTTATGCTTAAAACTTACCATCATACACAATTAGAAAGCTCAAAAAATGCCCTAATGTCTTTCATCTTACATCTTAGTTTTCAGTTTGGCATCCTGTCTACCCTGCTACTCATTTCATTACCAAGATAAATGTATACTACTGCTTGCTAGGTAACAGAGTGGCCCTCATGTCAGACAACATCTTGCTTTAGCTTTATGATGTCAGCTTGCTAGGCAACAGAGTGGCCCTCATGTCAGACAACATCTTGCATTAGCTTTATGATGTCAGGTCGCTGCTGGACCAATCGTCCTTGAGGAAGCTGAGCACACAGGAGGATGAGATATCAGAAGTTATGCATTAGGCTACTATCTGTATTCAGGACTGCAAGGCAAATAGGCGGGGGGATGGTAAAGGACTCTAAACCACTTCCAAACACTGGGGCCTTTTTGAAAGTGGGATGGAGATATAAACAAAAACAGAGATGATCCTTAACAACAATCCAACTTGAGAGTCAGAGTCCAACATACAGAGTGCAGGGGAAGAGGTTAAATAAGCTTCCTTCCGTGAGAATTTCACACTATCGTTCTAAAGTGAGGTAGTGCTTTTTAGCCTCAAAGGCAGCAATTTCCTCGAATGGAACATTGCAAGCACCAGGATCTAAAGCAGGCTTTAGTAGCATTGGAAGCAGTCAGTCTATTATAAACTATCAGGACCAACACAATGTGATCCATATTACTTCAATCTTGACACAAATTCTATTCAGGCACAGGCTCCGCCTATAAGGTAGTGAGGACATTCTGATGCTGTGAACGTCTTTTCAATGCCTAAAAGGAATGATTGCGATTTTTGCTTACCGTATAAATTGGTAAAATGATGCCGTATGCCGGAAGACTTTTTTTTTTTTTTTCTTCAGTCTCGGCACTGCAGAGAAACTCTGTTGTGAAACACTGCCACTGGTGGTCATTCAGTATAATCTGCAGATGGAAAAGTCCACTGTTAGCACATTTACTATAAGAAATACAAAAATCTGGTTTATTTTAGGGTAAATAGATCAATACTGTGGAGTCTGTAGAATTGTGAAAATCAACAGCTCATTAGAAAATCAAATCTCAATTTCTGTTATTAACCTCCTATACTTCTCGGAATCCTATGCCTCATGTGCTAACACTCTCTAAACAACTGTAGCACATACATTAGGACATAGATAAATAGATATTTTTCCAGCCAAGTGGCAGTGTGCCCTTCTCACTGCATTTGTTTTACGATAGGGTACACCAGTAGCAATTAAGCCAGCTGATCAGTTGAGAGAGGAAGGGTTATGCTACAGTTAATGGGAATAATAAAAACTATGAATAGCATAATTACCATCTTCATTTTAGCCAATTCCTACCAGTTCAGCAATAGTGATGTTGTAACTTTTTATGCTTAAAACTTACCATCATACACAATTAGAAAGCTCAAAAAATGCCCTAATGTCTTTCATCTTACATCTTAGTTTTCAGTTTGGCATCCTGTCTACCCTGCTACTCATTTCATTACCAAGATAAATGTATACTACTGCTTGCTAGGTAACAGAGTGGCCCTCATGTCAGACAACATCTTGCTTTAGCTTTATGATGTCAGCTTGCTAGGCAACAGAGTGGCCCTCATGTCAGACAACATCTTGCATTAGCTTTATGATGTCAGGTCGCTGCTGGACCAATCGTCCTTGAGGAAGCTGAGCACACAGGAGGATGAGATATCAGAAGTTATGCATTAGGCTACTATCTGTATTCAGGACTGCAAGGCAAATAGGCGGGGGGATGGTAAAGGACTCTAAACCACTTCCAAACACTGGGGCCTTTTTGAAAGTGGGATGGAGATATAAACAAAAACAGCGATGATCCTTAACAACAATCCAACTTGAGAGTCAGAGTCCAACATACAGAGTGCAGGGGAAGAGGTTAAATAAGCTTCCTTCCGTGAGAATTTCACACTATCGTTCTAAAGTGAGGTAGTGCTTTTTAGCCTCAAAGGCAGCAATTTCCTCGAATGGAACATTGCAAGCACCAGGATCTAAAGCAGGCTTTAGTAGCATTGGAAGCAGTCAGTCTATTATAAACTATCAGGACCAACACAATGTGATCCATATTACTTCAATCTTGACACAAATTCTATTCAGGCACAGGCTCCGCCTATAAGGTAGTGAGGACATTCTGATGCTGTGAACGTCTTTTCAATGCCTAAAAGGAATGATTGCGATTTTTGCTTACCGTATAAATTGGTAAAATGATGCCGTATGCCGGAAGACTTTTTTTTTTTTTTCTTCAGTCTCGGCACTGCAGAGAAACTCTGTTGTGAAACACTGCCACTGGTGGTCATTCAGTATAATCTGCAGATGGAAAAGTCCACTGTTAGCACATTTACTATAAGAAATACAAAAATCTGGTTTATTTTAGGGTAAATAGATCAATACTGTGGAGTCTGTAGAATTGTGAAAATCAACAGCTCATTAGAAAATCAAATCTCAATTTGTGTTATTAACCTCCTATACTTCTCGGAATCCTATGCCTCATGTGCTAACACTCTCTAAACAACTGTAGCACATACATTAGGACATAGATAAATAGATATTTTTCCAGCCAAGTGGCAGTGTGCCCTTCTCACTGCATTTGTTTTACGATAGGGTACACCAGTAGCAATTAAGCCAGCTGATCAGTTGAGAGAGGAAGGGTTATGCTACAGTTAATGGGAATAATAAAAACTATGAATAGCATAATTACCATCTTCATTTTAGCCAATTCCTACCAGTTCAGCAATAGTGATGTTGTAACTTTTTATGCTTAAAACTTACCATCATACACAATTAGAAAGCTCAAAAAATGCCCTAATGTCTTTCATCTTACATCTTAGTTTTCAGTTTGGCATCCTGTCTACCCTGCTACTCATTTCATTACCAAGATAAATGTATACTACTGCTTGCTAGGTAACAGAGTGGCCCTCATGTCAGACAACATCTTGCTTTAGCTTTATGATGTCAGCTTGCTAGGCAACAGAGTGGCCCTCATGTCAGACAACATCTTGCATTAGCTTTATGATGTCAGGTCGCTGCTGGACCAATCGTCCTTGAGGAAGCTGAGCACACAGGAGGATGAGATATCAGAAGTTATGCATTAGGCTACTATCTGTATTCAGGACTGCAAGGCAAATAGGCGGGGGGATGGTAAAGGACTCTAAACCACTTCCAAACACTGGGGCCTTTTTGAAAGTGGGATGGAGATATAAACAAAAACAGAGATGATCCTTAACAACAATCCAACTTGAGAGTCAGAGTCCAACATACAGAGTGCAGGGGAAGAGGTTAAATAAGCTTCCTTCCGTGAGAATTTCACACTATCGTTCTAAAGTGAGGTAGTGCTTTTTAGCCTCAAAGGCAGCAATTTCCTCGAATGGAACATTGCAAGCACCAGGATCTAAAGCAGGCTTTAGTAGCATTGGAAGCAGTCAGTCTATTATAAACTATCAGGACCAACACAATGTGATCCATATTACTTCAATCTTGACACAAATTCTATTCAGGCACAGGCTCCGCCTATAAGGTAGTGAGGACATTCTGATGCTGTGAACGTCTTTTCAATGCCTAAAAGGAATGATTGCGATTTTTGCTTACCGTATAAATTGGTAAAATGATGCCGTATGCCGGAAGACTTTTTTTTTTTTTTTCTTCAGTCTCGGCACTGCAGAGAAACTCTGTTGTGAAACACTGCCACTGGTGGTCATTCAGTATAATCTGCAGATGGAAAAGTCCACTGTTAGCACATTTACTATAAGAAATACAAAAATCTGGTTTATTTTAGGGTAAATAGATCAATACTGTGGAGTCTGTAGAATTGTGAAAATCAACAGCTCATTAGAAAATCAAATCTCAATTTGTGTTATTAACCTCCTATACTTCTCGGAATCCTATGCCTCATGTGCTAACACTCTCTAAACAACTGTAGCACATACATTAGGACATAGATAAATAGATATTTTTCCAGCCAAGTGGCAGTGTGCCCTTCTCACTGCATTTGTTTTACGATAGGGTACACCAGTAGCAATTAAGCCAGCTGATCAGTTGAGAGAGGAAGGGTTATGCTACAGTTAATGGGAATAATAAAAACTATGAATAGCATAATTACCATCTTCATTTTAGCCAATTCCTACCAGTTCAGCAATAGTGATGTTGTAACTTTTTATGCTTAAAACTTACCATCATACACAATTAGAAAGCTCAAAAAATGCCCTAATGTCTTTCATCTTACATCTTAGTTTTCAGTTTGGCATCCTGTCTACCCTGCTACTCATTTCATTACCAAGATAAATGTATACTACTGCTTGCTAGGTAACAGAGTGGCCCTCATGTCAGACAACATCTTGCTTTAGCTTTATGATGTCAGCTTGCTAGGCAACAGAGTGGCCCTCATGTCAGACAACATCTTGCATTAGCTTTATGATGTCAGGTCGCTGCTGGACCAATCGTCCTTGAGGAAGCTGAGCACACAGGAGGATGAGATATCAGAAGTTATGCATTAGGCTACTATCTGTATTCAGGACTGCAAGGCAAATAGGCGGGGGGATGGTAAAGGACTCTAAACCACTTCAAAGCACTGGGGCCTTTTTGAAAGTGGGATGGAGATATAAACAAAAACAGAGATGATCCTTAACAACAATCCAACTTGAGAGTCAGAGTCCAACATACAGAGTGCAGGGGAAGAGGTTAAATAAGCTTCCTTCCGTGAGAATTTCACACTATCGTTCTAAAGTGAGGTAGTGCTTTTTAGCCTCAAAGGCAGCAATTTCCTCGAATGGAACATTGCAAGCACCAGGATCTAAAGCAGGCTTTAGTAGCATTGGAAGCAGTCAGTCTATTATAAACTATCAGGACCAACACAATGTGATCCATATTACTTCAATCTTGACACAAATTCTATTCAGGCACAGGCTCCGCCTATAAGGTAGTGAGGACATTCTGATGCTGTGAACGTCTTTTCAATGCCTAAAAGGAATGATTGCGATTTTTGCTTACCGTATAAATTGGTAAAATGATGCCGTATGCCGGAAGACTTTTTTTTTTTTCTTCAGTCTCGGCACTGCAGAGAAACTCTGTTGTGAAACACTGCCACTGGTGGTCATTCAGTATAATCTGCAGATGGAAAAGTCCACTGTTAGCACATTTACTATAAGAAATACAAAAATCTGGTTTATTTTAGGGTAAATAGATCAATACTGTGGAGTCTGTAGAATTGTGAAAATCAACAGCTCATTAGAAAATCAAATCTCAATTTGTGTTATTAACCTCCTATACTTCTCGGAATCCTATGCCTCATGTGCTAACACTCTCTAAACAACTGTAGCACATACATTAGGACATAGATAAATAGATATTTTTCCAGCCAAGTGGCAGTGTGCCCTTCTCACTGCATTTGTTTTACGATAGGGTACACCAGTAGCAATTAAGCCAGCTGATCAGTTGAGAGAGGAAGGGTTATGCTACAGTTAATGGGAATAATAAAAACTATGAATAGCATAATTACCATCTTCATTTTAGCCAATTCCTACCAGTTCAGCAATAGTGATGTTGTAACTTTTTATGCTTAAAACTTACCATCATACACAATTAGAAAGCTCAAAAAATGCCCTAATGTCTTTCATCTTACATCTTAGTTTTCAGTTTGGCATCCTGTCTACCCTGCTACTCATTTCATTACCAAGATAAATGTATACTACTGCTTGCTAGGTAACAGAGTGGCCCTCATGTCAGACAACATCTTGCTTTAGCTTTATGATGTCAGCTTGCTAGGCAACAGAGTGGCCCTCATGTCAGACAACATCTTGCATTAGCTTTATGATGTCAGGTCGCTGCTGGACCAATCGTCCTTGAGGAAGCTGAGCACACAGGAGGATGAGATATCAGAAGTTATGCATTAGGCTACTATCTGTATTCAGGACTGCAAGGCAAATAGGCGGGGGGATGGTAAAGGACTCTAAACCACTTCCAAACACTGGGGCCTTTTTGAAAGTGGGATGGAGATATAAACAAAAACAGCGATGATCCTTAACAACAATCCAACTTGAGAGTCAGAGTCCAACATACAGAGTGCAGGGGAAGAGGTTAAATAAGCTTCCTTCCGTGAGAATTTCACACTATCGTTCTAAAGTGAGGTAGTGCTTTTTAGCCTCAAAGGCAGCAATTTCCTCGAATGGAACATTGCAAGCACCAGGATCTAAAGCAGGCTTTAGTAGCATTGGAAGCAGTCAGTCTATTATAAACTATCAGGACCAACACAATGTGATCCATATTACTTCAATCTTGACACAAATTCTATTCAGGCACAGGCTCCGCCTATAAGGTAGTGAGGACATTCTGATGCTGTGAACGTCTTTTCAATGCCTAAAAGGAATGATTGCGATTTTTGCTTACCGTATAAATTGGTAAAATGATGCCGTATGCCGGAAGACTTTTTTTTTTTTTTTCTTCAGTCTCGGCACTGCAGAGAAACTCTGTTGTGAAACACTGCCACTGGTGGTCATTCAGTATAATCTGCAGATGGAAAAGTCCACTGTTAGCACATTTACTATAAGAAATACAAAAATCTGGTTTATTTTAGGGTAAATAGATCAATACTGTGGAGTCTGTAGAATTGTGAAAATCAACAGCTCATTAGAAAATCAAATCTCAATTTGTGTTATTAACCTCCTATACTTCTCGGAATCCTATGCCTCATGTGCTAACACTCTCTAAACAACTGTAGCACATACATTAGGACATAGATAAATAGATATTTTTCCAGCCAAGTGGCAGTGTGCCCTTCTCACTGCATTTGTTTTACGATAGGGTACACCAGTAGCAATTAAGCCAGCTGATCAGTTGAGAGAGGAAGGGTTATGCTACAGTTAATGGGAATAATAAAAACTATGAATAGCATAATTACCATCTTCATTTTAGCCAATTCCTACCAGTTCAGCAATAGTGATGTTGTAACTTTTTATGCTTAAAACTTACCATCATACACAATTAGAAAGCTCAAAAAATGCCCTAATGTCTTTCATCTTACATCTTAGTTTTCAGTTTGGCATCCTGTCTACCCTGCTACTCATTTCATTACCAAGATAAATGTATACTACTGCTTGCTAGGTAACAGAGTGGCCCTCATGTCAGACAACATCTTGCTTTAGCTTTATGATGTCAGCTTGCTAGGCAACAGAGTGGCCCTCATGTCAGACAACATCTTGCATTAGCTTTATGATGTCAGGTCGCTGCTGGACCAATCGTCCTTGAGGAAGCTGAGCACACAGGAGGATGAGATATCAGAAGTTATGCATTAGGCTACTATCTGTATTCAGGACTGCAAGGCAAATAGGCGGGGGGATGGTAAAGGACTCTAAACCACTTCCAAACACTGGGGCCTTTTTGAAAGTGGGATGGAGATATAAACAAAAACAGAGATGATCCTTAACAACAATCCAACTTGAGAGTCAGAGTCCAACATACAGAGTGCAGGGGAAGAGGTTAAATAAGCTTCCTTCCGTGAGAATTTCACACTATCGTTCTAAAGTGAGGTAGTGCTTTTTAGCCTCAAAGGCAGCAATTTCCTCGAATGGAACATTGCAAGCACCAGGATCTAAAGCAGGCTTTAGTAGCATTGGAAGCAGTCAGTCTATTATAAACTATCAGGACCAACACAATGTGATCCATATTACTTCAATCTTGACACAAATTCTATTCAGGCACAGGCTCCGCCTATAAGGTAGTGAGGACATTCTGATGCTGTGAACGTCTTTTCAATGCCTAAAAGGAATGATTGCGATTTTTGCTTACCGTATAAATTGGTAAAATGATGCCGTATGCCGGAAGACTTTTTTTTTTTTTTTCTTCAGTCTCGGCACTGCAGAGAAACTCTGTTGTGAAACACTGCCACTGGTGGTCATTCAGTATAATCTGCAGATGGAAAAGTCCACTGTTAGCACATTTACTATAAGAAATACAAAAATCTGGTTTATTTTAGGGTAAATAGATCAATACTGTGGAGTCTGTAGAATTGTGAAAATCAACAGCTCATTAGAAAATCAAATCTCAATTTCTGTTATTAACCTCCTATACTTCTCGGAATCCTATGCCTCATGTGCTAACACTCTCTAAACAACTGTAGCACATACATTAGGACATAGATAAATAGATATTTTTCCAGCCAAGTGGCAGTGTGCCCTTCTCACTGCATTTGTTTTACGATAGGGTACACCAGTAGCAATTAAGCCAGCTGATCAGTTGAGAGAGGAAGGGTTATGCTACAGTTAATGGGAATAATAAAAACTATGAATAGCATAATTACCATCTTCATTTTAGCCAATTCCTACCAGTTCAGCAATAGTGATGTTGTAACTTTTTATGCTTAAAACTTACCATCATACACAATTAGAAAGCTCAAAAAATGCCCTAATGTCTTTCATCTTACATCTTAGTTTTCAGTTTGGCATCCTGTCTACCCTGCTACTCATTTCATTACCAAGATAAATGTATACTACTGCTTGCTAGGTAACAGAGTGGCCCTCATGTCAGACAACATCTTGCTTTAGCTTTATGATGTCAGCTTGCTAGGCAACAGAGTGGCCCTCATGTCAGACAACATCTTGCATTAGCTTTATGATGTCAGGTCGCTGCTGGACCAATCGTCCTTGAGGAAGCTGAGCACACAGGAGGATGAGATATCAGAAGTTATGCATTAGGCTACTATCTGTATTCAGGACTGCAAGGCAAATAGGCGGGGGGATGGTAAAGGACTCTAAACCACTTCAAAGCACTGGGGCCTTTTTGAAAGTGGGATGGAGATATAAACAAAAACAGAGATGATCCTTAACAACAATCCAACTTGAGAGTCAGAGTCCAACATACAGAGTGCAGGGGAAGAGGTTAAATAAGCTTCCTTCCGTGAGAATTTCACACTATCGTTCTAAAGTGAGGTAGTGCTTTTTAGCCTCAAAGGCAGCAATTTCCTCGAATGGAACATTGCAAGCACCAGGATCTAAAGCAGGCTTTAGTAGCATTGGAAGCAGTCAGTCTATTATAAACTATCAGGACCAACACAATGTGATCCATATTACTTCAATCTTGACACAAATTCTATTCAGGCACAGGCTCCGCCTATAAGGTAGTGAGGACATTCTGATGCTGTGAACGTCTTTTCAATGCCTAAAAGGAATGATTGCGATTTTTGCTTACCGTATAAATTGGTAAAATGATGCCGTATGCCGGAAGACTTTTTTTTTTTTCTTCAGTCTCGGCACTGCAGAGAAACTCTGTTGTGAAACACTGCCACTGGTGGTCATTCAGTATAATCTGCAGATGGAAAAGTCCACTGTTAGCACATTTACTATAAGAAATACAAAAATCTGGTTTATTTTAGGGTAAATAGATCAATACTGTGGAGTCTGTAGAATTGTGAAAATCAACAGCTCATTAGAAAATCAAATCTCAATTTGTGTTATTAACCTCCTATACTTCTCGGAATCCTATGCCTCATGTGCTAACACTCTCTAAACAACTGTAGCACATACATTAGGACATAGATAAATAGATATTTTTCCAGCCAAGTGGCAGTGTGCCCTTCTCACTGCATTTGTTTTACGATAGGGTACACCAGTAGCAATTAAGCCAGCTGATCAGTTGAGAGAGGAAGGGTTATGCTACAGTTAATGGGAATAATAAAAACTATGAATAGCATAATTACCATCTTCATTTTAGCCAATTCCTACCAGTTCAGCAATAGTGATGTTGTAACTTTTTATGCTTAAAACTTACCATCATACACAATTAGAAAGCTCAAAAAATGCCCTAATGTCTTTCATCTTACATCTTAGTTTTCAGTTTGGCATCCTGTCTACCCTGCTACTCATTTCATTACCAAGATAAATGTATACTACTGCTTGCTAGGTAACAGAGTGGCCCTCATGTCAGACAACATCTTGCTTTAGCTTTATGATGTCAGCTTGCTAGGCAACAGAGTGGCCCTCATGTCAGACAACATCTTGCATTAGCTTTATGATGTCAGGTCGCTGCTGGACCAATCGTCCTTGAGGAAGCTGAGCACACAGGAGGATGAGATATCAGAAGTTATGCATTAGGCTACTATCTGTATTCAGGACTGCAAGGCAAATAGGCGGGGGGATGGTAAAGGACTCTAAACCACTTCCAAACACTGGGGCCTTTTTGAAAGTGGGATGGAGATATAAACAAAAACAGCGATGATCCTTAACAACAATCCAACTTGAGAGTCAGAGTCCAACATACAGAGTGCAGGGGAAGAGGTTAAATAAGCTTCCTTCCGTGAGAATTTCACACTATCGTTCTAAAGTGAGGTAGTGCTTTTTAGCCTCAAAGGCAGCAATTTCCTCGAATGGAACATTGCAAGCACCAGGATCTAAAGCAGGCTTTAGTAGCATTGGAAGCAGTCAGTCTATTATAAACTATCAGGACCAACACAATGTGATCCATATTACTTCAATCTTGACACAAATTCTATTCAGGCACAGGCTCCGCCTATAAGGTAGTGAGGACATTCTGATGCTGTGAACGTCTTTTCAATGCCTAAAAGGAATGATTGCGATTTTTGCTTACCGTATAAATTGGTAAAATGATGCCGTATGCCGGAAGACTTTTTTTTTTTTTTTCTTCAGTCTCGGCACTGCAGAGAAACTCTGTTGTGAAACACTGCCACTGGTGGTCATTCAGTATAATCTGCAGATGGAAAAGTCCACTGTTAGCACATTTACTATAAGAAATACAAAAATCTGGTTTATTTTAGGGTAAATAGATCAATACTGTGGAGTCTGTAGAATTGTGAAAATCAACAGCTCATTAGAAAATCAAATCTCAATTTGTGTTATTAACCTCCTATACTTCTCGGAATCCTATGCCTCATGTGCTAACACTCTCTAAACAACTGTAGCACATACATTAGGACATAGATAAATAGATATTTTTCCAGCCAAGTGGCAGTGTGCCCTTCTCACTGCATTTGTTTTACGATAGGGTACACCAGTAGCAATTAAGCCAGCTGATCAGTTGAGAGAGGAAGGGTTATGCTACAGTTAATGGGAATAATAAAAACTATGAATAGCATAATTACCATCTTCATTTTAGCCAATTCCTACCAGTTCAGCAATAGTGATGTTGTAACTTTTTATGCTTAAAACTTACCATCATACACAATTAGAAAGCTCAAAAAATGCCCTAATGTCTTTCATCTTACATCTTAGTTTTCAGTTTGGCATCCTGTCTACCCTGCTACTCATTTCATTACCAAGATAAATGTATACTACTGCTTGCTAGGTAACAGAGTGGCCCTCATGTCAGACAACATCTTGCTTTAGCTTTATGATGTCAGCTTGCTAGGCAACAGAGTGGCCCTCATGTCAGACAACATCTTGCATTAGCTTTATGATGTCAGGTCGCTGCTGGACCAATCGTCCTTGAGGAAGCTGAGCACACAGGAGGATGAGATATCAGAAGTTATGCATTAGGCTACTATCTGTATTCAGGACTGCAAGGCAAATAGGCGGGGGGATGGTAAAGGACTCTAAACCACTTCCAAACACTGGGGCCTTTTTGAAAGTGGGATGGAGATATAAACAAAAACAGAGATGATCCTTAACAACAATCCAACTTGAGAGTCAGAGTCCAACATACAGAGTGCAGGGGAAGAGGTTAAATAAGCTTCCTTCCGTGAGAATTTCACACTATCGTTCTAAAGTGAGGTAGTGCTTTTTAGCCTCAAAGGCAGCAATTTCCTCGAATGGAACATTGCAAGCACCAGGATCTAAAGCAGGCTTTAGTAGCATTGGAAGCAGTCAGTCTATTATAAACTATCAGGACCAACACAATGTGATCCATATTACTTCAATCTTGACACAAATTCTATTCAGGCACAGGCTCCGCCTATAAGGTAGTGAGGACATTCTGATGCTGTGAACGTCTTTTCAATGCCTAAAAGGAATGATTGCGATTTTTGCTTACCGTATAAATTGGTAAAATGATGCCGTATGCCGGAAGACTTTTTTTTTTTTTTTCTTCAGTCTCGGCACTGCAGAGAAACTCTGTTGTGAAACACTGCCACTGGTGGTCATTCAGTATAATCTGCAGATGGAAAAGTCCACTGTTAGCACATTTACTATAAGAAATACAAAAATCTGGTTTATTTTAGGGTAAATAGATCAATACTGTGGAGTCTGTAGAATTGTGAAAATCAACAGCTCATTAGAAAATCAAATCTCAATTTCTGTTATTAACCTCCTATACTTCTCGGAATCCTATGCCTCATGTGCTAACACTCTCTAAACAACTGTAGCACATACATTAGGACATAGATAAATAGATATTTTTCCAGCCAAGTGGCAGTGTGCCCTTCTCACTGCATTTGTTTTACGATAGGGTACACCAGTAGCAATTAAGCCAGCTGATCAGTTGAGAGAGGAAGGGTTATGCTACAGTTAATGGGAATAATAAAAACTATGAATAGCATAATTACCATCTTCATTTTAGCCAATTCCTACCAGTTCAGCAATAGTGATGTTGTAACTTTTTATGCTTAAAACTTACCATCATACACAATTAGAAAGCTCAAAAAATGCCCTAATGTCTTTCATCTTACATCTTAGTTTTCAGTTTGGCATCCTGTCTACCCTGCTACTCATTTCATTACCAAGATAAATGTATACTACTGCTTGCTAGGTAACAGAGTGGCCCTCATGTCAGACAACATCTTGCTTTAGCTTTATGATGTCAGCTTGCTAGGCAACAGAGTGGCCCTCATGTCAGACAACATCTTGCATTAGCTTTATGATGTCAGGTCGCTGCTGGACCAATCGTCCTTGAGGAAGCTGAGCACACAGGAGGATGAGATATCAGAAGTTATGCATTAGGCTACTATCTGTATTCAGGACTGCAAGGCAAATAGGCGGGGGGATGGTAAAGGACTCTAAACCACTTCCAAACACTGGGGCCTTTTTGAAAGTGGGATGGAGATATAAACAAAAACAGCGATGATCCTTAACAACAATCCAACTTGAGAGTCAGAGTCCAACATACAGAGTGCAGGGGAAGAGGTTAAATAAGCTTCCTTCCGTGAGAATTTCACACTATCGTTCTAAAGTGAGGTAGTGCTTTTTAGCCTCAAAGGCAGCAATTTCCTCGAATGGAACATTGCAAGCACCAGGATCTAAAGCAGGCTTTAGTAGCATTGGAAGCAGTCAGTCTATTATAAACTATCAGGACCAACACAATGTGATCCATATTACTTCAATCTTGACACAAATTCTATTCAGGCACAGGCTCCGCCTATAAGGTAGTGAGGACATTCTGATGCTGTGAACGTCTTTTCAATGCCTAAAAGGAATGATTGCGATTTTTGCTTACCGTATAAATTGGTAAAACGATGCCGTATGCCGGAAGACTTTTTTTTTTTTTTTCTTCAGTCTCGGCACTGCAGAGAAACTCTGTTGTGAAACACTGCCACTGGTGGTCATTCAGTATAATCTGCAGATGGAAAAGTCCACTGTTAGCACATTTACTATAAGAAATACAAAAATCTGGTTTATTTTAGGGTAAATAGATCAATACTGTGGAGTCTGTAGAATTGTGAAAATCAACAGCTCATTAGAAAATCAAATCTCAATTTGTGTTATTAACCTCCTATACTTCTCGGAATCCTATGCCTCATGTGCTAACACTCTCTAAACAACTGTAGCACATACATTAGGACATAGATAAATAGATATTTTTCCAGCCAAGTGGCAGTGTGCCCTTCTCACTGCATTTGTTTTACGATAGGGTACACCAGTAGCAATTAAGCCAGCTGATCAGTTGAGAGAGGAAGGGTTATGCTACAGTTAATGGGAATAATAAAAACTATGAATAGCATAATTACCATCTTCATTTTAGCCAATTCCTACCAGTTCAGCAATAGTGATGTTGTAACTTTTTATGCTTAAAACTTACCATCATACACAATTAGAAAGCTCAAAAAATGCCCTAATGTCTTTCATCTTACATCTTAGTTTTCAGTTTGGCATCCTGTCTACCCTGCTACTCATTTCATTACCAAGATAAATGTATACTACTGCTTGCTAGGTAACAGAGTGGCCCTCATGTCAGACAACATCTTGCTTTAGCTTTATGATGTCAGCTTGCTAGGCAACAGAGTGGCCCTCATGTCAGACAACATCTTGCATTAGCTTTATGATGTCAGGTCGCTGCTGGACCAATCGTCCTTGAGGAAGCTGAGCACACAGGAGGATGAGATATCAGAAGTTATGCATTAGGCTACTATCTGTATTCAGGACTGCAAGGCAAATAGGCGGGGGGATGGTAAAGGACTCTAAACCACTTCCAAACACTGGGGCCTTTTTGAAAGTGGGATGGAGATATAAACAAAAACAGAGATGATCCTTAACAACAATCCAACTTGAGAGTCAGAGTCCAACATACAGAGTGCAGGGGAAGAGGTTAAATAAGCTTCCTTCCGTGAGAATTTCACACTATCGTTCTAAAGTGAGGTAGTGCTTTTTAGCCTCAAAGGCAGCAATTTCCTCGAATGGAACATTGCAAGCACCAGGATCTAAAGCAGGCTTTAGTAGCATTGGAAGCAGTCAGTCTATTATAAACTATCAGGACCAACACAATGTGATCCATATTACTTCAATCTTGACACAAATTCTATTCAGGCACAGGCTCCGCCTATAAGGTAGTGAGGACATTCTGATGCTGTGAACGTCTTTTCAATGCCTAAAAGGAATGATTGCGATTTTTGCTTACCGTATAAATTGGTAAAATGATGCCGTATGCCGGAAGACTTTTTTTTTTTTTTCTTCAGTCTCGGCACTGCAGAGAAACTCTGTTGTGAAACACTGCCACTGGTGGTCATTCAGTATAATCTGCAGATGGAAAAGTCCACTGTTAGCACATTTACTATAAGAAATACAAAAATCTGGTTTATTTTAGGGTAAATAGATCAATACTGTGGAGTCTGTAGAATTGTGAAAATCAACAGCTCATTAGAAAATCAAATCTCAATTTGTGTTATTAACCTCCTATACTTCTCAGAATCCTATGCCTCATGTGCTAACACTCTCTAAACAACTGTAGCACATACATTAGGACATAGATAAATAGATATTTTTCCAGCCAAGTGGCAGTGTGCCCTTCTCACTGCATTTGTTTTACGATAGGGTACACCAGTAGCAATTAAGCCAGCTGATCAGTTGAGAGAGGAAGGGTTATGCTACAGTTAATGGGAATAATAAAAACTATGAATAGCATAATTACCATCTTCATTTTAGCCAATTCCTACCAGTTCAGCAATAGTGATGTTGTAACTTTTTATGCTTAAAACTTACCATCATACACAATTAGAAAGCTCAAAAAATGCCCTAATGTCTTTCATCTTACATCTTAGTTTTCAGTTTGGCATCCTGTCTACCCTGCTACTCATTTCATTACCAAGATAAATGTATACTACTGCTTGCTAGGTAACAGAGTGGCCCTCATGTCAGACAACATCTTGCTTTAGCTTTATGATGTCAGCTTGCTAGGCAACAGAGTGGCCCCCATGTCAGACAACATCTTGCATTAGCTTTATGATGTCAGGTCGCTGCTGGACCAATCGTCCTTGAGGAAGCTGAGCACACAGGAGGATGAGATACAGAAGTTATGCATTAGGCTACTATCTGTATTCAGGACTGCAAGGCAAATAGGCGGGGGGATGGTAAAGGACTCTAAACCACTTCCAAACACTGGGGCCTTTTTGAAAGTGGGATGGAGATATAAACAAAAACAGAGATGATCCTTAACAACAATCCAACTTGAGAGTCAGAGTCCAACATACAGAGTGCAGGGGAAGAGGTTAAATAAGCTTCCTTCCGTGAGAATTTCACACTATCGTTCTAAAGTGAGGAAGTGCTTTTTAGCCTCAAAGGCAGCAATTTCCTCGAATGGAACATTGCAAGCACCAGGATCTAAAGCAGGCTTTAGTAGCATTGGAAGCAGTCAGTCTATTATAAACTATCAGGACCAACACAATGTGATCCATATTACTTCAATCTTGACACAAATTCTATTCAGGCACAGGCTCCGCCTATAAGGTAGTGAGGACATTCTGATGCTGTGAACGTCTTTTCAATGCCTAAAAGGAATGATTGCGATTTTTGCTTACCGTATAAATTGGTAAAATGATGCCGTATGCCGGAAGACTTTTTTTTTTTTTCTTCAGTCTCGGCACTGCAGAGAAACTCTGTTGTGAAACACTGCCACTGGTGGTCATTCAGTATTATCTGCAGATGGAAAAGTCCACTGTTAGCACATTTACTATAAGAAATACAAAAATCTGGTTTATTTTAGGGTAAATAGATCAATACTGTGGAGTCTGTAGAATTGTGAAAATCAACAGCTCATTAGAAAATCAAATCTCAATTTGTGTTATTAACCTCCTATACTTCTCGGAATCCTATGCCTCATGTGCTAACACTCTCTAAACAACTGTAGCACATACATAAGGACATAGATAAATAGATATTTTTCCAGCCAAGTGGCAGTGTGCCCTTCTCACTGCATTTGTTTTACAATAGGGTACACCAGTAGCAATTAAGCAAGCTGATCAGTTGAGAGAGGAAGGGTTATGCTACAGTTAATGGGAATAATAAAAACTATGAATAGCATAATTACCATCTTCATTTTAGCCAATTCCTACCAGTTCAGCAATAGTGATGTTGTAACTTTTTATGCTTAAAACTTACCATCATACACAATTAGAAAGCTCAAAAAATGCCCTAATGTCTTTCATCTTACATCTTAGTTTTCAGTTTGGCATCCTGTCTACCCTGCTACTCATTTCATTACCAAGATAAATGTATTCTACTGCTTGCTAGGTAACAGAGTGGCCCTCATGTCAGACAACATCTTGCTTTAGCTTTATGATGTCAGCTTGCTAGGCAACAGAGTGGCCCTCATGTCAGACAACATCTTGCATTAGCTTTATGATGTCAGGTCGCTGCTGGACCAATCGTCCTTGAGGAAGCTGAGCACACAGGAGGATGAGATATCAGAAGTTATGCATTAGGCTACTATCTGTATTCAGGACTGCAAGGCAAATAGGCGGGGGGATGGTAAAGGACTCTAAACCACTTCCAAACACTGGGGCCTTTTTGAAAGTGGGATGGAGATATAAACAAAAACAGAGATGATCCTTAACAACAATCCAACTTGAGAGTCAGAGTCCAACATACAGAGTGCAGGGGAAGAGGTTAAATAAGCTTCCTTCCGTGAGAATTTCACACTATCGTTCTAAAGTGAGGTAGTGCTTTTTAGCCTCAAAGGCAGCAATTTCCTCGAATGGAACATTGCAAGCACCAGGATCTAAAGCAGGCTTTAGTAGCATTGGAAGCAGTCAGTCTATTATAAACTATCAGGACCAACACAATGTGATCCATATTACTTCAATCTTGACACAAATTCTATTCAGGCACAGGCTCCGCCTATAAGGTAGTGAGGACATTCTGATGCTGTGAACGTCTTTTCAATGCCTAAAAGGAATGATTGCGATTTTTGCTTACCGTATAAATTGGTAAAATGATGCCGTATGCCGGAAGACTTTTTTTTTTTTTTCTTCAGTCTCGGCACTGCAGAGAAACTCTGTTGTGAAACACTGCCACTGGTGGTCATTCAGTATAATCTGCAGATGGAAAAGTCCACTGTTAGCACATTTACTATAAGAAATACAAAAATCTGGTTTATTTTAGGGTAAATAGATCAATACTGTGGAGTCTGTGGAATTGTGAAAATCAACAGCTCATTAGAAAATCAAATCTCAATTTGTGTTATTAACCTCCTATACTTCTCGGAATCCTATGCCTCATGTGCTAACACTCTCTAAACAACTGTAGCACATACATTAGGACATAGATAAATAGATATTTTTCCAGCCAAGTGGCAGTGTGCCCTTCTCACTGCATTTGTTTTACGATAGGGTACACCAGTAGCAATTAAGCCAGCTGATCAGTTGAGAGAGGAAGGGTTATGCTACAGTTAATGGGAATAATAAAAACTATGAATAGCATAATTACCATCTTCATTTTAGCCAATTCCTACCAGTTCAGCAATAGTGATGTTGTAACTTTTTATGCTTAAAACTTACCATCATACACAATTAGAAAGCTCAAAAAATGCCCTAATGTCTTTCATCTTACATCTTAGTTTTCAGTTTGGCATCCTGTCTACCCTGCTACTCATTTCATTACCAAGATAAATGTATACTACTGCTTGCTAGGTAACAGAGTGGCCCTCATGTCAGACAACATCTTGCTTTAGCTTTATGATGTCAGCTTGCTAGGCAACAGAGTGGCCCTCATGTCAGACAACATCTTGCATTAGCTTTATGATGTCAGGTCGCTGCTGGACCAATCGTCCTTGAGGAAGCTGAGCACACAGGAGGATGAGATATCAGAAGTTATGCATTAGGCTACTATCTGTATTCAGGACTGCAAGGCAAATAGGCGGGGGGATGGTAAAGGACTCTAAACCACTTCCAAACACTGGGGCCTTTTTGAAAGTGGGATGGAGATATAAACAAAAACAGAGATGATCCTTAACAACAATCCAACTTGAGAGTCAGAGTCCAACATACAGAGTGCAGGGGAAGAGGTTAAATAAGCTTCCTTCCGTGAGAATTTCACACTATCGTTCTAAAGTGAGGTAGTGCTTTTTAGCCTCAAAGGCAGCAATTTCCTCGAATGGAACATTGCAAGCACCAGGATCTAAAGCAGGCTTTAGTAGCATTGGAAGCAGTCAGTCTATTATAAACTATCAGGACCAACACAATGTGATCCATATTACTTCAATCTTGACACAAATTCTATTCAGGCACAGGCTCCGCCTATAAGGTAGTGAGGACATTCTGATGCTGTGAACGTCTTTTCAATGCCTAAAAGGAATGATTGCGATTTTTGCTTACCGTATAAATTGGTAAAATGATGCCGTATGCCGGAAGACTTTTTTTTTTTTTTCTTCAGTCTCGGCACTGCAGAGAAACTCTGTTGTGAAACACTGCCACTGGTGGTCATTCAGTATAATCTGCAGATGGAAAAGTCCACTGTTAGCACATTTACTATAAGAAATACAAAAATCTGGTTTATTTTAGGGTAAATAGATCAATACTGTGGAGTCTGTAGAATTGTGAAAATCAACAGCTCATTAGAAAATCAAATCTCAATTTGTGTTATTAACCTCCTATACTTCTCGGAATCCTATGCCTCATGTGCTAACACTCTCTAAACAACTGTAGCACATACATTAGGACATAGATAAATAGATATTTTTCCAGCCAAGTGGCAGTGTGCCCTTCTCACTGCATTTGTTTTACGATAGGGTACACCAGTAGCAATTAAGCCAGCTGATCAGTTGAGAGAGGAAGGGTTATGCTACAGTTAATGGGAATAATAAAAACTATGAATAGCATAATTACCATCTTCATTTTAGCCAATTCCTACCAGTTCAGCAATAGTGATGTTGTGACTTTTTATGCTTAAAACTTACCATCATACACAATTGGAAAGCTCAAAAAATGCCCTAATGTCTTTCATCTTACATCTTAGTTTTCAGTTTGGCATCCTGTCTACCCTGCTACTCATTTCATTACCAAGATAAATGTATACTACTGCTTGCTAGGTAACAGAGTGGCCCTCATGTCAGACAACATCTTGCTTTAGCTTTATGATGTCAGCTTGCTAGGCAACAGAGTGGCCCTCATGTCAGACAACATCTTGCATTAGCTTTATGATGTCAGGTCGCTGCTGGACCAATCGTCCTTGAGGAAGCTGAGCACACAGGAGGATGAGATATCAGAAGTTATGCATTAGGCTACTATCTGTATTCAGGACTGCAAGGCAAATAGGCGGGGGGATGGTAAAGGACTCTAAACCACTTCCAAACACTGGGGCCTTTTTGAAAGTGGGATGGAGATATAAACAAAAACAGAGATGATCCTTAACAACAATCCAACTTGAGAGTCAGAGTCCAACATACAGAGTGCAGGGGAAGAGGTTAAATAAGCTTCCTTCCGTGAGAATTTCACACTATCGTTCTAAAGTGAGGTAGTGCTTTTTAGCCTCAAAGGCAGCAATTTCCTCGAATGGAACATTGCAAGCACCAGGATCTAAAGCAGGCTTTAGTAGCATTGGAAGCAGTCAGTCTATTATAAACTATCAGGACCAACACAATGTGATCCATATTACTTCAATCTTGACACAAATTCTATTCAGGCACAGGCTCCGCCTATAAGGTAGTGAGGACATTCTGATGCTGTGAACGTCTTTTCAATGCCTAAAAGGAATGATTGCGATTTTTGCCTACCGTATAAATTGGTAAAATGATGCCGTATGCCGGAAGACTTTTTTTTTTTTTTTCTTCAGTCTCGGCACTGCAGAGAAACTCTGTTGTGAAACACTGCCACTGGTGGTCATTCAGTATAATCTGCAGATGGAAAAGTCCACTGTTAGCACATTTACTATAAGAAATACAAAAATCTGGTTTATTTTAGGGTAAATAGATCAATACTGTGGAGTCTGTAGAATTGTGAAAATCAACAGCTCATTAGAAAATCAAATCTCAATTTGTGTTATTAACCTCCTATACTTCTCGGAATCCTATGCCTCATGTGCTAACACTCTCTAAACAACTGTAGCACATACATTAGGACATAGATAAATAGATATTTTTCCAGCCAAGTGGCAGTGTGCCCTTCTCACTGCATTTGTTTTACGATAGGGTACACCAGTAGCAATTAAGCCAGCTGATCAGTTGAGAGAGGAAGGGTTATGCTACAGTTAATGGGAATAATAAAAACTATGAATAGCATAATTACCATCTTCATTTTAGCCAATTCCTACCAGTTCAGCAATAGTGATGTTGTAACTTTTTATGCTTAAAACTTACCATCATACACAATTAGAAAGCTCAAAAAATGCCCTAATGTCTTTCATCTTACATCTTAGTTTTCAGTTTGGCATCCTGTCTACCCTGCTACTCATTTCATTACCAAGATAAATGTATACTACTGCTTGCTAGGTAACAGAGTGGCCCTCATGTCAGACAACATCTTGCTTTAGCTTTATGATGTCAGCTTGCTAGGCAACAGAGTGGCCCTCATGTCAGACAACATCTTGCATTAGCTTTATGATGTCAGGTCGCTGCTGGACCAATCGTCCTTGAGGAAGCTGAGCACACAGGAGGATGAGATATCAGAAGTTATGCATTAGGCTACTATCTGTATTCAGGACTGCAAGGCAAATAGGCGGGGGGATGGTAAAGGACTCTAAACCACTTCCAAACACTGGGGCCTTTTTGAAAGTGGGATGGAGATATAAACAAAAACAGAGATGATCCTTAACAACAATCCAACTTGAGAGTCAGAGTCCAACATACAGAGTGCAGGGGAAGAGGTTAAATAAGCTTCCTTCCGTGAGAATTTCACACTATCGTTCTAAAGTGAGGTAGTGCTTTTTAGCCTCAAAGGCAGCAATTTCCTCGAATGGAACATTGCAAGCACCAGGATCTAAAGCAGGCTTTAGTAGCATTGGAAGCAGTCAGTCTATTATAAACTATCAGGACCAACACAATGTGATCCATATTACTTCAATCTTGACACAAATTCTATTCAGGCACAGGCTCCGCCTATAAGGTAGTGAGGACATTCTGATGCTGTGAACGTCTTTTCAATGCCTAAAAGGAATGATTGCGATTTTTGCTTACCGTATAAATTGGTAAAATGATGCCGTATGCCGGAAGACTTTTTTTTTTTTTTCTTCAGTCTCGGCACTGCAGAGAAACTCTGTTGTGAAACACTGCCACTGGTCGTCATTCAGTATAATCTGCAGATGGAAAAGTCCACTGTTAGCACATTTACTATAAGAAATACAAAAATCTGGTTTATTTTAGGGTAAATAGATCAATACTGTGGAGTCTGTGGAATTGTGAAAATCAACAGCTCATTAGAAAATCAAATCTCAATTTGTGTTATTAACCTCCTATACTTCTCGGAATCCTATGCCTCATGTGCTAACACTCTCTAAACAACTGTAGCACATACATTAGGACATAGATAAATAGATATTTTTCCAGCCAAGTGGCAGTGTGCCCTTCTCACTGCATTTGTTTTACGATAGGGTACACCAGTAGCAATTAAGCCAGCTGATCAGTTGAGAGAGGAAGGGTTATGCTACAGTTAATGGGAATAATAAAAACTATGAATAGCATAATTACCATCTTCATTTTAGCCAATTCCTACCAGTTCAGCAATAGTGATGTTGTAACTTTTTATGCTTAAAACTTACCATCATACACAATTAGAAAGCTCAAAAAATGCCCTAATGTCTTTCATCTTACATCTTAGTTTTCAGTTTGGCATCCTGTCTACCCTGCTACTCATTTCATTACCAAGATAAATGTATACTACTGCTTGCTAGGTAACAGAGTGGCCCTCATGTCAGACAACATCTTGCTTTAGCTTTATGATGTCAGCTTGCTAGGCAACAGAGTGGCCCTCATGTCAGACAACATCTTGCATTAGCTTTATGATGTCAGGTCGCTGCTGGACCAATCGTCCTTGAGGAAGCTGAGCACACAGGAGGATGAGATATCAGAAGTTATGCATTAGGCTACTATCTGTATTCAGGACTGCAAGGCAAATAGGTGGGGGGGATGGTAAAGGACTCTAAACCACTTCAAAGCACTGGGGCCTTTTTGAAAGTGGGATGGAGATATAAACAAAAACAGAGATGATCCTTAACAACAATCCAACTTGAGAGTCAGAGTCCAACATACAGAGTGCAGGGGAAGAGGTTAAATAAGCTTCCTTCCGTGAGAATTTCACACTATCGTTCTAAAGTGAGGTAGTGCTTTTTAGCCTCAAAGGCAGCAATTTCCTCGAATGGAACATTGCAAGCACCAGGATCTAAAGCAGGCTTTAGTAGCATTGGAAGCAGTCAGTCTATTATAAACTATCAGGACCAACACAATGTGATCCATATTACTTCAATCTTGACACAAATTCTATTCAGGCACAGGCTCCGCCTATAAGGTAGTGAGGACATTCTGATGCTGTGAACGTCTTTTCAATGCCTAAAAGGAATGATTGCGATTTTTGCTTACCGTATAAATTTGTAAAATGATGCCGTATGCCGGAAGACTTTTTTTTTTTTTTTCTTCAGTCTCGGCACTGCAGAGAAACTCTGTTGTGAAACACTGCCACTGGTGGTCATTCAGTATAATCTGCAGATGGAAAAGTCCACTGTTAGCACATTTACTATAAGAAATACAAAAATCTGGTTTATTTTAGGGTAAATAGATCAATACTGTGGAGTCTGTAGAATTGTGAAAATCAACAGCTCATTAGAAAATCAAATCTCAATTTGTGTTATTAACCTCCTATACTTCTCGGAATCCTATGCCTCATGTGCTAACACTCTCTAAACAACTGTAGCACATACATTAGGACATAGATAAATAGATATTTTTCCAGCCAAGTGGCAGTGTGCCCTTCTCACTGCATTTGTTTTACGATAGGGTACACCAGTAGCAATTAAGCCAGCTGATCAGTTGAGAGAGGAAGGGTTATGCTACAGTTAATGGGAATAATAAAAACTATGAATAGCATAATTACCATCTTCATTTTAGCCAATTCCTACCAGTTCAGCAATAGTGATGTTGTAACTTTTTATGCTTAAAACTTACCATCATACACAATTAGAAAGCTCAAAAAATGCCCTAATGTCTTTCATCTTACATCTTAGTTTTCAGTTTGGCATCCTGTCTACCCTGCTACTCATTTCATTACCAAGATAAATGTATACTACTGCTTGCTAGGTAACAGAGTGGCCCTCATGTCAGACAACATCTTGCTTTAGCTTTATGATGTCAGCTTGCTAGGCAACAGAGTGGCCCTCATGTCAGACAACATCTTGCATTAGCTTTATGATGTCAGGTCGCTGCTGGACCAATCGTCCTTGAGGAAGCTGAGCACACAGGAGGATGAGATATCAGAAGTTATGCATTAGGCTACTATCTGTATTCAGGACTGCAAGGCAAATAGGCGGGGGGATGGTAAAGGACTCTAAACCACTTCCAAACACTGGGGCCTTTTTGAAAGTGGGATGGAGATATAAACAAAAACAGAGATGATCCTTAACAACAATCCAACTTGAGAGTCAGAGTCCAACATACAGAGTGCAGGGGAAGAGGTTAAATAAGCTTCCTTCCGTGAGAATTTCACACTATCGTTCTAAAGTGAGGTAGTGCTTTTTAGCCTCAAAGGCAGCAATTTCCTCGAATGGAACATTGCAAGCACCAGGATCTAAAGCAGGCTTTAGTAGCATTGGAAGCAGTCAGTCTATTATAAACTATCAGGACCAACACAATGTGATCCATATTACTTCAATCTTGACACAAATTCTATTCAGGCACAGGCTCCGCCTATAAGGTAGTGAGGACATTCTGATGCTGTGAACGTCTTTTCAATGCCTAAAAGGAATGATTGCGATTTTTGCTTACCGTATAAATTGGTAAAATGATGCCGTATGCCGGAAGACTTTTTTTTTTTTTTCTTCAGTCTCGGCACTGCAGAGAAACTCTGTTGTGAAACACTGCCACTGGTGGTCATTCAGTATAATCTGCAGATGGAAAAGTCCACTGTTAGCACATTTACTATAAGAAATACAAAAATCTGGTTTATTTTAGGGTAAATAGATCAATACTGTGGAGTCTGTAGAATTGTGAAAATCAACAGCTCATTAGAAAATCAAATCTCAATTTGTGTTATTAACCTCCTATACTTCTCGGAATCCTATGCCTCATGTGCTAACACTCTCTAAACAACTGTAGCACATACATTAGGACATAGATAAATAGATATTTTTCCAGCCAAGTGGCAGTGTGCCCTTCTCACTGCATTTGTTTTACGATAGGGTACACCAGTAGCAATTAAGCCAGCTGATCAGTTGAGAGAGGAAGGGTTATGCTACAGTTAATGGGAATAATAAAAACTATGAATAGCATAATTACCATCTTCATTTTAGCCAATTCCTACCAGTTCAGCAATAGTGATGTTGTGACTTTTTATGCTTAAAACTTACCATCATACACAATTGGAAAGCTCAAAAAATGCCCTAATGTCTTTCATCTTACATCTTAGTTTTCAGTTTGGCATCCTGTCTACCCTGCTACTCATTTCATTACCAAGATAAATGTATACTACTGCTTGCTAGGTAACAGAGTGGCCCTCATGTCAGACAACATCTTGCTTTAGCTTTATGATGTCAGCTTGCTAGGCAACAGAGTGGCCCTCATGTCAGACAACATCTTGCATTAGCTTTATGATGTCAGGTCGCTGCTGGACCAATCGTCCTTGAGGAAGCTGAGCACACAGGAGGATGAGATATCAGAAGTTATGCATTAGGCTACTATCTGTATTCAGGACTGCAAGGCAAATAGGCGGGGGGATGGTAAAGGACTCTAAACCACTTCCAAACACTGGGGCCTTTTTGAAAGTGGGATGGAGATATAAACAAAAACAGAGATGATCCTTAACAACAATCCAACTTGAGAGTCAGAGTCCAACATACAGAGTGCAGGGGAAGAGGTTAAATAAGCTTCCTTCCGTGAGAATTTCACACTATCGTTCTAAAGTGAGGTAGTGCTTTTTAGCCTCAAAGGCAGCAATTTCCTCGAATGGAACATTGCAAGCACCAGGATCTAAAGCAGGCTTTAGTAGCATTGGAAGCAGTCAGTCTATTATAAACTATCAGGACCAACACAATGTGATCCATATTACTTCAATCTTGACACAAATTCTATTCAGGCACAGGCTCCGCCTATAAGGTAGTGAGGACATTCTGATGCTGTGAACGTCTTTTCAATGCCTAAAAGGAATGATTGCGATTTTTGCTTACCGTATAAATTGGTAAAATGATGCCGTATGCCGGAAGACTTTTTTTTTTTTTTTCTTCAGTCTCGGCACTGCAGAGAAACTCTGTTGTGAAACACTGCCACTGGTGGTCATTCAGTATAATCTGCAGATGGAAAAGTCCACTGTTAGCACATTTACTATAAGAAATACAAAAATCTGGTTTATTTTAGGGTAAATAGATCAATACTGTGGAGTCTGTAGAATTGTGAAAATCAACAGCTCATTAGAAAATCAAATCTCAATTTGTGTTATTAACCTCCTATACTTCTCGGAATCCTATGCCTCATGTGCTAACACTCTCTAAACAACTGTAGCACATACATTAGGACATAGATAAATAGATATTTTTCCAGCCAAGTGGCAGTGTGCCCTTCTCACTGCATTTGTTTTACGATAGGGTACACCAGTAGCAATTAAGCCAGCTGATCAGTTGAGAGAGGAAGGGTTATGCTACAGTTAATGGGAATAATAAAAACTATGAATAGCATAATTACCATCTTCATTTTAGCCAATTCCTACCAGTTCAGCAATAGTGATGTTGTAACTTTTTATGCTTAAAACTTACCATCATACACAATTAGAAAGCTCAAAAAATGCCCTAATGTCTTTCATCTTACATCTTAGTTTTCAGTTTGGCATCCTGTCTACCCTGCTACTCATTTCATTACCAAGATAAATGTATACTACTGCTTGCTAGGTAACAGAGTGGCCCTCATGTCAGACAACATCTTGCTTTAGCTTTATGATGTCAGCTTGCTAGGCAACAGAGTGGCCCTCATGTCAGACAACATCTTGCATTAGCTTTATGATGTCAGGTCGCTGCTGGACCAATCGTCCTTGAGGAAGCTGAGCACACAGGAGGATGAGATATCAGAAGTTATGCATTAGGCTACTATCTGTATTCAGGACTGCAAGGCAAATAGGCGGGGGGATGGTAAAGGACTCTAAACCACTTCCAAACACTGGGGCCTTTTTGAAAGTGGGATGGAGATATAAACAAAAACAGAGATGATCCTTAACAACAATCCAACTTGAGAGTCAGAGTCCAACATACAGAGTGCAGGGGAAGAGGTTAAATAAGCTTCCTTCCGTGAGAATTTCACACTATCGTTCTAAAGTGAGGTAGTGCTTTTTAGCCTCAAAGGCAGCAATTTCCTCGAATGGAACATTGCAAGCACCAGGATCTAAAGCAGGCTTTAGTAGCATTGGAAGCAGTCAGTCTATTATAAACTATCAGGACCAACACAATGTGATCCATATTACTTCAATCTTGACACAAATTCTATTCAGGCACAGGCTCCGCCTATAAGGTAGTGAGGACATTCTGATGCTGTGAACGTCTTTTCAATGCCTAAAAGGAATGATTGCGATTTTTGCTTACCGTATAAATTGGTAAAATGATGCCGTATGCCGGAAGACTTTTTTTTTTTTTTCTTCAGTCTCGGCACTGCAGAGAAACTCTGTTGTGAAACACTGCCACTGGTGGTCATTCAGTATAATCTGCAGATGGAAAAGTCCACTGTTAGCACATTTACTATAAGAAATACAAAAATCTGGTTTATTTTAGGGTAAATAGATCAATACTGTGGAGTCTGTAGAATTGTGAAAATCAACAGCTCATTAGAAAATCAAATCTCAATTTGTGTTATTAACCTCCTATACTTCTCAGAATCCTATGCCTCATGTGCTAACACTCTCTAAACAACTGTAGCACATACATTAGGACATAGATAAATAGATATTTTTCCAGCCAAGTGGCAGTGTGCCCTTCTCACTGCATTTGTTTTACGATAGGGTACACCAGTAGCAATTAAGCCAGCTGATCAGTTGAGAGAGGAAGGGTTATGCTACAGTTAATGGGAATAATAAAAACTATGAATAGCATAATTACCATCTTCATTTTAGCCAATTCCTACCAGTTCAGCAATAGTGATGTTGTAACTTTTTATGCTTAAAACTTACCATCATACACAATTAGAAAGCTCAAAAAATGCCCTAATGTCTTTCATCTTACATCTTAGTTTTCAGTTTGGCATCCTGTCTACCCTGCTACTCATTTCATTACCAAGATAAATGTATACTACTGCTTGCTAGGTAACAGAGTGGCCCTCATGTCAGACAACATCTTGCTTTAGCTTTATGATGTCAGCTTGCTAGGCAACAGAGTGGCCCCCATGTCAGACAACATCTTGCATTAGCTTTATGATGTCAGGTCGCTGCTGGACCAATCGTCCTTGAGGAAGCTGAGCACACAGGAGGATGAGATACAGAAGTTATGCATTAGGCTACTATCTGTATTCAGGACTGCAAGGCAAATAGGCGGGGGGATGGTAAAGGACTCTAAACCACTTCCAAACACTGGGGCCTTTTTGAAAGTGGGATGGAGATATAAACAAAAACAGAGATGATCCTTAACAACAATCCAACTTGAGAGTCAGAGTCCAACATACAGAGTGCAGGGGAAGAGGTTAAATAAGCTTCCTTCCGTGAGAATTTCACACTATCGTTCTAAAGTGAGGAAGTGCTTTTTAGCCTCAAAGGCAGCAATTTCCTCGAATGGAACATTGCAAGCACCAGGATCTAAAGCAGGCTTTAGTAGCATTGGAAGCAGTCAGTCTATTATAAACTATCAGGACCAACACAATGTGATCCATATTACTTCAATCTTGACACAAATTCTATTCAGGCACAGGCTCCGCCTATAAGGTAGTGAGGACATTCTGATGCTGTGAACGTCTTTTCAATGCCTAAAAGGAATGATTGCGATTTTTGCTTACCGTATAAATTGGTAAAATGATGCCGTATGCCGGAAGACTTTTTTTTTTTTTCTTCAGTCTCGGCACTGCAGAGAAACTCTGTTGTGAAACACTGCCACTGGTGGTCATTCAGTATTATCTGCAGATGGAAAAGTCCACTGTTAGCACATTTACTATAAGAAATACAAAAATCTGGTTTATTTTAGGGTAAATAGATCAATACTGTGGAGTCTGTAGAATTGTGAAAATCAACAGCTCATTAGAAAATCAAATCTCAATTTGTGTTATTAACCTCCTATACTTCTCGGAATCCTATGCCTCATGTGCTAACACTCTCTAAACAACTGTAGCACATACATAAGGACATAGATAAATAGATATTTTTCCAGCCAAGTGGCAGTGTGCCCTTCTCACTGCATTTGTTTTACAATAGGGTACACCAGTAGCAATTAAGCCAGCTGATCAGTTGAGAGAGGAAGGGTTATGCTACAGTTAATGGGAATAATAAAAACTATGAATAGCATAATTACCATCTTCATTTTAGCCAATTCCTACCAGTTCAGCAATAGTGATGTTGTAACTTTTTATGCTTAAAACTTACCATCATACACAATTAGAAAGCTCAAAAAATGCCCTAATGTCTTTCATCTTACATCTTAGTTTTCAGTTTGGCATCCTGTCTACCCTGCTACTCATTTCATTACCAAGATAAATGTATTCTACTGCTTGCTAGGTAACAGAGTGGCCCTCATGTCAGACAACATCTTGCTTTAGCTTTATGATGTCAGCTTGCTAGGCAACAGAGTGGCCCTCATGTCAGACAACATCTTGCATTAGCTTTATGATGTCAGGTCGCTGCTGGACCAATCGTCCTTGAGGAAGCTGAGCACACAGGAGGATGAGATATCAGAAGTTATGCATTAGGCTACTATCTGTATTCAGGACTGCAAGGCAAATAGGCGGGGGGATGGTAAAGGACTCTAAACCACTTCCAAACACTGGGGCCTTTTTGAAAGTGGGATGGAGATATAAACAAAAACAGAGATGATCCTTAACAACAATCCAACTTGAGAGTCAGAGTCCAACATACAGAGTGCAGGGGAAGAGGTTAAATAAGCTTCCTTCCGTGAGAATTTCACACTATCGTTCTAAAGTGAGGTAGTGCTTTTTAGCCTCAAAGGCAGCAATTTCCTCGAATGGAACATTGCAAGCACCAGGATCTAAAGCAGGCTTTAGTAGCATTGGAAGCAGTCAGTCTATTATAAACTATCAGGACCAACACAATGTGATCCATATTACTTCAATCTTGACACAAATTCTATTCAGGCACAGGCTCCGCCTATAAGGTAGTGAGGACATTCTGATGCTGTGAACGTCTTTTCAATGCCTAAAAGGAATGATTGCGATTTTTGCTTACCGTATAAATTGGTAAAATGATGCCGTATGCCGGAAGACTTTTTTTTTTTTTTCTTCAGTCTCGGCACTGCAGAGAAACTCTGTTGTGAAACACTGCCACTGGTGGTCATTCAGTATAATCTGCAGATGGAAAAGTCCACTGTTAGCACATTTACTATAAGAAATACAAAAATCTGGTTTATTTTAGGGTAAATAGATCAATACTGTGGAGTCTGTGGAATTGTGAAAATCAACAGCTCATTAGAAAATCAAATCTCAATTTGTGTTATTAACCTCCTATACTTCTCGGAATCCTATGCCTCATGTGCTAACACTCTCTAAACAACTGTAGCACATACATTAGGACATAGATAAATAGATATTTTTCCAGCCAAGTGGCAGTGTGCCCTTCTCACTGCATTTGTTTTACGATAGGGTACACCAGTAGCAATTAAGCCAGCTGATCAGTTGAGAGAGGAAGGGTTATGCTACAGTTAATGGGAATAATAAAAACTATGAATAGCATAATTACCATCTTCATTTTAGCCAATTCCTACCAGTTCAGCAATAGTGATGTTGTAACTTTTTATGCTTAAAACTTACCATCATACACAATTAGAAAGCTCAAAAAATGCCCTAATGTCTTTCATCTTACATCTTAGTTTTCAGTTTGGCATCCTGTCTACCCTGCTACTCATTTCATTACCAAGATAAATGTATACTACTGCTTGCTAGGTAACAGAGTGGCCCTCATGTCAGACAACATCTTGCTTTAGCTTTATGATGTCAGCTTGCTAGGCAACAGAGTGGCCCTCATGTCAGACAACATCTTGCATTAGCTTTATGATGTCAGGTCGCTGCTGGACCAATCGTCCTTGAGGAAGCTGAGCACACAGGAGGATGAGATATCAGAAGTTATGCATTAGGCTACTATCTGTATTCAGGACTGCAAGGCAAATAGGCGGGGGGATGGTAAAGGACTCTAAACCACTTCCAAACACTGGGGCCTTTTTGAAAGTGGGATGGAGATATAAACAAAAACAGAGATGATCCTTAACAACAATCCAACTTGAGAGTCAGAGTCCAACATACAGAGTGCAGGGGAAGAGGTTAAATAAGCTTCCTTCCGTGAGAATTTCACACTATCGTTCTAAAGTGAGGTAGTGCTTTTTAGCCTCAAAGGCAGCAATTTCCTCGAATGGAACATTGCAAGCACCAGGATCTAAAGCAGGCTTTAGTAGCATTGGAAGCAGTCAGTCTATTATAAACTATCAGGACCAACACAATGTGATCCATATTACTTCAATCTTGACACAAATTCTATTCAGGCACAGGCTCCGCCTATAAGGTAGTGAGGACATTCTGATGCTGTGAACGTCTTTTCAATGCCTAAAAGGAATGATTGCGATTTTTGCTTACCGTATAAATTGGTAAAATGATGCCGTATGCCGGAAGACTTTTTTTTTTTTTTCTTCAGTCTCGGCACTGCAGAGAAACTCTGTTGTGAAACACTGCCACTGGTGGTCATTCAGTATAATCTGCAGATGGAAAAGTCCACTGTTAGCACATTTACTATAAGAAATACAAAAATCTGGTTTATTTTAGGGTAAATAGATCAATACTGTGGAGTCTGTAGAATTGTGAAAATCAACAGCTCATTAGAAAATCAAATCTCAATTTGTGTTATTAACCTCCTATACTTCTCGGAATCCTATGCCTCATGTGCTAACACTCTCTAAACAACTGTAGCACATACATTAGGACATAGATAAATAGATATTTTTCCAGCCAAGTGGCAGTGTGCCCTTCTCACTGCATTTGTTTTACGATAGGGTACACCAGTAGCAATTAAGCCAGCTGATCAGTTGAGAGAGGAAGGGTTATGCTACAGTTAATGGGAATAATAAAAACTATGAATAGCATAATTACCATCTTCATTTTAGCCAATTCCTACCAGTTCAGCAATAGTGATGTTGTGACTTTTTATGCTTAAAACTTACCATCATACACAATTGGAAAGCTCAAAAAATGCCCTAATGTCTTTCATCTTACATCTTAGTTTTCAGTTTGGCATCCTGTCTACCCTGCTACTCATTTCATTACCAAGATAAATGTATACTACTGCTTGCTAGGTAACAGAGTGGCCCTCATGTCAGACAACATCTTGCTTTAGCTTTATGATGTCAGCTTGCTAGGCAACAGAGTGGCCCTCATGTCAGACAACATCTTGCATTAGCTTTATGATGTCAGGTCGCTGCTGGACCAATCGTCCTTGAGGAAGCTGAGCACACAGGAGGATGAGATATCAGAAGTTATGCATTAGGCTACTATCTGTATTCAGGACTGCAAGGCAAATAGGCGGGGGGATGGTAAAGGACTCTAAACCACTTCCAAACACTGGGGCCTTTTTGAAAGTGGGATGGAGATATAAACAAAAACAGAGATGATCCTTAACAACAATCCAACTTGAGAGTCAGAGTCCAACATACAGAGTGCAGGGGAAGAGGTTAAATAAGCTTCCTTCCGTGAGAATTTCACACTATCGTTCTAAAGTGAGGTAGTGCTTTTTAGCCTCAAAGGCAGCAATTTCCTCGAATGGAACATTGCAAGCACCAGGATCTAAAGCAGGCTTTAGTAGCATTGGAAGCAGTCAGTCTATTATAAACTATCAGGACCAACACAATGTGATCCATATTACTTCAATCTTGACACAAATTCTATTCAGGCACAGGCTCCGCCTATAAGGTAGTGAGGACATTCTGATGCTGTGAACGTCTTTTCAATGCCTAAAAGGAATGATTGCGATTTTTGCCTACCGTATAAATTGGTAAAATGATGCCGTATGCCGGAAGACTTTTTTTTTTTTTTTCTTCAGTCTCGGCACTGCAGAGAAACTCTGTTGTGAAACACTGCCACTGGTGGTCATTCAGTATAATCTGCAGATGGAAAAGTCCACTGTTAGCACATTTACTATAAGAAATACAAAAATCTGGTTTATTTTAGGGTAAATAGATCAATACTGTGGAGTCTGTAGAATTGTGAAAATCAACAGCTCATTAGAAAATCAAATCTCAATTTGTGTTATTAACCTCCTATACTTCTCGGAATCCTATGCCTCATGTGCTAACACTCTCTAAACAACTGTAGCACATACATTAGGACATAGATAAATAGATATTTTTCCAGCCAAGTGGCAGTGTGCCCTTCTCACTGCATTTGTTTTACGATAGGGTACACCAGTAGCAATTAAGCCAGCTGATCAGTTGAGAGAGGAAGGGTTATGCTACAGTTAATGGGAATAATAAAAACTATGAATAGCATAATTACCATCTTCATTTTAGCCAATTCCTACCAGTTCAGCAATAGTGATGTTGTAACTTTTTATGCTTAAAACTTACCATCATACACAATTAGAAAGCTCAAAAAATGCCCTAATGTCTTTCATCTTACATCTTAGTTTTCAGTTTGGCATCCTGTCTACCCTGCTACTCATTTCATTACCAAGATAAATGTATACTACTGCTTGCTAGGTAACAGAGTGGCCCTCATGTCAGACAACATCTTGCTTTAGCTTTATGATGTCAGCTTGCTAGGCAACAGAGTGGCCCTCATGTCAGACAACATCTTGCATTAGCTTTATGATGTCAGGTCGCTGCTGGACCAATCGTCCTTGAGGAAGCTGAGCACACAGGAGGATGAGATATCAGAAGTTATGCATTAGGCTACTATCTGTATTCAGGACTGCAAGGCAAATAGGCGGGGGGATGGTAAAGGACTCTAAACCACTTCCAAACACTGGGGCCTTTTTGAAAGTGGGATGGAGATATAAACAAAAACAGAGATGATCCTTAACAACAATCCAACTTGAGAGTCAGAGTCCAACATACAGAGTGCAGGGGAAGAGGTTAAATAAGCTTCCTTCCGTGAGAATTTCACACTATCGTTCTAAAGTGAGGTAGTGCTTTTTAGCCTCAAAGGCAGCAATTTCCTCGAATGGAACATTGCAAGCACCAGGATCTAAAGCAGGCTTTAGTAGCATTGGAAGCAGTCAGTCTATTATAAACTATCAGGACCAACACAATGTGATCCATATTACTTCAATCTTGACACAAATTCTATTCAGGCACAGGCTCCGCCTATAAGGTAGTGAGGACATTCTGATGCTGTGAACGTCTTTTCAATGCCTAAAAGGAATGATTGCGATTTTTGCTTACCGTATAAATTGGTAAAATGATGCCGTATGCCGGAAGACTTTTTTTTTTTTTTCTTCAGTCTCGGCACTGCAGAGAAACTCTGTTGTGAAACACTGCCACTGGTCGTCATTCAGTATAATCTGCAGATGGAAAAGTCCACTGTTAGCACATTTACTATAAGAAATACAAAAATCTGGTTTATTTTAGGGTAAATAGATCAATACTGTGGAGTCTGTGGAATTGTGAAAATCAACAGCTCATTAGAAAATCAAATCTCAATTTGTGTTATTAACCTCCTATACTTCTCGGAATCCTATGCCTCATGTGCTAACACTCTCTAAACAACTGTAGCACATACATTAGGACATAGATAAATAGATATTTTTCCAGCCAAGTGGCAGTGTGCCCTTCTCACTGCATTTGTTTTACGATAGGGTACACCAGTAGCAATTAAGCCAGCTGATCAGTTGAGAGAGGAAGGGTTATGCTACAGTTAATGGGAATAATAAAAACTATGAATAGCATAATTACCATCTTCATTTTAGCCAATTCCTACCAGTTCAGCAATAGTGATGTTGTAACTTTTTATGCTTAAAACTTACCATCATACACAATTAGAAAGCTCAAAAAATGCCCTAATGTCTTTCATCTTACATCTTAGTTTTCAGTTTGGCATCCTGTCTACCCTGCTACTCATTTCATTACCAAGATAAATGTATACTACTGCTTGCTAGGTAACAGAGTGGCCCTCATGTCAGACAACATCTTGCTTTAGCTTTATGATGTCAGCTTGCTAGGCAACAGAGTGGCCCTCATGTCAGACAACATCTTGCATTAGCTTTATGATGTCAGGTCGCTGCTGGACCAATCGTCCTTGAGGAAGCTGAGCACACAGGAGGATGAGATATCAGAAGTTATGCATTAGGCTACTATCTGTATTCAGGACTGCAAGGCAAATAGGTGGGGGGGATGGTAAAGGACTCTAAACCACTTCAAAGCACTGGGGCCTTTTTGAAAGTGGGATGGAGATATAAACAAAAACAGAGATGATCCTTAACAACAATCCAACTTGAGAGTCAGAGTCCAACATACAGAGTGCAGGGGAAGAGGTTAAATAAGCTTCCTTCCGTGAGAATTTCACACTATCGTTCTAAAGTGAGGTAGTGCTTTTTAGCCTCAAAGGCAGCAATTTCCTCGAATGGAACATTGCAAGCACCAGGATCTAAAGCAGGCTTTAGTAGCATTGGAAGCAGTCAGTCTATTATAAACTATCAGGACCAACACAATGTGATCCATATTACTTCAATCTTGACACAAATTCTATTCAGGCACAGGCTCCGCCTATAAGGTAGTGAGGACATTCTGATGCTGTGAACGTCTTTTCAATGCCTAAAAGGAATGATTGCGATTTTTGCTTACCGTATAAATTTGTAAAATGATGCCGTATGCCGGAAGACTTTTTTTTTTTTTTTCTTCAGTCTCGGCACTGCAGAGAAACTCTGTTGTGAAACACTGCCACTGGTGGTCATTCAGTATAATCTGCAGATGGAAAAGTCCACTGTTAGCACATTTACTATAAGAAATACAAAAATCTGGTTTATTTTAGGGTAAATAGATCAATACTGTGGAGTCTGTAGAATTGTGAAAATCAACAGCTCATTAGAAAATCAAATCTCAATTTGTGTTATTAACCTCCTATACTTCTCGGAATCCTATGCCTCATGTGCTAACACTCTCTAAACAACTGTAGCACATACATTAGGACATAGATAAATAGATATTTTTCCAGCCAAGTGGCAGTGTGCCCTTCTCACTGCATTTGTTTTACGATAGGGTACACCAGTAGCAATTAAGCCAGCTGATCAGTTGAGAGAGGAAGGGTTATGCTACAGTTAATGGGAATAATAAAAACTATGAATAGCATAATTACCATCTTCATTTTAGCCAATTCCTACCAGTTCAGCAATAGTGATGTTGTAACTTTTTATGCTTAAAACTTACCATCATACACAATTAGAAAGCTCAAAAAATGCCCTAATGTCTTTCATCTTACATCTTAGTTTTCAGTTTGGCATCCTGTCTACCCTGCTACTCATTTCATTACCAAGATAAATGTATACTACTGCTTGCTAGGTAACAGAGTGGCCCTCATGTCAGACAACATCTTGCTTTAGCTTTATGATGTCAGCTTGCTAGGCAACAGAGTGGCCCTCATGTCAGACAACATCTTGCATTAGCTTTATGATGTCAGGTCGCTGCTGGACCAATCGTCCTTGAGGAAGCTGAGCACACAGGAGGATGAGATATCAGAAGTTATGCATTAGGCTACTATCTGTATTCAGGACTGCAAGGCAAATAGGCGGGGGGATGGTAAAGGACTCTAAACCACTTCCAAACACTGGGGCCTTTTTGAAAGTGGGATGGAGATATAAACAAAAACAGAGATGATCCTTAACAACAATCCAACTTGAGAGTCAGAGTCCAACATACAGAGTGCAGGGGAAGAGGTTAAATAAGCTTCCTTCCGTGAGAATTTCACACTATCGTTCTAAAGTGAGGTAGTGCTTTTTAGCCTCAAAGGCAGCAATTTCCTCGAATGGAACATTGCAAGCACCAGGATCTAAAGCAGGCTTTAGTAGCATTGGAAGCAGTCAGTCTATTATAAACTATCAGGACCAACACAATGTGATCCATATTACTTCAATCTTGACACAAATTCTATTCAGGCACAGGCTCCGCCTATAAGGTAGTGAGGACATTCTGATGCTGTGAACGTCTTTTCAATGCCTAAAAGGAATGATTGCGATTTTTGCTTACCGTATAAATTGGTAAAATGATGCCGTATGCCGGAAGACTTTTTTTTTTTTTTCTTCAGTCTCGGCACTGCAGAGAAACTCTGTTGTGAAACACTGCCACTGGTGGTCATTCAGTATAATCTGCAGATGGAAAAGTCCACTGTTAGCACATTTACTATAAGAAATACAAAAATCTGGTTTATTTTAGGGTAAATAGATCAATACTGTGGAGTCTGTAGAATTGTGAAAATCAACAGCTCATTAGAAAATCAAATCTCAATTTGTGTTATTAACCTCCTATACTTCTCGGAATCCTATGCCTCATGTGCTAACACTCTCTAAACAACTGTAGCACATACATTAGGACATAGATAAATAGATATTTTTCCAGCCAAGTGGCAGTGTGCCCTTCTCACTGCATTTGTTTTACGATAGGGTACACCAGTAGCAATTAAGCCAGCTGATCAGTTGAGAGAGGAAGGGTTATGCTACAGTTAATGGGAATAATAAAAACTATGAATAGCATAATTACCATCTTCATTTTAGCCAATTCCTACCAGTTCAGCAATAGTGATGTTGTGACTTTTTATGCTTAAAACTTACCATCATACACAATTGGAAAGCTCAAAAAATGCCCTAATGTCTTTCATCTTACATCTTAGTTTTCAGTTTGGCATCCTGTCTACCCTGCTACTCATTTCATTACCAAGATAAATGTATACTACTGCTTGCTAGGTAACAGAGTGGCCCTCATGTCAGACAACATCTTGCTTTAGCTTTATGATGTCAGCTTGCTAGGCAACAGAGTGGCCCTCATGTCAGACAACATCTTGCATTAGCTTTATGATGTCAGGTCGCTGCTGGACCAATCGTCCTTGAGGAAGCTGAGCACACAGGAGGATGAGATATCAGAAGTTATGCATTAGGCTACTATCTGTATTCAGGACTGCAAGGCAAATAGGCGGGGGGATGGTAAAGGACTCTAAACCACTTCCAAACACTGGGGCCTTTTTGAAAGTGGGATGGAGATATAAACAAAAACAGAGATGATCCTTAACAACAATCCAACTTGAGAGTCAGAGTCCAACATACAGAGTGCAGGGGAAGAGGTTAAATAAGCTTCCTTCCGTGAGAATTTCACACTATCGTTCTAAAGTGAGGTAGTGCTTTTTAGCCTCAAAGGCAGCAATTTCCTCGAATGGAACATTGCAAGCACCAGGATCTAAAGCAGGCTTTAGTAGCATTGGAAGCAGTCAGTCTATTATAAACTATCAGGACCAACACAATGTGATCCATATTACTTCAATCTTGACACAAATTCTATTCAGGCACAGGCTCCGCCTATAAGGTAGTGAGGACATTCTGATGCTGTGAACGTCTTTTCAATGCCTAAAAGGAATGATTGCGATTTTTGCTTACCGTATAAATTGGTAAAATGATGCCGTATGCCGGAAGACTTTTTTTTTTTTTTTCTTCAGTCTCGGCACTGCAGAGAAACTCTGTTGTGAAACACTGCCACTGGTGGTCATTCAGTATAATCTGCAGATGGAAAAGTCCACTGTTAGCACATTTACTATAAGAAATACAAAAATCTGGTTTATTTTAGGGTAAATAGATCAATACTGTGGAGTCTGTAGAATTGTGAAAATCAACAGCTCATTAGAAAATCAAATCTCAATTTGTGTTATTAACCTCCTATACTTCTCGGAATCCTATGCCTCATGTGCTAACACTCTCTAAACAACTGTAGCACATACATTAGGACATAGATAAATAGATATTTTTCCAGCCAAGTGGCAGTGTGCCCTTCTCACTGCATTTGTTTTACGATAGGGTACACCAGTAGCAATTAAGCCAGCTGATCAGTTGAGAGAGGAAGGGTTATGCTACAGTTAATGGGAATAATAAAAACTATGAATAGCATAATTACCATCTTCATTTTAGCCAATTCCTACCAGTTCAGCAATAGTGATGTTGTAACTTTTTATGCTTAAAACTTACCATCATACACAATTAGAAAGCTCAAAAAATGCCCTAATGTCTTTCATCTTACATCTTAGTTTTCAGTTTGGCATCCTGTCTACCCTGCTACTCATTTCATTACCAAGATAAATGTATACTACTGCTTGCTAGGTAACAGAGTGGCCCTCATGTCAGACAACATCTTGCTTTAGCTTTATGATGTCAGCTTGCTAGGCAACAGAGTGGCCCTCATGTCAGACAACATCTTGCATTAGCTTTATGATGTCAGGTCGCTGCTGGACCAATCGTCCTTGAGGAAGCTGAGCACACAGGAGGATGAGATATCAGAAGTTATGCATTAGGCTACTATCTGTATTCAGGACTGCAAGGCAAATAGGTGGGGGGGATGGTAAAGGACTCTAAACCACTTCAAAGCACTGGGGCCTTTTTGAAAGTGGGATGGAGATATAAACAAAAACAGAGATGATCCTTAACAACAATCCAACTTGAGAGTCAGAGTCCAACATACAGAGTGCAGGGGAAGAGGTTAAATAAGCTTCCTTCCGTGAGAATTTCACACTATCGTTCTAAAGTGAGGTAGTGCTTTTTAGCCTCAAAGGCAGCAATTTCCTCGAATGGAACATTGCAAGCACCAGGATCTAAAGCAGGCTTTAGTAGCATTGGAAGCAGTCAGTCTATTATAAACTATCAGGACCAACACAATGTGATCCATATTACTTCAATCTTGACACAAATTCTATTCAGGCACAGGCTCCGCCTATAAGGTAGTGAGGACATTCTGATGCTGTGAACGTCTTTTCAATGCCTAAAAGGAATGATTGCGATTTTTGCTTACCGTATAAATTTGTAAAATGATGCCGTATGCCGGAAGACTTTTTTTTTTTTTTTCTTCAGTCTCGGCACTGCAGAGAAACTCTGTTGTGAAACACTGCCACTGGTGGTCATTCAGTATAATCTGCAGATGGAAAAGTCCACTGTTAGCACATTTACTATAAGAAATACAAAAATCTGGTTTATTTTAGGGTAAATAGATCAATACTGTGGAGTCTGTAGAATTGTGAAAATCAACAGCTCATTAGAAAATCAAATCTCAATTTGTGTTATTAACCTCCTATACTTCTCGGAATCCTATGCCTCATGTGCTAACACTCTCTAAACAACTGTAGCACATACATTAGGACATAGATAAATAGATATTTTTCCAGCCAAGTGGCAGTGTGCCCTTCTCACTGCATTTGTTTTACGATAGGGTACACCAGTAGCAATTAAGCCAGCTGATCAGTTGAGAGAGGAAGGGTTATGCTACAGTTAATGGGAATAATAAAAACTATGAATAGCATAATTACCATCTTCATTTTAGCCAATTCCTACCAGTTCAGCAATAGTGATGTTGTAACTTTTTATGCTTAAAACTTACCATCATACACAATTAGAAAGCTCAAAAAATGCCCTAATGTCTTTCATCTTACATCTTAGTTTTCAGTTTGGCATCCTGTCTACCCTGCTACTCATTTCATTACCAAGATAAATGTATACTACTGCTTGCTAGGTAACAGAGTGGCCCTCATGTCAGACAACATCTTGCTTTAGCTTTATGATGTCAGCTTGCTAGGCAACAGAGTGGCCCTCATGTCAGACAACATCTTGCATTAGCTTTATGATGTCAGGTCGCTGCTGGACCAATCGTCCTTGAGGAAGCTGAGCACACAGGAGGATGAGATATCAGAAGTTATGCATTAGGCTACTATCTGTATTCAGGACTGCAAGGCAAATAGGCGGGGGGATGGTAAAGGACTCTAAACCACTTCCAAACACTGGGGCCTTTTTGAAAGTGGGATGGAGATATAAACAAAAACAGAGATGATCCTTAACAACAATCCAACTTGAGAGTCAGAGTCCAACATACAGAGTGCAGGGGAAGAGGTTAAATAAGCTTCCTTCCGTGAGAATTTCACACTATCGTTCTAAAGTGAGGTAGTGCTTTTTAGCCTCAAAGGCAGCAATTTCCTCGAATGGAACATTGCAAGCACCAGGATCTAAAGCAGGCTTTAGTAGCATTGGAAGCAGTCAGTCTATTATAAACTATCAGGACCAACACAATGTGATCCATATTACTTCAATCTTGACACAAATTCTATTCAGGCACAGGCTCCGCCTATAAGGTAGTGAGGACATTCTGATGCTGTGAACGTCTTTTCAATGCCTAAAAGGAATGATTGCGATTTTTGCTTACCGTATAAATTGGTAAAATGATGCCGTATGCCGGAAGACTTTTTTTTTTTTTTCTTCAGTCTCGGCACTGCAGAGAAACTCTGTTGTGAAACACTGCCACTGGTGGTCATTCAGTATAATCTGCAGATGGAAAAGTCCACTGTTAGCACATTTACTATAAGAAATACAAAAATCTGGTTTATTTTAGGGTAAATAGATCAATACTGTGGAGTCTGTAGAATTGTGAAAATCAACAGCTCATTAGAAAATCAAATCTCAATTTGTGTTATTAACCTCCTATACTTCTCGGAATCCTATGCCTCATGTGCTAACACTCTCTAAACAACTGTAGCACATACATTAGGACATAGATAAATAGATATTTTTCCAGCCAAGTGGCAGTGTGCCCTTCTCACTGCATTTGTTTTACGATAGGGTACACCAGTAGCAATTAAGCCAGCTGATCAGTTGAGAGAGGAAGGGTTATGCTACAGTTAATGGGAATAATAAAAACTATGAATAGCATAATTACCATCTTCATTTTAGCCAATTCCTACCAGTTCAGCAATAGTGATGTTGTGACTTTTTATGCTTAAAACTTACCATCATACACAATTGGAAAGCTCAAAAAATGCCCTAATGTCTTTCATCTTACATCTTAGTTTTCAGTTTGGCATCCTGTCTACCCTGCTACTCATTTCATTACCAAGATAAATGTATACTACTGCTTGCTAGGTAACAGAGTGGCCCTCATGTCAGACAACATCTTGCTTTAGCTTTATGATGTCAGCTTGCTAGGCAACAGAGTGGCCCTCATGTCAGACAACATCTTGCATTAGCTTTATGATGTCAGGTCGCTGCTGGACCAATCGTCCTTGAGGAAGCTGAGCACACAGGAGGATGAGATATCAGAAGTTATGCATTAGGCTACTATCTGTATTCAGGACTGCAAGGCAAATAGGCGGGGGGATGGTAAAGGACTCTAAACCACTTCCAAACACTGGGGCCTTTTTGAAAGTGGGATGGAGATATAAACAAAAACAGAGATGATCCTTAACAACAATCCAACTTGAGAGTCAGAGTCCAACATACAGAGTGCAGGGGAAGAGGTTAAATAAGCTTCCTTCCGTGAGAATTTCACACTATCGTTCTAAAGTGAGGTAGTGCTTTTTAGCCTCAAAGGCAGCAATTTCCTCGAATGGAACATTGCAAGCACCAGGATCTAAAGCAGGCTTTAGTAGCATTGGAAGCAGTCAGTCTATTATAAACTATCAGGACCAACACAATGTGATCCATATTACTTCAATCTTGACACAAATTCTATTCAGGCACAGGCTCCGCCTATAAGGTAGTGAGGACATTCTGATGCTGTGAACGTCTTTTCAATGCCTAAAAGGAATGATTGCGATTTTTGCTTACCGTATAAATTGGTAAAATGATGCCGTATGCCGGAAGACTTTTTTTTTTTTTTTCTTCAGTCTCGGCACTGCAGAGAAACTCTGTTGTGAAACACTGCCACTGGTGGTCATTCAGTATAATCTGCAGATGGAAAAGTCCACTGTTAGCACATTTACTATAAGAAATACAAAAATCTGGTTTATTTTAGGGTAAATAGATCAATACTGTGGAGTCTGTAGAATTGTGAAAATCAACAGCTCATTAGAAAATCAAATCTCAATTTGTGTTATTAACCTCCTATACTTCTCGGAATCCTATGCCTCATGTGCTAACACTCTCTAAACAACTGTAGCACATACATTAGGACATAGATAAATAGATATTTTTCCAGCCAAGTGGCAGTGTGCCCTTCTCACTGCATTTGTTTTACGATAGGGTACACCAGTAGCAATTAAGCCAGCTGATCAGTTGAGAGAGGAAGGGTTATGCTACAGTTAATGGGAATAATAAAAACTATGAATAGCATAATTACCATCTTCATTTTAGCCAATTCCTACCAGTTCAGCAATAGTGATGTTGTAACTTTTTATGCTTAAAACTTACCATCATACACAATTAGAAAGCTCAAAAAATGCCCTAATGTCTTTCATCTTACATCTTAGTTTTCAGTTTGGCATCCTGTCTACCCTGCTACTCATTTCATTACCAAGATAAATGTATACTACTGCTTGCTAGGTAACAGAGTGGCCCTCATGTCAGACAACATCTTGCTTTAGCTTTATGATGTCAGCTTGCTAGGCAACAGAGTGGCCCTCATGTCAGACAACATCTTGCATTAGCTTTATGATGTCAGGTCGCTGCTGGACCAATCGTCCTTGAGGAAGCTGAGCACACAGGAGGATGAGATATCAGAAGTTATGCATTAGGCTACTATCTGTATTCAGGACTGCAAGGCAAATAGGTGGGGGGGATGGTAAAGGACTCTAAACCACTTCAAAGCACTGGGGCCTTTTTGAAAGTGGGATGGAGATATAAACAAAAACAGAGATGATCCTTAACAACAATCCAACTTGAGAGTCAGAGTCCAACATACAGAGTGCAGGGGAAGAGGTTAAATAAGCTTCCTTCCGTGAGAATTTCACACTATCGTTCTAAAGTGAGGTAGTGCTTTTTAGCCTCAAAGGCAGCAATTTCCTCGAATGGAACATTGCAAGCACCAGGATCTAAAGCAGGCTTTAGTAGCATTGGAAGCAGTCAGTCTATTATAAACTATCAGGACCAACACAATGTGATCCATATTACTTCAATCTTGACACAAATTCTATTCAGGCACAGGCTCCGCCTATAAGGTAGTGAGGACATTCTGATGCTGTGAACGTCTTTTCAATGCCTAAAAGGAATGATTGCGATTTTTGCTTACCGTATAAATTTGTAAAATGATGCCGTATGCCGGAAGACTTTTTTTTTTTTTTCTTCAGTCTCGGCACTGCAGAGAAACTATGTTGTGAAACACTGCCACTGGTGGTCATTCAGTATAATCTGCAGATGGAAAAGTCCACTGTTAGCACATTTACTATAAGAAATACAAAAATCTGGTTTATTTTAGGGTAAATAGATCAATACTGTGGAGTCTGTAGAATTGTGAAAATCAACAGCTCATTAGAAAATCAAATCTCAATTTGTGTTATTAACCTCCTATACTTCTCGGAATCCTATGCCTCATGTGCTAACACTCTCTAAACAACTGTAGCACATACATTAGGACATAGATAAATAGATATTTTTCCAGCCAAGTGGCAGTGTGCCCTTCTCACTGCATTTGTTTTACGATAGGGTACACCAGTAGCAATTAAGCCAGCTGATCAGTTGAGAGAGGAAGGGTTACGCTACAGTTAATGGGAATAATAAAAACTATGAATAGCATAATTACCATCTTCATTTTAGCCAATTCCTACCAGTTCAGCAATAGTGATGTTGTAACTTTTTATGCTTAAAACTTACCATCATACACAATTAGAAAGCTCAAAAAATGCCCTAATGTCTTTCATCTTACATCTTAGTTTTCAGTTTGGCATCCTGTCTACCCTGCTACTCATTTCATTACCAAGATAAATGTATACTACTGCTTGCTAGGTAACAGAGTGGCCCTCATGTCAGACAACATCTTGCTTTAGCTTTATGATGTCAGCTTGCTAGGCAACAGAGTGGCCCTCATGTCAGACAACATCTTGCATTAGCTTTATGATGTCAGGTCGCTGCTGGACCAATCGTCCTTGAGGAAGCTGAGCACACAGGAAGATGAGATATCAGAAGTTATGCATTAGGCTACTATCTGTATTCAGGACTGCAAGGCAAATAGGCGGGGGGATGGTAAAGGACTCTAAACCACTTCCAAACACTGGGGCCTTTTTGAAAGTGGGATGGAGATATAAACAAAAACAGAGATGATCCTTAACAACAATCCAACTTGAGAGTCAGAGTCCAACATACAGAGTGCAGGGGAAGAGGTTAAATAAGCTTCCTTCCGTGAGAATTTCACACTATCGTTCTAAAGTGAGGTAGTGCTTTTTAGCCTCAAAGGCAGCAATTTCCTCGAATGGAACATTGCAAGCACCAGGATCTAAAGCAGGCTTTAGTAGCATTGGAAGCAGTCAGTCTATTATAAACTATCAGGACCAACACAATGTGATCCATATTACTTCAATCTTGACACAAATTCTATTCAGGCACAGGCTCCGCCTATAAGGTAGTGAGGACATTCTGATGCTGTGAACGTCTTTTCAATGCCTAAAAGGAATGATTGCGATTTTTGCTTACCGTATAAATTGGTAAAATGATGCCGTATGCCGGAAGACTTTTTTTTTTTTTTCTTCAGTCTCGGCACTGCAGAGAAACTCTGTTGTGAAACACTGCCACTGGTGGTCATTCAGTATAATCTGCAGATGGAAAAGTCCACTGTTAGCACATTTACTATAAGAAATACAAAAATCTGGTTTATTTTAGGGTAAATAGATCAATACTGTGGAGTCTGTAGAATTGTGAAAATCAACAGCTCATTAGAAAATCAAATCTCAATTTGTGTTATTAACCTCCTATACTTCTCGGAATCCTATGCCTCATGTGCTAACACTCTCTAAACAACTGTAGCACATACATTAGGACATAGATAAATAGATATTTTTCCAGCCAAGTGGCAGTGTGCCCTTCTCACTGCATTTGTTTTACGATAGGGTACACCAGTAGCAATTAAGCCAGCTGATCAGTTGAGAGAGGAAGGGTTATGCTACAGTTAATGGGAATAATAAAAACTATGAATAGCATAATTACCATCTTCATTTTAGCCAATTCCTACCAGTTCAGCAATAGTGATGTTGTGACTTTTTATGCTTAAAACTTACCATCATACACAATTGGAAAGCTCAAAAAATGCCCTAATGTCTTTCATCTTACATCTTAGTTTTCAGTTTGGCATCCTGTCTACCCTGCTACTCATTTCATTACCAAGATAAATGTATACTACTGCTTGCTAGGTAACAGAGTGGCCCTCATGTCAGACAACATCTTGCTTTAGCTTTATGATGTCAGCTTGCTAGGCAACAGAGTGGCCCTCATGTCAGACAACATCTTGCATTAGCTTTATGATGTCAGGTCGCTGCTGGACCAATCGTCCTTGAGGAAGCTGAGCACACAGGAGGATGAGATATCAGAAGTTATGCATTAGGCTACTATCTGTATTCAGGACTGCAAGGCAAATAGGCGGGGGGATGGTAAAGGACTCTAAACCACTTCCAAACACTGGGGCCTTTTTGAAAGTGGGATGGAGATATAAACAAAAACAGAGATGATCCTTAACAACAATCCAACTTGAGAGTCAGAGTCCAACATACAGAGTGCAGGGGAAGAGGTTAAATAAGCTTCCTTCCGTGAGAATTTCACACTATCGTTCTAAAGTGAGGTAGTGCTTTTTAGCCTCAAAGGCAGCAATTTCCTCGAATGGAACATTGCAAGCACCAGGATCTAAAGCAGGCTTTAGTAGCATTGGAAGCAGTCAGTCTATTATAAACTATCAGGACCAACACAATGTGATCCATATTACTTCAATCTTGACACAAATTCTATTCAGGCACAGGCTCCGCCTATAAGGTAGTGAGGACATTCTGATGCTGTGAACGTCTTTTCAATGCCTAAAAGGAATGATTGCGATTTTTGCTTACCGTATAAATTGGTAAAATGATGCCGTATGCCGGAAGACTTTTTTTTTTTTTTTCTTCAGTCTCGGCACTGCAGAGAAACTCTGTTGTGAAACACTGCCACTGGTGGTCATTCAGTATAATCTGCAGATGGAAAAGTCCACTGTTAGCACATTTACTATAAGAAATACAAAAATCTGGTTTATTTTAGGGTAAATAGATCAATACTGTGGAGTCTGTAGAATTGTGAAAATCAACAGCTCATTAGAAAATCAAATCTCAATTTGTGTTATTAACCTCCTATACTTCTCGGAATCCTATGCCTCATGTGCTAACACTCTCTAAACAACTGTAGCACATACATTAGGACATAGATAAATAGATATTTTTCCAGCCAAGTGGCAGTGTGCCCTTCTCACTGCATTTGTTTTACGATAGGGTACACCAGTAGCAATTAAGCCAGCTGATCAGTTGAGAGAGGAAGGGTTATGCTACAGTTAATGGGAATAATAAAAACTATGAATAGCATAATTACCATCTTCATTTTAGCCAATTCCTACCAGTTCAGCAATAGTGATGTTGTAACTTTTTATGCTTAAAACTTACCATCATACACAATTAGAAAGCTCAAAAAATGCCCTAATGTCTTTCATCTTACATCTTAGTTTTCAGTTTGGCATCCTGTCTACCCTGCTACTCATTTCATTACCAAGATAAATGTATACTACTGCTTGCTAGGTAACAGAGTGGCCCTCATGTCAGACAACATCTTGCTTTAGCTTTATGATGTCAGCTTGCTAGGCAACAGAGTGGCCCTCATGTCAGACAACATCTTGCATTAGCTTTATGATGTCAGGTCGCTGCTGGACCAATCGTCCTTGAGGAAGCTGAGCACACAGGAGGATGAGATATCAGAAGTTATGCATTAGGCTACTATCTGTATTCAGGACTGCAAGGCAAATAGGTGGGGGGGATGGTAAAGGACTCTAAACCACTTCAAAGCACTGGGGCCTTTTTGAAAGTGGGATGGAGATATAAACAAAAACAGAGATGATCCTTAACAACAATCCAACTTGAGAGTCAGAGTCCAACATACAGAGTGCAGGGGAAGAGGTTAAATAAGCTTCCTTCCGTGAGAATTTCACACTATCGTTCTAAAGTGAGGTAGTGCTTTTTAGCCTCAAAGGCAGCAATTTCCTCGAATGGAACATTGCAAGCACCAGGATCTAAAGCAGGCTTTAGTAGCATTGGAAGCAGTCAGTCTATTATAAACTATCAGGACCAACACAATGTGATCCATATTACTTCAATCTTGACACAAATTCTATTCAGGCACAGGCTCCGCCTATAAGGTAGTGAGGACATTCTGATGCTGTGAACGTCTTTTCAATGCCTAAAAGGAATGATTGCGATTTTTGCTTACCGTATAAATTTGTAAAATGATGCCGTATGCCGGAAGACTTTTTTTTTTTTTTCTTCAGTCTCGGCACTGCAGAGAAACTATGTTGTGAAACACTGCCACTGGTGGTCATTCAGTATAATCTGCAGATGGAAAAGTCCACTGTTAGCACATTTACTATAAGAAATACAAAAATCTGGTTTATTTTAGGGTAAATAGATCAATACTGTGGAGTCTGTAGAATTGTGAAAATCAACAGCTCATTAGAAAATCAAATCTCAATTTGTGTTATTAACCTCCTATACTTCTCGGAATCCTATGCCTCATGTGCTAACACTCTCTAAACAACTGTAGCACATACATTAGGACATAGATAAATAGATATTTTTCCAGCCAAGTGGCAGTGTGCCCTTCTCACTGCATTTGTTTTACGATAGGGTACACCAGTAGCAATTAAGCCAGCTGATCAGTTGAGAGAGGAAGGGTTACGCTACAGTTAATGGGAATAATAAAAACTATGAATAGCATAATTACCATCTTCATTTTAGCCAATTCCTACCAGTTCAGCAATAGTGATGTTGTAACTTTTTATGCTTAAAACTTACCATCATACACAATTAGAAAGCTCAAAAAATGCCCTAATGTCTTTCATCTTACATCTTAGTTTTCAGTTTGGCATCCTGTCTACCCTGCTACTCATTTCATTACCAAGATAAATGTATACTACTGCTTGCTAGGTAACAGAGTGGCCCTCATGTCAGACAACATCTTGCTTTAGCTTTATGATGTCAGCTTGCTAGGCAACAGAGTGGCCCTCATGTCAGACAACATCTTGCATTAGCTTTATGATGTCAGGTCGCTGCTGGACCAATCGTCCTTGAGGAAGCTGAGCACACAGGAGGATGAGATATCAGAAGTTATGCATTAGGCTACTATCTGTATTCAGGACTGCAAGGCAAATAGGCGGGGGGATGGTAAAGGACTCTAAACCACTTCCAAACACTGGGGCCTTTTTGAAAGTGGGATGGAGATATAAACAAAAACAGAGATGATCCTTAACAACAATCCAACTTGAGAGTCAGAGTCCAACATACAGAGTGCAGGGGAAGAGGTTAAATAAGCTTCCTTCCGTGAGAATTTCACACTATCGTTCTAAAGTGAGGTAGTGCTTTTTAGCCTCAAAGGCAGCAATTTCCTCGAATGGAACATTGCAAGCACCAGGATCTAAAGCAGGCTTTAGTAGCATTGGAAGCAGTCAGTCTATTATAAACTATCAGGACCAACACAATGTGATCCATATTACTTCAATCTTGACACAAATTCTATTCAGGCACAGGCTCCGCCTATAAGGTAGTGAGGACATTCTGATGCTGTGAACGTCTTTTCAATGCCTAAAAGGAATGATTGCGATTTTTGCTTACCGTATAAATTGGTAAAATGATGCCGTATGCCGGAAGACTTTTTTTTTTTTTCTTCAGTCTCGGCACTGCAGAGAAACTCTGTTGTGAAACACTGCCACTGGTGGTCATTCAGTATAATCTGCAGATGGAAAAGTCCACTGTTAGCACATTTACTATAAGAAATACAAAAATCTGGTTTATTTTAGGGTAAATAGATCAATACTGTGGAGTCTGTAGAATTGTGAAAATCAACAGCTCATTAGAAAATCAAATCTCAATTTGTGTTATTAACCTCCTATACTTCTCGGAATCCTATGCCTCATGTGCTAACACTCTCTAAACAACTGTAGCACATACATTAGGACATAGATAAATAGATATTTTTCCAGCCAAGTGGCAGTGTGCCCTTCTCACTGCATTTGTTTTACGATAGGGTACACCAGTAGCAATTAAGCCAGCTGATCAGTTGAGAGAGGAAGGGTTATGCTACAGTTAATGGGAATAATAAAAACTATGAATAGCATAATTACCATCTTCATTTTAGCCAATTCCTACCAGTTCAGCAATAGTGATGTTGTAACTTTTTATGCTTAAAACTTACCATCATACACAATTAGAAAGCTCAAAAAATGCCCTAATGTCTTTCATCTTACATCTTAGTTTTCAGTTTGGCATCCTGTCTACCCTGCTACTCATTTCATTACCAAGATAAATGTATACTACTGCTTGCTAGGTAACAGAGTGGCCCTCATGTCAGACAACATCTTGCTTTAGCTTTATGATGTCAGCTTGCTAGGCAACAGAGTGGCCCTCATGTCAGACAACATCTTGCATTAGCTTTATGATGTCAGGTCGCTGCTGGACCAATCGTCCTTGAGGAAGCTGAGCACACAGGAGGATGAGATATCAGAAGTTATGCATTAGGCTACTATCTGTATTCAGGACTGCAAGGCAAATAGGCGGGGGGATGGTAAAGGACTCTAAACCACTTCCAAACACTGGGGCCTTTTTGAAAGTGGGATGGAGATATAAACAAAAACAGAGATGATCCTTAACAACAATCCAACTTGAGAGTCAGAGTCCAACATACAGAGTGCAGGGGAAGAGGTTAAATAAGCTTCCTTCCGTGAGAATTTCACACTATCGTTCTAAAGTGAGGTAGTGCTTTTTAGCCTCAAAGGCAGCAATTTCCTCGAATGGAACATTGCAAGCACCAGGATCTAAAGCAGGCTTTAGTAGCATTGGAAGCAGTCAGTCTATTATAAACTATCAGGACCAACACAATGTGATCCATATTACTTCAATCTTGACACAAATTCTATTCAGGCACAGGCTCCGCCTATAAGGTAGTGAGGACATTCTGATGCTGTGAACGTCTTTTCAATGCCTAAAAGGAATGATTGCGATTTTTGCTTACCGTATAAATTGGTAAAATGATGCCGTATGCCGGAAGACTTTTTTTTTTTTTTTCTTCAGTCTCGGCACTGCAGAGAAACTCTGTTGTGAAACACTGCCACTGGTGGTCATTCAGTATAATCTGCAGATGGAAAAGTCCACTGTTAGCACATTTACTATAAGAAATACAAAAATCTGGTTTATTTTAGGGTAAATAGATCAATACTGTGGAGTCTGTAGAATTGTGAAAATCAACAGCTCATTAGAAAATCAAATCTCAATTTGTGTTATTAACCTCCTATACTTCTCGGAATCCTATGCCTCATGTGCTAACACTCTCTAAACAACTGTAGCACATACATTAGGACATAGATAAATAGATATTTTTCCAGCCAAGTGGCAGTGTGCCCTTCTCACTGCATTTGTTTTACGATAGGGTACACCAGTAGCAATTAAGCCAGCTGATCAGTTGAGAGAGGAAGGGTTATGCTACAGTTAATGGGAATAATAAAAACTATGAATAGCATAATTACCATCTTCATTTTAGCCAATTCCTACCAGTTCAGCAATAGTGATGTTGTAACTTTTTATGCTTAAAACTTACCATCATACACAATTAGAAAGCTCAAAAAATGCCCTAATGTCTTTCATCTTACATCTTAGTTTTCAGTTTGGCATCCTGTCTACCCTGCTACTCATTTCATTACCAAGATAAATGTATACTACTGCTTGCTAGGTAACAGAGTGGCCCTCATGTCAGACAACATCTTGCTTTAGCTTTATGATGTCAGCTTGCTAGGCAACAGAGTGGCCCTCATGTCAGACAACATCTTGCATTAGCTTTATGATGTCAGGTCGCTGCTGGACCAATCGTCCTTGAGGAAGCTGAGCACACAGGAGGATGAGATATCAGAAGTTATGCATTAGGCTACTATCTGTATTCAGGACTGCAAGGCAAATAGGCGGGGGGATGGTAAAGGACTCTAAACCACTTCCAAACACTGGGGCCTTTTTGAAAGTGGGATGGAGATATAAACAAAAACAGAGATGATCCTTAACAACAACCCAACTTGAGAGTCAGAGTCCAACATACAGAGTGCAGGGGAAGAGGTTAAATAAGCTTCCTTCCGTGAGAATTTCACACTATCGTTCTAAAGTGAGGTAGTGCTTTTTAGCCTCAAAGGCAGCAATTTCCTCGAATGGAACATTGCAAGCACCAGGATCTAAAGCAGGCTTTAGTAGCATTGGAAGCAGTCAGTCTATTATAAACTATCAGGACCAACACAATGTGATCCATATTACTTCAATCTTGACACAAATTCTATTCAGGCACAGGCTCCGCCTATAAGGTAGTGAGGACATTCTGATGCTGTGAACGTCTTTTCAATGCCTAAAAGGAATGATTGCGATTTTTGCTTACCGTATAAATTGGTAAAATGATGCCGTATGCCGGAAGACTTTTTTTTTTTTTTTCTTCAGTCTCGGCACTGCAGAGAAACTCTGTTGTGAAACACTGCCACTGGTGGTCATTCAGTATAATCTGCAGATGGAAAAGTCCACTGTTAGCACATTTACTATAAGAAATACAAAAATCTGGTTTATTTTAGGGTAAATAGATCAATACTGTGGAGTCTGTAGAATTGTGAAAATCAACAGCTCATTAGAAAATCAAATCTCAATTTGTGTTATTAACCTCCTATACTTCTCGGAATCCTATGCCTCATGTGCTAACACTCTCTAAACAACTGTAGCACATACATTAGGACATAGATAAATAGATATTTTTCCAGCCAAGTGGCAGTGTGCCCTTCTCACTGCATTTGTTTTACGATAGGGTACACCAGTAGCAATTAAGCCAGCTGATCAGTTGAGAGAGGAAGGGTTATGCTACAGTTAATGGGAATAATAAAAACTATGAATAGCATAATTACCATCTTCATTTTAGCCAATTCCTACCAGTTCAGCAATAGTGATGTTGTAACTTTTTATGCTTAAAACTTACCATCATACACAATTAGAAAGCTCAAAAAATGCCCTAATGTCTTTCATCTTACATCTTAGTTTTCAGTTTGGCATCCTGTCTACCCTGCTACTCATTTCATTACCAAGATAAATGTATACTACTGCTTGCTAGGTAACAGAGTGGCCCTCATGTCAGACAACATCTTGCTTTAGCTTTATGATGTCAGCTTGCTAGGCAACAGAGTGGCCCTCATGTCAGACAACATCTTGCATTAGCTTTATGATGTCAGGTCGCTGCTGGACCAATCGTCCTTGAGGAAGCTGAGCACACAGGAGGATGAGATATCAGAAGTTATGCATTAGGCTACTATCTGTATTCAGGACTGCAAGGCAAATAGGTGGGGGGGATGGTAAAGGACTCTAAACCACTTCAAAGCACTGGGGCCTTTTTGAAAGTGGGATGGAGATATAAACAAAAACAGAGATGATCCTTAACAACAATCCAACTTGAGAGTCAGAGTCCAACATACAGAGTGCAGGGGAAGAGGTTAAATAAGCTTCCTTCCGTGAGAATTTCACACTATCGTTCTAAAGTGAGGTAGTGCTTTTTAGCCTCAAAGGCAGCAATTTCCTCGAATGGAACATTGCAAGCACCAGGATCTAAAGCAGGCTTTAGTAGCATTGGAAGCAGTCAGTCTATTATAAACTATCAGGACCAACACAATGTGATCCATATTACTTCAATCTTGACACAAATTCTATTCAGGCACAGGCTCCGCCTATAAGGTAGTGAGGACATTCTGATGCTGTGAACGTCTTTTCAATGCCTAAAAGGAATGATTGCGATTTTTGCTTACCGTATAAATTGGTAAAATGATGCCGTATGCCGGAAGACTTTTTTTTTTTTTTCTTCAGTCTCGGCACTGCAGAGAAACTCTGTTGTGAAACACTGCCACTGGTGGTCATTCAGTATAATCTGCAGATGGAAAAGTCCACTGTTAGCACATTTACTATAAGAAATACAAAAATCTGGTTTATTTTAGGGTAAATAGATCAATACTGTGGAGTCTGTAGAATTGTGAAAATCAACAGCTCATTAGAAAATCAAATCTCAATTTGTGTTATTAACCTCCTATACTTCTCGGAATCCTATGCCTCATGTGCTAACACTCTCTAAACAACTGTAGCACATACATTAGGACATAGATAAATAGATATTTTTCCAGCCAAGTGGCAGTGTGCCCTTCTCACTGCATTTGTTTTACGATAGGGTACACCAGTAGCAATTAAGCCAGCTGATCAGTTGAGAGAGGAAGGGTTATGCTACAGTTAATGGGAATAATAAAAACTATGAATAGCATAATTACCATCTTCATTTTAGCCAATTCCTACCAGTTCAGCAATAGTGATGTTGTGACTTTTTATGCTTAAAACTTACCATCATACACAATTGGAAAGCTCAAAAAATGCCCTAATGTCTTTCATCTTACATCTTAGTTTTCAGTTTGGCATCCTGTCTACCCTGCTACTCATTTCATTACCAAGATAAATGTATACTACTGCTTGCTAGGTAACAGAGTGGCCCTCATGTCAGACAACATCTTGCTTTAGCTTTATGATGTCAGCTTGCTAGGCAACAGAGTGGCCCTCATGTCAGACAACATCTTGCATTAGCTTTATGATGTCAGGTCGCTGCTGGACCAATCGTCCTTGAGGAAGCTGAGCACACAGGAGGATGAGATATCAGAAGTTATGCATTAGGCTACTATCTGTATTCAGGACTGCAAGGCAAATAGGCGGGGGGATGGTAAAGGACTCTAAACCACTTCCAAACACTGGGGCCTTTTTGAAAGTGGGATGGAGATATAAACAAAAACAGAGATGATCCTTAACAACAATCCAACTTGAGAGTCAGAGTCCAACATACAGAGTGCAGGGGAAGAGGTTAAATAAGCTTCCTTCCGTGAGAATTTCACACTATCGTTCTAAAGTGAGGTAGTGCTTTTTAGCCTCAAAGGCAGCAATTTCCTCGAATGGAACATTGCAAGCACCAGGATCTAAAGCAGGCTTTAGTAGCATTGGAAGCAGTCAGTCTATTATAAACTATCAGGACCAACACAATGTGATCCATATTACTTCAATCTTGACACAAATTCTATTCAGGCACAGGCTCCGCCTATAAGGTAGTGAGGACATTCTGATGCTGTGAACGTCTTTTCAATGCCTAAAAGGAATGATTGCGATTTTTGCTTACCGTATAAATTGGTAAAATGATGCCGTATGCCGGAAGACTTTTTTTTTTTTTCTTCAGTCTCGGCACTGCAGAGAAACTCTGTTGTGAAACACTGCCACTGGTGGTCATTCAGTATAATCTGCAGATGGAAAAGTCCACTGTTAGCACATTTACTATAAGAAATACAAAAATCTGGTTTATTTTAGGGTAAATAGATCAATACTGTGGAGTCTGTAGAATTGTGAAAATCAACAGCTCATTAGAAAATCAAATCTCAATTTGTGTTATTAACCTCCTATACTTCTCGGAATCCTATGCCTCATGTGCTAACACTCTCTAAACAACTGTAGCACATACATTAGGACATAGATAAATAGATATTTTTCCAGCCAAGTGGCAGTGTGCCCTTCTCACTGCATTTGTTTTACGATAGGGTACACCAGTAGCAATTAAGCCAGCTGATCAGTTGAGAGAGGAAGGGTTATGCTACAGTTAATGGGAATAATAAAAACTATGAATAGCATAATTACCATCTTCATTTTAGCCAATTCCTACCAGTTCAGCAATAGTGATGTTGTAACTTTTTATGCTTAAAACTTACCATCATACACAATTAGAAAGCTCAAAAAATGCCCTAATGTCTTTCATCTTACATCTTAGTTTTCAGTTTGGCATCCTGTCTACCCTGCTACTCATTTCATTACCAAGATAAATGTATACTACTGCTTGCTAGGTAACAGAGTGGCCCTCATGTCAGACAACATCTTGCTTTAGCTTTATGATGTCAGCTTGCTAGGCAACAGAGTGGCCCTCATGTCAGACAACATCTTGCATTAGCTTTATGATGTCAGGTCGCTGCTGGACCAATCGTCCTTGAGGAAGCTGAGCACACAGGAGGATGAGATATCAGAAGTTATGCATTAGGCTACTATCTGTATTCAGGACTGCAAGGCAAATAGGCGGGGGGATGGTAAAGGACTCTAAACCACTTCCAAACACTGGGGCCTTTTTGAAAGTGGGATGGAGATATAAACAAAAACAGAGATGATCCTTAACAACAATCCAACTTGAGAGTCAGAGTCCAACATACAGAGTGCAGGGGAAGAGGTTAAATAAGCTTCCTTCCGTGAGAATTTCACACTATCGTTCTAAAGTGAGGTAGTGCTTTTTAGCCTCAAAGGCAGCAATTTCCTCGAATGGAACATTGCAAGCACCAGGATCTAAAGCAGGCTTTAGTAGCATTGGAAGCAGTCAGTCTATTATAAACTATCAGGACCAACACAATGTGATCCATATTACTTCAATCTTGACACAAATTCTATTCAGGCACAGGCTCCGCCTATAAGGTAGTGAGGACATTCTGATGCTGTGAACGTCTTTTCAATGCCTAAAAGGAATGATTGCGATTTTTGCTTACCGTATAAATTGGTAAAATGATGCCGTATGCCGGAAGACTTTTTTTTTTTTTTTCTTCAGTCTCGGCACTGCAGAGAAACTCTGTTGTGAAACACTGCCACTGGTGGTCATTCAGTATAATCTGCAGATGGAAAAGTCCACTGTTAGCACATTTACTATAAGAAATACAAAAATCTGGTTTATTTTAGGGTAAATAGATCAATACTGTGGAGTCTGTAGAATTGTGAAAATCAACAGCTCATTAGAAAATCAAATCTCAATTTGTGTTATTAACCTCCTATACTTCTCGGAATCCTATGCCTCATGTGCTAACACTCTCTAAACAACTGTAGCACATACATTAGGACATAGATAAATAGATATTTTTCCAGCCAAGTGGCAGTGTGCCCTTCTCACTGCATTTGTTTTACGATAGGGTACACCAGTAGCAATTAAGCCAGCTGATCAGTTGAGAGAGGAAGGGTTATGCTACAGTTAATGGGAATAATAAAAACTATGAATAGCATAATTACCATCTTCATTTTAGCCAATTCCTACCAGTTCAGCAATAGTGATGTTGTAACTTTTTATGCTTAAAACTTACCATCATACACAATTAGAAAGCTCAAAAAATGCCCTAATGTCTTTCATCTTACATCTTAGTTTTCAGTTTGGCATCCTGTCTACCCTGCTACTCATTTCATTACCAAGATAAATGTATACTACTGCTTGCTAGGTAACAGAGTGGCCCTCATGTCAGACAACATCTTGCTTTAGCTTTATGATGTCAGCTTGCTAGGCAACAGAGTGGCCCTCATGTCAGACAACATCTTGCATTAGCTTTATGATGTCAGGTCGCTGCTGGACCAATCGTCCTTGAGGAAGCTGAGCACACAGGAGGATGAGATATCAGAAGTTATGCATTAGGCTACTATCTGTATTCAGGACTGCAAGGCAAATAGGCGGGGGGATGGTAAAGGACTCTAAACCACTTCCAAACACTGGGGCCTTTTTGAAAGTGGGATGGAGATATAAACAAAAACAGAGATGATCCTTAACAACAACCCAACTTGAGAGTCAGAGTCCAACATACAGAGTGCAGGGGAAGAGGTTAAATAAGCTTCCTTCCGTGAGAATTTCACACTATCGTTCTAAAGTGAGGTAGTGCTTTTTAGCCTCAAAGGCAGCAATTTCCTCGAATGGAACATTGCAAGCACCAGGATCTAAAGCAGGCTTTAGTAGCATTGGAAGCAGTCAGTCTATTATAAACTATCAGGACCAACACAATGTGATCCATATTACTTCAATCTTGACACAAATTCTATTCAGGCACAGGCTCCGCCTATAAGGTAGTGAGGACATTCTGATGCTGTGAACGTCTTTTCAATGCCTAAAAGGAATGATTGTGATTTTTGCTTACCGTATAAATTGGTAAAATGATGCCGTATGCCGGAAGACTTTTTTTTTTTTTTTCTTCAGTCTCGGCACTGCAGAGAAACTCTGTTGTGAAACACTGCCACTGGTGGTCATTCAGTATAATCTGCAGATGGAAAAGTCCACTGTTAGCACATTTACTATAAGAAATACAAAAATCTGGTTTATTTTAGGGTAAATAGATCAATACTGTGGAGTCTGTAGAATTGTGAAAATCAACAGCTCATTAGAAAATCAAATCTCAATTTGTGTTATTAACCTCCTATACTTCTCGGAATCCTATGCCTCATGTGCTAACACTCTCTAAACAACTGTAGCACATACATTAGGACATAGATAAATAGATATTTTTCCAGCCAAGTGGCAGTGTGCCCTTCTCACTGCATTTGTTTTACGATAGGGTACACCAGTAGCAATTAAGCCAGCTGATCAGTTGAGAGAGGAAGGGTTATGCTACAGTTAATGGGAATAATAAAAACTATGAATAGCATAATTACCATCTTCATTTTAGCCAATTCCTACCAGTTCAGCAATAGTGATGTTGTAACTTTTTATGCTTAAAACTTACCATCATACACAATTAGAAAGCTCAAAAAATGCCCTAATGTCTTTCATCTTACATCTTAGTTTTCAGTTTGGCATCCTGTCTACCCTGCTACTCATTTCATTACCAAGATAAATGTATACTACTGCTTGCTAGGTAACAGAGTGGCCCTCATGTCAGACAACATCTTGCTTTAGCTTTATGATGTCAGCTTGCTAGGCAACAGAGTGGCCCTCATGTCAGACAACATCTTGCATTAGCTTTATGATGTCAGGTCGCTGCTGGACCAATCGTCCTTGAGGAAGCTGAGCACACAGGAGGATGAGATATCAGAAGTTATGCATTAGGCTACTATCTGTATTCAGGACTGCAAGGCAAATAGGCGGGGGGATGGTAAAGGACTCTAAACCACTTCAAAGCACTGGGGCCTTTTTGAAAGTGGGATGGAGATATAAACAAAAACAGAGATGATCCTTAACAACAATCCAACTTGAGAGTCAGAGTCCAACATACAGAGTGCAGGGGAAGAGGTTAAATAAGCTTCCTTCCGTGAGAATTTCACACTATCGTTCTAAAGTGAGGTAGTGCTTTTTAGCCTCAAAGGCAGCAATTTCCTCGAATGGAACATTGCAAGCACCAGGATCTAAAGCAGGCTTTAGTAGCATTGGAAGCAGTCAGTCTATTATAAACTATCAGGACCAACACAATGTGATCCATATTACTTCAATCTTGGCACAAATTCTATTCAGGCACAGGCTCCGCCTATAAGGTAGTGAGGACATTCTGATGCTGTGAACGTCTTTTCAATGCCTAAAAGGAATGATTGCGATTTTTGCTTACCGTATAAATTGGTAAAATGATGCCGTATGCCGGAAGACTTTTTTTTTTTTCTTCAGTCTCGGCACTGCAGAGAAACTCTGTTGTGAAACACTGCCACTGGTGGTCATTCAGTATAATCTGCAGATGGAAAAGTCCACTGTTAGCACATTTACTATAAGAAATACAAAAATCTGGTTTATTTTAGGGTAAATAGATCAATACTGTGGAGTCTGTAGAATTGTGAAAATCAACAGCTCATTAGAAAATCAAATCTCAATTTGTGTTATTAACCTCCTATACTTCTCGGAATCCTATGCCTCATGTGCTAACACTCTCTAAACAACTGTAGCACATACATTAGGACATAGATAAATAGATATTTTTCCAGCCAAGTGGCAGTGTGCCCTTCTCACTGCATTTGTTTTACAATAGGGTACACCAGTAGCAATTAAGCCAGCTGATCAGTTGAGAGAGGAAGGGTTATGCTACAGTTAATGGGAATAATAAAAACTATGAATAGCATAATTACCATCTTCATTTTAGCCAATTCCTACCAGTTCAGCAATAGTGATGTTGTAACTTTTTATGCTTAAAACTTACCATCATACACAATTAGAAAGCTCAAAAAATGCCCTGTCTTTCATCTTACATCTTAGTTTTCAGTTTGGCATCCTGTCTACCCTGCTACTCATTTCATTACCAAGATAAATGTATACTACTGCTTGCTAGGTAACAGAGTGGCCCTCATGTCAGACAACATCTTGCTTTAGCTTTATGATGTCAGCTTGCTAGGCAACAGAGTGGCCCTCATGTCAGACAGCATCTTGCATTAGCTTTATGATGTCAGGTCGCTGCTGGACCAATCGTCCTTGAGGAAGCTGAGCACACAGGAGGATGAGATATCAGAAGTTATGCATTAGGCTACTATCTGTATTCAGGACTGCAAGGCAAATAGGTGGGGGGGATGGTAAAGGACTCTAAACCACTTCAAAGCACTGGGGCCTTTTTGAAAGTGGGATGGAGATATAAACAAAAACAGAGATGATCCTTAACAACAATCCAACTTGAGAGTCAGAGTCCAACATACAGAGTGCAGGGGAAGAGGTTCAATAAGCTTCCTTCCGTGAGAATTTCACACTATCGTTCTAAAGTGAGGTAGTGCTTTTTAGCCTCAAAGGCAGCAATTTCCTCGAATGGAACATTGCAAGCACCAGGATCTAAAGCAGGCTTTAGTAGCATTGGAAGCAGTCAGTCTATTATAAACTATCAGGACCAACACAATGTGATCCATATTACTTCAATCTTGACACAAATTCTATTCAGGCACAGGCTCCGCCTATAAGGTAGTGAGGACATTCTGATGCTGTGAACGTCTTTTCAATGCCTAAAAGGAATGATTGCGATTTTTGCTTACCGTATAAATTTGTAAAATGATGCCGTATGCCGGAAGACTTTTTTTTTTTTTTTCTTCAGTCTCGGCACTGCAGAGAAACTCTGTTGTGAAACACTGCCACTGGTGGTCATTCAGTATAATCTGCAGATGGAAAAGTCCACTGTTAGCACATTTACTATAAGAAATACAAAAATCTGGTTTATTTTAGGGTAAATAGATCAATACTGTGGAGTCTGTAGAATTGTGAAAATCAACAGCTCATTAGAAAATCAAATCTCAATTTGTGTTATTAACCTCCTATACTTCTCGGAATCCTATGCCTCATGTGCTAACACTCTCTAAACAACTGTAGCACATACATTAGGACATAGATAAATAGATATTTTTCCAGCCAAGTGGCAGTGTGCCCTTCTCACTGCATTTGTTTTACGATAGGGTACACCAGTAGCAATTAAGCCAGCTGATCAGTTGAGAGAGGAAGGGTTATGCTACAGTTAATGGGAATAATAAAAACTATGAATAGCATAATTACCATCTTCATTTTAGCCAATTCCTACCAGTTCAGCAATAGTGATGTTGTAACTTTTTATGCTTAAAACTTACCATCATACACAATTAGAAAGCTCAAAAAATGCCCTAATGTCTTTCATCTTACATCTTAGTTTTCAGTTTGGCATCCTGTCTACCCTGCTACTCATTTCATTACCAAGATAAATGTATACTACTGCTTGCTAGGTAACAGAGTGGCCCTCATGTCAGACAACATCTTGCTTTAGCTTTATGATGTCAGCTTGCTAGGCAACAGAGTGGCCCTCATGTCAGACAACATCTTGCATTAGCTTTATGATGTCAGGTCGCTGCTGGACCAATCGTCCTTGAGGAAGCTGAGCACACAGGAGGATGAGATACAGAAGTTATGCATTAGGCTACTATCTGTATTCAGGACTGCAAGGCAAATAGGCGGGGGGATGGTAAAGGACTCTAAACCACTTCCAAACACTGGGGCCTTTTTGAAAGTGGGATGGAGATATAAACAAAAACAGAGATGATCCTTAACAACAATCCAACTTGAGAGTCAGAGTCCAACATACAGAGTGCAGGGGAAGAGGTTAAATAAGCTTCCTTCCGTGAGAATTTCACACTATCGTTCTAAAGTGAGGTAGTGCTTTTTAGCCTCAAAGGCAGCAATTTCCTCGAATGGAACATTGCAAGCACCAGGATCTAAAGCAGGCTTTAGTAGCATTGGAAGCAGTCAGTCTATTATAAACTATCAGGACCAACACAATGTGATCCATATTACTTCAATCTTGACACAAATTCTATTCAGGCACAGGCTCCGCCTATAAGGTAGTGAGGACATTCTGATGCTGTGAACGTCTTTTCAATGCCTAAAAGGAATGATTGCGATTTTTGCTTACCGTATAAATTTGTAAAATGATGCCGTATGCCGGAAGACTTTTTTTTTTTTTTTCTTCAGTCTCGGCACTGCAGAGAAACTCTGTTGTGAAACACTGCCACTGGTGGTCATTCAGTATAATCTGCAGATGGAAAAGTCCACTGTTAGCACATTTACTATAAGAAATACAAAAATCTGGTTTATTTTAGGGTAAATAGATCAATACTGTGGAGTCTGTAGAATTGTGAAAATCAACAGCTCATTAGAAAATCAAATCTCAATTTGTGTTATTAACCTCCTATACTTCTCGGAATCCTATGCCTCATGTGCTAACACTCTCTAAACAACTGTAGCACATACATTAGGACATAGATAAATAGATATTTTTCCAGCCAAGTGGCAGTGTGCCCTTCTCACTGCATTTGTTTTACGATAGGGTACACCAGTAGCAATTAAGCCAGCTGATCAGTTGAGAGAGGAAGGGTTATGCTACAGTTAATGGGAATAATAAAAACTATGAATAGCATAATTACCATCTTCATTTTAGCCAATTCCTACCAGTTCAGCAATAGTGATGTTGTAACTTTTTATGCTTAAAACTTACCATCATACACAATTAGAAAGCTCAAAAAATGCCCTAATGTCTTTCATCTTACATCTTAGTTTTCAGTTTGGCATCCTGTCTACCCTGCTACTCATTTCATTACCAAGATAAATGTATACTACTGCTTGCTAGGTAACAGAGTGGCCCTCATGTCAGACAACATCTTGCTTTAGCTTTATGATGTCAGCTTGCTAGGCAACAGAGTGGCCCTCATGTCAGACAACATCTTGCATTAGCTTTATGATGTCAGGTCGCTGCTGGACCAATCGTCCTTGAGGAAGCTGAGCACACAGGAGGATGAGATATCAGAAGTTATGCATTAGGCTACTATCTGTATTCAGGACTGCAAGGCAAATAGGCGGGGGGATGGTAAAGGACTCTAAACCACTTCCAAACACTGGGGCCTTTTTGAAAGTGGGATGGAGATATAAACAAAAACAGAGATGATCCTTAACAACAATCCAACTTGAGAGTCAGAGTCCAACATACAGAGTGCAGGGGAAGAGGTTAAATAAGCTTCCTTCCGTGAGAATTTCACACTATCGTTCTAAAGTGAGGTAGTGCTTTTTAGCCTCAAAGGCAGCAATTTCCTCGAATGGAACATTGCAAGCACCAGGATCTAAAGCAGGCTTTAGTAGCATTGGAAGCAGTCAGTCTATTATAAACTATCAGGACCAACACAATGTGATCCATATTACTTCAATCTTGACACAAATTCTATTCAGGCACAGGCTCCGCCTATAAGGTAGTGAGGACATTCTGATGCTGTGAACGTCTTTTCAATGCCTAAAAGGAATGATTGCGATTTTTGCTTACCGTATAAATTGGTAAAATGATGCCGTATGCCGGAAGACTTTTTTTTTTTTTTCTTCAGTCTCGGCACTGCAGAGAAACTCTGTTGTGAAACACTGCCACTGGTGGTCATTCAGTATAATCTGCAGATGGAAAAGTCCACTGTTAGCACATTTACTATAAGAAATACAAAAATCTGGTTTATTTTAGGGTAAATAGATCAATACTGTGGAGTCTGTAGAATTGTGAAAATCAACAGCTCATTAGAAAATCAAATCTCAATTTGTGTTATTAACCTCCTATACTTCTCGGAATCCTATGCCTCATGTGCTAACACTCTCTAAACAACTGTAGCACATACATTAGGACATAGATAAATAGATATTTTTCCAGCCAAGTGGCAGTGTGCCCTTCTCACTGCATTTGTTTTACGATAGGGTACACCAGTAGCAATTAAGCCAGCTGATCAGTTGAGAGAGGAAGGGTTATGCTACAGTTAATGGGAATAATAAAAACTATGAATAGCATAATTACCATCTTCATTTTAGCCAATTCCTACCAGTTCAGCAATAGTGATGTTGTAACTTTTTATGCTTAAAACTTACCATCATACACAATTAGAAAGCTCAAAAAATGCCCTAATGTCTTTCATCTTACATCTTAGTTTTCAGTTTGGCATCCTGTCTACCCTGCTACTCATTTCATTACCAAGATAAATGTATACTACTGCTTGCTAGGTAACAGAGTGGCCCTCATGTCAGACAACATCTTGCTTTAGCTTTATGATGTCAGCTTGCTAGGCAACAGAGTGGCCCTCATGTCAGACAACATCTTGCATTAGCTTTATGATGTCAGGTCGCTGCTGGACCAATCGTCCTTGAGGAAGCTGAGCACACAGGAGGATGAGATATCAGAAGTTATGCATTAGGCTACTATCTGTATTCAGGACTGCAAGGCAAATAGGCGGGGGGATGGTAAAGGACTCTAAACCACTTCCAAACACTGGGGCCTTTTTGAAAGTGGGATGGAGATATAAACAAAAACAGAGATGATCCTTAACAACAATCCAACTTGAGAGTCAGAGTCCAACATACAGAGTGCAGGGGAAGAGGTTAAATAAGCTTCCTTCCGTGAGAATTTCACACTATCGTTCTAAAGTGAGGTAGTGCTTTTTAGCCTCAAAGGCAGCAATTTCCTCGAATGGAACATTGCAAGCACCAGGATCTAAAGCAGGCTTTAGTAGCATTGGAAGCAGTCAGTCTATTATAAACTATCAGGACCAACACAATGTGATCCATATTACTTCAATCTTGACACAAATTCTATTCAGGCACAGGCTCCGCCTATAAGGTAGTGAGGACATTCTGATGCTGTGAACGTCTTTTCAATGCCTAAAAGGAATGATTGCGATTTTTGCTTACCGTATAAATTGGTAAAATGATGCCGTATGCCGGAAGACTTTTTTTTTTTTTTCTTCAGTCTCGGCACTGCAGAGAAACTCTGTTGTGAAACACTGCCACTGGTGGTCATTCAGTATAATCTGCAGATGGAAAAGTCCACTGTTAGCACATTTACTATAAGAAATACAAAAATCTGGTTTATTTTAGGGTAAATAGATCAATACTGTGGAGTCTGTAGAATTGTGAAAATCAACAGCTCATTAGAAAATCAAATCTCAATTTGTGTTATTAACCTCCTATACTTCTCGGAATCCTATGCCTCATGTGCTAACACTCTCTAAACAACTGTAGCACATACATTAGGACATAGATAAATAGATATTTTTCCAGCCAAGTGGCAGTGTGCCCTTCTCACTGCATTTGTTTTACGATAGGGTACACCAGTAGCAATTAAGCCAGCTGATCAGTTGAGAGAGGAAGGGTTATGCTACAGTTAATGGGAATAATAAAAACTATGAATAGCATAATTACCATCTTCATTTTAGCCAATTCCTACCAGTTCAGCAATAGTGATGTTGTAACTTTTTATGCTTAAAACTTACCATCATACACAATTAGAAAGCTCAAAAAATGCCCTAATGTCTTTCATCTTACATCTTAGTTTTCAGTTTGGCATCCTGTCTACCCTGCTACTCATTTCATTACCAAGATAAATGTATACTACTGCTTGCTAGGTAACAGAGTGGCCCTCATGTCAGACAACATCTTGCTTTAGCTTTATGATGTCAGCTTGCTAGGCAACAGAGTGGCCCCCATGTCAGACAACATCTTGCATTAGCTTTATGATGTCAGGTCGCTGCTGGACCAATCGTCCTTGAGGAAGCTGAGCACACAGGAGGATGAGATACAGAAGTTATGCATTAGGCTACTATCTGTATTCAGGACTGCAAGGCAAATAGGCGGGGGGATGGTAAAGGACTCTAAACCACTTCCAAACACTGGGGCCTTTTTGAAAGTGGGATGGAGATATAAACAAAAACAGAGATGATCCTTAACAACAATCCAACTTGAGAGTCAGAGTCCAACATACAGAGTGCAGGGGAAGAGGTTAAATAAGCTTCCTTCCGTGAGAATTTCACACTATCGTTCTAAAGTGAGGTAGTGCTTTTTAGCCTCAAAGGCAGCAATTTCCTCGAATGGAACATTGCAAGCACCAGGATCTAAAGCAGGCTTTAGTAGCATTGGAAGCAGTCAGTCTATTATAAACTATCAGGACCAACACAATGTGATCCATATTACTTCAATCTTGACACAAATTCTATTCAGGCACAGGCTCCGCCTATAAGGTAGTGAGGACATTCTGATGCTGTGAACGTCTTTTCAATGCCTAAAAGGAATGATTGCGATTTTTGCTTACCGTATAAATTGGTAAAATGATGCCGTATGCCGGAAGACTTTTTTTTTTTTTCTTCAGTCTCGGCACTGCAGAGAAACTCTGTTGTGAAACACTGCCACTGGTGGTCATTCAGTATAATCTGCAGATGGAAAAGTCCACTGTTAGCACATTTACTATAAGAAATACAAAAATCTGGTTTATTTTAGGGTAAATAGATCAATACTGTGGAGTCTGTAGAATTGTGAAAATCAACAGCTCATTAGAAAATCAAATCTCAATTTGTGTTATTAACCTCCTATACTTCTCGGAATCCTATGCCTCATGTGCTAACACTCTCTAAACAACTGTAGCACATACATAAGGACATAGATAAATAGATATTTTTTCAGCCAAGTGGCAGTGTGCCCTTCTCACTGCATTTGTTTTACAATAGGGTACACCAGTAGCAATTAAGCCAGCTGATCAGTTGAGAGAGGAAGGGTTATGCTACAGTTAATGGGAATAATAAAAACTATGAATAGCATAATTACCATCTTCATTTTAGCCAATTCCTACCAGTTCAGCAATAGTGATGTTGTAACTTTTTATGCTTAAAACTTACCATCATACACAATTAGAAAGCTCAAAAAATGCCCTAATGTCTTTCATCTTAGTTTTCAGTTTGGCATCCTGTCTACCCTGCTACTCATTTCATTACCAAGATAAATGTATACTACTGCTTGCTAGGTAACAGAGTGGCCCTCATGTCAGACAACATCTTGCTTTAGCTTTATGATGTCAGCTTGCTAGGCAACAGAGTGGCCCTCATGTCAGACAACATCTTGCATTAGCTTTATGATGTCAGGTCGCTGCTGGACCAATCGTCCTTGAGGAAGCTGAGCACACAGGAGGATGAGATATCAGAAGTTATGCATTAGGCTACTATCTGTATTCAGGACTGCAAGGCAAATAGGTGGGGGGGATGGTAAAGGACTCTAAACCACTTCAAAGCACTGGGGCCTTTTTGAAAGTGGGATGGAGATATAAACAAAAACAGAGATGATCCTTAACAACAATCCAACTTGAGAGTCAGAGTCCAACATACAGAGTGCAGGGGAAGAGGTTAAATAAGCTTCCTTCCGTGAGAATTTCACACTATCGTTCTAAAGTGAGGTAGTGCTTTTTAGCCTCAAAGGCAGCAATTTCCTCGAATGGAACATTGCAAGCACCAGGATCTAAAGCAGGCTTTAGTAGCATTGGAAGCAGTCAGTCTATTATAAACTATCAGGACCAACACAATGTGATCCATATTACTTCAATCTTGACACAAATTCTATTCAGGCACAGGCTCCGCCTATAAGGTAGTGAGGACATTCTGATGCTGTGAACGTCTTTTCAATGCCTAAAAGGAATGATTGCGATTTTTGCTTACCGTATAAATTTGTAAAATGATGCCGTATGCCGGAAGACTTTTTTTTTTTTTTTCTTCAGTCTCGGCACTGCAGAGAAACTCTGTTGTGAAACACTGCCACTGGTGGTCATTCAGTATAATCTGCAGATGGAAAAGTCCACTGTTAGCACATTTACTATAAGAAATACAAAAAACTGGTTTATTTTAGGGTAAATAGATCAATACTGTGGAGTCTGTAGAATTGTGAAAATCAACAGCTCATTAGAAAATCAAATCTCAATTTGTGTTATTAACCTCCTATACTTCTCGGAATCCTATGCCTCATGTGCTAACACTCTCTAAACAACTGTAGCACATACATTAGGACATAGATAAATAGATATTTTTCCAGCCAAGTGGCAGTGTGCCCTTCTCACTGCATTTGTTTTACGATAGGGTACACCAGTAGCAATTAAGCCAGCTGATCAGTTGAGAGAGGAAGGGTTATGCTACAGTTAATGGGAATAATAAAAACTATGAATAGCATAATTACCATCTTCATTTTAGCCAATTCCTACCAGTTCAGCAATAGTGATGTTGTAACTTTTTATGCTTAAAACTTACCATCATACACAATTAGAAAGCTCAAAAAATGCCCTAATGTCTTTCATCTTACATCTTAGTTTTCAGTTTGGCATCCTGTCTACCCTGCTACTCATTTCATTACCAAGATAAATGTATACTACTGCTTGCTAGGTAACAGAGTGGCCCTCATGTCAGACAACATCTTGCTTTAGCTTTATGATGTCAGCTTGCTAGGCAACAGAGTGGCCCTCATGTCAGACAACATCTTGCATTAGCTTTATGATGTCAGGTCGCTGCTGGACCAATCGTCCTTGAGGAAGCTGAGCACACAGGAGGATGAGATATCAGAAGTTATGCATTAGGCTACTATCTGTATTCAGGACTGCAAGGCAAATAGGCGGGGGGATGGTAAAGGACTCTAAACCACTTCCAAACACTGGGGCCTTTTTGAAAGTGGGATGGAGATATAAACAAAAACAGAGATGATCCTTAACAACAATCCAACTTGAGAGTCAGAGTCCAACATACAGAGTGCAGGGGAAGAGGTTAAATAAGCTTCCTTCCGTGAGAATTTCACACTATCGTTCTAAAGTGAGGTAGTGCTTTTTAGCCTCAAAGGCAGCAATTTCCTCGAATGGAACATTGCAAGCACCAGGATCTAAAGCAGGCTTTAGTAGCATTGGAAGCAGTCAGTCTATTATAAACTATCAGGACCAACACAATGTGATCCATATTACTTCAATCTTGACACAAATTCTATTCAGGCACAGGCTCCGCCTATAAGGTAGTGAGGACATTCTGATGCTGTGAACGTCTTTTCAATGCCTAAAAGGAATGATTGCGATTTTTGCTTACCGTATAAATTTGTAAAATGATGCCGTATGCCGGAAGACTTTTTTTTTTTTTTTCTTCAGTCTCGGCACTGCAGAGAAACTCTGTTGTGAAACACTGCCACTGGTGGTCATTCAGTATAATCTGCAGATGGAAAAGTCCACTGTTAGCACATTTACTATAAGAAATACAAAAATCTGGTTTATTTTAGGGTAAATAGATCAATACTGTGGAGTCTGTAGAATTGTGAAAATCAACAGCTCATTAGAAAATCAAATCTCAATTTGTGTTATTAACCTCCTATACTTCTCGGAATCCTATGCCTCATGTGCTAACACTCTCTAAACAACTGTAGCACATACATTAGGACATAGATAAATAGATATTTTTCCAGCCAAGTGGCAGTGTGCCCTTCTCACTGCATTTGTTTTACGATAGGGTACACCAGTAGCAATTAAGCCAGCTGATCAGTTGAGAGAGGAAGGGTTATGCTACAGTTAATGGGAATAATAAAAACTATGAATAGCATAATTACCATCTTCATTTTAGCCAATTCCTACCAGTTCAGCAATAGTGATGTTGTAACTTTTTATGCTTAAAACTTACCATCATACACAATTAGAAAGCTCAAAAAATGCCCTAATGTCTTTCATCTTACATCTTAGTTTTCAGTTTGGCATCCTGTCTACCCTGCTACTCATTTCATTACCAAGATAAATGTATACTACTGCTTGCTAGGTAACAGAGTGGCCCTCATGTCAGACAACATCTTGCTTTAGCTTTATGATGTCAGCTTGCTAGGCAACAGAGTGGCCCTCATGTCAGACAACATCTTGCATTAGCTTTATGATGTCAGGTCGCTGCTGGACCAATCGTCCTTGAGGAAGCTGAGCACACAGGAGGATGAGATATCAGAAGTTATGCATTAGGCTACTATCTGTATTCAGGACTGCAAGGCAAATAGGCGGGGGGATGGTAAAGGACTCTAAACCACTTCCAAACACTGGGGCCTTTTTGAAAGTGGGATGGAGATATAAACAAAAACAGAGATGATCCTTAACAACAATCCAACTTGAGAGTCAGAGTCCAACATACAGAGTGCAGGGGAAGAGGTTAAATAAGCTTCCTTCCGTGAGAATTTCACACTATCGTTCTAAAGTGAGGTAGTGCTTTTTAGCCTCAAAGGCAGCAATTTCCTCGAATGGAACATTGCAAGCACCAGGATCTAAAGCAGGCTTTAGTAGCATTGGAAGCAGTCAGTCTATTATAAACTATCAGGACCAACACAATGTGATCCATATTACTTCAATCTTGACACAAATTCTATTCAGGCACAGGCTCCGCCTATAAGGTAGTGAGGACATTCTGATGCTGTGAACGTCTTTTCAATGCCTAAAAGGAATGATTGCGATTTTTGCTTACCGTATAAATTGGTAAAATGATGCCGTATGCCGGAAGACTTTTTTTTTTTTTTTCTTCAGTCTCGGCACTGCAGAGAAACTCTGTTGTGAAACACTGCCACTGGTGGTCATTCAGTATAATCTGCAGATGGAAAAGTCCACTGTTAGCACATTTACTATAAGAAATACAAAAATCTGGTTTATTTTAGGGTAAATAGATCAATACTGTGGAGTCTGTAGAATTGTGAAAATCAACAGCTCATTAGAAAATCAAATCTCAATTTGTGTTATTAACCTCCTATACTTCTCGGAATCCTATGCCTCATGTGCTAACACTCTCTAAACAACTGTAGCACATACATTAGGACATAGATAAATAGATATTTTTCCAGCCAAGTGGCAGTGTGCCCTTCTCACTGCATTTGTTTTACGATAGGGTACACCAGTAGCAATTAAGCCAGCTGATCAGTTGAGAGAGGAAGGGTTATGCTACAGTTAATGGGAATAATAAAAACTATGAATAGCATAATTACCATCTTCATTTTAGCCAATTCCTACCAGTTCAGCAATAGTGATGTTGTAACTTTTTATGCTTAAAACTTACCATCATACACAATTAGAAAGCTCAAAAAATGCCCTAATGTCTTTCATCTTACATCTTAGTTTTCAGTTTGGCATCCTGTCTACCCTGCTACTCATTTCATTACCAAGATAAATGTATACTACTGCTTGCTAGGTAACAGAGTGGCCCTCATGTCAGACAACATCTTGCTTTAGCTTTATGATGTCAGCTTGCTAGGCAACAGAGTGGCCCCCATGTCAGACAACATCTTGCATTAGCTTTATGATGTCAGGTCGCTGCTGGACCAATCGTCCTTGAGGAAGCTGAGCACACAGGAGGATGAGATACAGAAGTTATGCATTAGGCTACTATCTGTATTCAGGACTGCAAGGCAAATAGGCGGGGGGATGGTAAAGGACTCTAAACCACTTCCAAACACTGGGGCCTTTTTGAAAGTGGGATGGAGATATAAACAAAAACAGAGATGATCCTTAACAACAATCCAACTTGAGAGTCAGAGTCCAACATACAGAGTGCAGGGGAAGAGGTTAAATAAGCTTCCTTCCGTGAGAATTTCACACTATCGTTCTAAAGTGAGGTAGTGCTTTTTAGCCTCAAAGGCAGCAATTTCCTCGAATGGAACATTGCAAGCACCAGGATCTAAAGCAGGCTTTAGTAGCATTGGAAGCAGTCAGTCTATTATAAACTATCAGGACCAACACAATGTGATCCATATTACTTCAATCTTGGCACAAATTCTATTCAGGCACAGGCTCCGCCTATAAGGTAGTGAGGACATTCTGATGCTGTGAACGTCTTTTCAATGCCTAAAAGGAATGATTGCGATTTTTGCTTACCGTATAAATTGGTAAAATGATGCCGTATGCCGGAAGACTTTTTTTTTTTTCTTCAGTCTCGGCACTGCAGAGAAACTCTGTTGTGAAACACTGCCACTGGTGGTCATTCAGTATAATCTGCAGATGGAAAAGTCCACTGTTAGCACATTTACTATAAGAAATACAAAAATCTGGTTTATTTTAGGGTAAATAGATCAATACTGTGGAGTCTGTAGAATTGTGAAAATCAACAGCTCATTAGAAAATCAAATCTCAATTTGTGTTATTAACCTCCTATACTTCTCGGAATCCTATGCCTCATGTGCTAACACTCTCTAAACAACTGTAGCACATACATTAGGACATAGATAAATAGATATTTTTCCAGCCAAGTGGCAGTGTGCCCTTCTCACTGCATTTGTTTTACAATAGGGTACACCAGTAGCAATTAAGCCAGCTGATCAGTTGAGAGAGGAAGGGTTATGCTACAGTTAATGGGAATAATAAAAACTATGAATAGCATAATTACCATCTTCATTTTAGCCAATTCCTACCAGTTCAGCAATAGTGATGTTGTAACTTTTTATGCTTAAAACTTACCATCATACACAATTAGAAAGCTCAAAAAATGCCCTGTCTTTCATCTTACATCTTAGTTTTCAGTTTGGCATCCTGTCTACCCTGCTACTCATTTCATTACCAAGATAAATGTATACTACTGCTTGCTAGGTAACAGAGTGGCCCTCATGTCAGACAACATCTTGCTTTAGCTTTATGATGTCAGCTTGCTAGGCAACAGAGTGGCCCTCATGTCAGACAGCATCTTGCATTAGCTTTATGATGTCAGGTCGCTGCTGGACCAATCGTCCTTGAGGAAGCTGAGCACACAGGAGGATGAGATATCAGAAGTTATGCATTAGGCTACTATCTGTATTCAGGACTGCAAGGCAAATAGGTGGGGGGGATGGTAAAGGACTCTAAACCACTTCAAAGCACTGGGGCCTTTTTGAAAGTGGGATGGAGATATAAACAAAAACAGAGATGATCCTTAACAACAATCCAACTTGAGAGTCAGAGTCCAACATACAGAGTGCAGGGGAAGAGGTTCAATAAGCTTCCTTCCGTGAGAATTTCACACTATCGTTCTAAAGTGAGGTAGTGCTTTTTAGCCTCAAAGGCAGCAATTTCCTCGAATGGAACATTGCAAGCACCAGGATCTAAAGCAGGCTTTAGTAGCATTGGAAGCAGTCAGTCTATTATAAACTATCAGGACCAACACAATGTGATCCATATTACTTCAATCTTGACACAAATTCTATTCAGGCACAGGCTCCGCCTATAAGGTAGTGAGGACATTCTGATGCTGTGAACGTCTTTTCAATGCCTAAAAGGAATGATTGCGATTTTTGCTTACCGTATAAATTTGTAAAATGATGCCGTATGCCGGAAGACTTTTTTTTTTTTTTCTTCAGTCTCGGCACTGCAGAGAAACTCTGTTGTGAAACACTGCCACTGGTGGTCATTCAGTATAATCTGCAGATGGAAAAGTCCACTGTTAGCACATTTACTATAAGAAATACAAAAATCTGGTTTATTTTAGGGTAAATAGATCAATACTGTGGAGTCTGTAGAATTGTGAAAATCAACAGCTCATTAGAAAATCAAATCTCAATTTGTGTTATTAACCTCCTATACTTCTCGGAATCCTATGCCTCATGTGCTAACACTCTCTAAACAACTGTAGCACATACATTAGGACATAGATAAATAGATATTTTTCCAGCCAAGTGGCAGTGTGCCCTTCTCACTGCATTTGTTTTACGATAGGGTACACCAGTAGCAATTAAGCCAGCTGATCAGTTGAGAGAGGAAGGGTTATGCTACAGTTAATGGGAATAATAAAAACTATGAATAGCATAATTACCATCTTCATTTTAGCCAATTCCTACCAGTTCAGCAATAGTGATGTTGTAACTTTTTATGCTTAAAACTTACCATCATACACAATTAGAAAGCTCAAAAAATGCCCTAATGTCTTTCATCTTACATCTTAGTTTTCAGTTTGGCATCCTGTCTACCCTGCTACTCATTTCATTACCAAGATAAATGTATACTACTGCTTGCTAGGTAACAGAGTGGCCCTCATGTCAGACAACATCTTGCTTTAGCTTTATGATGTCAGCTTGCTAGGCAACAGAGTGGCCCTCATGTCAGACAACATCTTGCATTAGCTTTATGATGTCAGGTCGCTGCTGGACCAATCGTCCTTGAGGAAGCTGAGCACACAGGAGGATGAGATATCAGAAGTTATGCATTAGGCTACTATCTGTATTCAGGACTGCAAGGCAAATAGGCGGGGGGATGGTAAAGGACTCTAAACCACTTCCAAACACTGGGGCCTTTTTGAAAGTGGGATGGAGATATAAACAAAAACAGAGATGATCCTTAACAACAATCCAACTTGAGAGTCAGAGTCCAACATACAGAGTGCAGGGGAAGAGGTTAAATAAGCTTCCTTCCGTGAGAATTTCACACTATCGTTCTAAAGTGAGGTAGTGCTTTTTAGCCTCAAAGGCAGCAATTTCCTCGAATGGAACATTGCAAGCACCAGGATCTAAAGCAGGCTTTAGTAGCATTGGAAGCAGTCAGTCTATTATAAACTATCAGGACCAACACAATGTGATCCATATTACTTCAATCTTGACACAAATTCTATTCAGGCACAGGCTCCGCCTATAAGGTAGTGAGGACATTCTGATGCTGTGAACGTCTTTTCAATGCCTAAAAGGAATGATTGCGATTTTTGCTTACCGTATAAATTGGTAAAATGATGCCGTATGCCGGAAGACTTTTTTTTTTTTTTCTTCAGTCTCGGCACTGCAGAGAAACTCTGTTGTGAAACACTGCCACTGGTGGTCATTCAGTATAATCTGCAGATGGAAAAGTCCACTGTTAGCACATTTACTATAAGAAATACAAAAATCTGGTTTATTTTAGGGTAAATAGATCAATACTGTGGAGTCTGTAGAATTGTGAAAATCAACAGCTCATTAGAAAATCAAATCTCAATTTGTGTTATTAACCTCCTATACTTCTCAGAATCCTATGCCTCATGTGCTAACACTCTCTAAACAACTGTAGCACATACATTAGGACATAGATAAATAGATATTTTTCCAGCCAAGTGGCAGTGTGCCCTTCTCACTGCATTTGTTTTACGATAGGGTACACCAGTAGCAATTAAGCCAGCTGATCAGTTGAGAGAGGAAGGGTTATGCTACAGTTAATGGGAATAATAAAAACTATGAATAGCATAATTACCATCTTCATTTTAGCCAATTCCTACCAGTTCAGCAATAGTGATGTTGTAACTTTTTATGCTTAAAACTTACCATCATACACAATTAGAAAGCTCAAAAAATGCCCTAATGTCTTTCATCTTACATCTTAGTTTTCAGTTTGGCATCCTGTCTACCCTGCTACTCATTTCATTACCAAGATAAATGTATACTACTGCTTGCTAGGTAACAGAGTGGCCCTCATGTCAGACAACATCTTGCTTTAGCTTTATGATGTCAGCTTGCTAGGCAACAGAGTGGCCCCCATGTCAGACAACATCTTGCATTAGCTTTATGATGTCAGGTCGCTGCTGGACCAATCGTCCTTGAGGAAGCTGAGCACACAGGAGGATGAGATATCAGAAGTTATGCATTAGGCTACTATCTGTATTCAGGACTGCAAGGCAAATAGGCGGGGGGATGGTAAAGGACTCTAAACCACTTCCAAACACTGGGGCCTTTTTGAAAGTGGGATGGAGATATAAACAAAAACAGAGATGATCCTTAACAACAATCCAACTTGAGAGTCAGAGTCCAACATACAGAGTGCAGGGGAAGAGGTTAAATAAGCTTCCTTCCGTGAGAATTTCACACTATCGTTCTAAAGTGAGGTAGTGCTTTTTAGCCTCAAAGGCAGCAATTTCCTCGAATGGAACATTGCAAGCACCAGGATCTAAAGCAGGCTTTAGTAGCATTGGAAGCAGTCAGTCTATTATAAACTATCAGGACCAACACAATGTGATCCATATTACTTCAATCTTGACACAAATTCTATTCAGGCACAGGCTCCGCCTATAAGGTAGTGAGGACATTCTGATGCTGTGAACGTCTTTTCAATGCCTAAAAGGAATGATTGCGATTTTTGCTTACCGTATAAATTGGTAAAATGATGCCGTATGCCGGAAGACTTTTTTTTTTTTTTCTTCAGTCTCGGCACTGCAGAGAAACTCTGTTGTGAAACACTGCCACTGGTGGTCATTCAGTATAATCTGCAGATGGAAAAGTCCACTGTTAGCACATTTACTATAAGAAATACAAAAATCTGGTTTATTTTAGGGTAAATAGATCAATACTGTGGAGTCTGTAGAATTGTGAAAATCAACAGCTCATTAGAAAATCAAATCTCAATTTGTGTTATTAACCTCCTATACTTCTCGGAATCCTATGCCTCATGTGCTAACACTCTCTAAACAACTGTAGCACATACATTAGGACATAGATAAATAGATATTTTTCCAGCCAAGTGGCAGTGTGCCCTTCTCACTGCATTTGTTTTACGATAGGGTACACCAGTAGCAATTAAGCCAGCTGATCAGTTGAGAGAGGAAGGGTTATGCTACAGTTAATGGGAATAATAAAAACTATGAATAGCATAATTACCATCTTCATTTTAGCCAATTCCTACCAGTTCAGCAATAGTGATGTTGTAACTTTTTATGCTTAAAACTTACCATCATACACAATTAGAAAGCTCAAAAAATGCCCTAATGTCTTTCATCTTACATCTTAGTTTTCAGTTTGGCATCCTGTCTACCCTGCTACTCATTTCATTACCAAGATAAATGTATACTACTGCTTGCTAGGTAACAGAGTGGCCCTCATGTCAGACAACATCTTGCTTTAGCTTTATGATGTCAGCTTGCTAGGCAACAGAGTGGCCCCCATGTCAGACAACATCTTGCATTAGCTTTATGATGTCAGGTCGCTGCTGGACCAATCGTCCTTGAGGAAGCTGAGCACACAGGAGGATGAGATACAGAAGTTATGCATTAGGCTACTATCTGTATTCAGGACTGCAAGGCAAATAGGCGGGGGGATGGTAAAGGACTCTAAACCACTTCCAAACACTGGGGCCTTTTTGAAAGTGGGATGGAGATATAAACAAAAACAGAGATGATCCTTAACAACAATCCAACTTGAGAGTCAGAGTCCAACATACAGAGTGCAGGGGAAGAGGTTAAATAAGCTTCCTTCCGTGAGAATTTCACACTATCGTTCTAAAGTGAGGTAGTGCTTTTTAGCCTCAAAGGCAGCAATTTCCTCGAATGGAACATTGCAAGCACCAGGATCTAAAGCAGGCTTTAGTAGCATTGGAAGCAGTCAGTCTATTATAAACTATCAGGACCAACACAATGTGATCCATATTACTTCAATCTTGACACAAATTCTATTCAGGCACAGGCTCCGCCTATAAGGTAGTGAGGACATTCTGATGCTGTGAACGTCTTTTCAATGCCTAAAAGGAATGATTGCGATTTTTGCTTACCGTATAAATTGGTAAAATGATGCCGTATGCCGGAAGACTTTTTTTTTTTTTTTCTTCAGTCTCGGCACTGCAGAGAAACTATGTTGTGAAACACTGCCACTGGTGGTCATTCAGTATAATCTGCAGATGGAAAAGTCCACTGTTAGCACATTTACTATAAGAAATACAAAAATCTGGTTTATTTTAGGGTAAATAGATCAATACTGTGGAGTCTGTAGAATTGTGAAAATCAACAGCTCATTAGAAAATCAAATCTCAATTTGTGTTATTAACCTCCTATACTTCTCGGAATCCTATGCCTCATGTGCTAACACTCTCTAAACAACTGTAGCACATACATAAGGACATAGATAAATAGATATTTTTTCAGCCAAGTGGCAGTGTGCCCTTCTCACTGCATTTGTTTTACAATAGGGTACACCAGTAGCAATTAAGCCAGCTGATCAGTTGAGAGAGGAAGGGTTATGCTACAGTTAATGGGAATAATAAAAACTATGAATAGCATAATTACCATCTTCATTTTAGCCAATTCCTACCAGTTCAGCAATAGTGATGTTGTAACTTTTTATGCTTAAAACTTACCATCATACACAATTAGAAAGCTCAAAAAATGCCCTAATGTCTTTCATCTTAGTTTTCAGTTTGGCATCCTGTCTACCCTGCTACTCATTTCATTACCAAGATAAATGTATACTACTGCTTGCTAGGTAACAGAGTGGCCCTCATGTCAGACAACATCTTGCTTTAGCTTTATGATGTCAGCTTGCTAGGCAACAGAGTGGCCCTCATGTCAGACAACATCTTGCATTAGCTTTATGATGTCAGGTCGCTGCTGGACCAATCGTCCTTGAGGAAGCTGAGCACACAGGAGGATGAGATATCAGAAGTTATGCATTAGGCTACTATCTGTATTCAGGACTGCAAGGCAAATAGGTGGGGGGGATGGTAAAGGACTCTAAACCACTTCAAAGCACTGGGGCCTTTTTGAAAGTGGGATGGAGATATAAACAAAAACAGAGATGATCCTTAACAACAATCCAACTTGAGAGTCAGAGTCCAACATACAGAGTGCAGGGGAAGAGGTTAAATAAGCTTCCTTCCGTGAGAATTTCACACTATCGTTCTAAAGTGAGGTAGTGCTTTTTAGCCTCAAAGGCAGCAATTTCCTCGAATGGAACATTGCAAGCACCAGGATCTAAAGCAGGCTTTAGTAGCATTGGAAGCAGTCAGTCTATTATAAACTATCAGGACCAACACAATGTGATCCATATTACTTCAATCTTGACACAAATTCTATTCAGGCACAGGCTCCGCCTATAAGGTAGTGAGGACATTCTGATGCTGTGAACGTCTTTTCAATGCCTAAAAGGAATGATTGCGATTTTTGCTTACCGTATAAATTTGTAAAATGATGCCGTAGGCCGGAAGACTTTTTTTTTTTTTTTCTTCAGTCTCGGCACTGCAGAGAAACTCTGTTGTGAAACACTGCCACTGGTGGTCATTCAGTATAATCTGCAGATGGAAAAGTCCACTGTTAGCACGTTTACTATAAGAAATACAAAAAACTGGTTTATTTTAGGGTAAATAGATCAATACTGTGGAGTCTGTAGAATTGTGAAAATCAACAGCTCATTAGAAAATCAAATCTCAATTTGTGTTATTAACCTCCTATACTTCTCGGAATCCTATGCCTCATGTGCTAACACTCTCTAAACAACTGTAGCACATACATTAGGACATAGATAAATAGATATTTTTCCAGCCAAGTGGCAGTGTGCCCTTCTCACTGCATTTGTTTTACGATAGGGTACACCAGTAGCAATTAAGCCAGCTGATCAGTTGAGAGAGGAAGGGTTATGCTACAGTTAATGGGAATAATAAAAACTATGAATAGCATAATTACCATCTTCATTTTAGCCAATTCCTACCAGTTCAGCAATAGTGATGTTGTAACTTTTTATGCTTAAAACTTACCATCATACACAATTAGAAAGCTCAAAAAATGCCCTAATGTCTTTCATCTTACATCTTAGTTTTCAGTTTGGCATCCTGTCTACCCTGCTACTCATTTCATTACCAAGATAAATGTATACTACTGCTTGCTAGGTAACAGAGTGGCCCTCATGTCAGACAACATCTTGCTTTAGCTTTATGATGTCAGCTTGCTAGGCAACAGAGTGGCCCTCATGTCAGACAACATCTTGCATTAGCTTTATGATGTCAGGTCGCTGCTGGACCAATCGTCCTTGAGGAAGCTGAGCACACAGGAGGATGAGATATCAGAAGTTATGCATTAGGCTACTATCTGTATTCAGGACTGCAAGGCAAATAGGCGGGGGGATGGTAAAGGACTCTAAACCACTTCCAAACACTGGGGCCTTTTTGAAAGTGGGATGGAGATATAAACAAAAACAGAGATGATCCTTAACAACAATCCAACTTGAGAGTCAGAGTCCAACATACAGAGTGCAGGGGAAGAGGTTAAATAAGCTTCCTTCCGTGAGAATTTCACACTATCGTTCTAAAGTGAGGTAGTGCTTTTTAGCCTCAAAGGCAGCAATTTCCTCGAATGGAACATTGCAAGCACCAGGATCTAAAGCAGGCTTTAGTAGCATTGGAAGCAGTCAGTCTATTATAAACTATCAGGACCAACACAATGTGATCCATATTACTTCAATCTTGACACAAATTCTATTCAGGCACAGGCTCCGCCTATAAGGTAGTGAGGACATTCTGATGCTGTGAACGTCTTTTCAATGCCTAAAAGGAATGATTGCGATTTTTGCTTACCGTATAAATTTGTAAAATGATGCCGTATGCCGGAAGACTTTTTTTTTTTTTTTCTTCAGTCTCGGCACTGCAGAGAAACTCTGTTGTGAAACACTGCCACTGGTGGTCATTCAGTATAATCTGCAGATGGAAAAGTCCACTGTTAGCACATTTACTATAAGAAATACAAAAATCTGGTTTATTTTAGGGTAAATAGATCAATACTGTGGAGTCTGTAGAATTGTGAAAATCAACAGCTCATTAGAAAATCAAATCTCAATTTGTGTTATTAACCTCCTATACTTCTCGGAATCCTATGCCTCATGTGCTAACACTCTCTAAACAACTGTAGCACATACATTAGGACATAGATAAATAGATATTTTTCCAGCCAAGTGGCAGTGTGCCCTTCTCACTGCATTTGTTTTACGATAGGGTACACCAGTAGCAATTAAGCCAGCTGATCAGTTGAGAGAGGAAGGGTTATGCTACAGTTAATGGGAATAATAAAAACTATGAATAGCATAATTACCATCTTCATTTTAGCCAATTCCTACCAGTTCAGCAATAGTGATGTTGTAACTTTTTATGCTTAAAACTTACCATCATACACAATTAGAAAGCTCAAAAAATGCCCTAATGTCTTTCATCTTACATCTTAGTTTTCAGTTTGGCATCCTGTCTACCCTGCTACTCATTTCATTACCAAGATAAATGTATACTACTGCTTGCTAGGTAACAGAGTGGCCCTCATGTCAGACAACATCTTGCTTTAGCTTTATGATGTCAGCTTGCTAGGCAACAGAGTGGCCCTCATGTCAGACAACATCTTGCATTAGCTTTATGATGTCAGGTCGCTGCTGGACCAATCGTCCTTGAGGAAGCTGAGCACACAGGAGGATGAGATATCAGAAGTTATGCATTAGGCTACTATCTGTATTCAGGACTGCAAGGCAAATAGGCGGGGGGATGGTAAAGGACTCTAAACCACTTCCAAACACTGGGGCCTTTTTGAAAGTGGGATGGAGATATAAACAAAAACAGAGATGATCCTTAACAACAATCCAACTTGAGAGTCAGAGTCCAACATACAGAGTGCAGGGGAAGAGGTTAAATAAGCTTCCTTCCGTGAGAATTTCACACTATCGTTCTAAAGTGAGGTAGTGCTTTTTAGCCTCAAAGGCAGCAATTTCCTCGAATGGAACATTGCAAGCACCAGGATCTAAAGCAGGCTTTAGTAGCATTGGAAGCAGTCAGTCTATTATAAACTATCAGGACCAACACAATGTGATCCATATTACTTCAATCTTGACACAAATTCTATTCAGGCACAGGCTCCGCCTATAAGGTAGTGAGGACATTCTGATGCTGTGAACGTCTTTTCAATGCCTAAAAGGAATGATTGCGATTTTTGCTTACCGTATAAATTGGTAAAATGATGCCGTATGCCGGAAGACTTTTTTTTTTTTTTTCTTCAGTCTCGGCACTGCAGAGAAACTCTGTTGTGAAACACTGCCACTGGTGGTCATTCAGTATAATCTGCAGATGGAAAAGTCCACTGTTAGCACATTTACTATAAGAAATACAAAAATCTGGTTTATTTTAGGGTAAATAGATCAATACTGTGGAGTCTGTAGAATTGTGAAAATCAACAGCTCATTAGAAAATCAAATCTCAATTTGTGTTATTAACCTCCTATACTTCTCGGAATCCTATGCCTCATGTGCTAACACTCTCTAAACAACTGTAGCACATACATTAGGACATAGATAAATAGATATTTTTCCAGCCAAGTGGCAGTGTGCCCTTCTCACTGCATTTGTTTTACGATAGGGTACACCAGTAGCAATTAAGCCAGCTGATCAGTTGAGAGAGGAAGGGTTATGCTACAGTTAATGGGAATAATAAAAACTATGAATAGCATAATTACCATCTTCATTTTAGCCAATTCCTACCAGTTCAGCAATAGTGATGTTGTAACTTTTTATGCTTAAAACTTACCATCATACACAATTAGAAAGCTCAAAAAATGCCCTAATGTCTTTCATCTTACATCTTAGTTTTCAGTTTGGCATCCTGTCTACCCTGCTACTCATTTCATTACCAAGATAAATGTATACTACTGCTTGCTAGGTAACAGAGTGGCCCTCATGTCAGACAACATCTTGCTTTAGCTTTATGATGTCAGCTTGCTAGGCAACAGAGTGGCCCCCATGTCAGACAACATCTTGCATTAGCTTTATGATGTCAGGTCGCTGCTGGACCAATCGTCCTTGAGGAAGCTGAGCACACAGGAGGATGAGATACAGAAGTTATGCATTAGGCTACTATCTGTATTCAGGACTGCAAGGCAAATAGGCGGGGGGATGGTAAAGGACTCTAAACCACTTCCAAACACTGGGGCCTTTTTGAAAGTGGGATGGAGATATAAACAAAAACAGAGATGATCCTTAACAACAATCCAACTTGAGAGTCAGAGTCCAACATACAGAGTGCAGGGGAAGAGGTTAAATAAGCTTCCTTCCGTGAGAATTTCACACTATCGTTCTAAAGTGAGGTAGTGCTTTTTAGCCTCAAAGGCAGCAATTTCCTCGAATGGAACATTGCAAGCACCAGGATCTAAAGCAGGCTTTAGTAGCATTGGAAGCAGTCAGTCTATTATAAACTATCAGGACCAACACAATGTGATCCATATTACTTCAATCTTGGCACAAATTCTATTCAGGCACAGGCTCCGCCTATAAGGTAGTGAGGACATTCTGATGCTGTGAACGTCTTTTCAATGCCTAAAAGGAATGATTGCGATTTTTGCTTACCGTATAAATTGGTAAAATGATGCCGTATGCCGGAAGACTTTTTTTTTTTTCTTCAGTCTCGGCACTGCAGAGAAACTCTGTTGTGAAACACTGCCACTGGTGGTCATTCAGTATAATCTGCAGATGGAAAAGTCCACTGTTAGCACATTTACTATAAGAAATACAAAAATCTGGTTTATTTTAGGGTAAATAGATCAATACTGTGGAGTCTGTAGAATTGTGAAAATCAACAGCTCATTAGAAAATCAAATCTCAATTTGTGTTATTAACCTCCTATACTTCTCGGAATCCTATGCCTCATGTGCTAACACTCTCTAAACAACTGTAGCACATACATTAGGACATAGATAAATAGATATTTTTCCAGCCAAGTGGCAGTGTGCCCTTCTCACTGCATTTGTTTTACAATAGGGTACACCAGTAGCAATTAAGCCAGCTGATCAGTTGAGAGAGGAAGGGTTATGCTACAGTTAATGGGAATAATAAAAACTATGAATAGCATAATTACCATCTTCATTTTAGCCAATTCCTACCAGTTCAGCAATAGTGATGTTGTAACTTTTTATGCTTAAAACTTACCATCATACACAATTAGAAAGCTCAAAAAATGCCCTGTCTTTCATCTTACATCTTAGTTTTCAGTTTGGCATCCTGTCTACCCTGCTACTCATTTCATTACCAAGATAAATGTATACTACTGCTTGCTAGGTAACAGAGTGGCCCTCATGTCAGACAACATCTTGCTTTAGCTTTATGATGTCAGCTTGCTAGGCAACAGAGTGGCCCTCATGTCAGACAGCATCTTGCATTAGCTTTATGATGTCAGGTCGCTGCTGGACCAATCGTCCTTGAGGAAGCTGAGCACACAGGAGGATGAGATATCAGAAGTTATGCATTAGGCTACTATCTGTATTCAGGACTGCAAGGCAAATAGGTGGGGGGGATGGTAAAGGACTCTAAACCACTTCAAAGCACTGGGGCCTTTTTGAAAGTGGGATGGAGATATAAACAAAAACAGAGATGATCCTTAACAACAATCCAACTTGAGAGTCAGAGTCCAACATACAGAGTGCAGGGGAAGAGGTTCAATAAGCTTCCTTCCGTGAGAATTTCACACTATCGTTCTAAAGTGAGGTAGTGCTTTTTAGCCTCAAAGGCAGCAATTTCCTCGAATGGAACATTGCAAGCACCAGGATCTAAAGCAGGCTTTAGTAGCATTGGAAGCAGTCAGTCTATTATAAACTATCAGGACCAACACAATGTGATCCATATTACTTCAATCTTGACACAAATTCTATTCAGGCACAGGCTCCGCCTATAAGGTAGTGAGGACATTCTGATGCTGTGAACGTCTTTTCAATGCCTAAAAGGAATGATTGCGATTTTTGCTTACCGTATAAATTTGTAAAATGATGCCGTATGCCGGAAGACTTTTTTTTTTTTTTCTTCAGTCTCGGCACTGCAGAGAAACTCTGTTGTGAAACACTGCCACTGGTGGTCATTCAGTATAATCTGCAGATGGAAAAGTCCACTGTTAGCACATTTACTATAAGAAATACAAAAATCTGGTTTATTTTAGGGTAAATAGATCAATACTGTGGAGTCTGTAGAATTGTGAAAATCAACAGCTCATTAGAAAATCAAATCTCAATTTGTGTTATTAACCTCCTATACTTCTCGGAATCCTATGCCTCATGTGCTAACACTCTCTAAACAACTGTAGCACATACATTAGGACATAGATAAATAGATATTTTTCCAGCCAAGTGGCAGTGTGCCCTTCTCACTGCATTTGTTTTACGATAGGGTACACCAGTAGCAATTAAGCCAGCTGATCAGTTGAGAGAGGAAGGGTTATGCTACAGTTAATGGGAATAATAAAAACTATGAATAGCATAATTACCATCTTCATTTTAGCCAATTCCTACCAGTTCAGCAATAGTGATGTTGTAACTTTTTATGCTTAAAACTTACCATCATACACAATTAGAAAGCTCAAAAAATGCCCTAATGTCTTTCATCTTACATCTTAGTTTTCAGTTTGGCATCCTGTCTACCCTGCTACTCATTTCATTACCAAGATAAATGTATACTACTGCTTGCTAGGTAACAGAGTGGCCCTCATGTCAGACAACATCTTGCTTTAGCTTTATGATGTCAGCTTGCTAGGCAACAGAGTGGCCCTCATGTCAGACAACATCTTGCATTAGCTTTATGATGTCAGGTCGCTGCTGGACCAATCGTCCTTGAGGAAGCTGAGCACACAGGAGGATGAGATATCAGAAGTTATGCATTAGGCTACTATCTGTATTCAGGACTGCAAGGCAAATAGGCGGGGGGATGGTAAAGGACTCTAAACCACTTCCAAACACTGGGGCCTTTTTGAAAGTGGGATGGAGATATAAACAAAAACAGAGATGATCCTTAACAACAATCCAACTTGAGAGTCAGAGTCCAACATACAGAGTGCAGGGGAAGAGGTTAAATAAGCTTCCTTCCGTGAGAATTTCACACTATCGTTCTAAAGTGAGGTAGTGCTTTTTAGCCTCAAAGGCAGCAATTTCCTCGAATGGAACATTGCAAGCACCAGGATCTAAAGCAGGCTTTAGTAGCATTGGAAGCAGTCAGTCTATTATAAACTATCAGGACCAACACAATGTGATCCATATTACTTCAATCTTGACACAAATTCTATTCAGGCACAGGCTCCGCCTATAAGGTAGTGAGGACATTCTGATGCTGTGAACGTCTTTTCAATGCCTAAAAGGAATGATTGCGATTTTTGCTTACCGTATAAATTGGTAAAATGATGCCGTATGCCGGAAGACTTTTTTTTTTTTTTCTTCAGTCTCGGCACTGCAGAGAAACTCTGTTGTGAAACACTGCCACTGGTGGTCATTCAGTATAATCTGCAGATGGAAAAGTCCACTGTTAGCACATTTACTATAAGAAATACAAAAATCTGGTTTATTTTAGGGTAAATAGATCAATACTGTGGAGTCTGTAGAATTGTGAAAATCAACAGCTCATTAGAAAATCAAATCTCAATTTGTGTTATTAACCTCCTATACTTCTCAGAATCCTATGCCTCATGTGCTAACACTCTCTAAACAACTGTAGCACATACATTAGGACATAGATAAATAGATATTTTTCCAGCCAAGTGGCAGTGTGCCCTTCTCACTGCATTTGTTTTACGATAGGGTACACCAGTAGCAATTAAGCCAGCTGATCAGTTGAGAGAGGAAGGGTTATGCTACAGTTAATGGGAATAATAAAAACTATGAATAGCATAATTACCATCTTCATTTTAGCCAATTCCTACCAGTTCAGCAATAGTGATGTTGTAACTTTTTATGCTTAAAACTTACCATCATACACAATTAGAAAGCTCAAAAAATGCCCTAATGTCTTTCATCTTACATCTTAGTTTTCAGTTTGGCATCCTGTCTACCCTGCTACTCATTTCATTACCAAGATAAATGTATACTACTGCTTGCTAGGTAACAGAGTGGCCCTCATGTCAGACAACATCTTGCTTTAGCTTTATGATGTCAGCTTGCTAGGCAACAGAGTGGCCCCCATGTCAGACAACATCTTGCATTAGCTTTATGATGTCAGGTCGCTGCTGGACCAATCGTCCTTGAGGAAGCTGAGCACACAGGAGGATGAGATATCAGAAGTTATGCATTAGGCTACTATCTGTATTCAGGACTGCAAGGCAAATAGGCGGGGGGATGGTAAAGGACTCTAAACCACTTCCAAACACTGGGGCCTTTTTGAAAGTGGGATGGAGATATAAACAAAAACAGAGATGATCCTTAACAACAATCCAACTTGAGAGTCAGAGTCCAACATACAGAGTGCAGGGGAAGAGGTTAAATAAGCTTCCTTCCGTGAGAATTTCACACTATCGTTCTAAAGTGAGGTAGTGCTTTTTAGCCTCAAAGGCAGCAATTTCCTCGAATGGAACATTGCAAGCACCAGGATCTAAAGCAGGCTTTAGTAGCATTGGAAGCAGTCAGTCTATTATAAACTATCAGGACCAACACAATGTGATCCATATTACTTCAATCTTGACACAAATTCTATTCAGGCACAGGCTCCGCCTATAAGGTAGTGAGGACATTCTGATGCTGTGAACGTCTTTTCAATGCCTAAAAGGAATGATTGCGATTTTTGCTTACCGTATAAATTGGTAAAATGATGCCGTATGCCGGAAGACTTTTTTTTTTTTTTCTTCAGTCTCGGCACTGCAGAGAAACTCTGTTGTGAAACACTGCCACTGGTGGTCATTCAGTATAATCTGCAGATGGAAAAGTCCACTGTTAGCACATTTACTATAAGAAATACAAAAATCTGGTTTATTTTAGGGTAAATAGATCAATACTGTGGAGTCTGTAGAATTGTGAAAATCAACAGCTCATTAGAAAATCAAATCTCAATTTGTGTTATTAACCTCCTATACTTCTCGGAATCCTATGCCTCATGTGCTAACACTCTCTAAACAACTGTAGCACATACATTAGGACATAGATAAATAGATATTTTTCCAGCCAAGTGGCAGTGTGCCCTTCTCACTGCATTTGTTTTACGATAGGGTACACCAGTAGCAATTAAGCCAGCTGATCAGTTGAGAGAGGAAGGGTTATGCTACAGTTAATGGGAATAATAAAAACTATGAATAGCATAATTACCATCTTCATTTTAGCCAATTCCTACCAGTTCAGCAATAGTGATGTTGTAACTTTTTATGCTTAAAACTTACCATCATACACAATTAGAAAGCTCAAAAAATGCCCTAATGTCTTTCATCTTACATCTTAGTTTTCAGTTTGGCATCCTGTCTACCCTGCTACTCATTTCATTACCAAGATAAATGTATACTACTGCTTGCTAGGTAACAGAGTGGCCCTCATGTCAGACAACATCTTGCTTTAGCTTTATGATGTCAGCTTGCTAGGCAACAGAGTGGCCCCCATGTCAGACAACATCTTGCATTAGCTTTATGATGTCAGGTCGCTGCTGGACCAATCGTCCTTGAGGAAGCTGAGCACACAGGAGGATGAGATACAGAAGTTATGCATTAGGCTACTATCTGTATTCAGGACTGCAAGGCAAATAGGCGGGGGGATGGTAAAGGACTCTAAACCACTTCCAAACACTGGGGCCTTTTTGAAAGTGGGATGGAGATATAAACAAAAACAGAGATGATCCTTAACAACAATCCAACTTGAGAGTCAGAGTCCAACATACAGAGTGCAGGGGAAGAGGTTAAATAAGCTTCCTTCCGTGAGAATTTCACACTATCGTTCTAAAGTGAGGTAGTGCTTTTTAGCCTCAAAGGCAGCAATTTCCTCGAATGGAACATTGCAAGCACCAGGATCTAAAGCAGGCTTTAGTAGCATTGGAAGCAGTCAGTCTATTATAAACTATCAGGACCAACACAATGTGATCCATATTACTTCAATCTTGACACAAATTCTATTCAGGCACAGGCTCCGCCTATAAGGTAGTGAGGACATTCTGATGCTGTGAACGTCTTTTCAATGCCTAAAAGGAATGATTGCGATTTTTGCTTACCGTATAAATTGGTAAAATGATGCCGTATGCCGGAAGACTTTTTTTTTTTTTTTCTTCAGTCTCGGCACTGCAGAGAAACTATGTTGTGAAACACTGCCACTGGTGGTCATTCAGTATAATCTGCAGATGGAAAAGTCCACTGTTAGCACATTTACTATAAGAAATACAAAAATCTGGTTTATTTTAGGGTAAATAGATCAATACTGTGGAGTCTGTAGAATTGTGAAAATCAACAGCTCATTAGAAAATCAAATCTCAATTTGTGTTATTAACCTCCTATACTTCTCGGAATCCTATGCCTCATGTGCTAACACTCTCTAAACAACTGTAGCACATACATAAGGACATAGATAAATAGATATTTTTTCAGCCAAGTGGCAGTGTGCCCTTCTCACTGCATTTGTTTTACAATAGGGTACACCAGTAGCAATTAAGCCAGCTGATCAGTTGAGAGAGGAAGGGTTATGCTACAGTTAATGGGAATAATAAAAACTATGAATAGCATAATTACCATCTTCATTTTAGCCAATTCCTACCAGTTCAGCAATAGTGATGTTGTAACTTTTTATGCTTAAAACTTACCATCATACACAATTAGAAAGCTCAAAAAATGCCCTAATGTCTTTCATCTTAGTTTTCAGTTTGGCATCCTGTCTACCCTGCTACTCATTTCATTACCAAGATAAATGTATACTACTGCTTGCTAGGTAACAGAGTGGCCCTCATGTCAGACAACATCTTGCTTTAGCTTTATGATGTCAGCTTGCTAGGCAACAGAGTGGCCCTCATGTCAGACAACATCTTGCATTAGCTTTATGATGTCAGGTCGCTGCTGGACCAATCGTCCTTGAGGAAGCTGAGCACACAGGAGGATGAGATATCAGAAGTTATGCATTAGGCTACTATCTGTATTCAGGACTGCAAGGCAAATAGGTGGGGGGGATGGTAAAGGACTCTAAACCACTTCAAAGCACTGGGGCCTTTTTGAAAGTGGGATGGAGATATAAACAAAAACAGAGATGATCCTTAACAACAATCCAACTTGAGAGTCAGAGTCCAACATACAGAGTGCAGGGGAAGAGGTTAAATAAGCTTCCTTCCGTGAGAATTTCACACTATCGTTCTAAAGTGAGGTAGTGCTTTTTAGCCTCAAAGGCAGCAATTTCCTCGAATGGAACATTGCAAGCACCAGGATCTAAAGCAGGCTTTAGTAGCATTGGAAGCAGTCAGTCTATTATAAACTATCAGGACCAACACAATGTGATCCATATTACTTCAATCTTGACACAAATTCTATTCAGGCACAGGCTCCGCCTATAAGGTAGTGAGGACATTCTGATGCTGTGAACGTCTTTTCAATGCCTAAAAGGAATGATTGCGATTTTTGCTTACCGTATAAATTTGTAAAATGATGCCGTAGGCCGGAAGACTTTTTTTTTTTTTTTCTTCAGTCTCGGCACTGCAGAGAAACTCTGTTGTGAAACACTGCCACTGGTGGTCATTCAGTATAATCTGCAGATGGAAAAGTCCACTGTTAGCACGTTTACTATAAGAAATACAAAAAACTGGTTTATTTTAGGGTAAATAGATCAATACTGTGGAGTCTGTAGAATTGTGAAAATCAACAGCTCATTAGAAAATCAAATCTCAATTTGTGTTATTAACCTCCTATACTTCTCGGAATCCTATGCCTCATGTGCTAACACTCTCTAAACAACTGTAGCACATACATTAGGACATAGATAAATAGATATTTTTCCAGCCAAGTGGCAGTGTGCCCTTCTCACTGCATTTGTTTTACGATAGGGTACACCAGTAGCAATTAAGCCAGCTGATCAGTTGAGAGAGGAAGGGTTATGCTACAGTTAATGGGAATAATAAAAACTATGAATAGCATAATTACCATCTTCATTTTAGCCAATTCCTACCAGTTCAGCAATAGTGATGTTGTAACTTTTTATGCTTAAAACTTACCATCATACACAATTAGAAAGCTCAAAAAATGCCCTAATGTCTTTCATCTTACATCTTAGTTTTCAGTTTGGCATCCTGTCTACCCTGCTACTCATTTCATTACCAAGATAAATGTATACTACTGCTTGCTAGGTAACAGAGTGGCCCTCATGTCAGACAACATCTTGCTTTAGCTTTATGATGTCAGCTTGCTAGGCAACAGAGTGGCCCCCATGTCAGACAACATCTTGCATTAGCTTTATGATGTCAGGTCGCTGCTGGACCAATCGTCCTTGAGGAAGCTGAGCACACAGGAGGATGAGATACAGAAGTTATGCATTAGGCTACTATCTGTATTCAGGACTGCAAGGCAAATAGGCGGGGGGATGGTAAAGGACTCTAAACCACTTCCAAACACTGGGGCCTTTTTGAAAGTGGGATGGAGATATAAACAAAAACAGAGATGATCCTTAACAACAATCCAACTTGAGAGTCAGAGTCCAACATACAGAGTGCAGGGGAAGAGGTTAAATAAGCTTCCTTCCGTGAGAATTTCACACTATCGTTCTAAAGTGAGGTAGTGCTTTTTAGCCTCAAAGGCAGCAATTTCCTCGAATGGAACATTGCAAGCACCAGGATCTAAAGCAGGCTTTAGTAGCATTGGAAGCAGTCAGTCTATTATAAACTATCAGGACCAACACAATGTGATCCATATTACTTCAATCTTGACACAAATTCTATTCAGGCACAGGCTCCGCCTATAAGGTAGTGAGGACATTCTGATGCTGTGAACGTCTTTTCAATGCCTAAAAGGAATGATTGCGATTTTTGCTTACCGTATAAATTGGTAAAATGATGCCGTATGCCGGAAGACTTTTTTTTTTTTTTTCTTCAGTCTCGGCACTGCAGAGAAACTATGTTGTGAAACACTGCCACTGGTGGTCATTCAGTATAATCTGCAGATGGAAAAGTCCACTGTTAGCACATTTACTATAAGAAATACAAAAATCTGGTTTATTTTAGGGTAAATAGATCAATACTGTGGAGTCTGTAGAATTGTGAAAATCAACAGCTCATTAGAAAATCAAATCTCAATTTGTGTTATTAACCTCCTATACTTCTCGGAATCCTATGCCTCATGTGCTAACACTCTCTAAACAACTGTAGCACATACATAAGGACATAGATAAATAGATATTTTTTCAGCCAAGTGGCAGTGTGCCCTTCTCACTGCATTTGTTTTACAATAGGGTACACCAGTAGCAATTAAGCCAGCTGATCAGTTGAGAGAGGAAGGGTTATGCTACAGTTAATGGGAATAATAAAAACTATGAATAGCATAATTACCATCTTCATTTTAGCCAATTCCTACCAGTTCAGCAATAGTGATGTTGTAACTTTTTATGCTTAAAACTTACCATCATACACAATTAGAAAGCTCAAAAAATGCCCTAATGTCTTTCATCTTAGTTTTCAGTTTGGCATCCTGTCTACCCTGCTACTCATTTCATTACCAAGATAAATGTATACTACTGCTTGCTAGGTAACAGAGTGGCCCTCATGTCAGACAACATCTTGCTTTAGCTTTATGATGTCAGCTTGCTAGGCAACAGAGTGGCCCTCATGTCAGACAACATCTTGCATTAGCTTTATGATGTCAGGTCGCTGCTGGACCAATCGTCCTTGAGGAAGCTGAGCACACAGGAGGATGAGATATCAGAAGTTATGCATTAGGCTACTATCTGTATTCAGGACTGCAAGGCAAATAGGTGGGGGGGATGGTAAAGGACTCTAAACCACTTCAAAGCACTGGGGCCTTTTTGAAAGTGGGATGGAGATATAAACAAAAACAGAGATGATCCTTAACAACAATCCAACTTGAGAGTCAGAGTCCAACATACAGAGTGCAGGGGAAGAGGTTAAATAAGCTTCCTTCCGTGAGAATTTCACACTATCGTTCTAAAGTGAGGTAGTGCTTTTTAGCCTCAAAGGCAGCAATTTCCTCGAATGGAACATTGCAAGCACCAGGATCTAAAGCAGGCTTTAGTAGCATTGGAAGCAGTCAGTCTATTATAAACTATCAGGACCAACACAATGTGATCCATATTACTTCAATCTTGACACAAATTCTATTCAGGCACAGGCTCCGCCTATAAGGTAGTGAGGACATTCTGATGCTGTGAACGTCTTTTCAATGCCTAAAAGGAATGATTGCGATTTTTGCTTACCGTATAAATTTGTAAAATGATGCCGTAGGCCGGAAGACTTTTTTTTTTTTTTTCTTCAGTCTCGGCACTGCAGAGAAACTCTGTTGTGAAACACTGCCACTGGTGGTCATTCAGTATAATCTGCAGATGGAAAAGTCCACTGTTAGCACGTTTACTATAAGAAATACAAAAAACTGGTTTATTTTAGGGTAAATAGATCAATACTGTGGAGTCTGTAGAATTGTGAAAATCAACAGCTCATTAGAAAATCAAATCTCAATTTGTGTTATTAACCTCCTATACTTCTCGGAATCCTATGCCTCATGTGCTAACACTCTCTAAACAACTGTAGCACATACATTAGGACATAGATAAATAGATATTTTTCCAGCCAAGTGGCAGTGTGCCCTTCTCACTGCATTTGTTTTACGATAGGGTACACCAGTAGCAATTAAGCCAGCTGATCAGTTGAGAGAGGAAGGGTTATGCTACAGTTAATGGGAATAATAAAAACTATGAATAGCATAATTACCATCTTCATTTTAGCCAATTCCTACCAGTTCAGCAATAGTGATGTTGTAACTTTTTATGCTTAAAACTTACCATCATACACAATTAGAAAGCTCAAAAAATGCCCTAATGTCTTTCATCTTACATCTTAGTTTTCAGTTTGGCATCCTGTCTACCCTGCTACTCATTTCATTACCAAGATAAATGTATACTACTGCTTGCTAGGTAACAGAGTGGCCCTCATGTCAGACAACATCTTGCTTTAGCTTTATGATGTCAGCTTGCTAGGCAACAGAGTGGCCCTCATGTCAGACAACATCTTGCATTAGCTTTATGATGTCAGGTCGCTGCTGGACCAATCGTCCTTGAGGAAGCTGAGCACACAGGAGGATGAGATATCAGAAGTTATGCATTAGGCTACTATCTGTATTCAGGACTGCAAGGCAAATAGGCGGGGGGATGGTAAAGGACTCTAAACCACTTCCAAACACTGGGGCCTTTTTGAAAGTGGGATGGAGATATAAACAAAAACAGAGATGATCCTTAACAACAATCCAACTTGAGAGTCAGAGTCCAACATACAGAGTGCAGGGGAAGAGGTTAAATAAGCTTTCTTCCGTGAGAATTTCACACTATCGTTCTAAAGTGAGGTAGTGCTTTTTAGCCTCAAAGGCAGCAATTTCCTCGAATGGAACATTGCAAGCACCAGGATCTAAAGCAGGCTTTAGTAGCATTGGAAGCAGTCAGTCTATTATAAACTATCAGGACCAACACAATGTGATCCATATTACTTCAATCTTGACACAAATTCTATTCAGGCACAGGCTCCGCCTATAAGGTAGTGAGGACATTCTGATGCTGTGAACGTCTTTTCAATGCCTAAAAGGAATGATTGCGATTTTTGCTTACCGTATAAATTGGTAAAATGATGCCGTATGCCGGAAGACTTTTTTTTTTTTTCTTCAGTCTCGGCACTGCAGAGAAACTCTGTTGTGAAACACTGCCACTGGTGGTCATTCAGTATAATCTGCAGATGGAAAAGTCCACTGTTAGCACATTTACTATAAGAAATACAAAAATCTGGTTTATTTTAGGGTAAATAGATCAATACTGTGGAGTCTGTAGAATTGTGAAAATCAACAGCTCATTAGAAAATCAAATCTCAATTTGTGTTATTAACCTCCTATACTTCTCAGAATCCTATGCCTCATGTGCTAACACTCTCTAAACAACTGTAGCACATACATTAGGACATAGATAAATAGATATTTTTCCAGCCAAGTGGCAGTGTGCCCTTCTCACTGCATTTGTTTTACGATAGGGTACACCAGTAGCAATTAAGCCAGCTGATCAGTTGAGAGAGGAAGGGTTATGCTACAGTTAATGGGAATAATAAAAACTATGAATAGCATAATTACCATCTTCATTTTAGCCAATTCCTACCAGTTCAGCAATAGTGATGTTGTAACTTTTTATGCTTAAAACTTACCATCATACACAATTAGAAAGCTCAAAAAATGCCCTAATGTCTTTCATCTTACATCTTAGTTTTCAGTTTGGCATCCTGTCTACCCTGCTACTCATTTCATTACCAAGATAAATGTATACTACTGCTTGCTAGGTAACAGAGTGGCCCTCATGTCAGACAACATCTTGCTTTAGCTTTATGATGTCAGCTTGCTAGGCAACAGAGTGGCCCCCATGTCAGACAACATCTTGCATTAGCTTTATGATGTCAGGTCGCTGCTGGACCAATCGTCCTTGAGGAAGCTGAGCACACAGGAGGATGAGATATCAGAAGTTATGCATTAGGCTACTATCTGTATTCAGGACTGCAAGGCAAATAGGCGGGGGGATGGTAAAGGACTCTAAACCACTTCCAAACACTGGGGCCTTTTTGAAAGTGGGATGGAGATATAAACAAAAACAGAGATGATCCTTAACAACAATCCAACTTGAGAGTCAGAGTCCAACATACAGAGTGCAGGGGAAGAGGTTAAATAAGCTTCCTTCCGTGAGAATTTCACACTATCGTTCTAAAGTGAGGTAGTGCTTTTTAGCCTCAAAGGCAGCAATTTCCTCGAATGGAACATTGCAAGCACCAGGATCTAAAGCAGGCTTTAGTAGCATTGGAAGCAGTCAGTCTATTATAAACTATCAGGACCAACACAATGTGATCCATATTACTTCAATCTTGACACAAATTCTATTCAGGCACAGGCTCCGCCTATAAGGTAGTGAGGACATTCTGATGCTGTGAACGTCTTTTCAATGCCTAAAAGGAATGATTGCGATTTTTGCTTACCGTATAAATTGGTAAAATGATGCCGTATGCCGGAAGACTTTTTTTTTTTTTCTTCAGTCTCGGCACTGCAGAGAAACTCTGTTGTGAAACACTGCCACTGGTGGTCATTCAGTATAATCTGCAGATGGAAAAGTCCACTGTTAGCACATTTACTATAAGAAATACAAAAATCTGGTTTATTTTAGGGTAAATAGATCAATACTGTGGAGTCTGTAGAATTGTGAAAATCAACAGCTCATTAGAAAATCAAATCTCAATTTGTGTTATTAACCTCCTATACTTCTCAGAATCCTATGCCTCATGTGCTAACACTCTCTAAACAACTGTAGCACATACATTAGGACATAGATAAATAGATATTTTTCCAGCCAAGTGGCAGTGTGCCCTTCTCACTGCATTTGTTTTACGATAGGGTACACCAGTAGCAATTAAGCCAGCTGATCAGTTGAGAGAGGAAGGGTTATGCTACAGTTAATGGGAATAATAAAAACTATGAATAGCATAATTACCATCTTCATTTTAGCCAATTCCTACCAGTTCAGCAATAGTGATGTTGTAACTTTTTATGCTTAAAACTTACCATCATACACAATTAGAAAGCTCAAAAAATGCCCTAATGTCTTTCATCTTACATCTTAGTTTTCAGTTTGGCATCCTGTCTACCCTGCTACTCATTTCATTACCAAGATAAATGTATACTACTGCTTGCTAGGTAACAGAGTGGCCCTCATGTCAGACAACATCTTGCTTTAGCTTTATGATGTCAGCTTGCTAGGCAACAGAGTGGCCCCCATGTCAGACAACATCTTGCATTAGCTTTATGATGTCAGGTCGCTGCTGGACCAATCGTCCTTGAGGAAGCTGAGCACACAGGAGGATGAGATATCAGAAGTTATGCATTAGGCTACTATCTGTATTCAGGACTGCAAGGCAAATAGGCGGGGGGATGGTAAAGGACTCTAAACCACTTCCAAACACTGGGGCCTTTTTGAAAGTGGGATGGAGATATAAACAAAAACAGAGATGATCCTTAACAACAATCCAACTTGAGAGTCAGAGTCCAACATACAGAGTGCAGGGGAAGAGGTTAAATAAGCTTCCTTCCGTGAGAATTTCACACTATCGTTCTAAAGTGAGGTAGTGCTTTTTAGCCTCAAAGGCAGCAATTTCCTCGAATGGAACATTGCAAGCACCAGGATCTAAAGCAGGCTTTAGTAGCATTGGAAGCAGTCAGTCTATTATAAACTATCAGGACCAACACAATGTGATCCATATTACTTCAATCTTGACACAAATTCTATTCAGGCACAGGCTCCGCCTATAAGGTAGTGAGGACATTCTGATGCTGTGAACGTCTTTTCAATGCCTAAAAGGAATGATTGCGATTTTTGCTTACCGTATAAATTGGTAAAATGATGCCGTATGCCGGAAGACTTTTTTTTTTTTTCTTCAGTCTCGGCACTGCAGAGAAACTCTGTTGTGAAACACTGCCACTGGTGGTCATTCAGTATAATCTGCAGATGGAAAAGTCCACTGTTAGCACATTTACTATAAGAAATACAAAAATCTGGTTTATTTTAGGGTAAATAGATCAATACTGTGGAGTCTGTAGAATTGTGAAAATCAACAGCTCATTAGAAAATCAAATCTCAATTTGTGTTATTAACCTCCTATACTTCTCGGAATCCTATGCCTCATGTGCTAACACTCTCTAAACAACTGTAGCACATACATAAGGACATAGATAAATAGATATTTTTCCAGCCAAGTGGCAGTGTGCCCTTCTCACTGCATTTGTTTTACGATAGGGTACACCAGTAGCAATTAAGCCAGCTGATCAGTTGAGAGAGGAAGGGTTATGCTACAGTTAATGGGAATAATAAAAACTATGAATAGCATAATTACCATCTTCATTTTAGCCAATTCCTACCAGTTCAGCAATAGTGATGTTGTAACTTTTTATGCTTAAAACTTACCATCATACACAATTAGAAAGCTCAAAAAATGCCCTAATGTCTTTCATCTTACATCTTAGTTTTCAGTTTGGCATCCTGTCTACCCTGCTACTCATTTCATTACCAAGATAAATGTATACTACTGCTTGCTAGGTAACAGAGTGGCCCCCATGTCAGACAACATCTTGCATTAGCTTTATGATGTCAGGTCGCTGCTGGACCAATCGTCCTTGAGGAAGCTGAGCACACAGGAGGATGAGATATCAGAAGTTATGCATTAGGCTACTATCTGTATTCAGGACTGCAAGGCAAATAGGCGGGGGGATGGTAAAGGACTCTAAACCACTTCCAAACACTGGGGCCTTTTTGAAAGTGGGATGGAGATATAAACAAAAACAGAGATGATCCTTAACAACAATCCAACTTGAGAGTCAGAGTCCAACATACAGAGTGCAGGGGAAGAGGTTAAATAAGCTTCCTTCCGTGAGAATTTCACACTATCGTTCTAAAGTGAGGTAGTGCTTTTTAGCCTCAAAGGCAGCAATTTCCTCGAATGGAACATTGCAAGCACCAGGATCTAAAGCAGGCTTTAGTAGCATTGGAAGCAGTCAGTCTATTATAAACTATCAGGACCAACACAATGTGATCCATATTACTTCAATCTTGACACAAATTCTATTCAGGCACAGGCTCCGCCTATAAGGTAGTGAGGACATTCTGATGCTGTGAACGTCTTTTCAATGCCTAAAAGGAATGATTGCGATTTTTGCTTACCGTATAAATTGGTAAAATGATGCCGTATGCCGGAAGACTTTTTTTTTTTTTCTTCAGTCTCGGCACTGCAGAGAAACTCTGTTGTGAAACACTGCCACTGGTGGTCATTCAGTATAATCTGCAGATGGAAAAGTCCACTGTTAGCACATTTACTATAAGAAATACAAAAATCTGGTTTATTTTAGGGTAAATAGATCAATACTGTGGAGTCTGTAGAATTGTGAAAATCAACAGCTCATTAGAAAATCAAATCTCAATTTGTGTTATTAACCTCCTATACTTCTCGGAATCCTATGCCTCATGTGCTAACACTCTCTAAACAACTGTAGCACATACATAAGGACATAGATAAATAGATATTTTTCCAGCCAAGTGGCAGTGTGCCCTTCTCACTGCATTTGTTTTACGATAGGGTACACCAGTAGCAATTAAGCCAGCTGATCAGTTGAGAGAGGAAGGGTTATGCTACAGTTAATGGGAATAATAAAAACTATGAATAGCATAATTACCATCTTCATTTTAGCCAATTCCTACCAGTTCAGCAATAGTGATGTTGTAACTTTTTATGCTTAAAACTTACCATCATACACAATTAGAAAGCTCAAAAAATGCCCTAATGTCTTTCATCTTACATCTTAGTTTTCAGTTTGGCATCCTGTCTACCCTGCTACTCATTTCATTACCAAGATAAATGTATACTACTGCTTGCTAGGTAACAGAGTGGCCCTCATGTCAGACAACATCTTGCATTAGCTTTATGATGTCAGGTCGCTGCTGGACCAATCGTCCTTGAGGAAGCTGAGCACACAGGAGGATGAGATATCAGAAGTTATGCATTAGGCTACTATCTGTATTCAGGACTGCAAGGCAAATAGGCGGGGGGATGGTAAAGGACTCTAAACCACTTCCAAACACTGGGGCCTTTTTGAAAGTGGGATGGAGATATAAACAAAAACAGAGATGATCCTTAACAACAATCCAACTTGAGAGTCAGAGTCCAACATACAGAGTGCAGGGGAAGAGGTTAAATAAGCTTCCTTCCGTGAGAATTTCACACTATCGTTCTAAAGTGAGGTAGTGCTTTTTAGCCTCAAAGGCAGCAATTTCCTCGAATGGAACATTGCAAGCACCAGGATCTAAAGCAGGCTTTAGTAGCATTGGAAGCAGTCAGTCTATTATAAACTATCAGGACCAACACAATGTGATCCATATTACTTCAATCTTGACACAAATTCTATTCAGGCACAGGCTCCGCCTATAAGGTAGTGAGGACATTCTGATGCTGTGAACGTCTTTTCAATGCCTAAAAGGAATGATTGCGATTTTTGCTTACCGTATAAATTGGTAAAATGATGCCGTATGCCGGAAGACTTTTTTTTTTTTTCTTCAGTCTCGGCACTGCAGAGAAACTCTGTTGTGAAACACTGCCACTGGTGGTCATTCAGTATAATCTGCAGATGGAAAAGTCCACTGTTAGCACATTTACTATAAGAAATACAAAAATCTGGTTTATTTTAGGGTAAATAGATCAATACTGTGGAGTCTGTAGAATTGTGAAAATCAACAGCTCATTAGAAAATCAAATCTCAATTTGTGTTATTAACCTCCTATACTTCTCGGAATCCTATGCCTCATGTGCTAACACTCTCTAAACAACTGTAGCACATACATAAGGACATAGATAAATAGATATTTTTCCAGCCAAGTGGCAGTGTGCCCTTCTCACTGCATTTGTTTTACGATAGGGTACACCAGTAGCAATTAAGCCAGCTGATCAGTTGAGAGAGGAAGGGTTATGCTACAGTTAATGGGAATAATAAAAACTATGAATAGCATAATTACCATCTTCATTTTAGCCAATTCCTACCAGTTCAGCAATAGTGATGTTGTAACTTTTTATGCTTAAAACTTACCATCATACACAATTAGAAAGCTCAAAAAATGCCCTAATGTCTTTCATCTTACATCTTAGTTTTCAGTTTGGCATCCTGTCTACCCTGCTACTCATTTCATTACCAAGATAAATGTATACTACTGCTTGCTAGGTAACAGAGTGGCCCTCATGTCAGACAACATCTTGCATTAGCTTTATGATGTCAGGTCGCTGCTGGACCAATCGTCCTTGAGGAAGCTGAGCACACAGGAGGATGAGATATCAGAAGTTATGCATTAGGCTACTATCTGTATTCAGGACTGCAAGGCAAATAGGCGGGGGGATGGTAAAGGACTCTAAACCACTTCCAAACACTGGGGCCTTTTTGAAAGTGGGATGGAGATATAAACAAAAACAGAGATGATCCTTAACAACAATCCAACTTGAGAGTCAGAGTCCAACATACAGAGTGCAGGGGAAGAGGTTAAATAAGCTTCCTTCCGTGAGAATTTCACACTATCGTTCTAAAGTGAGGTAGTGCTTTTTAGCCTCAAAGGCAGCAATTTCCTCGAATGGAACATTGCAAGCACCAGGATCTAAAGCAGGCTTTAGTAGCATTGGAAGCAGTCAGTCTATTATAAACTATCAGGACCAACACAATGTGATCCATATTACTTCAATCTTGACACAAATTCTATTCAGGCACAGGCTCCGCCTATAAGGTAGTGAGGACATTCTGATGCTGTGAACGTCTTTTCAATGCCTAAAAGGAATGATTGCGATTTTTGCTTACCGTATAAATTGGTAAAATGATGCCGTATGCCGGAAGACTTTTTTTTTTTTTCTTCAGTCTCGGCACTGCAGAGAAACTCTGTTGTGAAACACTGCCACTGGTGGTCATTCAGTATAATCTGCAGATGGAAAAGTCCACTGTTAGCACATTTACTATAAGAAATACAAAAATCTGGTTTATTTTAGGGTAAATAGATCAATACTGTGGAGTCTGTAGAATTGTGAAAATCAACAGCTCATTAGAAAATCAAATCTCAATTTGTGTTATTAACCTCCTATACTTCTCGGAATCCTATGCCTCATGTGCTAACACTCTCTAAACAACTGTAGCACATACATTAGGACATAGATAAATAGATATTTTTCCAGCCAAGTGGCAGTGTGCCCTTCTCACTGCATTTGTTTTACGATAGGGTACACCAGTAGCAATTAAGCCAGCTGATCAGTTGAGAGAGGAAGGGTTATGCTACAGTTAATGGGAATAATAAAAACTATGAATAGCATAATTACCATCTTCATTTTAGCCAATTCCTACCAGTTCAGCAATAGTGATGTTGTAACTTTTTATGCTTAAAACTTACCATCATACACAATTAGAAAGCTCAAAAAATGCCCTAATGTCTTTCATCTTACATCTTAGTTTTCAGTTTGGCATCCTGTCTACCCTGCTACTCATTTCATTACCAAGATAAATGTATACTACTGCTTGCTAGGTAACAGAGTGGCCCTCATGTCAGACAACATCTTGCTTTAGCTTTATGATGTCAGCTTGCTAGGCAACAGAGTGGCCCTCATGTCAGACAACATCTTGCATTAGCTTTATGATGTCAGGTCGCTGCTGGACCAATCGTCCTTGAGGAAGCTGAGCACACAGGAGGATGAGATATCAGAAGTTATGCATTAGGCTACTATCTGTATTCAGGACTGCAAGGCAAATAGGCGGGGGGATGGTAAAGGACTCTAAACCACTTCCAAACACTGGGGCCTTTTTGAAAGTGGGATGGAGATATAAACAAAAACAGAGATGATCCTTAACAACAATCCAACTTGAGAGTCAGAGTCCAACATACAGAGTGCAGGGGAAGAGGTTAAATAAGCTTCCTTCCGTGAGAATTTCACACTATCGTTCTAAAGTGAGGTAGTGCTTTTTAGCCTCAAAGGCAGCAATTTCCTCGAATGGAACATTGCAAGCACCAGGATCTAAAGCAGGCTTTAGTAGCATTGGAAGCAGTCAGTCTATTATAAACTATCAGGACCAACACAATGTGATCCATATTACTTCAATCTTGACACAAATTCTATTCAGGCACAGGCTCCGCCTATAAGGTAGTGAGGACATTCTGATGCTGTGAACGTCTTTTCAATGCCTAAAAGGAATGATTGCGATTTTTGCTTACCGTATAAATTGGTAAAATGATGCCGTATGCCGGAAGACTTTTTTTTTTTTTTCTTCAGTCTCGGCACTGCAGAGAAACTCTGTTGTGAAACACTGCCACTGGTGGTCATTCAGTATAATCTGCAGATGGAAAAGTCCACTGTTAGCACATTTACTATAAGAAATACAAAAATCTGGTTTATTTTAGGGTAAATAGATCAATACTGTGGAGTCTGTAGAATTGTGAAAATCAACAGCTCATTAGAAAATCAAATCTCAATTTGTGTTATTAACCTCCTATACTTCTCGGAATCCTATGCCTCATGTGCTAACACTCTCTAAACAACTGTAGCACATACATTAGGACATAGATAAATAGATATTTTTCCAGCCAAGTGGCAGTGTGCCCTTCTCACTGCATTTGTTTTACGATAGGGTACACCAGTAGCAATTAAGCCAGCTGATCAGTTGAGAGAGGAAGGGTTATGCTACAGTTAATGGGAATAATAAAAACTATGAATAGCATAATTACCATCTTCATTTTAGCCAATTCCTACCAGTTCAGCAATAGTGATGTTGTAACTTTTTATGCTTAAAACTTACCATCATACACAATTAGAAAGCTCAAAAAATGCCCTAATGTCTTTCATCTTACATCTTAGTTTTCAGTTTGGCATCCTGTCTACCCTGCTACTCATTTCATTACCAAGATAAATGTATACTACTGCTTGCTAGGTAACAGAGTGGCCCTCATGTCAGACAACATCTTGCTTTAGCTTTATGATGTCAGCTTGCTAGGCAACAGAGTGGCCCTCATGTCAGACAACATCTTGCATTAGCTTTATGATGTCAGGTCGCTGCTGGACCAATCGTCCTTGAGGAAGCTGAGCACACAGGAGGATGAGATATCAGAAGTTATGCATTAGGCTACTATCTGTATTCAGGACTGCAAGGCAAATAGGCGGGGGGATGGTAAAGGACTCTAAACCACTTCCAAACACTGGGGCCTTTTTGAAAGTGGGATGGAGATATAAACAAAAACAGAGATGATCCTTAACAACAATCCAACTTGAGAGTCAGAGTCCAACATACAGAGTGCAGGGGAAGAGGTTAAATAAGCTTCCTTCCGTGAGAATTTCACACTATCGTTCTAAAGTGAGGTAGTGCTTTTTAGCCTCAAAGGCAGCAATTTCCTCGAATGGAACATTGCAAGCACCAGGATCTAAAGCAGGCTTTAGTAGCATTGGAAGCAGTCAGTCTATTATAAACTATCAGGACCAACACAATGTGATCCATATTACTTCAATCTTGACACAAATTCTATTCAGGCACAGGCTCCGCCTATAAGGTAGTGAGGACATTCTGATGCTGTGAACGTCTTTTCAATGCCTAAAAGGAATGATTGCTATTTTTGCTTACCGTATAAATTGGTAAAATGATGCCGTATGCCGGAAGACTTTTTTTTTTTTTCTTCAGTCTCGGCACTGCAGAGAAACTCTGTTGTGAAACACTGCCACTGGTGGTCATTCAGTATAATCTGCAGATGGAAAAGTCCACTGTTAGCACATTTACTATAAGAAATACAAAAATCTGGTTTATTTTAGGGTAAATAGATCAATACTGTGGAGTCTGTAGAATTGTGAAAATCAACAGCTCATTAGAAAATCAAATCTCAATTTGTGTTATTAACCTCCTATACTTCTCGGAATCCTATGCCTCATGTGCTAACACTCTCTAAACAACTGTAGCACATACATAAGGACATAGATAAATAGATATTTTTCCAGCCAAGTGGCAGTGTGCCCTTCTCACTGCATTTGTTTTACGATAGGGTACACCAGTAGCAATTAAGCCAGCTGATCAGTTGAGAGAGGAAGGGTTATGCTACAGTTAATGGGAATAATAAAAACTATGAATAGCATAATTACCATCTTCATTTTAGCCAATTCCTACCAGTTCAGCAATAGTGATGTTGTAACTTTTTATGCTTAAAACTTACCATCATACACAATTAGAAAGCTCAAAAAATGCCCTAATGTCTTTCATCTTACATCTTAGTTTTCAGTTTGGCATCCTGTCTACCCTGCTACTCATTTCATTACCAAGATAAATGTATACTACTGCTTGCTAGGTAACAGAGTGGCCCTCATGTCAGACAACATCTTGCATTAGCTTTATGATGTCAGGTCGCTGCTGGACCAATCGTCCTTGAGGAAGCTGAGCACACAGGAGGATGAGATATCAGAAGTTATGCATTAGGCTACTATCTGTATTCAGGACTGCAAGGCAAATAGGCGGGGGGATGGTAAAGGACTCTAAACCACTTCCAAACACTGGGGCCTTTTTGAAAGTGGGATGGAGATATAAACAAAAACAGAGATGATCCTTAACAACAATCCAACTTGAGAGTCAGAGTCCAACATACAGAGTGCAGGGGAAGAGGTTAAATAAGCTTCCTTCCGTGAGAATTTCACACTATCGTTCTAAAGTGAGGTAGTGCTTTTTAGCCTCAAAGGCAGCAATTTCCTCGAATGGAACATTGCAAGCACCAGGATCTAAAGCAGGCTTTAGTAGCATTGGAAGCAGTCAGTCTATTATAAACTATCAGGACCAACACAATGTGATCCATATTACTTCAATCTTGACACAAATTCTATTCAGGCACAGGCTCCGCCTATAAGGTAGTGAGGACATTCTGATGCTGTGAACGTCTTTTCAATGCCTAAAAGGAATGATTGCGATTTTTGCTTACCGTATAAATTGGTAAAATGATGCCGTATGCCGGAAGACTTTTTTTTTTTTTTCTTCAGTCTCGGCACTGCAGAGAAACTCTGTTGTGAAACACTGCCACTGGTGGTCATTCAGTATAATCTGCAGATGGAAAAGTCCACTGTTAGCACATTTACTATAAGAAATACAAAAATCTGGTTTATTTTAGGGTAAATAGATCAATACTGTGGAGTCTGTAGAATTGTGAAAATCAACAGCTCATTAGAAAATCAAATCTCAATTTGTGTTATTAACCTCCTATACTTCTCGGAATCCTATGCCTCATGTGCTAACACTCTCTAAACAACTGTAGCACATACATTAGGACATAGATAAATAGATATTTTTCCAGCCAAGTGGCAGTGTGCCCTTCTCACTGCATTTGTTTTACGATAGGGTACACCAGTAGCAATTAAGCCAGCTGATCAGTTGAGAGAGGAAGGGTTATGCTACAGTTAATGGGAATAATAAAAACTATGAATAGCATAATTACCATCTTCATTTTAGCCAATTCCTACCAGTTCAGCAATAGTGATGTTGTAACTTTTTATGCTTAAAACTTACCATCATACACAATTAGAAAGCTCAAAAAATGCCCTAATGTCTTTCATCTTACATCTTAGTTTTCAGTTTGGCATCCTGTCTACCCTGCTACTCATTTCATTACCAAGATAAATGTATACTACTGCTTGCTAGGTAACAGAGTGGCCCTCATGTCAGACAACATCTTGCTTTAGCTTTATGATGTCAGCTTGCTAGGCAACAGAGTGGCCCTCATGTCAGACAACATCTTGCATTAGCTTTATGATGTCAGGTCGCTGCTGGACCAATCGTCCTTGAGGAAGCTGAGCACACAGGAGGATGAGATATCAGAAGTTATGCATTAGGCTACTATCTGTATTCAGGACTGCAAGGCAAATAGGCGGGGGGATGGTAAAGGACTCTAAACCACTTCCAAACACTGGGGCCTTTTTGAAAGTGGGATGGAGATATAAACAAAAACAGAGATGATCCTTAACAACAATCCAACTTGAGAGTCAGAGTCCAACATACAGAGTGCAGGGGAAGAGGTTAAATAAGCTTCCTTCCGTGAGAATTTCACACTATCGTTCTAAAGTGAGGTAGTGCTTTTTAGCCTCAAAGGCAGCAATTTCCTCGAATGGAACATTGCAAGCACCAGGATCTAAAGCAGGCTTTAGTAGCATTGGAAGCAGTCAGTCTATTATAAACTATCAGGACCAACACAATGTGATCCATATTACTTCAATCTTGACACAAATTCTATTCAGGCACAGGCTCCGCCTATAAGGTAGTGAGGACATTCTGATGCTGTGAACGTCTTTTCAATGCCTAAAAGGAATGATTGCGATTTTTGCTTACCGTATAAATTGGTAAAATGATGCCGTATGCCGGAAGACTTTTTTTTTTTTTTCTTCAGTCTCGGCACTGCAGAGAAACTCTGTTGTGAAACACTGCCACTGGTGGTCATTCAGTATAATCTGCAGATGGAAAAGTCCACTGTTAGCACATTTACTATAAGAAATACAAAAATCTGGTTTATTTTAGGGTAAATAGATCAATACTGTGGAGTCTGTAGAATTGTGAAAATCAACAGCTCATTAGAAAATCAAATCTCAATTTGTGTTATTAACCTCCTATACTTCTCAGAATCCTATGCCTCATGTGCTAACACTCTCTAAACAACTGTAGCACATACATTAGGACATAGATAAATAGATATTTTTCCAGCCAAGTGGCAGTGTGCCCTTCTCACTGCATTTGTTTTACGATAGGGTACACCAGTAGCAATTAAGCCAGCTGATCAGTTGAGAGAGGAAGGGTTATGCTACAGTTAATGGGAATAATAAAAACTATGAATAGCATAATTACCATCTTCATTTTAGCCAATTCCTACCAGTTCAGCAATAGTGATGTTGTAACTTTTTATGCTTAAAACTTACCATCATACACAATTAGAAAGCTCAAAAAATGCCCTAATGTCTTTCATCTTACATCTTAGTTTTCAGTTTGGCATCCTGTCTACCCTGCTACTCATTTCATTACCAAGATAAATGTATACTACTGCTTGCTAGGTAACAGAGTGGCCCTCATGTCAGACAACATCTTGCTTTAGCTTTATGATGTCAGCTTGCTAGGCAACAGAGTGGCCCCCATGTCAGACAACATCTTGCATTAGCTTTATGATGTCAGGTCGCTGCTGGACCAATCGTCCTTGAGGAAGCTGAGCACACAGGAGGATGAGATACAGAAGTTATGCATTAGGCTACTATCTGTATTCAGGACTGCAAGGCAAATAGGCGGGGGGATGGTAAAGGACTCTAAACCACTTCCAAACACTGGGGCCTTTTTGAAAGTGGGATGGAGATATAAACAAAAACAGAGATGATCCTTAACAACAATCCAACTTGAGAGTCAGAGTCCAACATACAGAGTGCAGGGGAAGAGGTTAAATAAGCTTCCTTCCGTGAGAATTTCACACTATCGTTCTAAAGTGAGGTAGTGCTTTTTAGCCTCAAAGGCAGCAATTTCCTCGAATGGAACATTGCAAGCACCAGGATCTAAAGCAGGCTTTAGTAGCATTGGAAGCAGTCAGTCTATTATAAACTATCAGGACCAACACAATGTGATCCATATTACTTCAATCTTGACACAAATTCTATTCAGGCACAGGCTCCGCCTATAAGGTAGTGAGGACATTCTGATGCTGTGAACGTCTTTTCAATGCCTAAAAGGAATGATTGCGATTTTTGCTTACCGTATAAATTGGTAAAATGATGCCGTATGCCGGAAGACTTTTTTTTTTTTTCTTCAGTCTCGGCACTGCAGAGAAACTCTGTTGTGAAACACTGCCACTGGTGGTCATTCAGTATAATCTGCAGATGGAAAAGTCCACTGTTAGCACATTTACTATAAGAAATACAAAAATCTGGTTTATTTTAGGGTAAATAGATCAATACTGTGGAGTCTGTAGAATTGTGAAAATCAACAGCTCATTAGAAAATCAAATCTCAATTTGTGTTATTAACCTCCTATACTTCTCGGAATCCTATGCCTCATGTGCTAACACTCTCTAAACAACTGTAGCACATACATAAGGACATAGATAAATAGATATTTTTCCAGCCAAGTGGCAGTGTGCCCTTCTCACTGCATTTGTTTTACAATAGGGTACACCAGTAGCAATTAAGCCAGCTGATCAGTTGAGAGAGGAAGGGTTATGCTACAGTTAATGGGAATAATAAAAACTATGAATAGCATAATTACCATCTTCATTTTAGCCAATTCCTACCAGTTCAGCAATAGTGATGTTGTAACTTTTTATGCTTAAAACTTACCATCATACACAATTAGAAAGCTCAAAAAATGCCCTAATGTCTTTCATCTTACATCTTAGTTTTCAGTTTGGCATCCTGTCTACCCTGCTACTCATTTCATTACCAAGATAAATGTATACTACTGCTTGCTAGGTAACAGAGTGGCCCTCATGTCAGACAACATCTTGCTTTAGCTTTATGATGTCAGCTTGCTAGGCAACAGAGTGGCCCTCATGTCAGACAACATCTTGCATTAGCTTTATGATGTCAGGTCGCTGCTGGACCAATCGTCCTTGAGGAAGCTGAGCACACAGGAGGATGAGATATCAGAAGTTATGCATTAGGCTACTATCTGTATTCAGGACTGCAAGGCAAATAGGCGGGGGGATGGTAAAGGACTCTAAACCACTTCCAAACACTGGGGCCTTTTTGAAAGTGGGATGGAGATATAAACAAAAACAGAGATGATCCTTAACAACAATCCAACTTGAGAGTCAGAGTCCAACATACAGAGTGCAGGGGAAGAGGTTAAATAAGCTTCCTTCCGTGAGAATTTCACACTATCGTTCTAAAGTGAGGTAGTGCTTTTTAGCCTCAAAGGCAGCAATTTCCTCGAATGGAACATTGCAAGCACCAGGATCTAAAGCAGGCTTTAGTAGCATTGGAAGCAGTCAGTCTATTATAAACTATCAGGACCAACACAATGTGATCCATATTACTTCAATCTTGACACAAATTCTATTCAGGCACAGGCTCCGCCTATAAGGTAGTGAGGACATTCTGATGCTGTGAACGTCTTTTCAATGCCTAAAAGGAATGATTGCGATTTTTGCTTACCGTATAAATTGGTAAAATGATGCCGTATGCCGGAAGACTTTTTTTTTTTCTTCTTCAGTCTCGGCACTGCAGAGAAACTCTGTTGTGAAACACTGCCACTGGTGGTCATTCAGTATAATCTGCAGATGGAAAAGTCCACTGTTAGCACATTTACTATAAGAAATACAAAAATCTGGTTTATTTTAGGGTAAATAGATCAATACTGTGGAGTCTGTGGAATTGTGAAAATCAACAGCTCATTAGAAAATCAAATCTCAATTTGTGTTATTAACCTCCTATACTTCTCGGAATCCTATGCCTCATGTGCTAACACTCTCTAAACAACTGTAGCACATACATTAGGACATAGATAAATAGATATTTTTCCAGCCAAGTGGCAGTGTGCCCTTCTCACTGCATTTGTTTTACGATAGGGTACACCAGTAGCAATTAAGCCAGCTGATCAGTTGAGAGAGGAAGGGTTATGCTACAGTTAATGGGAATAATAAAAACTATGAATAGCATAATTACCATCTTCATTTTAGCCAATTCCTACCAGTTCAGCAATAGTGATGTTGTAACTTTTTATGCTTAAAACTTACCATCATACACAATTAGAAAGCTCAAAAAATGCCCTAATGTCTTTCATCTTACATCTTAGTTTTCAGTTTGGCATCCTGTCTACCCTGCTACTCATTTCATTACCAAGATAAATGTATACTACTGCTTGCTAGGTAACAGAGTGGCCCTCATGTCAGACAACATCTTGCATTAGCTTTATGATGTCAGGTCGCTGCTGGACCAATCGTCCTTGAGGAAGCTGAGCACACAGGAGGATGAGATATCAGAAGTTATGCATTAGGCTACTATCTGTATTCAGGACTGCAAGGCAAATAGGCGGGGGGATGGTAAAGGACTCTAAACCACTTCCAAACACTGGGGCCTTTTTGAAAGTGGGATGGAGATATAAACAAAAACAGAGATGATCCTTAACAACAATCCAACTTGAGAGTCAGAGTCCAACATACAGAGTGCAGGGGAAGAGGTTAAATAAGCTTCCTTCCGTGAGAATTTCACACTATCGTTCTAAAGTGAGGTAGTGCTTTTTAGCCTCAAAGGCAGCAATTTCCTCGAATGGAACATTGCAAGCACCAGGATCTAAAGCAGGCTTTAGTAGCATTGGAAGCAGTCAGTCTATTATAAACTATCAGGACCAACACAATGTGATCCATATTACTTCAATCTTGACACAAATTCTATTCAGGCACAGGCTCCGCCTATAAGGTAGTGAGGACATTCTGATGCTGTGAACGTCTTTTCAATGCCTAAAAGGAATGATTGCGATTTTTGCTTACCGTATAAATTGGTAAAATGATGCCGTATGCCGGAAGACTTTTTTTTTTTTTTCTTCAGTCTCGGCACTGCAGAGAAACTCTGTTGTGAAACACTGCCACTGGTGGTCATTCAGTATAATCTGCAGATGGAAAAGTCCACTGTTAGCACATTTACTATAAGAAATACAAAAATCTGGTTTATTTTAGGGTAAATAGATCAATACTGTGGAGTCTGTAGAATTGTGAAAATCAACAGCTCATTAGAAAATCAAATCTCAATTTGCGTTATTAACCTCCTATACTTCTCGGAATCCTATGCCTCATGTGCTAACACTCTCTAAACAACTGTAGCACATACATTAGGACATAGATAAATAGATATTTTTCCAGCCAAGTGGCAGTGTGCCCTTCTCACTGCATTTGTTTTACGATAGGGTACACCAGTAGCAATTAAGCCAGCTGATCAGTTGAGAGAGGAAGGGTTATGCTACAGTTAATGGGAATAATAAAAACTATGAATAGCATAATTACCATCTTCATTTTAGCCAATTCCTACCAGTTCAGCAATAGTGATGTTGTAACTTTTTATGCTTAAAACTTACCATCATACACAATTAGAAAGCTCAAAAAATGCCCTAATGTCTTTCATCTTACATCTTAGTTTTCAGTTTGGCATCCTGTCTACCCTGCTACTCATTTCATTACCAAGATAAATGTATACTACTGCTTGCTAGGTAACAGAGTGGCCCTCATGTCAGACAACATCTTGCTTTAGCTTTATGATGTCAGCTTGCTAGGCAACAGAGTGGCCCTCATGTCAGACAACATCTTGCATTAGCTTTATGATGTCAGGTCGCTGCTGGACCAATCGTCCTTGAGGAAGCTGAGCACACAGGAGGATGAGATATCAGAAGTTATGCATTAGGCTACTATCTGTATTCAGGACTGCAAGGCAAATAGGCGGGGGGATGGTAAAGGACTCTAAACCACTTCCAAACACTGGGGCCTTTTTGAAAGTGGGATGGAGATATAAACAAAAACAGAGATGATCCTTAACAACAATCCAACTTGAGAGTCAGAGTCCAACATACAGAGTGCAGGGGAAGAGGTTAAATAAGCTTCCTTCCGTGAGAATTTCACACTATCGTTCTAAAGTGAGGTAGTGCTTTTTAGCCTCAAAGGCAGCAATTTCCTCGAATGGAACATTGCAAGCACCAGGATCTAAAGCAGGCTTTAGTAGCATTGGAAGCAGTCAGTCTATTATAAACTATCAGGACCAACACAATGTGATCCATATTACTTCAATCTTGACACAAATTCTATTCAGGCACAGGCTCCGCCTATAAGGTAGTGAGGACATTCTGATGCTGTGAACGTCTTTTCAATGCCTAAAAGGAATGATTGCTATTTTTGCTTACCGTATAAATTGGTAAAATGATGCCGTATGCCGGAAGACTTTTTTTTTTTTTCTTCAGTCTCGGCACTGCAGAGAAACTCTGTTGTGAAACACTGCCACTGGTGGTCATTCAGTATAATCTGCAGATGGAAAAGTCCACTGTTAGCACATTTACTATAAGAAATACAAAAATCTGGTTTATTTTAGGGTAAATAGATCAATACTGTGGAGTCTGTAGAATTGTGAAAATCAACAGCTCATTAGAAAATCAAATCTCAATTTGTGTTATTAACCTCCTATACTTCTCGGAATCCTATGCCTCATGTGCTAACACTCTCTAAACAACTGTAGCACATACATAAGGACATAGATAAATAGATATTTTTCCAGCCAAGTGGCAGTGTGCCCTTCTCACTGCATTTGTTTTACGATAGGGTACACCAGTAGCAATTAAGCCAGCTGATCAGTTGAGAGAGGAAGGGTTATGCTACAGTTAATGGGAATAATAAAAACTATGAATAGCATAATTACCATCTTCATTTTAGCCAATTCCTACCAGTTCAGCAATAGTGATGTTGTAACTTTTTATGCTTAAAACTTACCATCATACACAATTAGAAAGCTCAAAAAATGCCCTAATGTCTTTCATCTTACATCTTAGTTTTCAGTTTGGCATCCTGTCTACCCTGCTACTCATTTCATTACCAAGATAAATGTATACTACTGCTTGCTAGGTAACAGAGTGGCCCTCATGTCAGACAACATCTTGCATTAGCTTTATGATGTCAGGTCGCTGCTGGACCAATCGTCCTTGAGGAAGCTGAGCACACAGGAGGATGAGATATCAGAAGTTATGCATTAGGCTACTATCTGTATTCAGGACTGCAAGGCAAATAGGCGGGGGGATGGTAAAGGACTCTAAACCACTTCCAAACACTGGGGCCTTTTTGAAAGTGGGATGGAGATATAAACAAAAACAGAGATGATCCTTAACAACAATCCAACTTGAGAGTCAGAGTCCAACATACAGAGTGCAGGGGAAGAGGTTAAATAAGCTTCCTTCCGTGAGAATTTCACACTATCGTTCTAAAGTGAGGTAGTGCTTTTTAGCCTCAAAGGCAGCAATTTCCTCGAATGGAACATTGCAAGCACCAGGATCTAAAGCAGGCTTTAGTAGCATTGGAAGCAGTCAGTCTATTATAAACTATCAGGACCAACACAATGTGATCCATATTACTTCAATCTTGACACAAATTCTATTCAGGCACAGGCTCCGCCTATAAGGTAGTGAGGACATTCTGATGCTGTGAACGTCTTTTCAATGCCTAAAAGGAATGATTGCGATTTTTGCTTACCGTATAAATTGGTAAAATGATGCCGTATGCCGGAAGACTTTTTTTTTTTTTTCTTCAGTCTCGGCACTGCAGAGAAACTCTGTTGTGAAACACTGCCACTGGTGGTCATTCAGTATAATCTGCAGATGGAAAAGTCCACTGTTAGCACATTTACTATAAGAAATACAAAAATCTGGTTTATTTTAGGGTAAATAGATCAATACTGTGGAGTCTGTAGAATTGTGAAAATCAACAGCTCATTAGAAAATCAAATCTCAATTTGTGTTATTAACCTCCTATACTTCTCGGAATCCTATGCCTCATGTGCTAACACTCTCTAAACAACTGTAGCACATACATTAGGACATAGATAAATAGATATTTTTCCAGCCAAGTGGCAGTGTGCCCTTCTCACTGCATTTGTTTTACGATAGGGTACACCAGTAGCAATTAAGCCAGCTGATCAGTTGAGAGAGGAAGGGTTATGCTACAGTTAATGGGAATAATAAAAACTATGAATAGCATAATTACCATCTTCATTTTAGCCAATTCCTACCAGTTCAGCAATAGTGATGTTGTAACTTTTTATGCTTAAAACTTACCATCATACACAATTAGAAAGCTCAAAAAATGCCCTAATGTCTTTCATCTTACATCTTAGTTTTCAGTTTGGCATCCTGTCTACCCTGCTACTCATTTCATTACCAAGATAAATGTATACTACTGCTTGCTAGGTAACAGAGTGGCCCTCATGTCAGACAACATCTTGCTTTAGCTTTATGATGTCAGCTTGCTAGGCAACAGAGTGGCCCTCATGTCAGACAACATCTTGCATTAGCTTTATGATGTCAGGTCGCTGCTGGACCAATCGTCCTTGAGGAAGCTGAGCACACAGGAGGATGAGATATCAGAAGTTATGCATTAGGCTACTATCTGTATTCAGGACTGCAAGGCAAATAGGCGGGGGGATGGTAAAGGACTCTAAACCACTTCCAAACACTGGGGCCTTTTTGAAAGTGGGATGGAGATATAAACAAAAACAGAGATGATCCTTAACAACAATCCAACTTGAGAGTCAGAGTCCAACATACAGAGTGCAGGGGAAGAGGTTAAATAAGCTTCCTTCCGTGAGAATTTCACACTATCGTTCTAAAGTGAGGTAGTGCTTTTTAGCCTCAAAGGCAGCAATTTCCTCGAATGGAACATTGCAAGCACCAGGATCTAAAGCAGGCTTTAGTAGCATTGGAAGCAGTCAGTCTATTATAAACTATCAGGACCAACACAATGTGATCCATATTACTTCAATCTTGACACAAATTCTATTCAGGCACAGGCTCCGCCTATAAGGTAGTGAGGACATTCTGATGCTGTGAACGTCTTTTCAATGCCTAAAAGGAATGATTGCGATTTTTGCTTACCGTATAAATTGGTAAAATGATGCCGTATGCCGGAAGACTTTTTTTTTTTTTTCTTCAGTCTCGGCACTGCAGAGAAACTCTGTTGTGAAACACTGCCACTGGTGGTCATTCAGTATAATCTGCAGATGGAAAAGTCCACTGTTAGCACATTTACTATAAGAAATACAAAAATCTGGTTTATTTTAGGGTAAATAGATCAATACTGTGGAGTCTGTAGAATTGTGAAAATCAACAGCTCATTAGAAAATCAAATCTCAATTTGTGTTATTAACCTCCTATACTTCTCAGAATCCTATGCCTCATGTGCTAACACTCTCTAAACAACTGTAGCACATACATTAGGACATAGATAAATAGATATTTTTCCAGCCAAGTGGCAGTGTGCCCTTCTCACTGCATTTGTTTTACGATAGGGTACACCAGTAGCAATTAAGCCAGCTGATCAGTTGAGAGAGGAAGGGTTATGCTACAGTTAATGGGAATAATAAAAACTATGAATAGCATAATTACCATCTTCATTTTAGCCAATTCCTACCAGTTCAGCAATAGTGATGTTGTAACTTTTTATGCTTAAAACTTACCATCATACACAATTAGAAAGCTCAAAAAATGCCCTAATGTCTTTCATCTTACATCTTAGTTTTCAGTTTGGCATCCTGTCTACCCTGCTACTCATTTCATTACCAAGATAAATGTATACTACTGCTTGCTAGGTAACAGAGTGGCCCTCATGTCAGACAACATCTTGCTTTAGCTTTATGATGTCAGCTTGCTAGGCAACAGAGTGGCCCCCATGTCAGACAACATCTTGCATTAGCTTTATGATGTCAGGTCGCTGCTGGACCAATCGTCCTTGAGGAAGCTGAGCACACAGGAGGATGAGATACAGAAGTTATGCATTAGGCTACTATCTGTATTCAGGACTGCAAGGCAAATAGGCGGGGGGATGGTAAAGGACTCTAAACCACTTCCAAACACTGGGGCCTTTTTGAAAGTGGGATGGAGATATAAACAAAAACAGAGATGATCCTTAACAACAATCCAACTTGAGAGTCAGAGTCCAACATACAGAGTGCAGGGGAAGAGGTTAAATAAGCTTCCTTCCGTGAGAATTTCACACTATCGTTCTAAAGTGAGGTAGTGCTTTTTAGCCTCAAAGGCAGCAATTTCCTCGAATGGAACATTGCAAGCACCAGGATCTAAAGCAGGCTTTAGTAGCATTGGAAGCAGTCAGTCTATTATAAACTATCAGGACCAACACAATGTGATCCATATTACTTCAATCTTGACACAAATTCTATTCAGGCACAGGCTCCGCCTATAAGGTAGTGAGGACATTCTGATGCTGTGAACGTCTTTTCAATGCCTAAAAGGAATGATTGCGATTTTTGCTTACCGTATAAATTGGTAAAATGATGCCGTATGCCGGAAGACTTTTTTTTTTTTTCTTCAGTCTCGGCACTGCAGAGAAACTCTGTTGTGAAACACTGCCACTGGTGGTCATTCAGTATAATCTGCAGATGGAAAAGTCCACTGTTAGCACATTTACTATAAGAAATACAAAAATCTGGTTTATTTTAGGGTAAATAGATCAATACTGTGGAGTCTGTAGAATTGTGAAAATCAACAGCTCATTAGAAAATCAAATCTCAATTTGTGTTATTAACCTCCTATACTTCTCGGAATCCTATGCCTCATGTGCTAACACTCTCTAAACAACTGTAGCACATACATAAGGACATAGATAAATAGATATTTTTCCAGCCAAGTGGCAGTGTGCCCTTCTCACTGCATTTGTTTTACAATAGGGTACACCAGTAGCAATTAAGCCAGCTGATCAGTTGAGAGAGGAAGGGTTATGCTACAGTTAATGGGAATAATAAAAACTATGAATAGCATAATTACCATCTTCATTTTAGCCAATTCCTACCAGTTCAGCAATAGTGATGTTGTAACTTTTTATGCTTAAAACTTACCATCATACACAATTAGAAAGCTCAAAAAATGCCCTAATGTCTTTCATCTTACATCTTAGTTTTCAGTTTGGCATCCTGTCTACCCTGCTACTCATTTCATTACCAAGATAAATGTATACTACTGCTTGCTAGGTAACAGAGTGGCCCTCATGTCAGACAACATCTTGCTTTAGCTTTATGATGTCAGCTTGCTAGGCAACAGAGTGGCCCTCATGTCAGACAACATCTTGCATTAGCTTTATGATGTCAGGTCGCTGCTGGACCAATCGTCCTTGAGGAAGCTGAGCACACAGGAGGATGAGATATCAGAAGTTATGCATTAGGCTACTATCTGTATTCAGGACTGCAAGGCAAATAGGCGGGGGGATGGTAAAGGACTCTAAACCACTTCCAAACACTGGGGCCTTTTTGAAAGTGGGATGGAGATATAAACAAAAACAGAGATGATCCTTAACAACAATCCAACTTGAGAGTCAGAGTCCAACATACAGAGTGCAGGGGAAGAGGTTAAATAAGCTTCCTTCCGTGAGAATTTCACACTATCGTTCTAAAGTGAGGTAGTGCTTTTTAGCCTCAAAGGCAGCAATTTCCTCGAATGGAACATTGCAAGCACCAGGATCTAAAGCAGGCTTTAGTAGCATTGGAAGCAGTCAGTCTATTATAAACTATCAGGACCAACACAATGTGATCCATATTACTTCAATCTTGACACAAATTCTATTCAGGCACAGGCTCCGCCTATAAGGTAGTGAGGACATTCTGATGCTGTGAACGTCTTTTCAATGCCTAAAAGGAATGATTGCGATTTTTGCTTACCGTATAAATTGGTAAAATGATGCCGTATGCCGGAAGACTTTTTTTTTTTCTTCTTCAGTCTCGGCACTGCAGAGAAACTCTGTTGTGAAACACTGCCACTGGTGGTCATTCAGTATAATCTGCAGATGGAAAAGTCCACTGTTAGCACATTTACTATAAGAAATACAAAAATCTGGTTTATTTTAGGGTAAATAGATCAATACTGTGGAGTCTGTGGAATTGTGAAAATCAACAGCTCATTAGAAAATCAAATCTCAATTTGTGTTATTAACCTCCTATACTTCTCGGAATCCTATGCCTCATGTGCTAACACTCTCTAAACAACTGTAGCACATACATTAGGACATAGATAAATAGATATTTTTCCAGCCAAGTGGCAGTGTGCCCTTCTCACTGCATTTGTTTTACGATAGGGTACACCAGTAGCAATTAAGCCAGCTGATCAGTTGAGAGAGGAAGGGTTATGCTACAGTTAATGGGAATAATAAAAACTATGAATAGCATAATTACCATCTTCATTTTAGCCAATTCCTACCAGTTCAGCAATAGTGATGTTGTAACTTTTTATGCTTAAAACTTACCATCATACACAATTAGAAAGCTCAAAAAATGCCCTAATGTCTTTCATCTTACATCTTAGTTTTCAGTTTGGCATCCTGTCTACCCTGCTACTCATTTCATTACCAAGATAAATGTATACTACTGCTTGCTAGGTAACAGAGTGGCCCTCATGTCAGACAACATCTTGCTTTAGCTTTATGATGTCAGCTTGCTAGGCAACAGAGTGGCCCTCATGTCAGACAACATCTTGCATTAGCTTTATGATGTCAGGTCGCTGCTGGACCAATCGTCCTTGAGGAAGCTGAGCACACAGGAGGATGAGATATCAGAAGTTATGCATTAGGCTACTATCTGTATTCAGGACTGCAAGGCAAATAGGCGGGGGGATGGTAAAGGACTCTAAACCACTTCCAAACACTGGGGCCTTTTTGAAAGTGGGATGGAGATATAAACAAAAACAGAGATGATCCTTAACAACAATCCAACTTGAGAGTCAGAGTCCAACATACAGAGTGCAGGGGAAGAGGTTAAATAAGCTTCCTTCCGTGAGAATTTCACACTATCGTTCTAAAGTGAGGTAGTGCTTTTTAGCCTCAAAGGCAGCAATTTCCTCGAATGGAACATTGCAAGCACCAGGATCTAAAGCAGGCTTTAGTAGCATTGGAAGCAGTCAGTCTATTATAAACTATCAGGACCAACACAATGTGATCCATATTACTTCAATCTTGACACAAATTCTATTCAGGCACAGGCTCCGCCTATAAGGTAGTGAGGACATTCTGATGCTGTGAACGTCTTTTCAATGCCTAAAAGGAATGATTGCGATTTTTGCTTACCGTATAAATTGGTAAAATGATGCCGTATGCCGGAAGACTTTTTTTTTTTTTTCTTCAGTCTCGGCACTGCAGAGAAACTCTGTTGTGAAACACTGCCACTGGTGGTCATTCAGTATAATCTGCAGATGGAAAAGTCCACTGTTAGCACATTTACTATAAGAAATACAAAAATCGGGTTTATTTTAGGGTAAATAGATCAATACTGTGGAGTCTGTAGAATTGTGAAAATCAACAGCTCATTAGAAAATCAAATCTCAATTTGTGTTATTAACCTCCTATACTTCTCAGAATCCTATGCCTCATGTGCTTACACTCTCTAAACAACTGTAGCACATACATTAGGACATAGATAAATAGATATTTTTCCAGCCAAGTGGCAGTGTGCCCTTCTCACTGCATTTGTTTTACGATAGGGTACACCAGTAGCAATTAAGCCAGCTGATCAGTTGAGAGAGGAAGGGTTATGCTACAGTTAATGGGAATAATAAAAACTATGAATAGCATAATTACCATCTTCATTTTAGCCAATTCCTACCAGTTCAGCAATAGTGATGTTGTAACTTTTTATGCTTAAAACTTACCATCATACACAATTAGAAAGCTCAAAAAATGCCCTAATGTCTTTCATCTTACATCTTAGTTTTCAGTTTGGCATCCTGTCTACCCTGCTACTCATTTCATTACCAAGATAAATGTATACTACTGCTTGCTAGGTAACAGAGTGGCCCTCATGTCAGACAACATCTTGCTTTAGCTTTATGATGTCAGCTTGCTAGGCAACAGAGTGGCCCTCATGTCAGACAACATCTTGCATTAGCTTTATGATGTCAGGTCGCTGCTGGACCAATCGTCCTTGAGGAAGCTGAGCACACAGGAGGATGAGATATCAGAAGTTATGCATTAGGCTACTATCTGTATTCAGGACTGCAAGGCAAATAGGCGGGGGGATGGTAAAGGACTCTAAACCACTTCCAAACACTGGGGCCTTTTTGAAAGTGGGATGGAGATATAAACAAAAACAGAGATGATCCTTAACAACAATCCAACTTGAGAGTCAGAGTCCAACATACAGAGTGCAGGGGAAGAGGTTAAATAAGCTTCCTTCCGTGAGAATTTCACACTATCGTTCTAAAGTGAGGTAGTGCTTTTTAGCCTCAAAGGCAGCAATTTCCTCGAATGGAACATTGCAAGCACCAGGATCTAAAGCAGGCTTTAGTAGCATTGGAAGCAGTCAGTCTATTATAAACTATCAGGACCAACACAATGTGATCCATATTACTTCAATCTTGACACAAATTCTATTCAGGCACAGGCTCCGCCTATAAGGTAGTGAGGACATTCTGATGCTGTGAACGTCTTTTCAATGCCTAAAAGGAATGATTGCGATTTTTGCTTACCGTATAAATTGGTAAAATGATGCCGTATGCCGGAAGACTTTTTTTTTTTTTTCTTCAGTCTCGGCACTGCAGAGAAACTCTGTTGTGAAACACTGCCACTGGTGGTCATTCAGTATAATCTGCAGATGGAAAAGTCCACTGTTAGCACATTTACTATAAGAAATACAAAAATCGGGTTTATTTTAGGGTAAATAGATCAATACTGTGGAGTCTGTAGAATTGTGAAAATCAACAGCTCATTAGAAAATCAAATCTCAATTTGTGTTATTAACCTCCTATACTTCTCAGAATCCTATGCCTCATGTGCTTACACTCTCTAAACAACTGTAGCACATACATTAGGACATAGATAAATAGATATTTTTCCAGCCAAGTGGCAGTGTGCCCTTCTCACTGCATTTGTTTTACGATAGGGTACACCAGTAGCAATTAAGCCAGCTGATCAGTTGAGAGAGGAAGGGTTATGCTACAGTTAATGGGAATAATAAAAACTATGAATAGCATAATTACCATCTTCATTTTAGCCAATTCCTACCAGTTCAGCAATAGTGATGTTGTAACTTTTTATGCTTAAAACTTACCATCATACACAATTAGAAAGCTCAAAAAATGCCCTAATGTCTTTCATCTTACATCTTAGTTTTCAGTTTGGCATCCTGTCTACCCTGCTACTCATTTCATTACCAAGATAAATGTATACTACTGCTTGCTAGGTAACAGAGTGGCCCTCATGTCAGACAACATCTTGCTTTAGCTTTATGATGTCAGCTTGCTAGGCAACAGAGTGGCCCTCATGTCAGACAACATCTTGCATTAGCTTTATGATGTCAGGTCGCTGCTGGACCAATCGTCCTTGAGGAAGCTGAGCACACAGGAGGATGAGATATCAGAAGTTATGCATTAGGCTACTATCTGTATTCAGGACTGCAAGGCAAATAGGCGGGGGGATGGTAAAGGACTCTAAACCACTTCCAAACACTGGGGCCTTTTTGAAAGTGGGATGGAGATATAAACAAAAACAGAGATGATCCTTAACAACAATCCAACTTGAGAGTCAGAGTCCAACATACAGAGTGCAGGGGAAGAGGTTAAATAAGCTTCCTTCCGTGAGAATTTCACACTATCGTTCTAAAGTGAGGTAGTGCTTTTTAGCCTCAAAGGCAGCAATTTCCTCGAATGGAACATTGCAAGCACCAGGATCTAAAGCAGGCTTTAGTAGCATTGGAAGCAGTCAGTCTATTATAAACTATCAGGACCAACACAATGTGATCCATATTACTTCAATCTTGACACAAATTCTATTCAGGCACAGGCTCCGCCTATAAGGTAGTGAGGACATTCTGATGCTGTGAACGTCTTTTCAATGCCTAAAAGGAATGATTGCGATTTTTGCTTACCGTATAAATTGGTAAAATGATGCCGTATGCCGGAAGACTTTTTTTTTTTTCTTCAGTCTCGGCACTGCAGAGAAACTCTGTTGTGAAACACTGCCACTGGTGGTCATTCAGTATAATCTGCAGATGGAAAAGTCCACTGTTAGCACATTTACTATAAGAAATACAAAAATCTGGTTTATTTTAGGGTAAATAGATCAATACTGTGGAGTCTGTAGAATTGTGAAAATCAACAGCTCATTAGAAAATCAAATCTCAATTTGTGTTATTAACCTCCTATACTTCTCAGAATCCTATGCCTCATGTGCTAACACTCTCTAAACAACTGTAGCACATACATTAGGACATAGATAAATAGATATTTTTCCAGCCAAGTGGCAGTGTGCCCTTCTCACTGCATTTGTTTTACGATAGGGTACACCAGTAGCAATTAAGCCAGCTGATCAGTTGAGAGAGGAAGGGTTATGCTACAGTTAATGGGAATAATAAAAACTATGAATAGCATAATTACCATCTTCATTTTAGCCAATTCCTACCAGTTCAGCAATAGTGATGTTGTAACTTTTTATGCTTAAAACTTACCATCATACACAATTAGAAAGCTCAAAAAATGCCCTAATGTCTTTCATCTTACATCTTAGTTTTCAGTTTGGCATCCTGTCTACCCTGCTACTCATTTCATTACCAAGATAAATGTATACTACTGCTTGCTAGGTAACAGAGTGGCCCTCATGTCAGACAACATCTTGCTTTAGCTTTATGATGTCAGCTTGCTAGGCAACAGAGTGGCCCCCATGTCAGACAACATCTTGCATTAGCTTTATGATGTCAGGTCGCTGCTGGACCAATCGTCCTTGAGGAAGCTGAGCACACAGGAGGATGAGATATCAGAAGTTATGCATTAGGCTACTATCTGTATTCAGGACTGCAAGGCAAATAGGCGGGGGGATGGTAAAGGACTCTAAACCACTTCCAAACACTGGGGCCTTTTTGAAAGTGGGATGGAGATATAAACAAAAACAGAGATGATCCTTAACAACAATCCAACTTGAGAGTCAGAGTCCAACATACAGAGTGCAGGGGAAGAGGTTAAATAAGCTTCCTTCCGTGAGAATTTCACACTATCGTTCTAAAGTGAGGTAGTGCTTTTTAGCCTCAAAGGCAGCAATTTCCTCGAATGGAACATTGCAAGCACCAGGATCTAAAGCAGGCTTTAGTAGCATTGGAAGCAGTCAGTCTATTATAAACTATCAGGACCAACACAATGTGATCCATATTACTTCAATCTTGACACAAATTCTATTCAGGCACAGGCTCCGCCTATAAGGTAGTGAGGACATTCTGATGCTGTGAACGTCTTTTCAATGCCTAAAAGGAATGATTGCGATTTTTGCTTACCGTATAAATTGGTAAAATGATGCCGTATGCCGGAAGACATTTTTTTTTTTTTCTTCAGTCTCGGCACTGCAGAGAAACTCTGTTGTGAAACACTGCCACTGGTGGTCATTCAGTATAATCTGCAGATGGAAAAGTCCACTGTTAGCACATTTACTATAAGAAATACAAAAATCTGGTTTATTTTAGGGTAAATAGATCAATACTGTGGAGTCTGTAGAATTGTGAAAATCAACAGCTCATTAGAAAATCAAATCTCAATTTGTGTTATTAACCTCCTATACTTCTCAGAATCCTATGCCTCATGTGCTAACACTCTCTAAACAACTGTAGCACATACATTAGGACATAGATAAATAGATATTTTTCCAGCCAAGTGGCAGTGTGCCCTTCTCACTGCATTTGTTTTACGATAGGGTACACCAGTAGCAATTAAGCCAGCTGATCAGTTGAGAGAGGAAGGGTTATGCTACAGTTAATGGGAATAATAAAAACTATGAATAGCATAATTACCATCTTCATTTTAGCCAATTCCTACCAGTTCAGCAATAGTGATGTTGTAACTTTTTATGCTTAAAACTTACCATCATACACAATTAGAAAGCTCAAAAAATGCCCTAATGTCTTTCATCTTACATCTTAGTTTTCAGTTTGGCATCCTGTCTACCCTGCTACTCATTTCATTACCAAGATAAATGTATACTACTGCTTGCTAGGTAACAGAGTGGCCCTCATGTCAGACAACATCTTGCTTTAGCTTTATGATGTCAGCTTGCTAGGCAACAGAGTGGCCCCCATGTCAGACAACATCTTGCATTAGCTTTATGATGTCAGGTCGCTGCTGGACCAATCGTCCTTGAGGAAGCTGAGCACACAGGAGGATGAGATATCAGAAGTTATGCATTAGGCTACTATCTGTATTCAGGACTGCAAGGCAAATAGGCGGGGGGATGGTAAAGGACTCTAAACCACTTCCAAACACTGGGGCCTTTTTGAAAGTGGGATGGAGATATAAACAAAAACAGAGATGATCCTTAACAACAATCCAACTTGAGAGTCAGAGTCCAACATACAGAGTGCAGGGGAAGAGGTTAAATAAGCTTCCTTCCGTGAGAATTTCACACTATCGTTCTAAAGTGAGGTAGTGCTTTTTAGCCTCAAAGGCAGCAATTTCCTCGAATGGAACATTGCAAGCACCAGGATCTAAAGCAGGCTTTAGTAGCATTGGAAGCAGTCAGTCTATTATAAACTATCAGGACCAACACAATGTGATCCATATTACTTCAATCTTGACACAAATTCTATTCAGGCACAGGCTCCGCCTATAAGGTAGTGAGGACATTCTGATGCTGTGAACGTCTTTTCAATGCCTAAAAGGAATGATTGCGATTTTTGCTTACCGTATAAATTGGTAAAATGATGCCGTATGCCGGAAGACATTTTTTTTTTTTTCTTCAGTCTCGGCACTGCAGAGAAACTCTGTTGTGAAACACTGCCACTGGTGGTCATTCAGTATAATCTGCAGATGGAAAAGTCCACTGTTAGCACATTTACTATAAGAAATACAAAAATCTGGTTTATTTTAGGGTAAATAGATCAATACTGTGGAGTCTGTAGAATTGTGAAAATCAACAGCTCATTAGAAAATCAAATCTCAATTTGTGTTATTAACCTCCTATACTTCTCAGAATCCTATGCCTCATGTGCTAACACTCTCTAAACAACTGTAGCACATACATTAGGACATAGATAAATAGATATTTTTCCAGCCAAGTGGCAGTGTGCCCTTCTCACTGCATTTGTTTTACGATAGGGTACACCAGTAGCAATTAAGCCAGCTGATCAGTTGAGAGAGGAAGGGTTATGCTACAGTTAATGGGAATAATAAAAACTATGAATAGCATAATTACCATCTTCATTTTAGCCAATTCCTACCAGTTCAGCAATAGTGATGTTGTAACTTTTTATGCTTAAAACTTACCATCATACACAATTAGAAAGCTCAAAAAATGCCCTAATGTCTTTCATCTTACATCTTAGTTTTCAGTTTGGCATCCTGTCTACCCTGCTACTCATTTCATTACCAAGATAAATGTATACTACTGCTTGCTAGGTAACAGAGTGGCCCTCATGTCAGACAACATCTTGCTTTAGCTTTATGATGTCAGCTTGCTAGGCAACAGAGTGGCCCTCATGTCAGACAACATCTTGCATTAGCTTTATGATGTCAGGTCGCTGCTGGACCAATCGTCCTTGAGGAAGCTGAGCACACAGGAGGATGAGATATCAGAAGTTATGCATTAGGCTACTATCTGTATTCAGGACTGCAAGGCAAATAGGCGGGGGGATGGTAAAGGACTCTAAACCACTTCCAAACACTGGGGCCTTTTTGAAAGTGGGATGGAGATATAAACAAAAACAGAGATGATCCTTAACAACAATCCAACTTGAGAGTCAGAGTCCAACATACAGAGTGGAGGGGAAGAGGTTAAATAAGCTTCCTTCCGTGAGAATTTCACACGATCGTTCTAAAGTGAGGTAGTGCTTTTTAGCCTCAAAGGCAGCAATTTCCTCGAATGGAACATTGCAAGCACCAGGATCTAAAGCAGGCTTTAGTAGCATTGGAAGCAGTCAGTCTATTATAAACTATCAGGACCAACACAATGTGATCCATATTACTTCAATCTTGACACAAATTCTATTCAGGCACAGGCTCCGCCTATAAGGTAGTGAGGACATTCTGATGCTGTGAACGTCTTTTCAATGCCTAAAAGGAATGATTGCGATTTTTGCTTACCGTATAAATTGGTAAAATGATGCCGTATGCCGGAAGACATTTTTTTTTTTTTCTTCAGTCTCGGCACTGCAGAGAAACTCTGTTGTGAAACACTGCCACTGGTGGTCATTCAGTATAATCTGCAGATGGAAAAGTCCACTGTTAGCACATTTACTATAAGAAATACAAAAATCTGGTTTATTTTAGGGTAAATAGATCAATACTGTGGAGTCTGTAGAATTGTGAAAATCAACAGCTCATTAGAAAATCAAATCTCAATTTGTGTTATTAACCTCCTATACTTCTCAGAATCCTATGCCTCATGTGCTAACACTCTCTAAACAACTGTAGCACATACATTAGGACATAGATAAATAGATATTTTTCCAGCCAAGTGGCAGTGTGCCCTTCTCACTGCATTTGTTTTACGATAGGGTACACCAGTAGCAATTAAGCCAGCTGATCAGTTGAGAGAGGAAGGGTTATGCTACAGTTAATGGGAATAATAAAAACTATGAATAGCATAATTACCATCTTCATTTTAGCCAATTCCTACCAGTTCAGCAATAGTGATGTTGTAACTTTTTATGCTTAAAACTTACCATCATACACAATTAGAAAGCTCAAAAAATGCCCTAATGTCTTTCATCTTACATCTTAGTTTTCAGTTTGGCATCCTGTCTACCCTGCTACTCATTTCATTACCAAGATAAATGTATACTACTGCTTGCTAGGTAACAGAGTGGCCCTCATGTCAGACAACATCTTGCTTTAGCTTTAGGATGTCAGCTTGCTAGGCAACAGAGTGGCCCTCATGTCAGACAACATCTTGCATTAGCTTTATGATGTCAGGTCGCTGCTGGACCAATCGTCCTTGAGGAAGCTGAGCACACAGGAGGATGAGATATCAGAAGTTATGCATTAGGCTACTATCTGTATTCAGGACTGCAAGGCAAATAGGCGGGGGGATGGTAAAGGACTCTAAACCACTTCCAAACACTGGGGCCTTTTTGAAAGTGGGATGGAGATATAAACAAAAACAGAGATGATCCTTAACAACAATCCAACTTGAGAGTCAGAGTCCAACATACAGAGTGCAGGGGAAGAGGTTAAATAAGCTTCCTTCCGTGAGAATTTCACACTATCGTTCTAAAGTGAGGTAGTGCTTTTTAGCCTCAAAGGCAGCAATTTCCTCGAATGGAACATTGCAAGCACCAGGATCTAAAGCAGGCTTTAGTAGCATTGGAAGCAGTCAGTCTATTATAAACTATCAGGACCAACACAATGTGATCCATATTACTTCAATCTTGGCACAAATTCTATTCAGGCACAGGCTCCGCCTATAAGGTAGTGAGGACATTCTGATGCTGTGAACGTCTTTTCAATGCCTAAAAGGAATGATTGCGATTTTTGCTTACCGTATAAATTGGTAAAATGATGCCGTATGCCGGAAGACATTTTTTTTTTTTTCTTCAGTCTCGGCACTGCAGAGAAACTCTGTTGTGAAACACTGCCACTGGTGGTCATTCAGTATAATCTGCAGATGGAAAAGTCCACTGTTAGCACATTTACTATAAGAAATACAAAAATCTGGTTTATTTTAGGGTAAATAGATCAATACTGTGGAGTCTGTAGAATTGTGAAAATCAACAGCTCATTAGAAAATCAAATCTCAATTTGTGTTATTAACCTCCTATACTTCTCAGAATCCTATGCCTCATGTGCTAACACTCTCTAAACAACTGTAGCACATACATTAGGACATAGATAAATAGATATTTTTCCAGCCAAGTGGCAGTGTGCCCTTCTCACTGCATTTGTTTTACGATAGGGTACACCAGTAGCAATTAAGCCAGCTGATCAGTTGAGAGAGGAAGGGTTATGCTACAGTTAATGGGAATAATAAAAACTATGAATAGCATAATTACCATCTTCATTTTAGCCAATTCCTACCAGTTCAGCAATAGTGATGTTGTAACTTTTTATGCTTAAAACTTACCATCATACACAATTAGAAAGCTCAAAAAATGCCCTAATGTCTTTCATCTTACATCTTAGTTTTCAGTTTGGCATCCTGTCTACCCTGCTACTCATTTCATTACCAAGATAAATGTATACTACTGCTTGCTAGGTAACAGAGTGGCCCTCATGTCAGACAACATCTTGCTTTAGCTTTATGATGTCAGCTTGCTAGGCAACAGAGTGGCCCCCATGTCAGACAACATCTTGCATTAGCTTTATGATGTCAGGTCGCTGCTGGACCAATCGTCCTTGAGGAAGCTGAGCACACAGGAGGATGAGATATCAGAAGTTATGCATTAGGCTACTATCTGTATTCAGGACTGCAAGGCAAATAGGCGGGGGGATGGTAAAGGACTCTAAACCACTTCCAAACACTGGGGCCTTTTTGAAAGTGGGATGGAGATATAAACAAAAACAGAGATGATCCTTAACAACAATCCAACTTGAGAGTCAGAGTCCAACATACAGAGTGCAGGGGAAGAGGTTAAATAAGCTTCCTTCCGTGAGAATTTCACACTATCGTTCTAAAGTGAGGTAGTGCTTTTTAGCCTCAAAGGCAGCAATTTCCTCGAATGGAACATTGCAAGCACCAGGATCTAAAGCAGGCTTTAGTAGCATTGGAAGCAGTCAGTCTATTATAAACTATCATGACCAACACAATGTGATCCATATTACTTCAATCTTGACACAAATTCTATTCAGGCACAGGCTCCGCCTATAAGGTAGTGAGGACATTCTGATGCTGTGAACGTCTTTTCAATGCCTAAAAGGAATGATTGCGATTTTTGCTTACCGTATAAATTGGTAAAATGATGCCGTATGCCGGAAGACATTTTTTTTTTTTTCTTCAGTCTCGGCACTGCAGAGAAACTCTGTTGTGAAACACTGCCACTGGTGGTCATTCAGTATAATCTGCAGATGGAAAAGTCCACTGTTAGCACATTTACTATAAGAAATACAAAAATCTGGTTTATTTTAGGGTAAATAGATCAATACTGTGGAGTCTGTAGAATTGTGAAAATCAACAGCTCATTAGAAAATCAAATCTCAATTTGTGTTATTAACCTCCTATACTTCTCAGAATCCTATGCCTCATGTGCTAACACTCTCTAAACAACTGTAGCACATACATTAGGACATAGATAAATAGATATTTTTCCAGCCAAGTGGCAGTGTGCCCTTCTCACTGCATTTGTTTTACGATAGGGTACACCAGTAGCAATTAAGCCAGCTGATCAGTTGAGAGAGGAAGGGTTATGCTACAGTTAATGGGAATAATAAAAACTATGAATAGCATAATTACCATCTTCATTTTAGCCAATTCCTACCAGTTCAGCAATAGTGATGTTGTAACTTTTTATGCTTAAAACTTACCATCATACACAATTAGAAAGCTCAAAAAATGCCCTAATGTCTTTCATCTTACATCTTAGTTTTCAGTTTGGCATCCTGTCTACCCTGCTACTCATTTCATTACCAAGATAAATGTATACTACTGCTTGCTAGGTAACAGAGTGGCCCTCATGTCAGACAACATCTTGCTTTAGCTTTATGATGTCAGCTTGCTAGGCAACAGAGTGGCCCTCATGTCAGACAACATCTTGCATTAGCTTTATGATGTCAGGTCGCTGCTGGACCAATCGTCCTTGAGGAAGCTGAGCACACAGGAGGATGAGATATCAGAAGTTATGCATTAGGCTACTATCTGTATTCAGGACTGCAAGGCAAATAGGCGGGGGGATGGTAAAGGACTCTAAACCACTTCCAAACACTGGGGCCTTTTTGAAAGTGGGATGGAGATATAAACAAAAACAGAGATGATCCTTAACAACAATCCAACTTGAGAGTCAGAGTCCAACATACAGAGTGCAGGGGAAGAGGTTAAATAAGCTTCCTTCCGTGAGAATTTCACACTATCGTTCTAAAGTGAGGTAGTGCTTTTTAGCCTCAAAGGCAGCAATTTCCTCGAATGGAACATTGCAAGCACCAGGATCTAAAGCAGGCTTTAGTAGCATTGGAAGCAGTCAGTCTATTATAAACTATCAGGACCAACACAATGTGATCCATATTACTTCAATCTTGGCACAAATTCTATTCAGGCACAGGCTCCGCCTATAAGGTAGTGAGGACATTCTGATGCTGTGAACGTCTTTTCAATGCCTAAAAGGAATGATTGCGATTTTTGCTTACCGTATAAATTGGTAAAATGATGCCGTATGCCGGAAGACATTTTTTTTTTTTTCTTCAGTCTCGGCACTGCAGAGAAACTCTGTTGTGAAACACTGCCACTGGTGGTCATTCAGTATAATCTGCAGATGGAAAAGTCCACTGTTAGCACATTTACTATAAGAAATACAAAAATCTGGTTTATTTTAGGGTAAATAGATCAATACTGTGGAGTCTGTAGAATTGTGAAAATCAACAGCTCATTAGAAAATCAAATCTCAATTTGTGTTATTAACCTCCTATACTTCTCAGAATCCTATGCCTCATGTGCTAACACTCTCTAAACAACTGTAGCACATACATTAGGACATAGATAAATAGATATTTTTCCAGCCAAGTGGCAGTGTGCCCTTCTCACTGCATTTGTTTTACGATAGGGTACACCAGTAGCAATTAAGCCAGCTGATCAGTTGAGAGAGGAAGGGTTATGCTACAGTTAATGGGAATAATAAAAACTATGAATAGCATAATTACCATCTTCATTTTAGCCAATTCCTACCAGTTCAGCAATAGTGATGTTGTAACTTTTTATGCTTAAAACTTACCATCATACACAATTAGAAAGCTCAAAAAATGCCCTAATGTCTTTCATCTTACATCTTAGTTTTCAGTTTGGCATCCTGTCTACCCTGCTACTCATTTCATTACCAAGATAAATGTATACTACTGCTTGCTAGGTAACAGAGTGGCCCTCATGTCAGACAACATCTTGCTTTAGCTTTATGATGTCAGCTTGCTAGGCAACAGAGTGGCCCCCATGTCAGACAACATCTTGCATTAGCTTTATGATGTCAGGTCGCTGCTAAACCAATCGTCCTTGAGGAAGCTGAGCACACAGGAGGATGAGATATCAGAAGTTATGCATTAGGCTACTATCTGTATTCAGGACTGCAAGGCAAATAGGCGGGGGGATGGTAAAGGACTCTAAACCACTTCCAAACACTGGGGCCTTTTTGAAAGTGGGATGGAGATATAAACAAAAACAGAGATGATCCTTAACAACAATCCAACTTGAGAGTCAGAGTCCAACATACAGAGTGCAGGGGAAGAGGTTAAATAAGCTTCCTTCCGTGAGAATTTCACACTATCGTTCTAAAGTGAGGTAGTGCTTTTTAGCCTCAAAGGCAGCAATTTCCTCGAATGGAACATTGCAAGCACCAGGATCTAAAGCAGGCTTTAGTAGCATTGGAAGCAGTCAGTCTATTATAAACTATCATGACCAACACAATGTGATCCATATTACTTCAATCTTGACACAAATTCTATTCAGGCACAGGCTCCGCCTATAAGGTAGTGAGGACATTCTGATGCTGTGAACGTCTTTTCAATGCCTAAAAGGAATGATTGCGATTTTTGCTTACCGTATAAATTGGTAAAATGATGCCGTATGCCGGAAGACATTTTTTTTTTTTTCTTCAGTCTCGGCACTGCAGAGAAACTCTGTTGTGAAACACTGCCACTGGTGGTCATTCAGTATAATCTGCAGATGGAAAAGTCCACTGTTAGCACATTTACTATAAGAAATACAAAAATCTGGTTTATTTTAGGGTAAATAGATCAATACTGTGGAGTCTGTAGAATTGTGAAAATCAACAGCTCATTAGAAAATCAAATCTCAATTTGTGTTATTAACCTCCTATACTTCTCAGAATCCTATGCCTCATGTGCTAACACTCTCTAAACAACTGTAGCACATACATTAGGACATAGATAAATAGATATTTTTCCAGCCAAGTGGCAGTGTGCCCTTCTCACTGCATTTGTTTTACGATAGGGTACACCAGTAGCAATTAAGCCAGCTGATCAGTTGAGAGAGGAAGGGTTATGCTACAGTTAATGGGAATAATAAAAACTATGAATAGCATAATTACCATCTTCATTTTAGCCAATTCCTACCAGTTCAGCAATAGTGATGTTGTAACTTTTTATGCTTAAAACTTACCATCATACACAATTAGAAAGCTCAAAAAATGCCCTAATGTCTTTCATCTTACATCTTAGTTTTCAGTTTGGCATCCTGTCTACCCTGCTACTCATTTCATTACCAAGATAAATGTATACTACTGCTTGCTAGGTAACAGAGTGGCCCTCATGTCAGACAACATCTTGCTTTAGCTTTATGATGTCAGCTTGCTAGGCAACAGAGTGGCCCTCATGTCAGACAACATCTTGCATTAGCTTTATGATGTCAGGTCGCTGCTGGACCAATCGTCCTTGAGGAAGCTGAGCACACAGGAGGATGAGATATCAGAAGTTATGCATTAGGCTACTATCTGTATTCAGGACTGCAAGGCAAATAGGCGGGGGGATGGTAAAGGACTCTAAACCACTTCCAAACACTGGGGCCTTTTTGAAAGTGGGATGGAGATATAAACAAAAACAGAGATGATCCTTAACAACAATCCAACTTGAGAGTCAGAGTCCAACATACAGAGTGCAGGGGAAGAGGTTAAATAAGCTTCCTTCCGTGAGAATTTCACACTATCGTTCTAAAGTGAGGTAGTGCTTTTTAGCCTCAAAGGCAGCAATTTCCTCGAATGGAACATTGCAAGCACCAGGATCTAAAGCAGGCTTTAGTAGCATTGGAAGCAGTCAGTCTATTATAAACTATCAGGACCAACACAATGTGATCCATATTACTTCAATCTTGACACAAATTCTATTCAGGCACAGGCTCCGCCTATAAGGTAGTGAGGACATTCTGATGCTGTGAACGTCTTTTCAATGCCTAAAAGGAATGATTGCGATTTTTGCTTACCGTATAAATTGGTAAAATGATGCCGTATGCCGGAAGACTTTTTTTTTTTTTTCTTCAGTCTCGGCACTGCAGAGAAACTCTGTTGTGAAACACTGCCACTGGTGGTCATTCAGTATAATCTGCAGATGGAAAAGTCCACTGTTAGCACATTTACTATAAGAAATACAAAAATCTGGTTTATTTTAGGGTAAATAGATCAATACTGTGGAGTCTGTAGAATTGTGAAAATCAACAGCTCATTAGAAAATCAAATCTCAATTTGTGTTATTAACCTCCTATACTTCTCAGAATCCTATGCCTCATGTGCTAACACTCTCTAAACAACTGTAGCACATACATTAGGACATAGATAAATAGATATTTTTCCAGCCAAGTGGCAGTGTGCCCTTCTCACTGCATTTGTTTTACGATAGGGTACACCAGTAGCAATTAAGCCAGCTGATCAGTTGAGAGAGGAAGGGTTATGCTACAGTTAATGGGAATAATAAAAACTATGAATAGCATAATTACCATCTTCATTTTAGCCAATTCCTACCAGTTCAGCAATAGTGATGTTGTAACTTTTTATGCTTAAAACTTACCATCATACACAATTAGAAAGCTCAAAAAATGCCCTAATGTCTTTCATCTTACATCTTAGTTTTCAGTTTGGCATCCTGTCTACCCTGCTACTCATTTCATTACCAAGATAAATGTATACTACTGCTTGCTAGGTAACAGAGTGGCCCTCATGTCAGACAACATCTTGCTTTAGCTTTATGATGTCAGCTTGCTAGGCAACAGAGTGGCCCTCATGTCAGACAACATCTTGCATTAGCTTTATGATGTCAGGTCGCTGCTGGACCAATCGTCCTTGAGGAAGCTGAGCACACAGGAGGATGAGATATCAGAAGTTATGCATTAGGCTACTATCTGTATTCAGGACTGCAAGGCAAATAGGCGGGGGGATGGTAAAGGACTCTAAACCACTTCCAAACACTGGGGCCTTTTTGAAAGTGGGATGGAGATATAAACAAAAACAGAGATGATCCTTAACAACAATCCAACTTGAGAGTCAGAGTCCAACATACAGAGTGCAGGGGAAGAGGTTAAATAAGCTTCCTTCCGTGAGAATTTCACACTATCGTTCTAAAGTGAGGTAGTGCTTTTTAGCCTCAAAGGCAGCAATTTCCTCGAATGGAACATTGCAAGCACCAGGATCTAAAGCAGGCTTTAGTAGCATTGGAAGCAGTCAGTCTATTATAAACTATCAGGACCAACACAATGTGATCCATATTACTTCAATCTTGACACAAATTCTATTCAGGCACAGGCTCCGCCTATAAGGTAGTGAGGACATTCTGATGCTGTGAACGTCTTTTCAATGCCTAAAAGGAATGATTGCGATTTTTGCTTACCGTATAAATTGGTAAAATGATGCCGTATGCCGGAAGACATTTTTTTTTTTTTCTTCAGTCTCGGCACTGCAGAGAAACTCTGTTGTGAAACACTGCCACTGGTGGTCATTCAGTATAATCTGCAGATGGAAAAGTCCACTGTTAGCACATTTACTATAAGAAATACAAAAATCAGGTTTATTTTAGGGTAAATAGATCAATACTGTGGAGTCTGTAGAATTGTGAAAATCAACAGCTCATTAGAAAATCAAATCTCAATTTGTGTTATTAACCTCCTATACTTCTCAGAATCCTATGCCTCATGTGCTAACACTCTCTAAACAACTGTAGCACATACATTAGGACATAGATAAATAGATATTTTTCCAGCCAAGTGGCAGTGTGCCCTTCTCACTGCATTTGTTTTACGATAGGGTACACCAGTAGCAATTAAGCCAGCTGATCAGTTGAGAGAGGAAGGGTTATGCTACAGTTAATGGGAATAATAAAAACTATGAATAGCATAATTACCATCTTCATTTTAGCCAATTCCTACCAGTTCAGCAATAGTGATGTTGTAACTTTTTATGCTTAAAACTTACCATCATACACAATTAGAAAGCTCAAAAAATGCCCTAATGTCTTTCATCTTACATCTTAGTTTTCAGTTTGGCATCCTGTCTACCCTGCTACTCATTTCATTACCAAGATAAATGTATACTACTGCTTGCTAGGTAACAGAGAGGCCCTCATGTCAGACAACATCTTGCTTTAGCTTTATGATGTCAGCTTGCTAGGCAACAGAGTGGCCCCCATGTCAGACAACATCTTGCATTAGCTTTATGATGTCAGGTCGCTGCTGGACCAATCGTCCTTGAGGAAGCTGAGCACACAGGAGGATGAGATATCAGAAGTTATGCATTAGGCTACTATCTGTATTCAGGACTGCAAGGCAAATAGGCGGGGGGATGGTAAAGGACTCTAAACCACTTCCAAACACTGGGGCCTTTTTGAAAGTGGGATGGAGATATAAACAAAAACAGAGATGATCCTTAACAACAATCCAACTTGAGAGTCAGAGTCCAACATACAGAGTGCAGGGGAAGAGGTTAAATAAGCTTCCTTCCGTGAGAATTTCACACTATCGTTCTAAAGTGAGGTAGTGCTTTTTAGCCTCAAAGGCAGCAATTTCCTCGAATGGAACATTGCAAGCACCAGGATCTAAAGCAGGCTTTAGTAGCATTGGAAGCAGTCAGTCTATTATAAACTATCAGGACCAACACAATGTGATCCATATTACTTCAATCTTGACACAAATTCTATTCAGGCACAGGCTCCGCCTATAAGGTAGTGAGGACATTCTGATGCTGTGAACGTCTTTTCAATGCCTAAAAGGAATGATTGCGATTTTTGCTTACCGTATAAATTGGTAAAATGATGCCGTATGCCGGAAGACATTTTTTTTTTTTTCTTCAGTCTCGGCACTGCAGAGAAACTCTGTTGTGAAACACTGCCACTGGTGGTCATTCAGTATAATCTGCAGATGGAAAAGTCCACTGTTAGCACATTTACTATAAGAAATACAAAAATCTGGTTTATTTTAGGGTAAATAGATCAATACTGTGGAGTCTGTAGAATTGTGAAAATCAACAGCTCATTAGAAAATCAAATCTCAATTTGTGTTATTAACCTCCTATACTTCTCAGAATCCTATGCCTCATGTGCTAACACTCTCTAAACAACTGTAGCACATACATTAGGACATAGATAAATAGATATTTTTCCAGCCAAGTGGCAGTGTGCCCTTCTCACTGCATTTGTTTTACGATAGGGTACACCAGTAGCAATTAAGCCAGCTGATCAGTTGAGAGAGGAAGGGTTATGCTACAGTTAATGGGAATAATAAAAACTATGAATAGCATAATTACCATCTTCATTTTAGCCAATTCCTACCAGTTCAGCAATAGTGATGTTGTAACTTTTTATGCTTAAAACTTACCATCATACACAATTAGAAAGCTCAAAAAATGCCCTAATGTCTTTCATCTTACATCTTAGTTTTCAGTTTGGCATCCTGTCTACCCTGCTACTCATTTCATTACCAAGATAAATGTATACTACTGCTTGCTAGGTAACAGAGTGGCCCTCATGTCAGACAACATCTTGCTTTAGCTTTATGATGTCAGCTTGCTAGGCAACAGAGTGGCCCTCATGTCAGACAACATCTTGCATTAGCTTTATGATGTCAGGTCGCTGCTGGACCAATCGTCCTTGAGGAAGCTGAGCACACAGGAGGATGAGATATCAGAAGTTATGCATTAGGCTACTATCTGTATTCAGGACTGCAAGGCAAATAGGCGGGGGGATGGTAAAGGACTCTAAACCACTTCCAAACACTGGGGCCTTTTTGAAAGTGGGATGGAGATATAAACAAAAACAGAGATGATCCTTAACAACAATCCAACTTGAGAGTCAGAGTCCAACATACAGAGTGCAGGGGAAGAGGTTAAATAAGCTTCCTTCCGTGAGAATTTCACACTATCGTTCTAAAGTGAGGTAGTGCTTTTTAGCCTCAAAGGCAGCAATTTCCTCGAATGGAACATTGCAAGCACCAGGATCTAAAGCAGGCTTTAGTAGCATTGGAAGCAGTCAGTCTATTATAAACTATCAGGACCAACACAATGTGATCCATATTACTTCAATCTTGACACAAATTCTATTCAGGCACAGGCTCCGCCTATAAGGTAGTGAGGACATTCTGATGCTGTGAACGTCTTTTCAATGCCTAAAAGGAATGATTGCGATTTTTGCTTACCGTATAAATTGGTAAAATGATGCCGTATGCCGGAAGACATTTTTTTTTTTTTCTTCAGTCTCGGCACTGCAGAGAAACTCTGTTGTGAAACACTGCCACTGGTGGTCATTCAGTATAATCTGCAGATGGAAAAGTCCACTGTTAGCACATTTACTATAAGAAATACAAAAATCTGGTTTATTTTAGGGTAAATAGATCAATACTGTGGAGTCTGTAGAATTGTGAAAATCAACAGCTCATTAGAAAATCAAATCTCAATTTGTGTTATTAACCTCCTATACTTCTCAGAATCCTATGCCTCATGTGCTAACACTCTCTAAACAACTGTAGCACATACATTAGGACATAGATAAATAGATATTTTTCCAGCCAAGTGGCAGTGTGCCCTTCTCACTGCATTTGTTTTACGATAGGGTACACCAGTAGCAATTAAGCCAGCTGATCAGTTGAGAGAGGAAGGGTTATGCTACAGTTAATGGGAATAATAAAAACTATGAATAGCATAATTACCATCTTCATTTTAGCCAATTCCTACCAGTTCAGCAATAGTGATGTTGTAACTTTTTATGCTTAAAACTTACCATCATACACAATTAGAAAGCTCAAAAAATGCCCTAATGTCTTTCATCTTACATCTTAGTTTTCAGTTTGGCATCCTGTCTACCCTGCTACTCATTTCATTACCAAGATAAATGTATACTACTGCTTGCTAGGTAACAGAGTGGCCCTCATGTCAGACAACATCTTGCTTTAGCTTTATGATGTCAGCTTGCTAGGCAACAGAGTGGCCCTCATGTCAGACAACATCTTGCATTAGCTTTATGATGTCAGGTCGCTGCTGGACCAATCGTCCTTGAGGAAGCTGAGCACACAGGAGGATGAGATATCAGAAGTTATGCATTAGGCTACTATCTGTATTCAGGACTGCAAGGCAAATAGGCGGGGGGATGGTAAAGGACTCTAAACCACTTCCAAACACTGGGGCCTTTTTGAAAGTGGGATGGAGATATAAACAAAAACAGAGATGATCCTTAACAACAATCCAACTTGAGAGTCAGAGTCCAACATACAGAGTGCAGGGGAAGAGGTTAAATAAGCTTCCTTCCGTGAGAATTTCACACTATCGTTCTAAAGTGAGGTAGTGCTTTTTAGCCTCAAAGGCAGCAATTTCCTCGAATGGAACATTGCAAGCACCTGGATCTAAAGCAGGCTTTAGTAGCATTGGAAGCAGTCAGTCTATTATAAACTATCAGGACCAACACAATGTGATCCATATTACTTCAATCTTGACACAAATTCTATTCAGGCACAGGCTCCGCCTATAAGGTAGTGAGGACATTCTGATGCTGTGAACGTCTTTTCAATGCCTAAAAGGAATGATTGCGATTTTTGCTTACCGTATAAATTGGTAAAATGATGCCGTATGCCGGAAGACTTTTTTTTTTTTTCTTCAGTCTCGGCACTGCAGAGAAACTCTGTTGTGAAACACTGCCACTGGTGGTCATTCAGTATAATCTGCAGATGGAAAAGTCCACTGTTAGCACATTTACTATAAGAAATACAAAAATCTGGTTTATTTTAGGGTAAATAGATCAATACTGTGGAGTCTGTAGAATTGTGAAAATCAACAGCTCATTAGAAAATCAAATCTCAATTTGTGTTATTAACCTCCTATACTTCTCGGAATCCTATGCCTCATGTGCTAACACTCTCTAAACAACTGTAGCACATACATTAGGACATAGATAAATAGATATTTTTCCAGCCAAGTGGCAGTGTGCCCTTCTCAATGCATTTGTTTTACGATAGGGTACACCAGTAGCAATTAAGCCAGCTGATCAGTTGAGAGAGGAAGGGTTATGCTACAGTTAATGGGAATAATAAAAACTATGAATAGCATAATTACCATCTTCATTTTAGCCAATTCCTACCAGTTCAGCAATAGTGATGTTGTAACTTTTTATGCTTAAAACTTACCATCATACACAATTAGAAAGCTCAAAAAATGCCCTAATGTCTTTCATCTTACATCTTAGTTTTCAGTTTGGCATCCTGTCTACCCTGCTACTCATTTCATTACCAAGATAAATGTATACTACTGCTTGCTAGGTAACAGAGTGGCCCTCATGTCAGACAACATCTTGCATTAGCTTTATGATGTCAGGTCGCTGCTGGACCAATCGTCCTTGAGGAAGCTGAGCACACAGGAGGATGAGATATCAGAAGTTATGCATTAGGCTACTATCTGTATTCAGGACTGCAAGGCAAATAGGCGGGGGGATGGTAAAGGACTCTAAACCACTTCCAAACACTGGGGCCTTTTTGAAAGTGGGATGGAGATATAAACAAAAACAGAGATGATCCTTAACAACAATCCAACTTGAGAGTCAGAGTCCAACATACAGAGTGCAGGGGAAGAGGTTAAATAAGCTTCCTTCCGTGAGAATTTCACACTATCGTTCTAAAGTGAGGTAGTGCTTTTTAGCCTCAAAGGCAGCAATTTCCTCGAATGGAACATTGCAAGCACCAGGATCTAAAGCAGGCTTTAGTAGCATTGGAAGCAGTCAGTCTATTATAAACTATCAGGACCAACACAATGTGATCCATATTACTTCAATCTTGGCACAAATTCTATTCAGGCACAGGCTCCGCCTATAAGGTAGTGAGGACATTCTGATGCTGTGAACGTCTTTTCAATGCCTAAAAGGAATGATTGCGATTTTTGCTTACCGTATAAATTGGTAAAATGATGCCGTATGCCGGAAGACATTTTTTTTTTTTTCTTCAGTCTCGGCACTGCAGAGAAACTCTGTTGTGAAACACTGCCACTGGTGGTCATTCAGTATAATCTGCAGATGGAAAAGTCCACTGTTAGCACATTTACTATAAGAAATACAAAAATCTGGTTTATTTTAGGGTAAATAGATCAATACTGTGGAGTCTGTAGAATTGTGAAAATCAACAGCTCATTAGAAAATCAAATCTCAATTTGTGTTATTAACCTCCTATACTTCTCAGAATCCTATGCCTCATGTGCTAACACTCTCTAAACAACTGTAGCACATACATTAGGACATAGATAAATAGATATTTTTCCAGCCAAGTGGCAGTGTGCCCTTCTCACTGCATTTGTTTTACGATAGGGTACACCAGTAGCAATTAAGCCAGCTGATCAGTTGAGAGAGGAAGGGTTATGCTACAGTTAATGGGAATAATAAAAACTATGAATAGCATAATTACCATCTTCATTTTAGCCAATTCCTACCAGTTCAGCAATAGTGATGTTGTAACTTTTTATGCTTAAAACTTACCATCATACACAATTAGAAAGCTCAAAAAATGCCCTAATGTCTTTCATCTTACATCTTAGTTTTCAGTTTGGCATCCTGTCTACCCTGCTACTCATTTCATTACCAAGATAAATGTATACTACTGCTTGCTAGGTAACAGAGTGGCCCTCATGTCAGACAACATCTTGCTTTAGCTTTATGATGTCAGCTTGCTAGGCAACAGAGTGGCCCCCATGTCAGACAACATCTTGCATTAGCTTTATGATGTCAGGTCGCTGCTGGACCAATCGTCCTTGAGGAAGCTGAGCACACAGGAGGATGAGATATCAGAAGTTATGCATTAGGCTACTATCTGTATTCAGGACTGCAAGGCAAATAGGCGGGGGGATGGTAAAGGACTCTAAACCACTTCCAAACACTGGGGCCTTTTTGAAAGTGGGATGGAGATATAAACAAAAACAGAGATGATCCTTAACAACAATCCAACTTGAGAGTCAGAGTCCAACATACAGAGTGCAGGGGAAGAGGTTAAATAAGCTTCCTTCCGTGAGAATTTCACACTATCGTTCTAAAGTGAGGTAGTGCTTTTTAGCCTCAAAGGCAGCAATTTCCTCGAATGGAACATTGCAAGCACCAGGATCTAAAGCAGGCTTTAGTAGCATTGGAAGCAGTCAGTCTATTATAAACTATCATGACCAACACAATGTGATCCATATTACTTCAATCTTGACACAAATTCTATTCAGGCACAGGCTCCGCCTATAAGGTAGTGAGGACATTCTGATGCTGTGAACGTCTTTTCAATGCCTAAAAGGAATGATTGCGATTTTTGCTTACCGTATAAATTGGTAAAATGATGCCGTATGCCGGAAGACATTTTTTTTTTTTTCTTCAGTCTCGGCACTGCAGAGAAACTCTGTTGTGAAACACTGCCACTGGTGGTCATTCAGTATAATCTGCAGATGGAAAAGTCCACTGTTAGCACATTTACTATAAGAAATACAAAAATCTGGTTTATTTTAGGGTAAATAGATCAATACTGTGGAGTCTGTAGAATTGTGAAAATCAACAGCTCATTAGAAAATCAAATCTCAATTTGTGTTATTAACCTCCTATACTTCTCAGAATCCTATGCCTCATGTGCTAACACTCTCTAAACAACTGTAGCACATACATTAGGACATAGATAAATAGATATTTTTCCAGCCAAGTGGCAGTGTGCCCTTCTCACTGCATTTGTTTTACGATAGGGTACACCAGTAGCAATTAAGCCAGCTGATCAGTTGAGAGAGGAAGGGTTATGCTACAGTTAATGGGAATAATAAAAACTATGAATAGCATAATTACCATCTTCATTTTAGCCAATTCCTACCAGTTCAGCAATAGTGATGTTGTAACTTTTTATGCTTAAAACTTACCATCATACACAATTAGAAAGCTCAAAAAATGCCCTAATGTCTTTCATCTTACATCTTAGTTTTCAGTTTGGCATCCTGTCTACCCTGCTACTCATTTCATTACCAAGATAAATGTATACTACTGCTTGCTAGGTAACAGAGTGGCCCTCATGTCAGACAACATCTTGCTTTAGCTTTATGATGTCAGCTTGCTAGGCAACAGAGTGGCCCTCATGTCAGACAACATCTTGCATTAGCTTTATGATGTCAGGTCGCTGCTGGACCAATCGTCCTTGAGGAAGCTGAGCACACAGGAGGATGAGATATCAGAAGTTATGCATTAGGCTACTATCTGTATTCAGGACTGCAAGGCAAATAGGCGGGGGGATGGTAAAGGACTCTAAACCACTTCCAAACACTGGGGCCTTTTTGAAAGTGGGATGGAGATATAAACAAAAACAGAGATGATCCTTAACAACAATCCAACTTGAGAGTCAGAGTCCAACATACAGAGTGCAGGGGAAGAGGTTAAATAAGCTTCCTTCCGTGAGAATTTCACACTATCGTTCTAAAGTGAGGTAGTGCTTTTTAGCCTCAAAGGCAGCAATTTCCTCGAATGGAACATTGCAAGCACCAGGATCTAAAGCAGGCTTTAGTAGCATTGGAAGCAGTCAGTCTATTATAAACTATCATGACCAACACAATGTGATCCATATTACTTCAATCTTGACACAAATTCTATTCAGGCACAGGCTCCGCCTATAAGGTAGTGAGGACATTCTGATGCTGTGAACGTCTTTTCAATGCCTAAAAGGAATGATTGCGATTTTTGCTTACCGTATAAATTGGTAAAATGATGCCGTATGCCGGAAGACATTTTTTTTTTTTTCTTCAGTCTCGGCACTGCAGAGAAACTCTGTTGTGAAACACTGCCACTGGTGGTCATTCAGTATAATCTGCAGATGGAAAAGTCCACTGTTAGCACATTTACTATAAGAAATACAAAAATCTGGTTTATTTTAGGGTAAATAGATCAATACTGTGGAGTCTGTAGAATTGTGAAAATCAACAGCTCATTAGAAAATCAAATCTCAATTTGTGTTATTAACCTCCTATACTTCTCAGAATCCTATGCCTCATGTGCTAACACTCTCTAAACAACTGTAGCACATACATTAGGACATAGATAAATAGATATTTTTCCAGCCAAGTGGCAGTGTGCCCTTCTCACTGCATTTGTTTTACGATAGGGTACACCAGTAGCAATTAAGCCAGCTGATCAGTTGAGAGAGGAAGGGTTATGCTACAGTTAATGGGAATAATAAAAACTATGAATAGCATAATTACCATCTTCATTTTAGCCAATTCCTACCAGTTCAGCAATAGTGATGTTGTAACTTTTTATGCTTAAAACTTACCATCATACACAATTAGAAAGCTCAAAAAATGCCCTAATGTCTTTCATCTTACATCTTAGTTTTCAGTTTGGCATCCTGTCTACCCTGCTACTCATTTCATTACCAAGATAAATGTATACTACTGCTTGCTAGGTAACAGAGTGGCCCTCATGTCAGACAACATCTTGCTTTAGCTTTATGATGTCAGCTTGCTAGGCAACAGAGTGGCCCTCATGTCAGACAACATCTTGCATTAGCTTTATGATGTCAGGTCGCTGCTGGACCAATCGTCCTTGAGGAAGCTGAGCACACAGGAGGATGAGATATCAGAAGTTATGCATTAGGCTACTATCTGTATTCAGGACTGCAAGGCAAATAGGCGGGGGGATGGTAAAGGACTCTAAACCACTTCCAAACACTGGGGCCTTTTTGAAAGTGGGATGGAGATATAAACAAAAACAGAGATGATCCTTAACAACAATCCAACTTGAGAGTCAGAGTCCAACATACAGAGTGCAGGGGAAGAGGTTAAATAAGCTTCCTTCCGTGAGAATTTCACACTATCGTTCTAAAGTGAGGTAGTGCTTTTTAGCCTCAAAGGCAGCAATTTCCTCGAATGGAACATTGCAAGCACCAGGATCTAAAGCAGGCTTTAGTAGCATTGGAAGCAGTCAGTCTATTATAAACTATCAGGACCAACACAATGTGATCCATATTACTTCAATCTTGACACAAATTCTATTCAGGCACAGGCTCCGCCTATAAGGTAGTGAGGACATTCTGATGCTGTGAACGTCTTTTCAATGCCTAAAAGGAATGATTGCGATTTTTGCTTACCGTATAAATTGGTAAAATGATGCCGTATGCCGGAAGACTTTTTTTTTTTTTTCTTCAGTCTCGGCACTGCAGAGAAACTCTGTTGTGAAACACTGCCACTGGTGGTCATTCAGTATAATCTGCAGATGGAAAAGTCCACTGTTAGCACATTTACTATAAGAAATACAAAAATCTGGTTTATTTTAGGGTAAATAGATCAATACTGTGGAGTCTGTAGAATTGTGAAAATCAACAGCTCATTAGAAAATCAAATCTCAATTTGTGTTATTAACCTCCTATACTTCTCAGAATCCTATGCCTCATGTGCTAACACTCTCTAAACAACTGTAGCACATACATTAGGACATAGATAAATAGATATTTTTCCAGCCAAGTGGCAGTGTGCCCTTCTCACTGCATTTGTTTTACGATAGGGTACACCAGTAGCAATTAAGCCAGCTGATCAGTTGAGAGAGGAAGGGTTATGCTACAGTTAATGGGAATAATAAAAACTATGAATAGCATAATTACCATCTTCATTTTAGCCAATTCCTACCAGTTCAGCAATAGTGATGTTGTAACTTTTTATGCTTAAAACTTACCATCATACACAATTAGAAAGCTCAAAAAATGCCCTAATGTCTTTCATCTTACATCTTAGTTTTCAGTTTGGCATCCTGTCTACCCTGCTACTCATTTCATTACCAAGATAAATGTATACTACTGCTTGCTAGGTAACAGAGTGGCCCTCATGTCAGACAACATCTTGCTTTAGCTTTATGATGTCAGCTTGCTAGGCAACAGAGTGGCCCTCATGTCAGACAACATCTTGCATTAGCTTTATGATGTCAGGTCGCTGCTGGACCAATCGTCCTTGAGGAAGCTGAGCACACAGGAGGATGAGATATCAGAAGTTATGCATTAGGCTACTATCTGTATTCAGGACTGCAAGGCAAATAGGCGGGGGGATGGTAAAGGACTCTAAACCACTTCCAAACACTGGGGCCTTTTTGAAAGTGGGATGGAGATATAAACAAAAACAGAGATGATCCTTAACAACAATCCAACTTGAGAGTCAGAGTCCAACATACAGAGTGCAGGGGAAGAGGTTAAATAAGCTTCCTTCCGTGAGAATTTCACACTATCGTTCTAAAGTGAGGTAGTGCTTTTTAGCCTCAAAGGCAGCAATTTCCTCGAATGGAACATTGCAAGCACCAGGATCTAAAGCAGGCTTTAGTAGCATTGGAAGCAGTCAGTCTATTATAAACTATCAGGACCAACACAATGTGATCCATATTACTTCAATCTTGACACAAATTCTATTCAGGCACAGGCTCCGCCTATAAGGTAGTGAGGACATTCTGATGCTGTGAACGTCTTTTCAATGCCTAAAAGGAATGATTGCGATTTTTGCTTACCGTATAAATTGGTAAAATGATGCCGTATGCCGGAAGACATTTTTTTTTTTTTCTTCAGTCTCGGCACTGCAGAGAAACTCTGTTGTGAAACACTGCCACTGGTGGTCATTCAGTATAATCTGCAGATGGAAAAGTCCACTGTTAGCACATTTACTATAAGAAATACAAAAATCAGGTTTATTTTAGGGTAAATAGATCAATACTGTGGAGTCTGTAGAATTGTGAAAATCAACAGCTCATTAGAAAATCAAATCTCAATTTGTGTTATTAACCTCCTATACTTCTCAGAATCCTATGCCTCATGTGCTAACACTCTCTAAACAACTGTAGCACATACATTAGGACATAGATAAATAGATATTTTTCCAGCCAAGTGGCAGTGTGCCCTTCTCACTGCATTTGTTTTACGATAGGGTACACCAGTAGCAATTAAGCCAGCTGATCAGTTGAGAGAGGAAGGGTTATGCTACAGTTAATGGGAATAATAAAAACTATGAATAGCATAATTACCATCTTCATTTTAGCCAATTCCTACCAGTTCAGCAATAGTGATGTTGTAACTTTTTATGCTTAAAACTTACCATCATACACAATTAGAAAGCTCAAAAAATGCCCTAATGTCTTTCATCTTACATCTTAGTTTTCAGTTTGGCATCCTGTCTACCCTGCTACTCATTTCATTACCAAGATAAATGTATACTACTGCTTGCTAGGTAACAGAGAGGCCCTCATGTCAGACAACATCTTGCTTTAGCTTTATGATGTCAGCTTGCTAGGCAACAGAGTGGCCCCCATGTCAGACAACATCTTGCATTAGCTTTATGATGTCAGGTCGCTGCTGGACCAATCGTCCTTGAGGAAGCTGAGCACACAGGAGGATGAGATATCAGAAGTTATGCATTAGGCTACTATCTGTATTCAGGACTGCAAGGCAAATAGGCGGGGGGATGGTAAAGGACTCTAAACCACTTCCAAACACTGGGGCCTTTTTGAAAGTGGGATGGAGATATAAACAAAAACAGAGATGATCCTTAACAACAATCCAACTTGAGAGTCAGAGTCCAACATACAGAGTGCAGGGGAAGAGGTTAAATAAGCTTCCTTCCGTGAGAATTTCACACTATCGTTCTAAAGTGAGGTAGTGCTTTTTAGCCTCAAAGGCAGCAATTTCCTCGAATGGAACATTGCAAGCACCAGGATCTAAAGCAGGCTTTAGTAGCATTGGAAGCAGTCAGTCTATTATAAACTATCAGGACCAACACAATGTGATCCATATTACTTCAATCTTGACACAAATTCTATTCAGGCACAGGCTCCGCCTATAAGGTAGTGAGGACATTCTGATGCTGTGAACGTCTTTTCAATGCCTAAAAGGAATGATTGCGATTTTTGCTTACCGTATAAATTGGTAAAATGATGCCGTATGCCGGAAGACATTTTTTTTTTTTTCTTCAGTCTCGGCACTGCAGAGAAACTCTGTTGTGAAACACTGCCACTGGTGGTCATTCAGTATAATCTGCAGATGGAAAAGTCCACTGTTAGCACATTTACTATAAGAAATACAAAAATCTGGTTTATTTTAGGGTAAATAGATCAATACTGTGGAGTCTGTAGAATTGTGAAAATCAACAGCTCATTAGAAAATCAAATCTCAATTTGTGTTATTAACCTCCTATACTTCTCAGAATCCTATGCCTCATGTGCTAACACTCTCTAAACAACTGTAGCACATACATTAGGACATAGATAAATAGATATTTTTCCAGCCAAGTGGCAGTGTGCCCTTCTCACTGCATTTGTTTTACGATAGGGTACACCAGTAGCAATTAAGCCAGCTGATCAGTTGAGAGAGGAAGGGTTATGCTACAGTTAATGGGAATAATAAAAACTATGAATAGCATAATTACCATCTTCATTTTAGCCAATTCCTACCAGTTCAGCAATAGTGATGTTGTAACTTTTTATGCTTAAAACTTACCATCATACACAATTAGAAAGCTCAAAAAATGCCCTAATGTCTTTCATCTTACATCTTAGTTTTCAGTTTGGCATCCTGTCTACCCTGCTACTCATTTCATTACCAAGATAAATGTATACTACTGCTTGCTAGGTAACAGAGTGGCCCTCATGTCAGACAACATCTTGCTTTAGCTTTATGATGTCAGCTTGCTAGGCAACAGAGTGGCCCTCATGTCAGACAACATCTTGCATTAGCTTTATGATGTCAGGTCGCTGCTGGACCAATCGTCCTTGAGGAAGCTGAGCACACAGGAGGATGAGATATCAGAAGTTATGCATTAGGCTACTATCTGTATTCAGGACTGCAAGGCAAATAGGCGGGGGGATGGTAAAGGACTCTAAACCACTTCCAAACACTGGGGCCTTTTTGAAAGTGGGATGGAGATATAAACAAAAACAGAGATGATCCTTAACAACAATCCAACTTGAGAGTCAGAGTCCAACATACAGAGTGCAGGGGAAGAGGTTAAATAAGCTTCCTTCCGTGAGAATTTCACACTATCGTTCTAAAGTGAGGTAGTGCTTTTTAGCCTCAAAGGCAGCAATTTCCTCCAATGGAACATTGCAAGCACCAGGATCTAAAGCAGGCTTTAGTAGCATTGGAAGCAGTCAGTCTATTATAAACTATCAGGACCAACACAATGTGATCCATATTACTTCAATCTTGACACAAATTCTATTCAGGCACAGGCTCCGCCTATAAGGTAGTGAGGACATTCTGATGCTGTGAACGTCTTTTCAATGCCTAAAAGGAATGATTGCGATTTTTGCTTACCGTATAAATTGGTAAAATGATGCCGTATGCCGGAAGACTTTTTTTTTTTTTTCTTCAGTCTCGGCACTGCAGAGAAACTCTGTTGTGAAACACTGCCACTGGTGGTCATTCAGTATAATCTGCAGATGGAAAAGTCCACTGTTAGCACATTTACTATAAGAAATACAAAAATCTGGTTTATTTTAGGGTAAATAGATCAATACTGTGGAGTCTGTAGAATTGTGAAAATCAACAGCTCATTAGAAAATCAAATCTCAATTTGTGTTATTAACCTCCTATACTTCTCGGAATCCTATGCCTCATGTGCTAACACTCTCTAAACAACTGTAGCACATACATTAGGACATAGATAAATAGATATTTTTCCAGCCAAGTGGCAGTGTGCCCTTCTCAATGCATTTGTTTTACGATAGGGTACACCAGTAGCAATTAAGCCAGCTGATCAGTTGAGAGAGGAAGGGTTATGCTACAGTTAATGGGAATAATAAAAACTATGAATAGCATAATTACCATCTTCATTTTAGCCAATTCCTACCAGTTCAGCAATAGTGATGTTGTAACTTTTTATGCTTAAAACTTACCATCATACACAATTAGAAAGCTCAAAAAATGCCCTAATGTCTTTCATCTTACATCTTAGTTTTCAGTTTGGCATCCTGTCTACCCTGCTACTCATTTCATTACCAAGATAAATGTATACTACTGCTTGCTAGGTAACAGAGTGGCCCTCATGTCAGACAACATCTTGCATTAGCTTTATGATGTCAGGTCGCTGCTGGACCAATCGTCCTTGAGGAAGCTGAGCACACAGGAGGATGAGATATCAGAAGTTATGCATTAGGCTACTATCTGTATTCAGGACTGCAAGGCAAATAGGCGGGGGGATGGTAAAGGACTCTAAACCACTTCCAAACACTGGGGCCTTTTTGAAAGTGGGATGGAGATATAAACAAAAACAGAGATGATCCTTAACAACAATCCAACTTGAGAGTCAGAGTCCAACATACAGAGTGCAGGGGAAGAGGTTAAATAAGCTTCCTTCCGTGAGAATTTCACACTATCGTTCTAAAGTGAGGTAGTGCTTTTTAGCCTCAAAGGCAGCAATTTCCTCGAATGGAACATTGCAAGCACCAGGATCTAAAGCAGGCTTTAGTAGCATTGGAAGCAGTCAGTCTATTATAAACTATCAGGACCAACACAATGTGATCCATATTACTTCAATCTTGACACAAATTCTATTCAGGCACAGGCTCCGCCTATAAGGTAGTGAGGACATTCTGATGCTGTGAACGTCTTTTCAATGCCTAAAAGGAATGATTGCGATTTTTGCTTACCGTATAAATTGGTAAAATGATGCCGTATGCCGGAAGACTTTTTTTTTTTTTTCTTCAGTCTCGGCACTGCAGAGAAACTCTGTTGTGAAACACTGCCACTGGTGGTCATTCAGTATAATCTGCAGATGGAAAAGTCCACTGTTAGCACATTTACTATAAGAAATACAAAAATCTGGTTTATTTTAGGGTAAATAGATCAATACTGTGGAGTCTGTAGAATTGTGAAAATCAACAGCTCATTAGAAAATCAAATCTCAATTTGTGTTATTAACCTCCTATACTTCTCGGAATCCTATGCCTCATGTGCTAACACTCTCTAAACAACTGTAGCACATACATTAGGACATAGATAAATAGATATTTTTCCAGCCAAGTGGCAGTGTGCCCTTCTCACTGCATTTGTTTTACGATAGGGTACACCAGTAGCAATTAAGCCAGCTGGTCAGTTGAGAGAGGAAGGGTTATTCTACAGTTAATGGGAATAATAAAAACTATGAATAGCATAATTACCATCTTCATTTTAGCCAATTCCTACCAGTTCAGCAATAGTGATGTTGTAACTTTTTATGCTTAAAACTTACCATCATACACAATTAGAAAGCTCAAAAAATGCCCTAATGTCTTTCATCTTACATCTTAGTTTTCAGTTTGGCATCCTGTCTACCCTGCTACTCATTTCATTACCAAGATAAATGTATACTACTGCTTGCTAGGTAACAGAGTGGCCCTCATGTCAGACAACATCTTGCTTTAGCTTTATGATGTCAGCTTGCTAGGCAACAGAGTGGCCCTCATGTCAGACAACATCTTGCATTAGCTTTATGATGTCAGGTCGCTGCTGGACCAATCGTCCTTGAGGAAGCTGAGCACACAGGAGGATGAGATATCAGAAGTTATGCATTAGGCTACTATCTGTATTCAGGACTGCAAGGCAAATAGGCGGGGGGATGGTAAAGGACTCTAAACCACTTCCAAACACTGGGGCCTTTTTGAAAGTGGGATGGAGATATAAACAAAAACAGAGATGATCCTTAACAACAATCCAACTTGAGAGTCAGAGTCCAACATACAGAGTGCAGGGGAAGAGGTTAAATAAGCTTCCTTCCGTGAGAATTTCACACTATCGTTCTAAAGTGAGGTAGTGCTTTTTAGCCTCAAAGGCAGCAATTTCCTCGAATGGAATATTGCAAGCACCAGGATCTAAAGCAGGCTTTAGTAGCATTGGAAGCAGTCAGTCTATTATAAACTATCAGGACCAACACAATGTGATCCATATTACTTCAATCTTGACACAAATTCTATTCAGGCACAGGCTCCGCCTCTAAGGTAGTGAGGACATTCTGATGCTGTGAACGTCTTTTCAATGCCTAAAAGGAATGATTGCGATTTTTGCTTACCGTATAAATTGGTAAAATGATGCCGTATGCCGGAAGACTTTTTTTTTTTTTCTTCAGTCTCGGCACTGCAGAGAAACTCTGTTGTGAAACACTGCCACTGGTGGTCATTCAGTATAATCTGCAGATGGAAAAGTCCACTGTTAGCACATTTACTATAAGAAATACAAAAATCTGGTTTATTTTAGGGTAAATAGATCAATACTGTGGAGTCTGTAGAATTGTGAAAATCAACAGCTCATTAGAAAATCAAATCTCAATTTGTGTTATTAACCTCCTATACTTCTCGGAATCCTATGCCTCATGTGCTAACACTCTCTAAACAACTGTAGCACATACATTAGGACATAGATAAATAGATATTTTTCCAGCCAAGTGGCAGTGTGCCCTTCTCACTGCATTTGTTTTACGATAGGGTACACCAGTAGCAATTAAGCCAGCTGATCAGTTGAGAGAGGAAGGGTTATGCTACAGTTAATGGGAATAATAAAAACTATGAATAGCATAATTACCATCTTCATTTTAGCCAATTCCTACCAGTTCAGCAATAGTGATGTTGTAACTTTTTATGCTTAAAACTTACCATCATACACAATTAGAAAGCTCAAAAAATGCCCTGTCTTTCATCTTACATCTTAGTTTTCAGTTTGGCATCCTGTCTACCCTGCTACTCATTTCATTACCAAGATAAATGTATACTACTGCTTGCTAGGTAACAGAGTGGCCCTCATGTCAGACAACATCTTGCTTTAGCTTTATGATGTCAGCTTGCTAGGCAACAGAGTGGCCCTCATGTCAGACAACATCTTGCATTAGCTTTATGATGTCAGGTCGCTGCTGGACCAATCGTCCTTGAGGAAGCTGAGCACACAGGAGGATGAGATATCAGAAGTTATGCATTAGGCTACTATCTGTATTCAGGACTGCAAGGCAAATAGGCGGGGGGATGGTAAAGGACTCTAAACCACTTCCAAACACTGGGGCCTTTTTGAAAGTGGGATGGAGATATAAACAAAAACAGAGATGATCCTTAACAACAATCCAACTTGAGAGTCAGAGTCCAACATACAGAGTGCAGGGGAAGAGGTTAAATAAGCTTCCTTCCGTGAGAATTTCACACTATCGTTCTAAAGTGAGGTAGTGCTTTTTAGCCTCAAAGGCAGCAATTTCCTCGAATGGAACATTGCAAGCACCAGGATCTAAAGCAGGCTTTAGTAGCATTGGAAGCAGTCAGTCTATTATAAACTATCAGGACCAACACAATGTGATCCATATTACTTCAATCTTGACACAAATTCTATTCAGGCACAGGCTCCGCCTATAAGGTAGTGAGGACATTCTGATGCTGTGAACGTCTTTTCAATGCCTAAAAGGAATGATTGCGATTTTTGCTTACCGTATAAATTGGTAAAATGATGCCGTATGCCGGAAGACTTTTTTTTTTTTTCTTCAGTCTCGGCACTGCAGAGAAACTCTGTTGTGAAACACTGCCACTGGTGGTCATTCAGTATAATCTGCAGATGGAAAAGTCCACTGTTAGCACATTTACTATAAGAAATACAAAAATCTGGTTTATTTTAGGGTAAATAGATCAATACTGTGGAGTCTGTAGAATTGTGAAAATCAACAGCTCATTAGAAAATCAAATCTCAATTTGTGTTATTAACCTCCTATACTTCTCGGAATCCTATGCCTCATGTGCTAACACTCTCTAAACAACTGTAGCACATACATTAGGACATAGATAAATAGATATTTTTCCAGCCAAGTGGCAGTGTGCCCTTCTCACTGCATTTGTTTTACGATAGGGTACACCAGTAGCAATTAAGCCAGCTGATCAGTTGAGAGAGGAAGGGTTATGCTACAGTTAATGGGAATAATAAAAACTATGAATAGCATAATTACCATCTTCATTTTAGCCAATTCCTACCAGTTCAGCAATAGTGGTGATGTAACTTTTTATGCTTAAAACTTACCATCATACACAATTAGAAAGCTCAAAAAATGCCCTAATGTCTTTCATCTTACATCTTAGTTTTCAGTTTGGCATCCTGTCTACCCTGCTACTCATTTCATTACCAAGATAAATGTATACTACTGCTTGCTAGGTAACAGAGTGGCCCTCATGTCAGACAACATCTTGCATTAGCTTTATGATGTCAGGTCGCTGCTGGACCAATCGTCCTTGAGGAAGCTGAGCACACAGGAGGATGAGATATCAGAAGTTATGCATTAGGCTACTATCTGTATTCAGGACTGCAAGGCAAATAGGCGGGGGGATGGTAAAGGACTCTAAACCACTTCCAAACACTGGGGCCTTTTTGAAAGTGGGATGGAGATATAAACAAAAACAGAGATGATCCTTAACAACAATCCAACTTGAGAGTCAGAGTCCAACATACAGAGTGCAGGGGAAGAGGTTAAATAAGCTTCCTTCCGTGAGAATTTCACACTATCGTTCTAAAGTGAGGTAGTGCTTTTTAGCCTCAAAGGCAGCAATTTCCTCGAATGGAACATTGCAAGCACCAGGATCTAAAGCAGGCTTTAGTAGCATTGGAAGCAGTCAGTCTATTATAAACTATCAGGACCAACACAATGTGATCCATATTACTTCAATCTTGACACAAATTCTATTCAGGCACAGGCTCCGCCTATAAGGTAGTGAGGACATTCTGATGCTGTGAACGTCTTTTCAATGCCTAAAAGGAATGATTGCGATTTTTGCTTACCGTATAAATTGGTAAAATGATGCCGTATGCCGGAAGACATTTTTTTTTTTTTCTTCAGTCTCGGCACTGCAGAGAAACTCTGTTGTGAAACACTGCCACTGGTGGTCATTCAGTATAATCTGCAGATGGAAAAGTCCACTGTTAGCACATTTACTATAAGAAATACAAAAATCTGGTTTATTTTAGGGTAAATAGATCAATACTGTGGAGTCTGTAGAATTGTGAAAATCAACAGCTCATTAGAAAATCAAATCTCAATTTGTGTTATTAACCTCCTATACTTCTCAGAATCCTATGCCTCATGTGCTAACACTCTCTAAACAACTGTAGCACATACATTAGGACATAGATAAATAGATATTTTTCCAGCCAAGTGGCAGTGTGCCCTTCTCACTGCATTTGTTTTACGATAGGGTACACCAGTAGCAATTAAGCCAGCTGATCAGTTGAGAGAGGAAGGGTTATGCTACAGTTAATGGGAATAATAAAAACTATGAATAGCATAATTACCATCTTCATTTTAGCCAATTCCTACCAGTTCAGCAATAGTGATGTTGTAACTTTTTATGCTTAAAACTTACCATCATACACAATTAGAAAGCTCAAAAAATGCCCTAATGTCTTTCATCTTACATCTTAGTTTTCAGTTTGGCATCCTGTCTACCCTGCTACTCATTTCATTACCAAGATAAATGTATACTACTGCTTGCTAGGTAACAGAGTGGCCCTCATGTCAGACAACATCTTGCTTTAGCTTTATGATGTCAGCTTGCTAGGCAACAGAGTGGCCCTCATGTCAGACAACATCTTGCATTAGCTTTATGATGTCAGGTCGCTGCTGGACCAATCGTCCTTGAGGAAGCTGAGCACACAGGAGGATGAGATATCAGAAGTTATGCATTAGGCTACTATCTGTATTCAGGACTGCAAGGCAAATAGGCGGGGGGATGGTAAAGGACTCTAAACCACTTCCAAACACTGGGGCCTTTTTGAAAGTGGGATGGAGATATAAACAAAAACAGAGATGATCCTTAACAACAATCCAACTTGAGAGTCAGAGTCCAACATACAGAGTGCAGGGGAAGAGGTTAAATAAGCTTCCTTCCGTGAGAATTTCACACTATCGTTCTAAAGTGAGGTAGTGCTTTTTAGCCTCAAAGGCAGCAATTTCCTCGAATGGAACATTGCAAGCACCAGGATCTAAAGCAGGCTTTAGTAGCATTGGAAGCAGTCAGTCTATTATAAACTATCAGGACCAACACAATGTGATCCATATTACTTCAATCTTGACACAAATTCTATTCAGGCACAGGCTCCGCCTATAAGGTAGTGAGGACATTCTGATGCTGTGAACGTCTTTTCAATGCCTAAAAGGAATGATTGCGATTTTTGCTTACCGTATAAATTGGTAAAATGATGCCGTATGCCGGAAGACATTTTTTTTTTTTTCTTCAGTCTCGGCACTGCAGAGAAACTCTGTTGTGAAACACTGCCACTGGTGGTCATTCAGTATAATCTGCAGATGGAAAAGTCCACTGTTAGCACATTTACTATAAGAAATACAAAAATCTGGTTTATTTTAGGGTAAATAGATCAATACTGTGGAGTCTGTAGAATTGTGAAAATCAACAGCTCATTAGAAAATCAAATCTCAATTTGTGTTATTAACCTCCTATACTTCTCAGAATCCTATGCCTCATGTGCTAACACTCTCTAAACAACTGTAGCACATACATTAGGACATAGATAAATAGATATTTTTCCAGCCAAGTGGCAGTGTGCCCTTCTCACTGCATTTGTTTTACGATAGGGTACACCAGTAGCAATTAAGCCAGCTGATCAGTTGAGAGAGGAAGGGTTATGCTACAGTTAATGGGAATAATAAAAACTATGAATAGCATAATTACCATCTTCATTTTAGCCAATTCCTACCAGTTCAGCAATAGTGATGTTGTAACTTTTTATGCTTAAAACTTACCATCATACACAATTAGAAAGCTCAAAAAATGCCCTAATGTCTTTCATCTTACATCTTAGTTTTCAGTTTGGCATCCTGTCTACCCTGCTACTCATTTCATTACCAAGATAAATGTATACTACTGCTTGCTAGGTAACAGAGTGGCCCTCATGTCAGACAACATCTTGCTTTAGCTTTATGATGTCAGCTTGCTAGGCAACAGAGTGGCCCCCATGTCAGACAACATCTTGCATTAGCTTTATGATGTCAGGTCGCTGCTGGACCAATCGTCCTTGAGGAAGCTGAGCACACAGGAGGATGAGATATCAGAAGTTATGCATTAGGCTACTATCTGTATTCAGGACTGCAAGGCAAATAGGCGGGGGGATGGTAAAGGACTCTAAACCACTTCCAAACACTGGGGCCTTTTTGAAAGTGGGATGGAGATATAAACAAAAACAGAGATGATCCTTAACAACAATCCAACTTGAGAGTCAGAGTCCAACATACAGAGTGCAGGGGAAGAGGTTAAATAAGCTTCCTTCCGTGAGAATTTCACACTATCGTTCTAAAGTGAGGTAGTGCTTTTTAGCCTCAAAGGCAGCAATTTCCTCGAATGGAACATTGCAAGCACCAGGATCTAAAGCAGGCTTTAGTAGCATTGGAAGCAGTCAGTCTATTATAAACTATCATGACCAACACAATGTGATCCATATTACTTCAATCTTGACACAAATTCTATTCAGGCACAGGCTCCGCCTATAAGGTAGTGAGGACATTCTGATGCTGTGAACGTCTTTTCAATGCCTAAAAGGAATGATTGCGATTTTTGCTTACCGTATAAATTGGTAAAATGATGCCGTATGCCGGAAGACATTTTTTTTTTTTTCTTCAGTCTCGGCACTGCAGAGAAACTCTGTTGTGAAACACTGCCACTGGTGGTCATTCAGTATAATCTGCAGATGGAAAAGTCCACTGTTAGCACATTTACTATAAGAAATACAAAAATCTGGTTTATTTTAGGGTAAATAGATCAATACTGTGGAGTCTGTAGAATTGTGAAAATCAACAGCTCATTAGAAAATCAAATCTCAATTTGTGTTATTAACCTCCTATACTTCTCAGAATCCTATGCCTCATGTGCTAACACTCTCTAAACAACTGTAGCACATACATTAGGACATAGATAAATAGATATTTTTCCAGCCAAGTGGCAGTGTGCCCTTCTCACTGCATTTGTTTTACGATAGGGTACACCAGTAGCAATTAAGCCAGCTGATCAGTTGAGAGAGGAAGGGTTATGCTACAGTTAATGGGAATAATAAAAACTATGAATAGCATAATTACCATCTTCATTTTAGCCAATTCCTACCAGTTCAGCAATAGTGATGTTGTAACTTTTTATGCTTAAAACTTACCATCATACACAATTAGAAAGCTCAAAAAATGCCCTAATGTCTTTCATCTTACATCTTAGTTTTCAGTTTGGCATCCTGTCTACCCTGCTACTCATTTCATTACCAAGATAAATGTATACTACTGCTTGCTAGGTAACAGAGTGGCCCTCATGTCAGACAACATCTTGCTTTAGCTTTATGATGTCAGCTTGCTAGGCAACAGAGTGGCCCTCATGTCAGACAACATCTTGCATTAGCTTTATGATGTCAGGTCGCTGCTGGACCAATCGTCCTTGAGGAAGCTGAGCACACAGGAGGATGAGATATCAGAAGTTATGCATTAGGCTACTATCTGTATTCAGGACTGCAAGGCAAATAGGCGGGGGGATGGTAAAGGACTCTAAACCACTTCCAAACACTGGGGCCTTTTTGAAAGTGGGATGGAGATATAAACAAAAACAGAGATGATCCTTAACAACAATCCAACTTGAGAGTCAGAGTCCAACATACAGAGTGCAGGGGAAGAGGTTAAATAAGCTTCCTTCCGTGAGAATTTCACACTATCGTTCTAAAGTGAGGTAGTGCTTTTTAGCCTCAAAGGCAGCAATTTCCTCGAATGGAACATTGCAAGCACCAGGATCTAAAGCAGGCTTTAGTAGCATTGGAAGCAGTCAGTCTATTATAAACTATCAGGACCAACACAATGTGATCCATATTACTTCAATCTTGACACAAATTCTATTCAGGCACAGGCTCCGCCTATAAGGTAGTGAGGACATTCTGATGCTGTGAACGTCTTTTCAATGCCTAAAAGGAATGATTGCGATTTTTGCTTACCGTATAAATTGGTAAAATGATGCCGTATGCCGGAAGACTTTTTTTTTTTTTTCTTCAGTCTCGGCACTGCAGAGAAACTCTGTTGTGAAACACTGCCACTGGTGGTCATTCAGTATAATCTGCAGATGGAAAAGTCCACTGTTAGCACATTTACTATAAGAAATACAAAAATCAGGTTTATTTTAGGGTAAATAGATCAATACTGTGGAGTCTGTAGAATTGTGAAAATCAACAGCTCATTAGAAAATCAAATCTCAATTTGTGTTATTAACCTCCTATACTTCTCAGAATCCTATGCCTCATGTGCTAACACTCTCTAAACAACTGTAGCACATACATTAGGACATAGATAAATAGATATTTTTCCAGCCAAGTGGCAGTGTGCCCTTCTCACTGCATTTGTTTTACGATAGGGTACACCAGTAGCAATTAAGCCAGCTGATCAGTTGAGAGAGGAAGGGTTATGCTACAGTTAATGGGAATAATAAAAACTATGAATAGCATAATTACCATCTTCATTTTAGCCAATTCCTACCAGTTCAGCAATAGTGATGTTGTAACTTTTTATGCTTAAAACTTACCATCATACACAATTAGAAAGCTCAAAAAATGCCCTAATGTCTTTCATCTTACATCTTAGTTTTCAGTTTGGCATCCTGTCTACCCTGCTACTCATTTCATTACCAAGATAAATGTATACTACTGCTTGCTAGGTAACAGAGAGGCCCTCATGTCAGACAACATCTTGCTTTAGCTTTATGATGTCAGCTTGCTAGGCAACAGAGTGGCCCCCATGTCAGACAACATCTTGCATTAGCTTTATGATGTCAGGTCGCTGCTGGACCAATCGTCCTTGAGGAAGCTGAGCACACAGGAGGATGAGATATCAGAAGTTATGCATTAGGCTACTATCTGTATTCAGGACTGCAAGGCAAATAGGCGGGGGGATGGTAAAGGACTCTAAACCACTTCCAAACACTGGGGCCTTTTTGAAAGTGGGATGGAGATATAAACAAAAACAGAGATGATCCTTAACAACAATCCAACTTGAGAGTCAGAGTCCAACATACAGAGTGCAGGGGAAGAGGTTAAATAAGCTTCCTTCCGTGAGAATTTCACACTATCGTTCTAAAGTGAGGTAGTGCTTTTTAGCCTCAAAGGCAGCAATTTCCTCGAATGGAACATTGCAAGCACCAGGATCTAAAGCAGGCTTTAGTAGCATTGGAAGCAGTCAGTCTATTATAAACTATCAGGACCAACACAATGTGATCCATATTACTTCAATCTTGACACAAATTCTATTCAGGCACAGGCTCCGCCTATAAGGTAGTGAGGACATTCTGATGCTGTGAACGTCTTTTCAATGCCTAAAAGGAATGATTGCGATTTTTGCTTACCGTATAAATTGGTAAAATGATGCCGTATGCCGGAAGACATTTTTTTTTTTTTCTTCAGTCTCGGCACTGCAGAGAAACTCTGTTGTGAAACACTGCCACTGGTGGTCATTCAGTATAATCTGCAGATGGAAAAGTCCACTGTTAGCACATTTACTATAAGAAATACAAAAATCTGGTTTATTTTAGGGTAAATAGATCAATACTGTGGAGTCTGTAGAATTGTGAAAATCAACAGCTCATTAGAAAATCAAATCTCAATTTGTGTTATTAACCTCCTATACTTCTCAGAATCCTATGCCTCATGTGCTAACACTCTCTAAACAACTGTAGCACATACATTAGGACATAGATAAATAGATATTTTTCCAGCCAAGTGGCAGTGTGCCCTTCTCACTGCATTTGTTTTACGATAGGGTACACCAGTAGCAATTAAGCCAGCTGATCAGTTGAGAGAGGAAGGGTTATGCTACAGTTAATGGGAATAATAAAAACTATGAATAGCATAATTACCATCTTCATTTTAGCCAATTCCTACCAGTTCAGCAATAGTGATGTTGTAACTTTTTATGCTTAAAACTTACCATCATACACAATTAGAAAGCTCAAAAAATGCCCTAATGTCTTTCATCTTACATCTTAGTTTTCAGTTTGGCATCCTGTCTACCCTGCTACTCATTTCATTACCAAGATAAATGTATACTACTGCTTGCTAGGTAACAGAGTGGCCCTCATGTCAGACAACATCTTGCTTTAGCTTTATGATGTCAGCTTGCTAGGCAACAGAGTGGCCCTCATGTCAGACAACATCTTGCATTAGCTTTATGATGTCAGGTCGCTGCTGGACCAATCGTCCTTGAGGAAGCTGAGCACACAGGAGGATGAGATATCAGAAGTTATGCATTAGGCTACTATCTGTATTCAGGACTGCAAGGCAAATAGGCGGGGGGATGGTAAAGGACTCTAAACCACTTCCAAACACTGGGGCCTTTTTGAAAGTGGGATGGAGATATAAACAAAAACAGAGATGATCCTTAACAACAATCCAACTTGAGAGTCAGAGTCCAACATACAGAGTGCAGGGGAAGAGGTTAAATAAGCTTCCTTCCGTGAGAATTTCACACTATCGTTCTAAAGTGAGGTAGTGCTTTTTAGCCTCAAAGGCAGCAATTTCCTCGAATGGAACATTGCAAGCACCAGGATCTAAAGCAGGCTTTAGTAGCATTGGAAGCAGTCAGTCTATTATAAACTATCAGGACCAACACAATGTGATCCATATTACTTCAATCTTGACACAAATTCTATTCAGGCACAGGCTCCGCCTATAAGGTAGTGAGGACATTCTGATGCTGTGAACGTCTTTTCAATGCCTAAAAGGAATGATTGCGATTTTTGCTTACCGTATAAATTGGTAAAATGATGCCGTATGCCGGAAGACATTTTTTTTTTTTTCTTCAGTCTCGGCACTGCAGAGAAACTCTGTTGTGAAACACTGCCACTGGTGGTCATTCAGTATAATCTGCAGATGGAAAAGTCCACTGTTAGCACATTTACTATAAGAAATACAAAAATCTGGTTTATTTTAGGGTAAATAGATCAATACTGTGGAGTCTGTAGAATTGTGAAAATCAACAGCTCATTAGAAAATCAAATCTCAATTTGTGTTATTAACCTCCTATACTTCTCAGAATCCTATGCCTCATGTGCTAACACTCTCTAAACAACTGTAGCACATACATTAGGACATAGATAAATAGATATTTTTCCAGCCAAGTGGCAGTGTGCCCTTCTCACTGCATTTGTTTTACGATAGGGTACACCAGTAGCAATTAAGCCAGCTGATCAGTTGAGAGAGGAAGGGTTATGCTACAGTTAATGGGAATAATAAAAACTATGAATAGCATAATTACCATCTTCATTTTAGCCAATTCCTACCAGTTCAGCAATAGTGATGTTGTAACTTTTTATGCTTAAAACTTACCATCATACACAATTAGAAAGCTCAAAAAATGCCCTAATGTCTTTCATCTTACATCTTAGTTTTCAGTTTGGCATCCTGTCTACCCTGCTACTCATTTCATTACCAAGATAAATGTATACTACTGCTTGCTAGGTAACAGAGTGGCCCTCATGTCAGACAACATCTTGCTTTAGCTTTATGATGTCAGCTTGCTAGGCAACAGAGTGGCCCTCATGTCAGACAACATCTTGCATTAGCTTTATGATGTCAGGTCGCTGCTGGACCAATCGTCCTTGAGGAAGCTGAGCACACAGGAGGATGAGATATCAGAAGTTATGCATTAGGCTACTATCTGTATTCAGGACTGCAAGGCAAATAGGCGGGGGGATGGTAAAGGACTCTAAACCACTTCCAAACACTGGGGCCTTTTTGAAAGTGGGATGGAGATATAAACAAAAACAGAGATGATCCTTAACAACAATCCAACTTGAGAGTCAGAGTCCAACATACAGAGTGCAGGGGAAGAGGTTAAATAAGCTTCCTTCCGTGAGAATTTCACACTATCGTTCTAAAGTGAGGTAGTGCTTTTTAGCCTCAAAGGCAGCAATTTCCTCGAATGGAACATTGCAAGCACCTGGATCTAAAGCAGGCTTTAGTAGCATTGGAAGCAGTCAGTCTATTATAAACTATCAGGACCAACACAATGTGATCCATATTACTTCAATCTTGACACAAATTCTATTCAGGCACAGGCTCCGCCTATAAGGTAGTGAGGACATTCTGATGCTGTGAACGTCTTTTCAATGCCTAAAAGGAATGATTGCGATTTTTGCTTACCGTATAAATTGGTAAAATGATGCCGTATGCCGGAAGACTTTTTTTTTTTTTTCTTCAGTCTCGGCACTGCAGAGAAACTCTGTTGTGAAACACTGCCACTGGTGGTCATTCAGTATAATCTGCAGATGGAAAAGTCCACTGTTAGCACATTTACTATAAGAAATACAAAAATCTGGTTTATTTTAGGGTAAATAGATCAATACTGTGGAGTCTGTAGAATTGTGAAAATCAACAGCTCATTAGAAAATCAAATCTCAATTTGTGTTATTAACCTCCTATACTTCTCGGAATCCTATGCCTCATGTGCTAACACTCTCTAAACAACTGTAGCACATACATTAGGACATAGATAAATAGATATTTTTCCAGCCAAGTGGCAGTGTGCCCTTCTCAATGCATTTGTTTTACGATAGGGTACACCAGTAGCAATTAAGCCAGCTGATCAGTTGAGAGAGGAAGGGTTATGCTACAGTTAATGGGAATAATAAAAACTATGAATAGCATAATTACCATCTTCATTTTAGCCAATTCCTACCAGTTCAGCAATAGTGATGTTGTAACTTTTTATGCTTAAAACTTACCATCATACACAATTAGAAAGCTCAAAAAATGCCCTAATGTCTTTCATCTTACATCTTAGTTTTCAGTTTGGCATCCTGTCTACCCTGCTACTCATTTCATTACCAAGATAAATGTATACTACTGCTTGCTAGGTAACAGAGTGGCCCTCATGTCAGACAACATCTTGCATTAGCTTTATGATGTCAGGTCGCTGCTGGACCAATCGTCCTTGAGGAAGCTGAGCACACAGGAGGATGAGATATCAGAAGTTATGCATTAGGCTACTATCTGTATTCAGGACTGCAAGGCAAATAGGCGGGGGGATGGTAAAGGACTCTAAACCACTTCCAAACACTGGGGCCTTTTTGAAAGTGGGATGGAGATATAAACAAAAACAGAGATGATCCTTAACAACAATCCAACTTGAGAGTCAGAGTCCAACATACAGAGTGCAGGGGAAGAGGTTAAATAAGCTTCCTTCCGTGAGAATTTCACACTATCGTTCTAAAGTGAGGTAGTGCTTTTTAGCCTCAAAGGCAGCAATTTCCTCGAATGGAACATTGCAAGCACCAGGATCTAAAGCAGGCTTTAGTAGCATTGGAAGCAGTCAGTCTATTATAAACTATCAGGACCAACACAATGTGATCCATATTACTTCAATCTTGGCACAAATTCTATTCAGGCACAGGCTCCGCCTATAAGGTAGTGAGGACATTCTGATGCTGTGAACGTCTTTTCAATGCCTAAAAGGAATGATTGCGATTTTTGCTTACCGTATAAATTGGTAAAATGATGCCGTATGCCGGAAGACATTTTTTTTTTTTTCTTCAGTCTCGGCACTGCAGAGAAACTCTGTTGTGAAACACTGCCACTGGTGGTCATTCAGTATAATCTGCAGATGGAAAAGTCCACTGTTAGCACATTTACTATAAGAAATACAAAAATCTGGTTTATTTTAGGGTAAATAGATCAATACTGTGGAGTCTGTAGAATTGTGAAAATCAACAGCTCATTAGAAAATCAAATCTCAATTTGTGTTATTAACCTCCTATACTTCTCAGAATCCTATGCCTCATGTGCTAACACTCTCTAAACAACTGTAGCACATACATTAGGACATAGATAAATAGATATTTTTCCAGCCAAGTGGCAGTGTGCCCTTCTCACTGCATTTGTTTTACGATAGGGTACACCAGTAGCAATTAAGCCAGCTGATCAGTTGAGAGAGGAAGGGTTATGCTACAGTTAATGGGAATAATAAAAACTATGAATAGCATAATTACCATCTTCATTTTAGCCAATTCCTACCAGTTCAGCAATAGTGATGTTGTAACTTTTTATGCTTAAAACTTACCATCATACACAATTAGAAAGCTCAAAAAATGCCCTAATGTCTTTCATCTTACATCTTAGTTTTCAGTTTGGCATCCTGTCTACCCTGCTACTCATTTCATTACCAAGATAAATGTATACTACTGCTTGCTAGGTAACAGAGTGGCCCTCATGTCAGACAACATCTTGCTTTAGCTTTATGATGTCAGCTTGCTAGGCAACAGAGTGGCCCCCATGTCAGACAACATCTTGCATTAGCTTTATGATGTCAGGTCGCTGCTGGACCAATCGTCCTTGAGGAAGCTGAGCACACAGGAGGATGAGATATCAGAAGTTATGCATTAGGCTACTATCTGTATTCAGGACTGCAAGGCAAATAGGCGGGGGGATGGTAAAGGACTCTAAACCACTTCCAAACACTGGGGCCTTTTTGAAAGTGGGATGGAGATATAAACAAAAACAGAGATGATCCTTAACAACAATCCAACTTGAGAGTCAGAGTCCAACATACAGAGTGCAGGGGAAGAGGTTAAATAAGCTTCCTTCCGTGAGAATTTCACACTATCGTTCTAAAGTGAGGTAGTGCTTTTTAGCCTCAAAGGCAGCAATTTCCTCGAATGGAACATTGCAAGCACCAGGATCTAAAGCAGGCTTTAGTAGCATTGGAAGCAGTCAGTCTATTATAAACTATCATGACCAACACAATGTGATCCATATTACTTCAATCTTGACACAAATTCTATTCAGGCACAGGCTCCGCCTATAAGGTAGTGAGGACATTCTGATGCTGTGAACGTCTTTTCAATGCCTAAAAGGAATGATTGCGATTTTTGCTTACCGTATAAATTGGTAAAATGATGCCGTATGCCGGAAGACATTTTTTTTTTTTTCTTCAGTCTCGGCACTGCAGAGAAACTCTGTTGTGAAACACTGCCACTGGTGGTCATTCAGTATAATCTGCAGATGGAAAAGTCCACTGTTAGCACATTTACTATAAGAAATACAAAAATCTGGTTTATTTTAGGGTAAATAGATCAATACTGTGGAGTCTGTAGAATTGTGAAAATCAACAGCTCATTAGAAAATCAAATCTCAATTTGTGTTATTAACCTCCTATACTTCTCAGAATCCTATGCCTCATGTGCTAACACTCTCTAAACAACTGTAGCACATACATTAGGACATAGATAAATAGATATTTTTCCAGCCAAGTGGCAGTGTGCCCTTCTCACTGCATTTGTTTTACGATAGGGTACACCAGTAGCAATTAAGCCAGCTGATCAGTTGAGAGAGGAAGGGTTATGCTACAGTTAATGGGAATAATAAAAACTATGAATAGCATAATTACCATCTTCATTTTAGCCAATTCCTACCAGTTCAGCAATAGTGATGTTGTAACTTTTTATGCTTAAAACTTACCATCATACACAATTAGAAAGCTCAAAAAATGCCCTAATGTCTTTCATCTTACATCTTAGTTTTCAGTTTGGCATCCTGTCTACCCTGCTACTCATTTCATTACCAAGATAAATGTATACTACTGCTTGCTAGGTAACAGAGTGGCCCTCATGTCAGACAACATCTTGCTTTAGCTTTATGATGTCAGCTTGCTAGGCAACAGAGTGGCCCTCATGTCAGACAACATCTTGCATTAGCTTTATGATGTCAGGTCGCTGCTGGACCAATCGTCCTTGAGGAAGCTGAGCACACAGGAGGATGAGATATCAGAAGTTATGCATTAGGCTACTATCTGTATTCAGGACTGCAAGGCAAATAGGCGGGGGGATGGTAAAGGACTCTAAACCACTTCCAAACACTGGGGCCTTTTTGAAAGTGGGATGGAGATATAAACAAAAACAGAGATGATCCTTAACAACAATCCAACTTGAGAGTCAGAGTCCAACATACAGAGTGCAGGGGAAGAGGTTAAATAAGCTTCCTTCCGTGAGAATTTCACACTATCGTTCTAAAGTGAGGTAGTGCTTTTTAGCCTCAAAGGCAGCAATTTCCTCGAATGGAACATTGCAAGCACCAGGATCTAAAGCAGGCTTTAGTAGCATTGGAAGCAGTCAGTCTATTATAAACTATCAGGACCAACACAATGTGATCCATATTACTTCAATCTTGACACAAATTCTATTCAGGCACAGGCTCCGCCTATAAGGTAGTGAGGACATTCTGATGCTGTGAACGTCTTTTCAATGCCTAAAAGGAATGATTGCGATTTTTGCTTACCGTATAAATTGGTAAAATGATGCCGTATGCCGGAAGACTTTTTTTTTTTTTTCTTCAGTCTCGGCACTGCAGAGAAACTCTGTTGTGAAACACTGCCACTGGTGGTCATTCAGTATAATCTGCAGATGGAAAAGTCCACTGTTAGCACATTTACTATAAGAAATACAAAAATCTGGTTTATTTTAGGGTAAATAGATCAATACTGTGGAGTCTGTAGAATTGTGAAAATCAACAGCTCATTAGAAAATCAAATCTCAATTTGTGTTATTAACCTCCTATACTTCTCAGAATCCTATGCCTCATGTGCTAACACTCTCTAAACAACTGTAGCACATACATTAGGACATAGATAAATAGATATTTTTCCAGCCAAGTGGCAGTGTGCCCTTCTCACTGCATTTGTTTTACGATAGGGTACACCAGTAGCAATTAAGCCAGCTGATCAGTTGAGAGAGGAAGGGTTATGCTACAGTTAATGGGAATAATAAAAACTATGAATAGCATAATTACCATCTTCATTTTAGCCAATTCCTACCAGTTCAGCAATAGTGATGTTGTAACTTTTTATGCTTAAAACTTACCATCATACACAATTAGAAAGCTCAAAAAATGCCCTAATGTCTTTCATCTTACATCTTAGTTTTCAGTTTGGCATCCTGTCTACCCTGCTACTCATTTCATTACCAAGATAAATGTATACTACTGCTTGCTAGGTAACAGAGTGGCCCTCATGTCAGACAACATCTTGCTTTAGCTTTATGATGTCAGCTTGCTAGGCAACAGAGTGGCCCTCATGTCAGACAACATCTTGCATTAGCTTTATGATGTCAGGTCGCTGCTGGACCAATCGTCCTTGAGGAAGCTGAGCACACAGGAGGATGAGATATCAGAAGTTATGCATTAGGCTACTATCTGTATTCAGGACTGCAAGGCAAATAGGCGGGGGGATGGTAAAGGACTCTAAACCACTTCCAAACACTGGGGCCTTTTTGAAAGTGGGATGGAGATATAAACAAAAACAGAGATGATCCTTAACAACAATCCAACTTGAGAGTCAGAGTCCAACATACAGAGTGCAGGGGAAGAGGTTAAATAAGCTTCCTTCCGTGAGAATTTCACACTATCGTTCTAAAGTGAGGTAGTGCTTTTTAGCCTCAAAGGCAGCAATTTCCTCGAATGGAACATTGCAAGCACCAGGATCTAAAGCAGGCTTTAGTAGCATTGGAAGCAGTCAGTCTATTATAAACTATCAGGACCAACACAATGTGATCCATATTACTTCAATCTTGACACAAATTCTATTCAGGCACAGGCTCCGCCTATAAGGTAGTGAGGACATTCTGATGCTGTGAACGTCTTTTCAATGCCTAAAAGGAATGATTGCGATTTTTGCTTACCGTATAAATTGGTAAAATGATGCCGTATGCCGGAAGACATTTTTTTTTTTTTCTTCAGTCTCGGCACTGCAGAGAAACTCTGTTGTGAAACACTGCCACTGGTGGTCATTCAGTATAATCTGCAGATGGAAAAGTCCACTGTTAGCACATTTACTATAAGAAATACAAAAATCAGGTTTATTTTAGGGTAAATAGATCAATACTGTGGAGTCTGTAGAATTGTGAAAATCAACAGCTCATTAGAAAATCAAATCTCAATTTGTGTTATTAACCTCCTATACTTCTCAGAATCCTATGCCTCATGTGCTAACACTCTCTAAACAACTGTAGCACATACATTAGGACATAGATAAATAGATATTTTTCCAGCCAAGTGGCAGTGTGCCCTTCTCACTGCATTTGTTTTACGATAGGGTACACCAGTAGCAATTAAGCCAGCTGATCAGTTGAGAGAGGAAGGGTTATGCTACAGTTAATGGGAATAATAAAAACTATGAATAGCATAATTACCATCTTCATTTTAGCCAATTCCTACCAGTTCAGCAATAGTGATGTTGTAACTTTTTATGCTTAAAACTTACCATCATACACAATTAGAAAGCTCAAAAAATGCCCTAATGTCTTTCATCTTACATCTTAGTTTTCAGTTTGGCATCCTGTCTACCCTGCTACTCATTTCATTACCAAGATAAATGTATACTACTGCTTGCTAGGTAACAGAGAGGCCCTCATGTCAGACAACATCTTGCTTTAGCTTTATGATGTCAGCTTGCTAGGCAACAGAGTGGCCCCCATGTCAGACAACATCTTGCATTAGCTTTATGATGTCAGGTCGCTGCTGGACCAATCGTCCTTGAGGAAGCTGAGCACACAGGAGGATGAGATATCAGAAGTTATGCATTAGGCTACTATCTGTATTCAGGACTGCAAGGCAAATAGGCGGGGGGATGGTAAAGGACTCTAAACCACTTCCAAACACTGGGGCCTTTTTGAAAGTGGGATGGAGATATAAACAAAAACAGAGATGATCCTTAACAACAATCCAACTTGAGAGTCAGAGTCCAACATACAGAGTGCAGGGGAAGAGGTTAAATAAGCTTCCTTCCGTGAGAATTTCACACTATCGTTCTAAAGTGAGGTAGTGCTTTTTAGCCTCAAAGGCAGCAATTTCCTCGAATGGAACATTGCAAGCACCAGGATCTAAAGCAGGCTTTAGTAGCATTGGAAGCAGTCAGTCTATTATAAACTATCAGGACCAACACAATGTGATCCATATTACTTCAATCTTGACACAAATTCTATTCAGGCACAGGCTCCGCCTATAAGGTAGTGAGGACATTCTGATGCTGTGAACGTCTTTTCAATGCCTAAAAGGAATGATTGCGATTTTTGCTTACCGTATAAATTGGTAAAATGATGCCGTATGCCGGAAGACATTTTTTTTTTTTTCTTCAGTCTCGGCACTGCAGAGAAACTCTGTTGTGAAACACTGCCACTGGTGGTCATTCAGTATAATCTGCAGATGGAAAAGTCCACTGTTAGCACATTTACTATAAGAAATACAAAAATCTGGTTTATTTTAGGGTAAATAGATCAATACTGTGGAGTCTGTAGAATTGTGAAAATCAACAGCTCATTAGAAAATCAAATCTCAATTTGTGTTATTAACCTCCTATACTTCTCAGAATCCTATGCCTCATGTGCTAACACTCTCTAAACAACTGTAGCACATACATTAGGACATAGATAAATAGATATTTTTCCAGCCAAGTGGCAGTGTGCCCTTCTCACTGCATTTGTTTTACGATAGGGTACACCAGTAGCAATTAAGCCAGCTGATCAGTTGAGAGAGGAAGGGTTATGCTACAGTTAATGGGAATAATAAAAACTATGAATAGCATAATTACCATCTTCATTTTAGCCAATTCCTACCAGTTCAGCAATAGTGATGTTGTAACTTTTTATGCTTAAAACTTACCATCATACACAATTAGAAAGCTCAAAAAATGCCCTAATGTCTTTCATCTTACATCTTAGTTTTCAGTTTGGCATCCTGTCTACCCTGCTACTCATTTCATTACCAAGATAAATGTATACTACTGCTTGCTAGGTAACAGAGTGGCCCTCATGTCAGACAACATCTTGCTTTAGCTTTATGATGTCAGCTTGCTAGGCAACAGAGTGGCCCTCATGTCAGACAACATCTTGCATTAGCTTTATGATGTCAGGTCGCTGCTGGACCAATCGTCCTTGAGGAAGCTGAGCACACAGGAGGATGAGATATCAGAAGTTATGCATTAGGCTACTATCTGTATTCAGGACTGCAAGGCAAATAGGCGGGGGGATGGTAAAGGACTCTAAACCACTTCCAAACACTGGGGCCTTTTTGAAAGTGGGATGGAGATATAAACAAAAACAGAGATGATCCTTAACAACAATCCAACTTGAGAGTCAGAGTCCAACATACAGAGTGCAGGGGAAGAGGTTAAATAAGCTTCCTTCCGTGAGAATTTCACACTATCGTTCTAAAGTGAGGTAGTGCTTTTTAGCCTCAAAGGCAGCAATTTCCTCCAATGGAACATTGCAAGCACCAGGATCTAAAGCAGGCTTTAGTAGCATTGGAAGCAGTCAGTCTATTATAAACTATCAGGACCAACACAATGTGATCCATATTACTTCAATCTTGACACAAATTCTATTCAGGCACAGGCTCCGCCTATAAGGTAGTGAGGACATTCTGATGCTGTGAACGTCTTTTCAATGCCTAAAAGGAATGATTGCGATTTTTGCTTACCGTATAAATTGGTAAAATGATGCCGTATGCCGGAAGACTTTTTTTTTTTTTTCTTCAGTCTCGGCACTGCAGAGAAACTCTGTTGTGAAACACTGCCACTGGTGGTCATTCAGTATAATCTGCAGATGGAAAAGTCCACTGTTAGCACATTTACTATAAGAAATACAAAAATCTGGTTTATTTTAGGGTAAATAGATCAATACTGTGGAGTCTGTAGAATTGTGAAAATCAACAGCTCATTAGAAAATCAAATCTCAATTTGTGTTATTAACCTCCTATACTTCTCGGAATCCTATGCCTCATGTGCTAACACTCTCTAAACAACTGTAGCACATACATTAGGACATAGATAAATAGATATTTTTCCAGCCAAGTGGCAGTGTGCCCTTCTCAATGCATTTGTTTTACGATAGGGTACACCAGTAGCAATTAAGCCAGCTGATCAGTTGAGAGAGGAAGGGTTATGCTACAGTTAATGGGAATAATAAAAACTATGAATAGCATAATTACCATCTTCATTTTAGCCAATTCCTACCAGTTCAGCAATAGTGATGTTGTAACTTTTTATGCTTAAAACTTACCATCATACACAATTAGAAAGCTCAAAAAATGCCCTAATGTCTTTCATCTTACATCTTAGTTTTCAGTTTGGCATCCTGTCTACCCTGCTACTCATTTCATTACCAAGATAAATGTATACTACTGCTTGCTAGGTAACAGAGTGGCCCTCATGTCAGACAACATCTTGCATTAGCTTTATGATGTCAGGTCGCTGCTGGACCAATCGTCCTTGAGGAAGCTGAGCACACAGGAGGATGAGATATCAGAAGTTATGCATTAGGCTACTATCTGTATTCAGGACTGCAAGGCAAATAGGCGGGGGGATGGTAAAGGACTCTAAACCACTTCCAAACACTGGGGCCTTTTTGAAAGTGGGATGGAGATATAAACAAAAACAGAGATGATCCTTAACAACAATCCAACTTGAGAGTCAGAGTCCAACATACAGAGTGCAGGGGAAGAGGTTAAATAAGCTTCCTTCCGTGAGAATTTCACACTATCGTTCTAAAGTGAGGTAGTGCTTTTTAGCCTCAAAGGCAGCAATTTCCTCGAATGGAACATTGCAAGCACCAGGATCTAAAGCAGGCTTTAGTAGCATTGGAAGCAGTCAGTCTATTATAAACTATCAGGACCAACACAATGTGATCCATATTACTTCAATCTTGACACAAATTCTATTCAGGCACAGGCTCCGCCTATAAGGTAGTGAGGACATTCTGATGCTGTGAACGTCTTTTCAATGCCTAAAAGGAATGATTGCGATTTTTGCTTACCGTATAAATTGGTAAAATGATGCCGTATGCCGGAAGACTTTTTTTTTTTTTTCTTCAGTCTCGGCACTGCAGAGAAACTCTGTTGTGAAACACTGCCACTGGTGGTCATTCAGTATAATCTGCAGATGGAAAAGTCCACTGTTAGCACATTTACTATAAGAAATACAAAAATCTGGTTTATTTTAGGGTAAATAGATCAATACTGTGGAGTCTGTAGAATTGTGAAAATCAACAGCTCATTAGAAAATCAAATCTCAATTTGTGTTATTAACCTCCTATACTTCTCGGAATCCTATGCCTCATGTGCTAACACTCTCTAAACAACTGTAGCACATACATTAGGACATAGATAAATAGATATTTTTCCAGCCAAGTGGCAGTGTGCCCTTCTCACTGCATTTGTTTTACGATAGGGTACACCAGTAGCAATTAAGCCAGCTGGTCAGTTGAGAGAGGAAGGGTTATTCTACAGTTAATGGGAATAATAAAAACTATGAATAGCATAATTACCATCTTCATTTTAGCCAATTCCTACCAGTTCAGCAATAGTGATGTTGTAACTTTTTATGCTTAAAACTTACCATCATACACAATTAGAAAGCTCAAAAAATGCCCTAATGTCTTTCATCTTACATCTTAGTTTTCAGTTTGGCATCCTGTCTACCCTGCTACTCATTTCATTACCAAGATAAATGTATACTACTGCTTGCTAGGTAACAGAGTGGCCCTCATGTCAGACAACATCTTGCTTTAGCTTTATGATGTCAGCTTGCTAGGCAACAGAGTGGCCCTCATGTCAGACAACATCTTGCATTAGCTTTATGATGTCAGGTCGCTGCTGGACCAATCGTCCTTGAGGAAGCTGAGCACACAGGAGGATGAGATATCAGAAGTTATGCATTAGGCTACTATCTGTATTCAGGACTGCAAGGCAAATAGGCGGGGGGATGGTAAAGGACTCTAAACCACTTCCAAACACTGGGGCCTTTTTGAAAGTGGGATGGAGATATAAACAAAAACAGAGATGATCCTTAACAACAATCCAACTTGAGAGTCAGAGTCCAACATACAGAGTGCAGGGGAAGAGGTTAAATAAGCTTCCTTCCGTGAGAATTTCACACTATCGTTCTAAAGTGAGGTAGTGCTTTTTAGCCTCAAAGGCAGCAATTTCCTCGAATGGAATATTGCAAGCACCAGGATCTAAAGCAGGCTTTAGTAGCATTGGAAGCAGTCAGTCTATTATAAACTATCAGGACCAACACAATGTGATCCATATTACTTCAATCTTGACACAAATTCTATTCAGGCACAGGCTCCGCCTCTAAGGTAGTGAGGACATTCTGATGCTGTGAACGTCTTTTCAATGCCTAAAAGGAATGATTGCGATTTTTGCTTACCGTATAAATTGGTAAAATGATGCCGTATGCCGGAAGACTTTTTTTTTTTTTCTTCAGTCTCGGCACTGCAGAGAAACTCTGTTGTGAAACACTGCCACTGGTGGTCATTCAGTATAATCTGCAGATGGAAAAGTCCACTGTTAGCACATTTACTATAAGAAATACAAAAATCTGGTTTATTTTAGGGTAAATAGATCAATACTGTGGAGTCTGTAGAATTGTGAAAATCAACAGCTCATTAGAAAATCAAATCTCAATTTGTGTTATTAACCTCCTATACTTCTCGGAATCCTATGCCTCATGTGCTAACACTCTCTAAACAACTGTAGCACATACATTAGGACATAGATAAATAGATATTTTTCCAGCCAAGTGGCAGTGTGCCCTTCTCACTGCATTTGTTTTACGATAGGGTACACCAGTAGCAATTAAGCCAGCTGATCAGTTGAGAGAGGAAGGGTTATGCTACAGTTAATGGGAATAATAAAAACTATGAATAGCATAATTACCATCTTCATTTTAGCCAATTCCTACCAGTTCAGCAATAGTGATGTTGTAACTTTTTATGCTTAAAACTTACCATCATACACAATTAGAAAGCTCAAAAAATGCCCTGTCTTTCATCTTACATCTTAGTTTTCAGTTTGGCATCCTGTCTACCCTGCTACTCATTTCATTACCAAGATAAATGTATACTACTGCTTGCTAGGTAACAGAGTGGCCCTCATGTCAGACAACATCTTGCTTTAGCTTTATGATGTCAGCTTGCTAGGCAACAGAGTGGCCCTCATGTCAGACAACATCTTGCATTAGCTTTATGATGTCAGGTCGCTGCTGGACCAATCGTCCTTGAGGAAGCTGAGCACACAGGAGGATGAGATATCAGAAGTTATGCATTAGGCTACTATCTGTATTCAGGACTGCAAGGCAAATAGGCGGGGGGATGGTAAAGGACTCTAAACCACTTCCAAACACTGGGGCCTTTTTGAAAGTGGGATGGAGATATAAACAAAAACAGAGATGATCCTTAACAACAATCCAACTTGAGAGTCAGAGTCCAACATACAGAGTGCAGGGGAAGAGGTTAAATAAGCTTCCTTCCGTGAGAATTTCACACTATCGTTCTAAAGTGAGGTAGTGCTTTTTAGCCTCAAAGGCAGCAATTTCCTCGAATGGAACATTGCAAGCACCAGGATCTAAAGCAGGCTTTAGTAGCATTGGAAGCAGTCAGTCTATTATAAACTATCAGGACCAACACAATGTGATCCATATTACTTCAATCTTGACACAAATTCTATTCAGGCACAGGCTCCGCCTATAAGGTAGTGAGGACATTCTGATGCTGTGAACGTCTTTTCAATGCCTAAAAGGAATGATTGCGATTTTTGCTTACCGTATAAATTGGTAAAATGATGCCGTATGCCGGAAGACTTTTTTTTTTTTTCTTCAGTCTCGGCACTGCAGAGAAACTCTGTTGTGAAACACTGCCACTGGTGGTCATTCAGTATAATCTGCAGATGGAAAAGTCCACTGTTAGCACATTTACTATAAGAAATACAAAAATCTGGTTTATTTTAGGGTAAATAGATCAATACTGTGGAGTCTGTAGAATTGTGAAAATCAACAGCTCATTAGAAAATCAAATCTCAATTTGTGTTATTAACCTCCTATACTTCTCGGAATCCTATGCCTCATGTGCTAACACTCTCTAAACAACTGTAGCACATACATTAGGACATAGATAAATAGATATTTTTCCAGCCAAGTGGCAGTGTGCCCTTCTCACTGCATTTGTTTTACGATAGGGTACACCAGTAGCAATTAAGCCAGCTGATCAGTTGAGAGAGGAAGGGTTATGCTACAGTTAATGGGAATAATAAAAACTATGAATAGCATAATTACCATCTTCATTTTAGCCAATTCCTACCAGTTCAGCAATAGTGGTGATGTAACTTTTTATGCTTAAAACTTACCATCATACACAATTAGAAAGCTCAAAAAATGCCCTAATGTCTTTCATCTTACATCTTAGTTTTCAGTTTGGCATCCTGTCTACCCTGCTACTCATTTCATTACCAAGATAAATGTATACTACTGCTTGCTAGGTAACAGAGTGGCCCTCATGTCAGACAACATCTTGCATTAGCTTTATGATGTCAGGTCGCTGCTGGACCAATCGTCCTTGAGGAAGCTGAGCACACAGGAGGATGAGATATCAGAAGTTATGCATTAGGCTACTATCTGTATTCAGGACTGCAAGGCAAATAGGCGGGGGGATGGTAAAGGACTCTAAACCACTTCCAAACACTGGGGCCTTTTTGAAAGTGGGATGGAGATATAAACAAAAACAGAGATGATCCTTAACAACAATCCAACTTGAGAGTCAGAGTCCAACATACAGAGTGCAGGGGAAGAGGTTAAATAAGCTTCCTTCCGTGAGAATTTCACACTATCGTTCTAAAGTGAGGTAGTGCTTTTTAGCCTCAAAGGCAGCAATTTCCTCGAATGGAACATTGCAAGCACCAGGATCTAAAGCAGGCTTTAGTAGCATTGGAAGCAGTCAGTCTATTATAAACTATCAGGACCAACACAATGTGATCCATATTACTTCAATCTTGACACAAATTCTATTCAGGCACAGGCTCCGCCTATAAGGTAGTGAGGACATTCTGATGCTGTGAACGTCTTTTCAATGCCTAAAAGGAATGATTGCGATTTTTGCTTACCGTATAAATTGGTAAAATGATGCCGTATGCCGGAAGACTTTTTTTTTTTTTTCTTCAGTCTCGGCACTGCAGAGAAACTCTGTTGTGAAACACTGCCACTGGTGGTCATTCAGTATAATCTGCAGATGGAAAAGTCCACTGTTAGCACATTTACTATAAGAAATACAAAAATCTGGTTTATTTTAGGGTAAATAGATCAATACTGTGGAGTCTGTAGAATTGTGAAAATCAACAGCTCATTAGAAAATCAAATCTCAATTTGTGTTATTAACCTCCTATACTTCTCGGAATCCTATGCCTCATGTGCTAACACTCTCTAAACAACTGTAGCACATACATTAGGACATAGATAAATAGATATTTTTCCAGCCAAGTGGCAGTGTGCCCTTCTCACTGCATTTGTTTTACGATAGGGTACACCAGTAGCAATTAAGCCAGCTGGTCAGTTGAGAGAGGAAGGGTTATTCTACAGTTAATGGGAATAATAAAAACTATGAATAGCATAATTACCATCTTCATTTTAGCCAATTCCTACCAGTTCAGCAATAGTGATGTTGTAACTTTTTATGCTTAAAACTTACCATCATACACAATTAGAAAGCTCAAAAAATGCCCTAATGTCTTTCATCTTACATCTTAGTTTTCAGTTTGGCATCCTGTCTACCCTGCTACTCATTTCATTACCAAGATAAATGTATACTACTGCTTGCTAGGTAACAGAGTGGCCCTCATGTCAGACAACATCTTGCTTTAGCTTTATGATGTCAGCTTGCTAGGCAACAGAGTGGCCCTCATGTCAGACAACATCTTGCATTAGCTTTATGATGTCAGGTCGCTGCTGGACCAATCGTCCTTGAGGAAGCTGAGCACACAGGAGGATGAGATATCAGAAGTTATGCATTAGGCTACTATCTGTATTCAGGACTGCAAGGCAAATAGGCGGGGGGATGGTAAAGGACTCTAAACCACTTCCAAACACTGGGGCCTTTTTGAAAGTGGGATGGAGATATAAACAAAAACAGAGATGATCCTTAACAACAATCCAACTTGAGAGTCAGAGTCCAACATACAGAGTGCAGGGGAAGAGGTTAAATAAGCTTCCTTCCGTGAGAATTTCACACTATCGTTCTAAAGTGAGGTAGTGCTTTTTAGCCTCAAAGGCAGCAATTTCCTCGAATGGAACATTGCAAGCACCTGGATCTAAAGCAGGCTTTAGTAGCATTGGAAGCAGTCAGTCTATTATAAACTATCAGGACCAACACAATGTGATCCATATTACTTCAATCTTGACACAAATTCTATTCAGGCACAGGCTCCGCCTATAAGGTAGTGAGGACATTCTGATGCTGTGAACGTCTTTTCAATGCCTAAAAGGAATGATTGCGATTTTTGCTTACCGTATAAATTTGTAAAATGATGCCGTATGCCGGAAGACTTTTTTTTTTTTTTTCTTCAGTCTCGGCACTGCAGAGAAACTCTGTTGTGAAACACTGCCACTGGTGGTCATTCAGTATAATCTGCAGATGGAAAAGTCCACTGTTAGCACATTTACTATAAGAAATACAAAAATCTGGTTTATTTTAGGGTAAATAGATCAATACTGTGGAGTCTGTAGAATTGTGAAAATCAACAGCTCATTAGAAAATCAAATCTCAATTTGTGTTATTAACCTCCTATACTTCTCGGAATCCTATGCCTCATGTGCTAACACTCTCTAAACAACTGTAGCACATACATTAGGACATAGATAAATAGATATTTTTCCAGCCAAGTGGCAGTGTGCCCTTCTCACTGCATTTGTTTTACGATAGGGTACACCAGTAGCAATTAAGCCAGCTGATCAGTTGAGAGAGGAAGGGTTATGCTACAGTTAATGGGAATAATAAAAACTATGAATAGCATAATTACCATCTTCATTTTAGCCAATTCCTACCAGTTCAGCAATAGTGATGTTGTAACTTTTTATGCTTAAAACTTACCATCATACACAATTAGAAAGCTCAAAAAATGCCCTAATGTCTTTCATCTTACATCTTAGTTTTCAGTTTGGCATCCTGTCTACCCTGCTACTCATTTCATTACCAAGATAAATGTATACTACTGCTTGCTAGGTAACAGAGTGGCCCTCATGTCAGACAACATCTTGCTTTAGCTTTATGATGTCAGCTTGCTAGGCAACAGAGTGGCCCTCATGTCAGACAACATCTTGCATTAGCTTTATGATGTCAGGTCGCTGCTGGACCAATCGTCCTTGAGGAAGCTGAGCACACAGGAGGATGAGATATCAGAAGTTATGCATTAGGCTACTATCTGTATTCAGGACTGCAAGGCAAATAGGCGGGGGGATGGTAAAGGACTCTAAACCACTTCCAAACACTGGGGCCTTTTTGAAAGTGGGATGGAGATATAAACAAAAACAGAGATGATCCTTAACAACAATCCAACTTGAGAGTCAGAGTCCAACATACAGAGTGCAGGGGAAGAGGTTAAATAAGCTTCCTTCCGTGAGAATTTCACACTATCGTTCTAAAGTGAGGTAGTGCTTTTTAGCCTCAAAGGCAGCAATTTCCTCGAATGGAACATTGCAAGCACCAGGATCTAAAGCAGGCTTTAGTAGCATTGGAAGCAGTCAGTCTATTATAAACTATCAGGACCAACACAATGTGATCCATATTACTTCAATCTTGACACAAATTCTATTCAGGCACAGGCTCCGCCTATAAGGTAGTGAGGACATTCTGATGCTGTGAACGTCTTTTCAATGCCTAAAAGGAATGATTGCGATTTTTGCTTACCGTATAAATTGGTAAAATGATGCCGTATGCCGGAAGACATTTTTTTTTTTTTCTTCAGTCTCGGCACTGCAGAGAAACTCTGTTGTGAAACACTGCCACTGGTGGTCATTCAGTATAATCTGCAGATGGAAAAGTCCACTGTTAGCACATTTACTATAAGAAATACAAAAATCTGGTTTATTTTAGGGTAAATAGATCAATACTGTGGAGTCTGTAGAATTGTGAAAATCAACAGCTCATTAGAAAATCAAATCTCAATTTGTGTTATTAACCTCCTATACTTCTCAGAATCCTATGCCTCATGTGCTAACACTCTCTAAACAACTGTAGCACATACATTAGGACATAGATAAATAGATATTTTTCCAGCCAAGTGGCAGTGTGCCCTTCTCACTGCATTTGTTTTACGATAGGGTACACCAGTAGCAATTAAGCCAGCTGATCAGTTGAGAGAGGAAGGGTTATGCTACAGTTAATGGGAATAATAAAAACTATGAATAGCATAATTACCATCTTCATTTTAGCCAATTCCTACCAGTTCAGCAATAGTGATGTTGTAACTTTTTATGCTTAAAACTTACCATCATACACAATTAGAAAGCTCAAAAAATGCCCTAATGTCTTTCATCTTACATCTTAGTTTTCAGTTTGGCATCCTGTCTACCCTGCTACTCATTTCATTACCAAGATAAATGTATACTACTGCTTGCTAGGTAACAGAGTGGCCCTCATGTCAGACAACATCTTGCTTTAGCTTTATGATGTCAGCTTGCTAGGCAACAGAGTGGCCCTCATGTCAGACAACATCTTGCATTAGCTTTATGATGTCAGGTCGCTGCTGGACCAATCGTCCTTGAGGAAGCTGAGCACACAGGAGGATGAGATATCAGAAGTTATGCATTAGGCTACTATCTGTATTCAGGACTGCAAGGCAAATAGGCGGGGGGATGGTAAAGGACTCTAAACCACTTCCAAACACTGGGGCCTTTTTGAAAGTGGGATGGAGATATAAACAAAAACAGAGATGATCCTTAACAACAATCCAACTTGAGAGTCAGAGTCCAACATACAGAGTGCAGGGGAAGAGGTTAAATAAGCTTCCTTCCGTGAGAATTTCACACTATCGTTCTAAAGTGAGGTAGTGCTTTTTAGCCTCAAAGGCAGCAATTTCCTCGAATGGAACATTGCAAGCACCTGGATCTAAAGCAGGCTTTAGTAGCATTGGAAGCAGTCAGTCTATTATAAACTATCAGGACCAACACAATGTGATCCATATTACTTCAATCTTGACACAAATTCTATTCAGGCACAGGCTCCGCCTATAAGGTAGTGAGGACATTCTGATGCTGTGAACGTCTTTTCAATGCCTAAAAGGAATGATTGCGATTTTTGCTTACCGTATAAATTGGTAAAATGATGCCGTATGCCGGAAGACTTTTTTTTTTTTTTCTTCAGTCTCGGCACTGCAGAGAAACTCTGTTGTGAAACACTGCCACTGGTGGTCATTCAGTATAATCTGCAGATGGAAAAGTCCACTGTTAGCACATTTACTATAAGAAATACAAAAATCTGGTTTATTTTAGGGTAAATAGATCAATACTGTGGAGTCTGTAGAATTGTGAAAATCAACAGCTCATTAGAAAATCAAATCTCAATTTGTGTTATTAACCTCCTATACTTCTCGGAATCCTATGCCTCATGTGCTAACACTCTCTAAACAACTGTAGCACATACATTAGGACATAGATAAATAGATATTTTTCCAGCCAAGTGGCAGTGTGCCCTTCTCAATGCATTTGTTTTACGATAGGGTACACCAGTAGCAATTAAGCCAGCTGATCAGTTGAGAGAGGAAGGGTTATGCTACAGTTAATGGGAATAATAAAAACTATGAATAGCATAATTACCATCTTCATTTTAGCCAATTCCTACCAGTTCAGCAATAGTGATGTTGTAACTTTTTATGCTTAAAACTTACCATCATACACAATTAGAAAGCTCAAAAAATGCCCTAATGTCTTTCATCTTACATCTTAGTTTTCAGTTTGGCATCCTGTCTACCCTGCTACTCATTTCATTACCAAGATAAATGTATACTACTGCTTGCTAGGTAACAGAGTGGCCCTCATGTCAGACAACATCTTGCATTAGCTTTATGATGTCAGGTCGCTGCTGGACCAATCGTCCTTGAGGAAGCTGAGCACACAGGAGGATGAGATATCAGAAGTTATGCATTAGGCTACTATCTGTATTCAGGACTGCAAGGCAAATAGGCGGGGGGATGGTAAAGGACTCTAAACCACTTCCAAACACTGGGGCCTTTTTGAAAGTGGGATGGAGATATAAACAAAAACAGAGATGATCCTTAACAACAATCCAACTTGAGAGTCAGAGTCCAACATACAGAGTGCAGGGGAAGAGGTTAAATAAGCTTCCTTCCGTGAGAATTTCACACTATCGTTCTAAAGTGAGGTAGTGCTTTTTAGCCTCAAAGGCAGCAATTTCCTCGAATGGAACATTGCAAGCACCAGGATCTAAAGCAGGCTTTAGTAGCATTGGAAGCAGTCAGTCTATTATAAACTATCAGGACCAACACAATGTGATCCATATTACTTCAATCTTGACACAAATTCTATTCAGGCACAGGCTCCGCCTATAAGGTAGTGAGGACATTCTGATGCTGTGAACGTCTTTTCAATGCCTAAAAGGAATGATTGCGATTTTTGCTTACCGTATAAATTGGTAAAATGATGCCGTATGCCGGAAGACTTTTTTTTTTTTTTCTTCAGTCTCGGCACTGCAGAGAAACTCTGTTGTGAAACACTGCCACTGGTGGTCATTCAGTATAATCTGCAGATGGAAAAGTCCACTGTTAGCACATTTACTATAAGAAATACAAAAATCTGGTTTATTTTAGGGTAAATAGATCAATACTGTGGAGTCTGTAGAATTGTGAAAATCAACAGCTCATTAGAAAATCAAATCTCAATTTGTGTTATTAACCTCCTATACTTCTCGGAATCCTATGCCTCATGTGCTAACACTCTCTAAACAACTGTAGCACATACATTAGGACATAGATAAATAGATATTTTTCCAGCCAAGTGGCAGTGTGCCCTTCTCACTGCATTTGTTTTACGATAGGGTACACCAGTAGCAATTAAGCCAGCTGGTCAGTTGAGAGAGGAAGGGTTATTCTACAGTTAATGGGAATAATAAAAACTATGAATAGCATAATTACCATCTTCATTTTAGCCAATTCCTACCAGTTCAGCAATAGTGATGTTGTAACTTTTTATGCTTAAAACTTACCATCATACACAATTAGAAAGCTCAAAAAATGCCCTAATGTCTTTCATCTTACATCTTAGTTTTCAGTTTGGCATCCTGTCTACCCTGCTACTCATTTCATTACCAAGATAAATGTATACTACTGCTTGCTAGGTAACAGAGTGGCCCTCATGTCAGACAACATCTTGCTTTAGCTTTATGATGTCAGCTTGCTAGGCAACAGAGTGGCCCTCATGTCAGACAACATCTTGCATTAGCTTTATGATGTCAGGTCGCTGCTGGACCAATCGTCCTTGAGGAAGCTGAGCACACAGGAGGATGAGATATCAGAAGTTATGCATTAGGCTACTATCTGTATTCAGGACTGCAAGGCAAATAGGCGGGGGGATGGTAAAGGACTCTAAACCACTTCCAAACACTGGGGCCTTTTTGAAAGTGGGATGGAGATATAAACAAAAACAGAGATGATCCTTAACAACAATCCAACTTGAGAGTCAGAGTCCAACATACAGAGTGCAGGGGAAGAGGTTAAATAAGCTTCCTTCCGTGAGAATTTCACACTATCGTTCTAAAGTGAGGTAGTGCTTTTTAGCCTCAAAGGCAGCAATTTCCTCGAATGGAATATTGCAAGCACCAGGATCTAAAGCAGGCTTTAGTAGCATTGGAAGCAGTCAGTCTATTATAAACTATCAGGACCAACACAATGTGATCCATATTACTTCAATCTTGACACAAATTCTATTCAGGCACAGGCTCCGCCTCTAAGGTAGTGAGGACATTCTGATGCTGTGAACGTCTTTTCAATGCCTAAAAGGAATGATTGCGATTTTTGCTTACCGTATAAATTGGTAAAATGATGCCGTATGCCGGAAGACTTTTTTTTTTTTTCTTCAGTCTCGGCACTGCAGAGAAACTCTGTTGTGAAACACTGCCACTGGTGGTCATTCAGTATAATCTGCAGATGGAAAAGTCCACTGTTAGCACATTTACTATAAGAAATACAAAAATCTGGTTTATTTTAGGGTAAATAGATCAATACTGTGGAGTCTGTAGAATTGTGAAAATCAACAGCTCATTAGAAAATCAAATCTCAATTTGTGTTATTAACCTCCTATACTTCTCGGAATCCTATGCCTCATGTGCTAACACTCTCTAAACAACTGTAGCACATACATTAGGACATAGATAAATAGATATTTTTCCAGCCAAGTGGCAGTGTGCCCTTCTCACTGCATTTGTTTTACGATAGGGTACACCAGTAGCAATTAAGCCAGCTGATCAGTTGAGAGAGGAAGGGTTATGCTACAGTTAATGGGAATAATAAAAACTATGAATAGCATAATTACCATCTTCATTTTAGCCAATTCCTACCAGTTCAGCAATAGTGATGTTGTAACTTTTTATGCTTAAAACTTACCATCATACACAATTAGAAAGCTCAAAAAATGCCCTGTCTTTCATCTTACATCTTAGTTTTCAGTTTGGCATCCTGTCTACCCTGCTACTCATTTCATTACCAAGATAAATGTATACTACTGCTTGCTAGGTAACAGAGTGGCCCTCATGTCAGACAACATCTTGCTTTAGCTTTATGATGTCAGCTTGCTAGGCAACAGAGTGGCCCTCATGTCAGACAACATCTTGCATTAGCTTTATGATGTCAGGTCGCTGCTGGACCAATCGTCCTTGAGGAAGCTGAGCACACAGGAGGATGAGATATCAGAAGTTATGCATTAGGCTACTATCTGTATTCAGGACTGCAAGGCAAATAGGCGGGGGGATGGTAAAGGACTCTAAACCACTTCCAAACACTGGGGCCTTTTTGAAAGTGGGATGGAGATATAAACAAAAACAGAGATGATCCTTAACAACAATCCAACTTGAGAGTCAGAGTCCAACATACAGAGTGCAGGGGAAGAGGTTAAATAAGCTTCCTTCCGTGAGAATTTCACACTATCGTTCTAAAGTGAGGTAGTGCTTTTTAGCCTCAAAGGCAGCAATTTCCTCGAATGGAACATTGCAAGCACCAGGATCTAAAGCAGGCTTTAGTAGCATTGGAAGCAGTCAGTCTATTATAAACTATCAGGACCAACACAATGTGATCCATATTACTTCAATCTTGACACAAATTCTATTCAGGCACAGGCTCCGCCTATAAGGTAGTGAGGACATTCTGATGCTGTGAACGTCTTTTCAATGCCTAAAAGGAATGATTGCGATTTTTGCTTACCGTATAAATTGGTAAAATGATGCCGTATGCCGGAAGACTTTTTTTTTTTTTCTTCAGTCTCGGCACTGCAGAGAAACTCTGTTGTGAAACACTGCCACTGGTGGTCATTCAGTATAATCTGCAGATGGAAAAGTCCACTGTTAGCACATTTACTATAAGAAATACAAAAATCTGGTTTATTTTAGGGTAAATAGATCAATACTGTGGAGTCTGTAGAATTGTGAAAATCAACAGCTCATTAGAAAATCAAATCTCAATTTGTGTTATTAACCTCCTATACTTCTCGGAATCCTATGCCTCATGTGCTAACACTCTCTAAACAACTGTAGCACATACATTAGGACATAGATAAATAGATATTTTTCCAGCCAAGTGGCAGTGTGCCCTTCTCACTGCATTTGTTTTACGATAGGGTACACCAGTAGCAATTAAGCCAGCTGATCAGTTGAGAGAGGAAGGGTTATGCTACAGTTAATGGGAATAATAAAAACTATGAATAGCATAATTACCATCTTCATTTTAGCCAATTCCTACCAGTTCAGCAATAGTGATGTTGTAACTTTTTATGCTTAAAACTTACCATCATACACAATTAGAAAGCTCAAAAAATGCCCTAATGTCTTTCATCTTACATCTTAGTTTTCAGTTTGGCATCCTGTCTACCCTGCTACTCATTTCATTACCAAGATAAATGTATACTACTGCTTGCTAGGTAACAGAGTGGCCCTCATGTCAGACAACATCTTGCATTAGCTTTATGATGTCAGGTCGCTGCTGGACCAATCGTCCTTGAGGAAGCTGAGCACACAGGAGGATGAGATATCAGAAGTTATGCATTAGGCTACTATCTGTATTCAGGACTGCAAGGCAAATAGGCGGGGGGATGGTAAAGGACTCTAAACCACTTCCAAACACTGGGGCCTTTTTGAAAGTGGGATGGAGATATAAACAAAAACAGAGATGATCCTTAACAACAATCCAACTTGAGAGTCAGAGTCCAACATACAGAGTGCAGGGGAAGAGGTTAAATAAGCTTCCTTCCGTGAGAATTTCACACTATCGTTCTAAAGTGAGGTAGTGCTTTTTAGCCTCAAAGGCAGCAATTTCCTCGAATGGAACATTGCAAGCACCAGGATCTAAAGCAGGCTTTAGTAGCATTGGAAGCAGTCAGTCTATTATAAACTATCAGGACCAACACAATGTGATCCATATTACTTCAATCTTGACACAAATTCTATTCAGGCACAGGCTCCGCCTATAAGGTAGTGAGGACATTCTGATGCTGTGAACGTCTTTTCAATGCCTAAAAGGAATGATTGCGATTTTTGCTTACCGTATAAATTGGTAAAATGATGCCGTATGCCGGAAGACTTTTTTTTTTTTTTCTTCAGTCTCGGCACTGCAGAGAAACTCTGTTGTGAAACACTGCCACTGGTGGTCATTCAGTATAATCTGCAGATGGAAAAGTCCACTGTTAGCACATTTACTATAAGAAATACAAAAATCTGGTTTATTTTAGGGTAAATAGATCAATACTGTGGAGTCTGTAGAATTGTGAAAATCAACAGCTCATTAGAAAATCAAATCTCAATTTGTGTTATTAACCTCCTATACTTCTCGGAATCCTATGCCTCATGTGCTAACACTCTCTAAACAACTGTAGCACATACATTAGGACATAGATAAATAGATATTTTTCCAGCCAAGTGGCAGTGTGCCCTTCTCACTGCATTTGTTTTACGATAGGGTACACCAGTAGCAATTAAGCCAGCTGGTCAGTTGAGAGAGGAAGGGTTATTCTACAGTTAATGGGAATAATAAAAACTATGAATAGCATAATTACCATCTTCATTTTAGCCAATTCCTACCAGTTCAGCAATAGTGATGTTGTAACTTTTTATGCTTAAAACTTACCATCATACACAATTAGAAAGCTCAAAAAATGCCCTAATGTCTTTCATCTTACATCTTAGTTTTCAGTTTGGCATCCTGTCTACCCTGCTACTCATTTCATTACCAAGATAAATGTATACTACTGCTTGCTAGGTAACAGAGTGGCCCTCATGTCAGACAACATCTTGCTTTAGCTTTATGATGTCAGCTTGCTAGGCAACAGAGTGGCCCTCATGTCAGACAACATCTTGCATTAGCTTTATGATGTCAGGTCGCTGCTGGACCAATCGTCCTTGAGGAAGCTGAGCACACAGGAGGATGAGATATCAGAAGTTATGCATTAGGCTACTATCTGTATTCAGGACTGCAAGGCAAATAGGCGGGGGGATGGTAAAGGACTCTAAACCACTTCCAAACACTGGGGCCTTTTTGAAAGTGGGATGGAGATATAAACAAAAACAGAGATGATCCTTAACAACAATCCAACTTGAGAGTCAGAGTCCAACATACAGAGTGCAGGGGAAGAGGTTAAATAAGCTTCCTTCCGTGAGAATTTCACACTATCGTTCTAAAGTGAGGTAGTGCTTTTTAGCCTCAAAGGCAGCAATTTCCTCGAATGGAACATTGCAAGCACCTGGATCTAAAGCAGGCTTTAGTAGCATTGGAAGCAGTCAGTCTATTATAAACTATCAGGACCAACACAATGTGATCCATATTACTTCAATCTTGACACAAATTCTATTCAGGCACAGGCTCCGCCTATAAGGTAGTGAGGACATTCTGATGCTGTGAACGTCTTTTCAATGCCTAAAAGGAATGATTGCGATTTTTGCTTACCGTATAAATTGGTAAAATGATGCCGTATGCCGGAAGACTTTTTTTTTTTTTTTCTTCAGTCTCGGCACTGCAGAGAAACTCTGTTGTGAAACACTGCCACTGGTGGTCATTCAGTATAATCTGCAGATGGAAAAGTCCACTGTTAGCACATTTACTATAAGAAATACAAAAATCTGGTTTATTTTAGGGTAAATAGATCAATACTGTGGAGTCTGTAGAATTGTGAAAATCAACAGCTCATTAGAAAATCAAATCTCAATTTGTGTTATTAACCTCCTATACTTCTCGGAATCCTATGCCTCATGTGCTAACACTCTCTAAACAAATGTAGCACATACATTAGGACATAGATAAATAGATATTTTTCCAGCCAAGTGGCAGTGTGCCCTTCTCACTGCATTTGTTTTACGATAGGGTACACCAGTAGCAATTAAGCCAGCTGATCAGTTGAGAGAGGAAGGGTTATGCTACAGTTAATGGGAATAATAAAAACTATGAATAGCATAATTACCATCTTCATTTTAGCCAATTCCTACCAGTTCAGCAATAGTGATGTTGTAACTTTTTATGCTTAAAACTTACCATCATACACAATTAGAAAGCTCAAAAAATGCCCTAATGTCTTTCATCTTACATCTTAGTTTTCAGTTTGGCATCCTGTCTACCCTGCTACTCATTTCATTACCAAGATAAATGTATACTACTGCTTGCTAGGTAACAGAGTGGCCCTCATGTCAGACAACATCTTGCTTTAGCTTTATGATGTCAGCTTGCTAGGCAACAGAGTGGCCCTCATGTCAGACAACATCTTGCATTAGCTTTATGATGTCAGGTCGCTGCTGGACCAATCGTCCTTGAGGAAGCTGAGCACACAGGAGGATGAGATATCAGAAGTTATGCATTAGGCTACTATCTGTATTCAGGACTGCAAGGCAAATAGGCGGGGGGATGGTAAAGGACTCTAAACCACTTCCAAACACTGGGGCCTTTTTGAAAGTGGGATGGAGATATAAACAAAAACAGAGATGATCCTTAACAACAATCCAACTTGAGAGTCAGAGTCCAACATACAGAGTGCAGGGGAAGAGGTTAAATAAGCTTCCTTCCGTGAGAATTTCACACTATCGTTCTAAAGTGAGGTAGTGCTTTTTAGCCTCAAAGGCAGCAATTTCCTCGAATGGAACATTGCAAGCACCTGGATCTAAAGCAGGCTTTAGTAGCATTGGAAGCAGTCAGTCTATTATAAACTATCAGGACCAACACAATGTGATCCATATTACTTCAATCTTGACACAAATTCTATTCAGGCACAGGCTCCGCCTATAAGGTAGTGAGGACATTCTGATGCTGTGAACGTCTTTTCAATGCCTAAAAGGAATGATTGCGATTTTTGCTTACCGTATAAATTTGTAAAATGATGCCGTATGCCGGAAGACTTTTTTTTTTTTTTCTTCAGTCTCGGCACTGCAGAGAAACTCTGTTGTGAAACACTGCCACTGGTGGTCATTCAGTATAATCTGCAGATGGAAAAGTCCACTGTTAGCACATTTACTATAAGAAATACAAAAATCTGGTTTATTTTAGGGTAAATAGATCAATACTGTGGAGTCTGTAGAATTGTGAAAATCAACAGCTCATTAGAAAATCAAATCTCAATTTGTGTTATTAACCTCCTATACTTCTCGGAATCCTATGCCTCATGTGCTAACACTCTCTAAACAACTGTAGCACATACATTAGGACATAGATAAATAGATATTTTTCCAGCCAAGTGGCAGTGTGCCCTTCTCAATGCATTTGTTTTACGATAGGGTACACCAGTAGCAATTAAGCCAGCTGATCAGTTGAGAGAGGAAGGGTTATGCTACAGTTAATGGGAATAATAAAAACTATGAATAGCATAATTACCATCTTCATTTTAGCCAATTCCTACCAGTTCAGCAATAGTGATGTTGTAACTTTTTATGCTTAAAACTTACCATCATACACAATTAGAAAGCTCAAAAAATGCCCTAATGTCTTTCATCTTACATCTTAGTTTTCAGTTTGGCATCCTGTCTACCCTGCTACTCATTTCATTACCAAGATAAATGTATACTACTGCTTGCTAGGTAACAGAGTGGCCCTCATGTCAGACAACATCTTGCATTAGCTTTATGATGTCAGGTCGCTGCTGGACCAATCGTCCTTGAGGAAGCTGAGCACACAGGAGGATGAGATATCAGAAGTTATGCATTAGGCTACTATCTGTATTCAGGACTGCAAGGCAAATAGGCGGGGGGATGGTAAAGGACTCTAAACCACTTCCAAACACTGGGGCCTTTTTGAAAGTGGGATGGAGATATAAACAAAAACAGAGATGATCCTTAACAACAATCCAACTTGAGAGTCAGAGTCCAACATACAGAGTGCAGGGGAAGAGGTTAAATAAGCTTCCTTCCGTGAGAATTTCACACTATCGTTCTAAAGTGAGGTAGTGCTTTTTAGCCTCAAAGGCAGCAATTTCCTCGAATGGAACATTGCAAGCACCAGGATCTAAAGCAGGCTTTAGTAGCATTGGAAGCAGTCAGTCTATTATAAACTATCAGGACCAACACAATGTGATCCATATTACTTCAATCTTGACACAAATTCTATTCAGGCACAGGCTCCGCCTATAAGGTAGTGAGGACATTCTGATGCTGTGAACGTCTTTTCAATGCCTAAAAGGAATGATTGCGATTTTTGCTTACCGTATAAATTGGTAAAATGATGCCGTATGCCGGAAGACTTTTTTTTTTTTTTCTTCAGTCTCGGCACTGCAGAGAAACTCTGTTGTGAAACACTGCCACTGGTGGTCATTCAGTATAATCTGCAGATGGAAAAGTCCACTGTTAGCACATTTACTATAAGAAATACAAAAATCTGGTTTATTTTAGGGTAAATAGATCAATACTGTGGAGTCTGTAGAATTGTGAAAATCAACAGCTCATTAGAAAATCAAATCTCAATTTGTGTTATTAACCTCCTATACTTCTCGGAATCCTATGCCTCATGTGCTAACACTCTCTAAACAACTGTAGCACATACATTAGGACATAGATAAATAGATATTTTTCCAGCCAAGTGGCAGTGTGCCCTTCTCACTGCATTTGTTTTACGATAGGGTACACCAGTAGCAATTAAGCCAGCTGGTCAGTTGAGAGAGGAAGGGTTATTCTACAGTTAATGGGAATAATAAAAACTATGAATAGCATAATTACCATCTTCATTTTAGCCAATTCCTACCAGTTCAGCAATAGTGATGTTGTAACTTTTTATGCTTAAAACTTACCATCATACACAATTAGAAAGCTCAAAAAATGCCCTAATGTCTTCCATCTTACATCTTAGTTTTCAGTTTGGCATCCTGTCTACCCTGCTACTCATTTCATTACCAAGATAAATGTATACTACTGCTTGCTAGGTAACAGAGTGGCCCTCATGTCAGACAACATCTTGCATTAGCTTTATGATGTCAGGTCGCTGCTGGACCAATCGTCCTTGAGGAAGCTGAGCACACAGGAGGATGAGATATCAGAAGTTATGCATTAGGCTACTATCTGTATTCAGGACTGCAAGGCAAATAGGCGGGGGGATGGTAAAGGACTCTAAACCACTTCCAAACACTGGGGCCTTTTTGAAAGTGGGATGGAGATATAAACAAAAACAGAGATGATCCTTAACAACAATCCAACTTGAGAGTCAGAGTCCAACATACAGAGTGCAGGGGAAGAGGTTAAATAAGCTTCCTTCCGTGAGAATTTCACACTATCGTTCTAAAGTGAGGTAGTGCTTTTTAGCCTCAAAGGCAGCAATTTCCTCGAATGGAATATTGCAAGCACCAGGATCTAAAGCAGGCTTTAGTAGCATTGGAAGCAGTCAGTCTATTATAAACTATCAGGACCAACACAATGTGATCCATATTACTTCAATCTTGACACAAATTCTATTCAGGCACAGGCTCCGCCTCTAAGGTAGTGAGGACATTCTGATGCTGTGAACGTCTTTTCAATGCCTAAAAGGAATGATTGCGATTTTTGCTTACCGTATAAATTGGTAAAATGATGCCGTATGCCGGAAGACTTTTTTTTTTTTTCTTCAGTCTCGGCACTGCAGAGAAACTCTGTTGTGAAACACTGCCACTGGTGGTCATTCAGTATAATCTGCAGATGGAAAAGTCCACTGTTAGCACATTTACTATAAGAAATACAAAAATCTGGTTTATTTTAGGGTAAATAGATCAATACTGTGGAGTCTGTAGAATTGTGAAAATCAACAGCTCATTAGAAAATCAAATCTCAATTTGTGTTATTAACCTCCTATACTTCTCGGAATCCTATGCCTCATGTGCTAACACTCTCTAAACAACTGTAGCACATACATTAGGACATAGATAAATAGATATTTTTCCAGCCAAGTGGCAGTGTGCCCTTCTCACTGCATTTGTTTTACGATAGGGTACACCAGTAGCAATTAAGCCAGCTGATCAGTTGAGAGAGGAAGGGTTATGCTACAGTTAATGGGAATAATAAAAACTATGAATAGCATAATTACCATCTTCATTTTAGCCAATTCCTACCAGTTCAGCAATAGTGATGTTGTAACTTTTTATGCTTAAAACTTACCATCATACACAATTAGAAAGCTCAAAAAATGCCCTGTCTTTCATCTTACATCTTAGTTTTCAGTTTGGCATCCTGTCTACCCTGCTACTCATTTCATTACCAAGATAAATGTATACTACTGCTTGCTAGGTAACAGAGTGGCCCTCATGTCAGACAACATCTTGCTTTAGCTTTATGATGTCAGCTTGCTAGGCAACAGAGTGGCCCTCATGTCAGACAACATCTTGCATTAGCTTTATGATGTCAGGTCGCTGCTGGACCAATCGTCCTTGAGGAAGCTGAGCACACAGGAGGATGAGATATCAGAAGTTATGCATTAGGCTACTATCTGTATTCAGGACTGCAAGGCAAATAGGCGGGGGGATGGTAAAGGACTCTAAACCACTTCCAAACACTGGGGCCTTTTTGAAAGTGGGATGGAGATATAAACAAAAACAGAGATGATCCTTAACAACAATCCAACTTGAGAGTCAGAGTCCAACATACAGAGTGCAGGGGAAGAGGTTAAATAAGCTTCCTTCCGTGAGAATTTCACACTATCGTTCTAAAGTGAGGTAGTGCTTTTTAGCCTCAAAGGCAGCAATTTCCTCGAATGGAACATTGCAAGCACCAGGATCTAAAGCAGGCTTTAGTAGCATTGGAAGCAGTCAGTCTATTATAAACTATCAGGACCAACACAATGTGATCCATATTACTTCAATCTTGACACAAATTCTATTCAGGCACAGGCTCCGCCTATAAGGTAGTGAGGACATTCTGATGCTGTGAACGTCTTTTCAATGCCTAAAAGGAATGATTGCGATTTTTGCTTACCGTATAAATTGGTAAAATGATGCCGTATGCCGGAAGACTTTTTTTTTTTTTCTTCAGTCTCGGCACTGCAGAGAAACTCTGTTGTGAAACACTGCCACTGGTGGTCATTCAGTATAATCTGCAGATGGAAAAGTCCACTGTTAGCACATTTACTATAAGAAATACAAAAATCTGGTTTATTTTAGGGTAAATAGATCAATACTGTGGAGTCTGTAGAATTGTGAAAATCAACAGCTCATTAGAAAATCAAATCTCAA